>NW_027436556.1:1398861-2098292 GCF_031877795.1 Strix aluco
TTGTGCAGAAAACACTAACACTTGTTCAGAAGGAAAGAAAGCACAGAGCCCCAGATTTTATGTTGTCCTGGAGAGCTTGCAGAGCACTGGGGAAAGGCAGGCAGAGAATTCCCTGCTAGCACCTTCTCTGTGCCTGGGAAGCAGAAGTGTTCACATTGCTTCGCAAGAATCGCTTTTGTGCAGAAAACACTAACACTTGTTCAGAAGGAAAGAAAGCACAGAGCCCCAGATTGTATGTTGTCCTGGAGAGCTTGCAGAGCACTGGGGAAAGGCAGGCAGAGAATTCCCTGATAGCACCTTCTCTGTGCCTGGGAAGCAGAAGTGTTCACATTGCTTCGCAGAATCGCTTTTGTGCAGAAAAGAGTAACACTTGTTCAGAACGAAAGAAAGCACAGAGCCCCAGATTCTATGTTGTCTTGGAGAGCTTGCAGAGCACTGGGGAAAGGCAGGCAGAGAATTCCCTGATAGCACCTTCTCTGTGCCTGTTCACATTGCTTCGCAGAATCGCTTTTGTGCAGAAAACAGTAACACTTGTTCAGAAGGAAAGAAAGCACAGAGCCCCAGATTCTATGTTGTCCTGGAGAGCTTGCAGAGCACTGGGGAAAGGCAGGCAGAGAATTCCCTGATAGCACCTTCTCTGTGCCTGGGAAGCAGAAGTGTTCACATTGCTTCGCAGAATCGCTTTTGTGCAGAAAACAGTAACACTTGTTCAGAAGGAAGGAAAGCACAGAGCCCCAGATTTTATGTTGTCCTGGAGAGCTTGCAGAGCACTGGGGAAAGGCAGGCAGAGAATTCCCTGATAGCACCTTCTCTGTGCCTGGGAAGCAGAAGTGTTCACATTGCTTCGCAAGAATCGCTTTTGTGCAGAAAACAGTAACACTTGTTCAGAAGGAAAGAAAGCACAGAGCCCCAGATTCTATGTTGTCCTGGAGAGCTTGCAGAGCACTGGGGAAAGGCAGGCAGAGAATTCCCTGCTGGCACCTTCTCTGTGCCTGTTCACATTGCTTCGCAGAATCGCTTTTGTGCAGAAAACAGTAACACTTGTTCAGAACGAAAGAAAGCACAGAGCCCCAGATTTTATGTTGTCCTGGAGAGCTTGCAGAGCACTGGGGAAAGGCAGGCAGAGAATTCCCTGCTAGCACCTTCTCTGTGCCTGGGAAGCAGAAGTGTTCACATTGCTTCGCAAGAATCGCTTTTGTGCAGAAAACACTAACACTTGTTCAGAAGGAAAGAAAGCACAGAGCCCCAGATTTTATGTTGTCCTGGAGAGCTTGCAGAGCACTGGGGAAAGGCAGGCAGAGAATTCCCTGCTGGCACCTTCTCTGTGCCTGTTCACATTGCTTCGCAGAATCGCTTTTGTGCAGAAAACAGTAACACTTGTTCAGAAGGAAAGAAAGCACAGAGCCCCAGATTCTATGTTGTCCTGGAGAGCTTGCAGAGCACTGGGGAAAGGCAGGCAGAGAATTCCCTGCTAGCACCTTCTCTGTGCCTGTTCACATTGCTTCGCAGAATCGCTTTTGTGCAGAAAACAGTAACACTTGTTCAGAACGAAAGAAAGCACAGAGCCCCAGATTCTATGTTGTCCTGGAGAGCTTGCAGAGCACTGGGGAAAGGCAGGCAGAGAATTCACTGCTAGCACCTTCTCTGTGCCTGTTCACATTGCTTCGCAGAATCACTTTTGTGCAGAAAACAGTAACACTTGTTCAGAAGGAAAGAAAGCACAGAGCCCCAGATTCTATGTTGTCCTGGAGAGCTTGCAGAGCACTGGGGAAAGGCAGGCAGAGAATTCCCTGATAGCACCTTCTCTGTGCCTGGGAAGCAGAAGTGTTCACATTGCTTCGCAAGAATCGCTTTTGTGCAGAAAACACTAACACTTGTTCAGAAGGAAAGAAAGCACAGAGCCCCAGATTTTATGTTGTCCTGGAGAGCTTGCAGAGCACTGGGGAAAGGCAGGCAGAGAATTCCCTGCTAGCACCTTCTCTGTGCCTGTTCACATTGCTTCGCAGAATCGCATTTGTGCAGAAAACAGTAACACTTGTTCAGAAGGAAAGAAAGCACAGAGCCCCAGATTCTATGTTGTCCTGGAGAGCTTGCAGAGCACTGGGGAAAGGCAGGCAGAGAATTCCCTGATAGCACCTTCTCTGTGCCTGGGAAGCAGAAGTGTTCACATTGCTTCGCAAGAATCGCTTTTGTGCAGAAAACACTAACACTTGTTCAGAAGGAAAGAAAGCACAGAGCCCCAGATTTTATGTTGTCCTGGAGAGCTTGCAGAGCACTGGGGAAAGGCAGGCAGAGAATTCCCTGCTGGCACCTTCTCTGTGCCTGTTCACATTGCTTCGCAGAATCGCTTTTGTGCAGAAAACAGTAACACTTGTTCAGAAGGAAAGAAAGCACAGAGCCCCAGATTCTATGTTGTCCTGGAGAGCTTGCAGAGCACTGGGGAAAGGCAGGCAGAGAATTCCCTGCTAGCACCTTCTCTGTGCCTGGGAAGCAGAAGTGTTCACATTGCTTCGCAAGAATCGCTTTTGTGCAGAAAACACTAACACTTGTTCAGAAGGAAAGAAAGCACAGAGCCCCAGATTTTATGTTGTCCTGGAGAGCTTGCAGAGCACTGGGGAAAGGCAGGCAGAGAATTCCCTGCTAGCACCTTCTCTGTGCCTGGGAAGCAGAAGTGTTCACATTGCTTCGCAGAATCGCTTTTGTGCAGAAAACAGTAACACTTGTTCAGAACGAAAGAAAGCACAGAGCCCCAGATTCTATGTTGTCCTGGAGAGCTTGCAGAGCACTGGGGAAAGGCAGGCAGAGAATTCCCTGCTAGCACCTTCTCTGTGCCTGTTCACATTGCTTCGCAGAATCGCTTTTGTGCAGAAAACAGTAACACTTGTTCAGAAGGAAAGAAAGCACAGAGCCCCAGATTCTATGTTGTCCTGGAGAGCTTGCAGAGCACTGGGGAAAGGCAGGCAGAGAATTCCCTGCTAGCACCTTCTCTGTGCCTGGGAAGCAGAAGTGTTCACATTGCTTCGCAAGAATCGCTTTTGTGCAGAAAACACTAACACTTGTTCAGAAGGAAAGAAAGCACAGAGCCCCAGATTTTATGTTGTCCTGGAGAGCTTGCAGAGCACTGGGGAAAGGCAGGCAGAGAATTCCCTGCTGGCACCTTCTCTGTGCCTGTTCACATTGCTTCGCAGAATCGCTTTTGTGCAGAAAACAGTAACACTTGTTCAGAAGGAAAGAAAGCACAGAGCCCCAGATTCTATGTTGTCCTGGAGAGCTTGCAGAGCACTGGGGAAAGGCAGGCAGAGAATTCCCTGCTAGCACCTTCTCTGTGCCTGGGAAGCAGAAGTGTTCACATTGCTTCGCAAGAATCGCTTTTGTGCAGAAAACACTAACACTTGTTCAGAAGGAAAGAAAGCACAGAGCCCCAGATTTTATGTTGTCCTGGAGAGCTTGCAGAGCACTGGGGAAAGGCAGGCAGAGAATTACCTGCTAGCACCTTCTCTGTGCCTGGGAAGCAGAAGTGTTCACATTGCTTCGCAGAATCGCTTTTGTGCAGAAAACAGTAACACTTGTTCAGAACGAAAGAAAGCACAGAGCCCCAGATTCTATGTTGTCCTGGAGAGCTTGCAGAGCACTGGGGAAAGGCAGGCAGAGAATTCACTGCTAGCACCTTCTCTGTGCCTGTTCACATTGCTTCGCAGAATCGCTTTTGTGCAGAAAACAGTAACACTTGTTCAGAAGGAAAGAAAGCACAGAGCCCCAGATTCTATGTTGTCCTGGAGAGCTTGCAGAGCACTGGGGAAAGGCAGGCAGAGAATTCCCTGATAGCACCTTCTCTGTGCCTGGGAAGCAGAAGTGTTCACATTGCTTCGCAGAATCGCTTTTGTGCAGAAAACAGTAACACTTGTTCAGAAGGAAGGAAAGCACAGAGCCCCAGATTTTATGTTGTCCTGGAGAGCTTGCAGAGCACTGGGGAAAGGCAGGCAGAGAATTCCCTGCTAGCACCTTCTCTGTGCCTGGGAAGCAGAAGTGTTCACATTGCTTCGCAAGAATCGCTTTTGTGCAGAAAACACTAACACTTGTTCAGAAGGAAAGAAAGCACAGAGCCCCAGATTCTATGTTGTCCTGCAGAGCTTGCAGAGCACTGGGGAAAGGCAGGCAGAGAATTCCCTGCTGGCACCTTCTCTGTGCCTGTTCACATTGCTTCGCAGAATCGCTTTTGTGCAGAAAACAGTAACACTGGTTCAGAACGAAAGAAAGCACAGAGCCCCAGATTCTATGTTGTCCTGGAGAGCTTGCAGAGCACTGGGGAAAGGCAGGCAGAGAATTCCCTGATAGCACCTTCTCTGTGCCTGGGAAGCAGAAGTGTTCACATTGCTTCGCAGAATCGCTTTTGTGCAGAAAACAGTAACACTTGTTCAGAAGGAAGGAAAGCACAGAGCCCCAGATTCTATGTTGTCCTGGAGAGCTTGCAGAGCACTGGGGAAAGGCAGGCAGAGAATTCCCTGCTAGCACCTTCTCTGTGCCTGGGAAGCAGAAGTGTTCACATTGCTTCGCAAGAATCGCTTTTGTGCAGAAAACACTAACACTTGTTCAGAAGGAAAGAAAGCACAGAGCCCCAGATTTTATGTTGTCCTGGAGAGCTTGCAGAGCACTGGGGAAAGGCAGGCAGAGAATTACCTGCTAGCACCTTCTCTGTGCCTGGGAAGCAGAAGTGTTCACATTGCTTCGCAGAATCGCTTTTGTGCAGAAAACAGTAACACTTGTTCAGAACGAAAGAAAGCACAGAGCCCCAGATTCTATGTTGTCCTGGAGAGCTTGCAGAGCACTGGGGAAAGGCAGGCAGAGAATTCACTGCTAGCACCTTCTCTGTGCCTGTTCACATTGCTTCGCAGAATCGCTTTTGTGCAGAAAACAGTAACACTTGTTCAGAAGGAAAGAAAGCACAGAGCCCCAGATTCTATGTTGTCCTGGAGAGCTTGCAGAGCACTGGGGAAAGGCAGGCAGAGAATTCCCTGATAGCACCTTCTCTGTGCCTGGGAAGCAGAAGTGTTCACATTGCTTCGCAGAATCGCTTTTGTGCAGAAAACAGTAACACTTGTTCAGAAGGAAGGAAAGCACAGAGCCCCAGATTTTATGTTGTCCTGGAGAGCTTGCAGAGCACTGGGGAAAGGCAGGCAGAGAATTCCCTGCTAGCACCTTCTCTGTGCCTGGGAAGCAGAAGTGTTCACATTGCTTCGCAAGAATCGCTTTTGTGCAGAAAACACTAACACTTGTTCAGAAGGAAAGAAAGCACAGAGCCCCAGATTTTATGTTGTCCTGGAGAGCTTGCAGAGCACTGGGGAAAGGCAGGCAGAGAATTCCCTGCTGGCACCTTCTCTGTGCCTGTTCACATTGCTTCGCAGAATCGCTTTTGTGCAGAAAACAGTAACACTTGTTCAGAACGAAAGAAAGCACAGAGCCCCAGATTCTATGTTGTCCTGGAGAGCTTGCAGAGCACTGGGGAAAGGCAGGCAGAGAATTCCCTGCTAGCACCTTCTCTGTGCCTGGGAAGCAGAAGTGTTCACATTGCTTCGCAAGAATCGCTTTTGTGCAGAAAACACTAACACTTGTTCAGAAGGAAAGAAAGCACAGAGCCCCAGATTCTATGTTGTCCTGGAGAGCTTGCAGAGCACTGGGGAAAGGCAGGCAGAGAATTCCCTGCTAGCACCTTCTCTGTGCCTGTTCACATTGCTTCGCAGAATCGCTTTTGTGCAGAAAACAGTAACACTTGTTCAGAACGAAAGAAAGCACAGAGCCCCAGATTCTATGTTGTCCTGGAGAGCTTGCAGAGCACTGGGGAAAGGCAGGCAGAGAATTCCCTGATAGCACCTTCTCTGTGCCTGGGAAGCAGAAGTGTTCACATTGCTTCGCAGAATCGCTTTTGTGCAGAAAACAGTAACACTTGTTCAGAAGGAAGGAAAGCACAGAGCCCCAGATTTTATGTTGTCCTGGAGAGCTTGCAGAGCACTGGGGAAAGGCAGGCAGAGAATTCCCTGCTAGCACCTTCTCTGTGCCTGGGAAGCAGAAGTGTTCACATTGCTTCGCAAGAATCGCTTTTGTGCAGAAAACACTAACACTTGTTCAGAAGGAAAGAAAGCACAGAGCCCCAGATTTTATGTTGTCCTGGAGAGCTTGCAGAGCACTGGGGAAAGGCAGGCAGAGAATTCCCTGCTGGCACCTTCTCTGTGCCTGTTCACATTGCTTCGCAGAATCGCTTTTGTGCAGAAAACAGTAACACTTGTTCAGAACGAAAGAAAGCACAGAGCCCCAGATTCTATGTTGTCCTGGAGAGCTTGCAGAGCACTGGGGAAAGGCAGGCAGAGAATTCCCTGCTAGCACCTTCTCTGTGCCTGGGAAGCAGAAGTGTTCACATTGCTTCGCAAGAATCGCTTTTGTGCAGAAAACACTAACACTTGTTCAGAAGGAAAGAAAGCACAGAGCCCCAGATTTTATGTTGTCCTGGAGAGCTTGCAGAGCACTGGGGAAAGGCAGGCAGAGAATTCCCTGCTGGCACCTTCTCTGTGCCTGTTCACATTGCTTCGCAGAATCGCTTTTGTGCAGAAAACAGTAACACTGGTTCAGAACGAAAGAAAGCACAGAGCCCCAGATTCTATGTTGTCCTGGAGAGCTTGCAGAGCACTGGAGAAAGGCAGGCAGAGAATTCCCTGCTAGCACCTTCTCTGTGCCTGGGAAGCAGAAGTGTTCACATTGCTTCGCAAGAATCGCTTTTGTGCAGAAAACACTAACACTTGTTCAGAAGGAAAGAAAGCACAGAGCCCCAGAATCTATGTTGTCCTGGAGAGCTTGCAGAGCACTGGGGAAAGGCAGGCAGAGAATTCCCTGATAGCACCTTCTCTGTGCCTGGGAAGCAGAAGTGTTCACATTGCTTCGCAGAATCGCTTTTGTGCAGAAAACAGTAACACTTGTTCAGAACGAAAGAAAGCACAGAGCCCCAGATTCTATGTTGTCCTGGAGAGCTTGCAGAGCACTGGGGAAAGGCAGGCAGAGAATTCACTGCTAGCACCTTCTCTGTGCCTGTTCACATTGCTTCGCAGAATCGCTTTTGTGCAGAAAACACTAACACTTGTTCAGAAGGAAAGAAAGCACAGAGCCCCAGATTCTATGTTGTCCTGGAGAGCTTGCAGAGCACTGGGGAAAGGCAGGCAGAGAATTCCCTGATAGCACCTTCTCTGTGCCTGGGAAGCAGAAGTGTTCACATTGCTTCGCAGAATCGCTTTTGTGCAGAAAACAGTAACACTTGTTCAGAAGGAAGGAAAGCACAGAGCCCCAGATTTTATGTTGTCCTGGAGAGCTTGCAGAGCACTGGGGAAAGGCAGGCAGAGAATTCCCTGCTAGCACCTTCTCTGTGCCTGGGAAGCAGAAGTGTTCACATTGCTTCGCAAGAATCGCTTTTGTGCAGAAAACACTAACACTTGTTCAGAAGGAAAGAAAGCACAGAGCCCCAGATTCTATGTTGTCCTGCAGAGCTTGCAGAGCACTGGGGAAAGGCAGGCAGAGAATTCCCTGCTGGCACCTTCTCTGTGCCTGTTCACATTGCTTCGCAGAATCGCTTTTGTGCAGAAAACAGTAACACTGGTTCAGAACGAAAGAAAGCACAGAGCCCCAGATTCTATGTTGTCCTGGAGAGCTTGCAGAGCACTGGGGAAAGGCAGGCAGAGAATTCCCTGATAGCACCTTCTCTGTGCCTGGGAAGCAGAAGTGTTCACATTGCTTCGCAGAATCGCTTTTGTGCAGAAAACAGTAACACTTGTTCAGAAGGAAGGAAAGCACAGAGCCCCAGATTCTATGTTGTCCTGGAGAGCTTGCAGAGCACTGGGGAAAGGCAGGCAGAGAATTCCCTGCTAGCACCTTCTCTGTGCCTGGGAAGCAGAAGTGTTCACATTGCTTCGCAAGAATCGCTTTTGTGCAGAAAACACTAACACTTGTTCAGAAGGAAAGAAAGCACAGAGCCCCAGATTTTATGTTGTCCTGGAGAGCTTGCAGAGCACTGGGGAAAGGCAGGCAGAGAATTACCTGCTAGCACCTTCTCTGTGCCTGGGAAGCAGAAGTGTTCACATTGCTTCGCAGAATCGCTTTTGTGCAGAAAACAGTAACACTTGTTCAGAACGAAAGAAAGCACAGAGCCCCAGATTCTATGTTGTCCTGGAGAGCTTGCAGAGCACTGGGGAAAGGCAGGCAGAGAATTCACTGCTAGCACCTTCTCTGTGCCTGTTCACATTGCTTCGCAGAATCGCTTTTGTGCAGAAAACAGTAACACTTGTTCAGAAGGAAAGAAAGCACAGAGCCCCAGATTCTATGTTGTCCTGGAGAGCTTGCAGAGCACTGGGGAAAGGCAGGCAGAGAATTCCCTGATAGCACCTTCTCTGTGCCTGGGAAGCAGAAGTGTTCACATTGCTTCGCAGAATCGCTTTTGTGCAGAAAACAGTAACACTTGTTCAGAAGGAAGGAAAGCACAGAGCCCCAGATTTTATGTTGTCCTGGAGAGCTTGCAGAGCACTGGGGAAAGGCAGGCAGAGAATTCCCTGCTAGCACCTTCTCTGTGCCTGGGAAGCAGAAGTGTTCACATTGCTTCGCAAGAATCGCTTTTGTGCAGAAAACACTAACACTTGTTCAGAAGGAAAGAAAGCACAGAGCCCCAGATTTTATGTTGTCCTGGAGAGCTTGCAGAGCACTGGGGAAAGGCAGGCAGAGAATTCCCTGCTGGCACCTTCTCTGTGCCTGTTCACATTGCTTCGCAGAATCGCTTTTGTGCAGAAAACAGTAACACTTGTTCAGAACGAAAGAAAGCACAGAGCCCCAGATTCTATGTTGTCCTGGAGAGCTTGCAGAGCACTGGGGAAAGGCAGGCAGAGAATTCCCTGCTAGCACCTTCTCTGTGCCTGGGAAGCAGAAGTGTTCACATTGCTTCGCAAGAATCGCTTTTGTGCAGAAAACACTAACACTTGTTCAGAAGGAAAGAAAGCACAGAGCCCCAGATTCTATGTTGTCCTGGAGAGCTTGCAGAGCACTGGGGAAAGGCAGGCAGAGAATTCCCTGCTAGCACCTTCTCTGTGCCTGTTCACATTGCTTCGCAGAATCGCTTTTGTGCAGAAAACAGTAACACTTGTTCAGAACGAAAGAAAGCACAGAGCCCCAGATTCTATGTTGTCCTGGAGAGCTTGCAGAGCACTGGGGAAAGGCAGGCAGAGAATTCCCTGATAGCACCTTCTCTGTGCCTGGGAAGCAGAAGTGTTCACATTGCTTCGCAGAATCGCTTTTGTGCAGAAAACAGTAACACTTGTTCAGAAGGAAGGAAAGCACAGAGCCCCAGATTTTATGTTGTCCTGGAGAGCTTGCAGAGCACTGGGGAAAGGCAGGCAGAGAATTCCCTGCTAGCACCTTCTCTGTGCCTGGGAAGCAGAAGTGTTCACATTGCTTCGCAAGAATCGCTTTTGTGCAGAAAACACTAACACTTGTTCAGAAGGAAAGAAAGCACAGAGCCCCAGATTTTATGTTGTCCTGGAGAGCTTGCAGAGCACTGGGGAAAGGCAGGCAGAGAATTCCCTGCTGGCACCTTCTCTGTGCCTGTTCACATTGCTTCGCAGAATCGCTTTTGTGCAGAAAACAGTAACACTTGTTCAGAAGGAAAGAAAGCACAGAGCCCCAGATTCTATGTTGTCCTGGAGAGCTTGCAGAGCACTGGGGAAAGGCAGGCAGAGAATTCCCTGCTAGCACCTTCTCTGTGCCTGGGAAGCAGAAGTGTTCACATTGCTTCGCAAGAATCGCTTTTGTGCAGAAAACACTAACACTTGTTCAGAAGGAAAGAAAGCACAGAGCCCCAGATTTTATGTTGTCCTGGAGAGCTTGCAGAGCACTGGGGAAAGGCAGGCAGAGAATTCCCTGCTGGCACCTTCTCTGTGCCTGTTCACATTGCTTCGCAGAATCGCTTTTGTGCAGAAAACAGTAACACTGGTTCAGAACGAAAGAAAGCACAGAGCCCCAGATTCTATGTTGTCCTGGAGAGCTTGCAGAGCACTGGAGAAAGGCAGGCAGAGAATTCCCTGCTAGCACCTTCTCTGTGCCTGGGAAGCAGAAGTGTTCACATTGCTTCGCAAGAATCGCTTTTGTGCAGAAAACACTAACACTTGTTCAGAAGGAAAGAAAGCACAGAGCCCCAGAATCTATGTTGTCCTGGAGAGCTTGCAGAGCACTGGGGAAAGGCAGGCAGAGAATTCCCTGATAGCACCTTCTCTGTGCCTGGGAAGCAGAAGTGTTCACATTGCTTCGCAGAATCGCTTTTGTGCAGAAAACTGTAACACTTGTTCAGAACGAAAGAAAGCAGAGAGCCCCAGATTCTATGTTGTCCTGGAGAGCTTGCAGAGCACTGGGGAAAGGCAGGCAGAGAATTCCCTGATAGCACCTTCTCTGTGCCTGGGAAGCAGAAGTGTTCACATTGCTCGCAGAATCGCTTTTGTGCAGAAAACAGTAACACTTGTTCAGAAGGAAAGAAAGCACAGAGCCCCAGATTCTATGTTGTCCTGGAGAGCTTGCAGAGCACTGGGGAAAGGCAGGCAGAGAATTCCCTGATAGCACCTTCTCTGTGCCTGGGAAGCAGATGTGTTCACATTGCTTCGCAGAATTGCTTTTGTGCAGAAAACAGTAACACTTGTTCAGAAGGAAGGAAAGCACAGAGCCCCAGATTTTATGTTGTCCTGGAGAGCTTGCAGAGCACTGGGGAAAGGCAGGCAGAGAATTCCCTGCTAGCACCTTCTCTGTGCCTGGGAAGCAGAAGTGTTCACATTGCTTCGCAAGAATCGCTTTTGTGCAGAAAACACTAACACTTGTTCAGAAGGAAAGAAAGCACAGAGCCCCAGATTTTATGTTGTCCTGGAGAGCTTGCAGAGCACTGGGGAAAGGCAGGCAGAGAATTCCCTGCTAGCACCTTCTCTGTGCCTATTCACATTGCTTCGCAGAATCGCTTTTGTGCAGAAAACAGTAACACTTGTTCAGAACGAAAGAAAGCACAGAGCCCCAGATTTTATGTTGTCCTGGAGAGCTTGCAGAGCACTGGGGAAAGGCAGGCAGAGAATTCCCTGCTAGCACCTTCTCTGTGCCTGTTCACATTGCTTCGCAGAATCGCTTTTGTGCAGAAAACAGTAACACTTGTTCAGAACGAAAGAAAGCACAGAGCCCCAGATTCTATGTTGTCCTGGAGAGCTTGCAGAGCACTGGGGAAAGGCAGGCAGAGAATTCCCTGCTAGCACCTTCTCTGTGCCTGGGAAGCAGAAGTGTTCACATTGCTTCGCATAATCGCTTTTGTGCAGAAAACAGTAACACTTGTTCAGAAGGAAGGAAAGCACAGAGCCCCAGATTTTATGTTGTCCTGGAGATCTTGCAGAGCACTGGGGAAAGGCAGGCAGAGAATTCCCTGCTAGCACCTTCTCTGTGCCTGGGAAGCAGAAGTGTTCACATTGCTTCGCAAGAATCGCTTTTGTGCAGAAAACACTAACACTTGTTCAGAAGGAAAGAAAGCACAGAGCCCCAGATTTTATGTTGTCCTGGAGAGCTTGCAGAGCACTGGGGAAAGGCAGGCAGAGAATTCCCTGCTAGCACCTTCTCTGTGCCTGGGAAGCAGAAGTGTTCACATTGCTTCGCAGAATCGCTTTTGTGCAGAAAACAGTAACACTTGTTCAGAAGGAAAGAAAGCACAGAGCCCCAGATTCTATGTTGTCTTGGAGAGCTTGCAGAGCACTGGGGAAAGGCAGGCAGAGAATTCCCTGCTAGCACCTTCTCTGTGCCTGTTCACATTGCTTCGCAGAATCGCTTTTGTGCAGAAAACAGTAACACTTGTTCAGAAGGAAAGAAAGCACAGAGCCCCAGATTCTATGTTGTCCTGGAGAGGTTGCAGAGCACTGGGGAAAGGCAGGCAGAGAATTCCCTGCTAGCACCTTCTCTGTGCCTGGGAAGCAGAAGTGTTCACATTGCTTCGCATAATCGCTTTTGTGCAGAAAACACTAACACTTGTTCAGAAGGAAAGAAAGCACAGAGCCCCAGATTTTATGTTGTCCTGGAGAGCTTGCAGAGCACTGGGGAAAGGCAGGCAGAGAATTCCCTGCTAGCACCTTCTCTGTGCCTGGGAAGCAGAAGTGTTCACATTGCTTCGCAAGAATCGCTTTTGTGCAGAAAACAGTAACACTTGTTCAGAAGGAAAGAAAGCACAGAGCCCCAGATTTTATGTTGTCCTGGAGAGCTTGCAGAGCACTGGGGAAAGGCAGGCAGAGAATTCCCTGCTAGCACCTTCTCTGTGCCTGGGAAGCAGAAGTGTTCACATTGCTTCGCAGAATCGCTTTTGTGCAGAAAACAGTAACACTTGTTCAGAAGGAAAGAAAGCACAGAGCCCCAGATTTTATGTTGTCCTGGAGAGCTTGCAGAGCACTGGGGAAAGGCAGGCAGAGAATTCCCTGATAGCACCTTCTCTGTGCCTGTTCACATTGCTTCGCAGAATCGCTTTTGTGCAGAAAACACTAACACTTGTTCAGAAGGAAAGAAAGCACAGAGCCCCAGATTTTATGTTGTCCTGGAGAGCTTGCAGAGCACTGGGGAAAGGCAGGCAGAGAATTCCCTGCTAGCACCTTCTCTGTGCCTGGGAAGCAGAAGTGTTCACATTGCTTCGCAGAATCGCTTTTGTGCAGAAAACAGTAACACTTGTTCAGAAGGAAAGAAAGCACAGAGCCCCAGATTCTATGTTGTCCTGCAGAGCTTGCAGAGCACTGGGGAAAGGCAGGCAGAGAATTCCCTGCTGGCACCTTCTCTGTGCCTGTTCACATTGCTTCGCAGAATCGCTTTTGTGCAGAAAACAGTAACACTGGTTCAGAACGAAAGAAAGCACAGAGCCCCAGATTCTATGTTGTCCTGGAGAGCTTGCAGAGCACTGGGGAAAGGCAGGCAGAGAATTCCCTGATAGCACCTTCTCTGTGCCTGGGAAGCAGAAGTGTTCACATTGCTTCGCAGAATCGCTTTTGTGCAGAAAACAGTAACACTTGTTCAGAAGGAAGGAAAGCACAGAGCCCCAGATTCTATGTTGTCCTGGAGAGCTTGCAGAGCACTGGGGAAAGGCAGGCAGAGAATTCCCTGCTAGCACCTTCTCTGTGCCTGGGAAGCAGAAGTGTTCACATTGCTTCGCAAGAATCGCTTTTGTGCAGAAAACACTAACACTTGTTCAGAAGGAAAGAAAGCACAGAGCCCCAGATTTTATGTTGTCCTGGAGAGCTTGCAGAGCACTGGGGAAAGGCAGGCAGAGAATTACCTGCTAGCACCTTCTCTGTGCCTGGGAAGCAGAAGTGTTCACATTGCTTCGCAGAATCGCTTTTGTGCAGAAAACAGTAACACTTGTTCAGAACGAAAGAAAGCACAGAGCCCCAGATTCTATGTTGTCCTGGAGAGCTTGCAGAGCACTGGGGAAAGGCAGGCAGAGAATTCACTGCTAGCACCTTCTCTGTGCCTGTTCACATTGCTTCGCAGAATCGCTTTTGTGCAGAAAACAGTAACACTTGTTCAGAAGGAAAGAAAGCACAGAGCCCCAGATTCTATGTTGTCCTGGAGAGCTTGCAGAGCACTGGGGAAAGGCAGGCAGAGAATTCCCTGATAGCACCTTCTCTGTGCCTGGGAAGCAGAAGTGTTCACATTGCTTCGCAGAATCGCTTTTGTGCAGAAAACAGTAACACTTGTTCAGAAGGAAGGAAAGCACAGAGCCCCAGATTTTATGTTGTCCTGGAGAGCTTGCAGAGCACTGGGGAAAGGCAGGCAGAGAATTCCCTGCTAGCACCTTCTCTGTGCCTGGGAAGCAGAAGTGTTCACATTGCTTCGCAAGAATCGCTTTTGTGCAGAAAACACTAACACTTGTTCAGAAGGAAAGAAAGCACAGAGCCCCAGATTTTATGTTGTCCTGGAGAGCTTGCAGAGCACTGGGGAAAGGCAGGCAGAGAATTCCCTGCTGGCACCTTCTCTGTGCCTGTTCACATTGCTTCGCAGAATCGCTTTTGTGCAGAAAACAGTAACACTTGTTCAGAACGAAAGAAAGCACAGAGCCCCAGATTCTATGTTGTCCTGGAGAGCTTGCAGAGCACTGGGGAAAGGCAGGCAGAGAATTCCCTGCTAGCACCTTCTCTGTGCCTGGGAAGCAGAAGTGTTCACATTGCTTCGCAAGAATCGCTTTTGTGCAGAAAACACTAACACTTGTTCAGAAGGAAAGAAAGCACAGAGCCCCAGATTCTATGTTGTCCTGGAGAGCTTGCAGAGCACTGGGGAAAGGCAGGCAGAGAATTCCCTGCTAGCACCTTCTCTGTGCCTGTTCACATTGCTTCGCAGAATCGCTTTTGTGCAGAAAACAGTAACACTTGTTCAGAACGAAAGAAAGCACAGAGCCCCAGATTCTATGTTGTCCTGGAGAGCTTGCAGAGCACTGGGGAAAGGCAGGCAGAGAATTCCCTGATAGCACCTTCTCTGTGCCTGGGAAGCAGAAGTGTTCACATTGCTTCGCAGAATCGCTTTTGTGCAGAAAACAGTAACACTTGTTCAGAAGGAAGGAAAGCACAGAGCCCCAGATTTTATGTTGTCCTGGAGAGCTTGCAGAGCACTGGGGAAAGGCAGGCAGAGAATTCCCTGCTAGCACCTTCTCTGTGCCTGGGAAGCAGAAGTGTTCACATTGCTTCGCAAGAATCGCTTTTGTGCAGAAAACACTAACACTTGTTCAGAAGGAAAGAAAGCACAGAGCCCCAGATTTTATGTTGTCCTGGAGAGCTTGCAGAGCACTGGGGAAAGGCAGGCAGAGAATTCCCTGCTGGCACCTTCTCTGTGCCTGTTCACATTGCTTCGCAGAATCGCTTTTGTGCAGAAAACAGTAACACTTGTTCAGAACGAAAGAAAGCACAGAGCCCCAGATTCTATGTTGTCCTGGAGAGCTTGCAGAGCACTGGGGAAAGGCAGGCAGAGAATTCCCTGCTAGCACCTTCTCTGTGCCTGGGAAGCAGAAGTGTTCACATTGCTTCGCAAGAATCGCTTTTGTGCAGAAAACACTAACACTTGTTCAGAAGGAAAGAAAGCACAGAGCCCCAGATTTTATGTTGTCCTGGAGAGCTTGCAGAGCACTGGGGAAAGGCAGGCAGAGAATTCCCTGCTGGCACCTTCTCTGTGCCTGTTCACATTGCTTCGCAGAATCGCTTTTGTGCAGAAAACAGTAACACTGGTTCAGAACGAAAGAAAGCACAGAGCCCCAGATTCTATGTTGTCCTGGAGAGCTTGCAGAGCACTGGAGAAAGGCAGGCAGAGAATTCCCTGCTAGCACCTTCTCTGTGCCTGGGAAGCAGAAGTGTTCACATTGCTTCGCAAGAATCGCTTTTGTGCAGAAAACACTAACACTTGTTCAGAAGGAAAGAAAGCACAGAGCCCCAGAATCTATGTTGTCCTGGAGAGCTTGCAGAGCACTGGGGAAAGGCAGGCAGAGAATTCCCTGATAGCACCTTCTCTGTGCCTGGGAAGCAGAAGTGTTCACATTGCTTCGCAGAATCGCTTTTGTGCAGAAAACAGTAACACTTGTTCAGAACGAAAGAAAGCACAGAGCCCCAGATTCTATGTTGTCCTGGAGAGCTTGCAGAGCACTGGGGAAAGGCAGGCAGAGAATTCACTGCTAGCACCTTCTCTGTGCCTGTTCACATTGCTTCGCAGAATCGCTTTTGTGCAGAAAACACTAACACTTGTTCAGAAGGAAAGAAAGCACAGAGCCCCAGATTCTATGTTGTCCTGGAGAGCTTGCAGAGCACTGGGGAAAGGCAGGCAGAGAATTCCCTGATAGCACCTTCTCTGTGCCTGGGAAGCAGAAGTGTTCACATTGCTTCGCAGAATCGCTTTTGTGCAGAAAACAGTAACACTTGTTCAGAAGGAAGGAAAGCACAGAGCCCCAGATTTTATGTTGTCCTGGAGAGCTTGCAGAGCACTGGGGAAAGGCAGGCAGAGAATTCCCTGCTAGCACCTTCTCTGTGCCTGGGAAGCAGAAGTGTTCACATTGCTTCGCAAGAATCGCTTTTGTGCAGAAAACACTAACACTTGTTCAGAAGGAAAGAAAGCACAGAGCCCCAGATTCTATGTTGTCCTGCAGAGCTTGCAGAGCACTGGGGAAAGGCAGGCAGAGAATTCCCTGCTGGCACCTTCTCTGTGCCTGTTCACATTGCTTCGCAGAATCGCTTTTGTGCAGAAAACAGTAACACTGGTTCAGAACGAAAGAAAGCACAGAGCCCCAGATTCTATGTTGTCCTGGAGAGCTTGCAGAGCACTGGGGAAAGGCAGGCAGAGAATTCCCTGATAGCACCTTCTCTGTGCCTGGGAAGCAGAAGTGTTCACATTGCTTCGCAGAATCGCTTTTGTGCAGAAAACAGTAACACTTGTTCAGAAGGAAGGAAAGCACAGAGCCCCAGATTCTATGTTGTCCTGGAGAGCTTGCAGAGCACTGGGGAAAGGCAGGCAGAGAATTCCCTGCTAGCACCTTCTCTGTGCCTGGGAAGCAGAAGTGTTCACATTGCTTCGCAAGAATCGCTTTTGTGCAGAAAACACTAACACTTGTTCAGAAGGAAAGAAAGCACAGAGCCCCAGATTTTATGTTGTCCTGGAGAGCTTGCAGAGCACTGGGGAAAGGCAGGCAGAGAATTACCTGCTAGCACCTTCTCTGTGCCTGGGAAGCAGAAGTGTTCACATTGCTTCGCAGAATCGCTTTTGTGCAGAAAACAGTAACACTTGTTCAGAACGAAAGAAAGCACAGAGCCCCAGATTCTATGTTGTCCTGGAGAGCTTGCAGAGCACTGGGGAAAGGCAGGCAGAGAATTCACTGCTAGCACCTTCTCTGTGCCTGTTCACATTGCTTCGCAGAATCGCTTTTGTGCAGAAAACAGTAACACTTGTTCAGAAGGAAAGAAAGCACAGAGCCCCAGATTCTATGTTGTCCTGGAGAGCTTGCAGAGCACTGGGGAAAGGCAGGCAGAGAATTCCCTGATAGCACCTTCTCTGTGCCTGGGAAGCAGAAGTGTTCACATTGCTTCGCAGAATCGCTTTTGTGCAGAAAACAGTAACACTTGTTCAGAAGGAAGGAAAGCACAGAGCCCCAGATTTTATGTTGTCCTGGAGAGCTTGCAGAGCACTGGGGAAAGGCAGGCAGAGAATTCCCTGCTAGCACCTTCTCTGTGCCTGGGAAGCAGAAGTGTTCACATTGCTTCGCAAGAATCGCTTTTGTGCAGAAAACACTAACACTTGTTCAGAAGGAAAGAAAGCACAGAGCCCCAGATTTTATGTTGTCCTGGAGAGCTTGCAGAGCACTGGGGAAAGGCAGGCAGAGAATTCCCTGCTGGCACCTTCTCTGTGCCTGTTCACATTGCTTCGCAGAATCGCTTTTGTGCAGAAAACAGTAACACTTGTTCAGAACGAAAGAAAGCACAGAGCCCCAGATTCTATGTTGTCCTGGAGAGCTTGCAGAGCACTGGGGAAAGGCAGGCAGAGAATTCCCTGCTAGCACCTTCTCTGTGCCTGGGAAGCAGAAGTGTTCACATTGCTTCGCAAGAATCGCTTTTGTGCAGAAAACACTAACACTTGTTCAGAAGGAAAGAAAGCACAGAGCCCCAGATTCTATGTTGTCCTGGAGAGCTTGCAGAGCACTGGGGAAAGGCAGGCAGAGAATTCCCTGCTAGCACCTTCTCTGTGCCTGTTCACATTGCTTCGCAGAATCGCTTTTGTGCAGAAAACAGTAACACTTGTTCAGAACGAAAGAAAGCACAGAGCCCCAGATTCTATGTTGTCCTGGAGAGCTTGCAGAGCACTGGGGAAAGGCAGGCAGAGAATTCCCTGATAGCACCTTCTCTGTGCCTGGGAAGCAGAAGTGTTCACATTGCTTCGCAGAATCGCTTTTGTGCAGAAAACAGTAACACTTGTTCAGAAGGAAGGAAAGCACAGAGCCCCAGATTTTATGTTGTCCTGGAGAGCTTGCAGAGCACTGGGGAAAGGCAGGCAGAGAATTCCCTGCTAGCACCTTCTCTGTGCCTGGGAAGCAGAAGTGTTCACATTGCTTCGCAAGAATCGCTTTTGTGCAGAAAACACTAACACTTGTTCAGAAGGAAAGAAAGCACAGAGCCCCAGATTTTATGTTGTCCTGGAGAGCTTGCAGAGCACTGGGGAAAGGCAGGCAGAGAATTCCCTGCTGGCACCTTCTCTGTGCCTGTTCACATTGCTTCGCAGAATCGCTTTTGTGCAGAAAACAGTAACACTTGTTCAGAAGGAAAGAAAGCACAGAGCCCCAGATTCTATGTTGTCCTGGAGAGCTTGCAGAGCACTGGGGAAAGGCAGGCAGAGAATTCCCTGCTAGCACCTTCTCTGTGCCTGGGAAGCAGAAGTGTTCACATTGCTTCGCAAGAATCGCTTTTGTGCAGAAAACACTAACACTTGTTCAGAAGGAAAGAAAGCACAGAGCCCCAGATTTTATGTTGTCCTGGAGAGCTTGCAGAGCACTGGGGAAAGGCAGGCAGAGAATTCCCTGCTGGCACCTTCTCTGTGCCTGTTCACATTGCTTCGCAGAATCGCTTTTGTGCAGAAAACAGTAACACTGGTTCAGAACGAAAGAAAGCACAGAGCCCCAGATTCTATGTTGTCCTGGAGAGCTTGCAGAGCACTGGAGAAAGGCAGGCAGAGAATTCCCTGCTAGCACCTTCTCTGTGCCTGGGAAGCAGAAGTGTTCACATTGCTTCGCAAGAATCGCTTTTGTGCAGAAAACACTAACACTTGTTCAGAAGGAAAGAAAGCACAGAGCCCCAGAATCTATGTTGTCCTGGAGAGCTTGCAGAGCACTGGGGAAAGGCAGGCAGAGAATTCCCTGATAGCACCTTCTCTGTGCCTGGGAAGCAGAAGTGTTCACATTGCTTCGCAGAATCGCTTTTGTGCAGAAAACTGTAACACTTGTTCAGAACGAAAGAAAGCAGAGAGCCCCAGATTCTATGTTGTCCTGGAGAGCTTGCAGAGCACTGGGGAAAGGCAGGCAGAGAATTCCCTGATAGCACCTTCTCTGTGCCTGGGAAGCAGAAGTGTTCACATTGCTCGCAGAATCGCTTTTGTGCAGAAAACAGTAACACTTGTTCAGAAGGAAAGAAAGCACAGAGCCCCAGATTCTATGTTGTCCTGGAGAGCTTGCAGAGCACTGGGGAAAGGCAGGCAGAGAATTCCCTGATAGCACCTTCTCTGTGCCTGGGAAGCAGATGTGTTCACATTGCTTCGCAGAATTGCTTTTGTGCAGAAAACAGTAACACTTGTTCAGAAGGAAGGAAAGCACAGAGCCCCAGATTTTATGTTGTCCTGGAGAGCTTGCAGAGCACTGGGGAAAGGCAGGCAGAGAATTCCCTGCTAGCACCTTCTCTGTGCCTGGGAAGCAGAAGTGTTCACATTGCTTCGCAAGAATCGCTTTTGTGCAGAAAACACTAACACTTGTTCAGAAGGAAAGAAAGCACAGAGCCCCAGATTTTATGTTGTCCTGGAGAGCTTGCAGAGCACTGGGGAAAGGCAGGCAGAGAATTCCCTGCTAGCACCTTCTCTGTGCCTGTTCACATTGCTTCGCAGAATCGCTTTTGTGCAGAA
Source organism: Strix aluco (assembly GCF_031877795.1). Classification (NCBI taxonomy): domain Eukaryota; kingdom Metazoa; phylum Chordata; class Aves; order Strigiformes; family Strigidae; genus Strix; species Strix aluco. The sequence goes on from NW_027436556.1 coordinate 1,418,560, forward strand.
AACAGTAACACTTGTTCAGAACGAAAGAAAGCACAGAGCCCCAGATTTTATGTTGTCCTGGAGAGCTTGCAGAGCACTGGGGAAAGGCAGGCAGAGAATTCCCTGCTAGCACCTTCTCTGTGCCTGTTCACATTGCTTCGCAGAATCGCTTTTGTGCAGAAAACAGTAACACTTGTTCAGAACGAAAGAAAGCACAGAGCCCCAGATTCTATGTTGTCCTGGAGAGCTTGCAGAGCACTGGGGAAAGGCAGGCAGAGAATTCCCTGCTAGCACCTTCTCTGTGCCTGGGAAGCAGAAGTGTTCACATTGCTTCGCATAATCGCTTTTGTGCAGAAAACAGTAACACTTGTTCAGAAGGAAGGAAAGCACAGAGCCCCAGATTTTATGTTGTCCTGGAGATCTTGCAGAGCACTGGGGAAAGGCAGGCAGAGAATTCCCTGCTAGCACCTTCTCTGTGCCTGGGAAGCAGAAGTGTTCACATTGCTTCGCAAGAATCGCTTTTGTGCAGAAAACACTAACACTTGTTCAGAAGGAAAGAAAGCACAGAGCCCCAGATTTTATGTTGTCCTGGAGAGCTTGCAGAGCACTGGGGAAAGGCAGGCAGAGAATTCCCTGCTAGCACCTTCTCTGTGCCTGGGAAGCAGAAGTGTTCACATTGCTTCGCAGAATCGCTTTTGTGCAGAAAACAGTAACACTTGTTCAGAAGGAAAGAAAGCACAGAGCCCCAGATTCTATGTTGTCTTGGAGAGCTTGCAGAGCACTGGGGAAAGGCAGGCAGAGAATTCCCTGCTAGCACCTTCTCTGTGCCTGTTCACATTGCTTCGCAGAATCGCTTTTGTGCAGAAAACAGTAACACTTGTTCAGAAGGAAAGAAAGCACAGAGCCCCAGATTCTATGTTGTCCTGGAGAGGTTGCAGAGCACTGGGGAAAGGCAGGCAGAGAATTCCCTGCTAGCACCTTCTCTGTGCCTGGGAAGCAGAAGTGTTCACATTGCTTCGCATAATCGCTTTTGTGCAGAAAACACTAACACTTGTTCAGAAGGAAAGAAAGCACAGAGCCCCAGATTTTATGTTGTCCTGGAGAGCTTGCAGAGCACTGGGGAAAGGCAGGCAGAGAATTCCCTGCTAGCACCTTCTCTGTGCCTGGGAAGCAGAAGTGTTCACATTGCTTCGCAAGAATCGCTTTTGTGCAGAAAACAGTAACACTTGTTCAGAAGGAAAGAAAGCACAGAGCCCCAGATTTTATGTTGTCCTGGAGAGCTTGCAGAGCACTGGGGAAAGGCAGGCAGAGAATTCCCTGCTAGCACCTTCTCTGTGCCTGGGAAGCAGAAGTGTTCACATTGCTTCGCAGAATCGCTTTTGTGCAGAAAACAGTAACACTTGTTCAGAAGGAAAGAAAGCACAGAGCCCCAGATTTTATGTTGTCCTGGAGAGCTTGCAGAGCACTGGGGAAAGGCAGGCAGAGAATTCCCTGATAGCACCTTCTCTGTGCCTGTTCACATTGCTTCGCAGAATCGCTTTTGTGCAGAAAACACTAACACTTGTTCAGAAGGAAAGAAAGCACAGAGCCCCAGATTTTATGTTGTCCTGGAGAGCTTGCAGAGCACTGGGGAAAGGCAGGCAGAGAATTCCCTGCTAGCACCTTCTCTGTGCCTGGGAAGCAGAAGTGTTCACATTGCTTCGCAGAATCGCTTTTGTGCAGAAAACAGTAACACTTGTTCAGAAGGAAAGAAAGCACAGAGCCCCAGATTCTATGTTGTCCTGGAGAGCTTGCAGAGCACTGGGGAAAGGCAGGCAGAGAATTCCCTGATAGCACCTTCTCTGTGCCTGGGAAGCAGAAGTGTTCACATTGCTTCGCAGAATCGCTTTTGTGCAGAAAACAGTAACACTTGTTCAGAAGGAAGGAAAGCACAGAGCCCCAGATTTTATGTTGTCCTGGAGAGCTTGCAGAGCACTGGGGAAAGGCAGGCAGAGAATTCCCTGATAGCACCTTCTCTGTGCCTGGGAAGCAGAAGTGTTCACATTGCTTCGCAAGAATCGCTTTTGTGCAGAAAACAGTAACACTTGTTCAGAAGGAAAGAAAGCACAGAGCCCCAGATTCTATGTTGTCCTGGAGAGCTTGCAGAGCACTGGGGAAAGGCAGGCAGAGAATTCCCTGCTGGCACCTTCTCTGTGCCTGTTCACATTGCTTCGCAGAATCGCTTTTGTGCAGAAAACAGTAACACTTGTTCAGAACGAAAGAAAGCACAGAGCCCCAGATTTTATGTTGTCCTGGAGAGCTTGCAGAGCACTGGGGAAAGGCAGGCAGAGAATTCCCTGCTAGCACCTTCTCTGTGCCTGGGAAGCAGAAGTGTTCACATTGCTTCGCAAGAATCGCTTTTGTGCAGAAAACACTAACACTTGTTCAGAAGGAAAGAAAGCACAGAGCCCCAGATTTTATGTTGTCCTGGAGAGCTTGCAGAGCACTGGGGAAAGGCAGGCAGAGAATTCCCTGCTGGCACCTTCTCTGTGCCTGTTCACATTGCTTCGCAGAATCGCTTTTGTGCAGAAAACAGTAACACTTGTTCAGAAGGAAAGAAAGCACAGAGCCCCAGATTCTATGTTGTCCTGGAGAGCTTGCAGAGCACTGGGGAAAGGCAGGCAGAGAATTCCCTGCTAGCACCTTCTCTGTGCCTGTTCACATTGCTTCGCAGAATCGCTTTTGTGCAGAAAACAGTAACACTTGTTCAGAACGAAAGAAAGCACAGAGCCCCAGATTCTATGTTGTCCTGGAGAGCTTGCAGAGCACTGGGGAAAGGCAGGCAGAGAATTCCCTGCTAGCACCTTCTCTGTGCCTGTTCACATTGCTTCGCAGAATCACTTTTGTGCAGAAAACAGTAACACTTGTTCAGAAGGAAAGAAAGCACAGAGCCCCAGATTCTATGTTGTCCTGGAGAGCTTGCAGAGCACTGGGGAAAGGCAGGCAGAGAATTCCCTGATAGCACCTTCTCTGTGCCTGGGAAGCAGAAGTGTTCACATTGCTTCGCAAGAATCGCTTTTGTGCAGAAAACACTAACACTTGTTCAGAAGGAAAGAAAGCACAGAGCCCCAGATTTTATGTTGTCCTGGAGAGCTTGCAGAGCACTGGGGAAAGGCAGGCAGAGAATTCCCTGCTAGCACCTTCTCTGTGCCTGTTCACATTGCTTCGCAGAATCGCATTTGTGCAGAAAACAGTAACACTTGTTCAGAAGGAAAGAAAGCACAGAGCCCCAGATTCTATGTTGTCCTGGAGAGCTTGCAGAGCACTGGGGAAAGGCAGGCAGAGAATTCCCTGATAGCACCTTCTCTGTGCCTGGGAAGCAGAAGTGTTCACATTGCTTCGCAAGAATCGCTTTTGTGCAGAAAACACTAACACTTGTTCAGAAGGAAAGAAAGCACAGAGCCCCAGATTTTATGTTGTCCTGGAGAGCTTGCAGAGCACTGGGGAAAGGCAGGCAGAGAATTCCCTGCTGGCACCTTCTCTGTGCCTGTTCACATTGCTTCGCAGAATCGCTTTTGTGCAGAAAACAGTAACACTTGTTCAGAAGGAAAGAAAGCACAGAGCCCCAGATTCTATGTTGTCCTGGAGAGCTTGCAGAGCACTGGGGAAAGGCAGGCAGAGAATTCCCTGCTAGCACCTTCTCTGTGCCTGGGAAGCAGAAGTGTTCACATTGCTTCGCAAGAATCGCTTTTGTGCAGAAAACACTAACACTTGTTCAGAAGGAAAGAAAGCACAGAGCCCCAGATTTTATGTTGTCCTGGAGAGCTTGCAGAGCACTGGGGAAAGGCAGGCAGAGAATTCCCTGCTAGCACCTTCTCTGTGCCTGGGAAGCAGAAGTGTTCACATTGCTTCGCAGAATCGCTTTTGTGCAGAAAACAGTAACACTTGTTCAGAACGAAAGAAAGCACAGAGCCCCAGATTCTATGTTGTCCTGGAGAGCTTGCAGAGCACTGGGGAAAGGCAGGCAGAGAATTCCCTGCTAGCACCTTCTCTGTGCCTGTTCACATTGCTTCGCAGAATCGCTTTTGTGCAGAAAACAGTAACACTTGTTCAGAAGGAAAGAAAGCACAGAGCCCCAGATTCTATGTTGTCCTGGAGAGCTTGCAGAGCACTGGGGAAAGGCAGGCAGAGAATTCCCTGCTAGCACCTTCTCTGTGCCTGGGAAGCAGAAGTGTTCACATTGCTTCGCAAGAATCGCTTTTGTGCAGAAAACACTAACACTTGTTCAGAAGGAAAGAAAGCACAGAGCCCCAGATTTTATGTTGTCCTGGAGAGCTTGCAGAGCACTGGGGAAAGGCAGGCAGAGAATTCCCTGCTGGCACCTTCTCTGTGCCTGTTCACATTGCTTCGCAGAATCGCTTTTGTGCAGAAAACAGTAACACTTGTTCAGAAGGAAAGAAAGCACAGAGCCCCAGATTCTATGTTGTCCTGGAGAGCTTGCAGAGCACTGGGGAAAGGCAGGCAGAGAATTCCCTGCTAGCACCTTCTCTGTGCCTGGGAAGCAGAAGTGTTCACATTGCTTCGCAAGAATCGCTTTTGTGCAGAAAACACTAACACTTGTTCAGAAGGAAAGAAAGCACAGAGCCCCAGATTTTATGTTGTCCTGGAGAGCTTGCAGAGCACTGGGGAAAGGCAGGCAGAGAATTACCTGCTAGCACCTTCTCTGTGCCTGGGAAGCAGAAGTGTTCACATTGCTTCGCAGAATCGCTTTTGTGCAGAAAACAGTAACACTTGTTCAGAACGAAAGAAAGCACAGAGCCCCAGATTCTATGTTGTCCTGGAGAGCTTGCAGAGCACTGGGGAAAGGCAGGCAGAGAATTCACTGCTAGCACCTTCTCTGTGCCTGTTCACATTGCTTCGCAGAATCGCTTTTGTGCAGAAAACAGTAACACTGGTTCAGAACGAAAGAAAGCACAGAGCCCCAGATTCTATGTTGTCCTGGAGAGCTTGCAGAGCACTGGGGAAAGGCAGGCAGAGAATTCCCTGATAGCACCTTCTCTGTGCCTGGGAAGCAGAAGTGTTCACATTGCTTCGCAGAATCGCTTTTGTGCAGAAAACAGTAACACTTGTTCAGAAGGAAGGAAAGCACAGAGCCCCAGATTCTATGTTGTCCTGGAGAGCTTGCAGAGCACTGGGGAAAGGCAGGCAGAGAATTCCCTGCTAGCACCTTCTCTGTGCCTGGGAAGCAGAAGTGTTCACATTGCTTCGCAAGAATCGCTTTTGTGCAGAAAACACTAACACTTGTTCAGAAGGAAAGAAAGCACAGAGCCCCAGATTTTATGTTGTCCTGGAGAGCTTGCAGAGCACTGGGGAAAGGCAGGCAGAGAATTACCTGCTAGCACCTTCTCTGTGCCTGGGAAGCAGAAGTGTTCACATTGCTTCGCAGAATCGCTTTTGTGCAGAAAACAGTAACACTTGTTCAGAACGAAAGAAAGCACAGAGCCCCAGATTCTATGTTGTCCTGGAGAGCTTGCAGAGCACTGGGGAAAGGCAGGCAGAGAATTCACTGCTAGCACCTTCTCTGTGCCTGTTCACATTGCTTCGCAGAATCGCTTTTGTGCAGAAAACAGTAACACTTGTTCAGAAGGAAAGAAAGCACAGAGCCCCAGATTCTATGTTGTCCTGGAGAGCTTGCAGAGCACTGGGGAAAGGCAGGCAGAGAATTCCCTGATAGCACCTTCTCTGTGCCTGGGAAGCAGAAGTGTTCACATTGCTTCGCAGAATCGCTTTTGTGCAGAAAACAGTAACACTTGTTCAGAAGGAAGGAAAGCACAGAGCCCCAGATTTTATGTTGTCCTGGAGAGCTTGCAGAGCACTGGGGAAAGGCAGGCAGAGAATTCCCTGCTAGCACCTTCTCTGTGCCTGGGAAGCAGAAGTGTTCACATTGCTTCGCAAGAATCGCTTTTGTGCAGAAAACACTAACACTTGTTCAGAAGGAAAGAAAGCACAGAGCCCCAGATTTTATGTTGTCCTGGAGAGCTTGCAGAGCACTGGGGAAAGGCAGGCAGAGAATTCCCTGCTGGCACCTTCTCTGTGCCTGTTCACATTGCTTCGCAGAATCGCTTTTGTGCAGAAAACAGTAACACTTGTTCAGAACGAAAGAAAGCACAGAGCCCCAGATTCTATGTTGTCCTGGAGAGCTTGCAGAGCACTGGGGAAAGGCAGGCAGAGAATTCCCTGCTAGCACCTTCTCTGTGCCTGGGAAGCAGAAGTGTTCACATTGCTTCGCAAGAATCGCTTTTGTGCAGAAAACACTAACACTTGTTCAGAAGGAAAGAAAGCACAGAGCCCCAGATTCTATGTTGTCCTGGAGAGCTTGCAGAGCACTGGGGAAAGGCAGGCAGAGAATTCCCTGCTAGCACCTTCTCTGTGCCTGGGAAGCAGAAGTGTTCACATTGCTTCGCAGAATCGCTTTTGTGCAGAAAACAGTAACACTTGTTCAGAAGGAAGGAAAGCACAGAGCCCCAGATTTTATGTTGTCCTGGAGAGCTTGCAGAGCACTGGGGAAAGGCAGGCAGAGAATTCCCTGCTAGCACCTTCTCTGTGCCTGGGAAGCAGAAGTGTTCACATTGCTTCGCAAGAATCGCTTTTGTGCAGAAAACACTAACACTTGTTCAGAAGGAAAGAAAGCACAGAGCCCCAGATTTTATGTTGTCCTGGAGAGCTTGCAGAGCACTGGGGAAAGGCAGGCAGAGAATTCCCTGCTGGCACCTTCTCTGTGCCTGTTCACATTGCTTCGCAGAATCGCTTTTGTGCAGAAAACAGTAACACTTGTTCAGAACGAAAGAAAGCACAGAGCCCCAGATTCTATGTTGTCCTGGAGAGCTTGCAGAGCACTGGGGAAAGGCAGGCAGAGAATTCCCTGCTAGCACCTTCTCTGTGCCTGGGAAGCAGAAGTGTTCACATTGCTTCGCAAGAATCGCTTTTGTGCAGAAAACACTAACACTTGTTCAGAAGGAAAGAAAGCACAGAGCCCCAGATTTTATGTTGTCCTGGAGAGCTTGCAGAGCACTGGGGAAAGGCAGGCAGAGAATTCCCTGCTGGCACCTTCTCTGTGCCTGTTCACATTGCTTCGCAGAATCGCTTTTGTGCAGAAAACAGTAACACTGGTTCAGAACGAAAGAAAGCACAGAGCCCCAGATTCTATGTTGTCCTGGAGAGCTTGCAGAGCACTGGAGAAAGGCAGGCAGAGATTTCCCTGCTAGCACCTTCTCTGTGCCTGGGAAGCAGAAGTGTTCACATTGCTTCGCAAGAATCGCTTTTGTGCAGAAAACACTAACACTTGTTCAGAAGGAAAGAAAGCACAGAGCCCCAGAATCTATGTTGTCCTGGAGAGCTTGCAGAGCACTGGGGAAAGGCAGGCAGAGAATTCCCTGATAGCACCTTCTCTGTGCCTGGGAAGCAGAAGTGTTCACATTGCTTCGCAGAATCGCTTTTGTGCAGAAAACAGTAACACTTGTTCAGAACGAAAGAAAGCACAGAGCCCCAGATTTTATGTTGTCCTGGAGAGCTTGCAGAGCACTGGGGAAAGGCAGGCAGAGAATTCCCTGCTGGCACCTTCTCTGTGCCTGTTCACATTGCTTCGCAGAATCACTTTTGTGCAGAAAACAGTAACACTTGTTCAGAAGGAAAGAAAGCACAGAGCCCCAGATTCTATGTTGTCCTGGAGAGCTTGCAGAGCACTGGGGAAAGGCAGGCAGAGAATTCCCTGCTAGCACCTTCTCTGTGCCTGGGAAGCAGAAGTGTTCACATTGCTTCGCAAGAATCGCTTTTGTGCAGAAAACACTAACACTTGTTCAGAAGGAAAGAAAGCACAGAGCCCCAGATTTTATGTTGTCCTGGAGAGCTTGCAGAGCACTGGGGAAAGGCAGGCAGAGAATTCCCTGCTGGCACCTTCTCTGTGCCTGTTCACATTGCTTCGCAGAATCGCTTTTGTGCAGAAAACAGTAACACTGGTTCAGAACGAAAGAAAGCACAGAGCCCCAGATTCTATGTTGTCCTGGAGAGCTTGCAGAGCACTGGAGAAAGGCAGGCAGAGAATTCCCTGCTAGCACCTTCTCTGTGCCTGGGAAGCAGAAGTGTTCACATTGCTTCGCAAGAATCGCTTTTGTGCAGAAAACACTAACACTTGTTCAGAAGGAAAGAAAGCACAGAGCCCCAGAATCTATGTTGTCCTGGAGAGCTTGCAGAGCACTGGGGAAAGGCAGGCAGAGAATTCCCTGATAGCACCTTCTCTGTGCCTGGGAAGCAGAAGTGTTCACATTGCTTCGCAGAATCGCTTTTGTGCAGAAAACTGTAACACTTGTTCAGAACGATAGAAAGCAGAGAGCCCCAGATTCTATGTTGTCCTGGAGAGCTTGCAGAGCACTGGGGAAAGGCAGGCAGAGAATTCCCTGATAGCACCTTCTCTGTGCCTGGGAAGCAGAAGTGTTCACATTGCTCGCAGAATCGCTTTTGTGCAGAAAACAGTAACACTTGTTCAGAAGGAAAGAAAGCACAGAGCCCCAGATTCTATGTTGTCCTGGAGAGCTTGCAGAGCACTGGGGAAAGGCAGGCAGAGAATTCCCTGATAGCACCTTCTCTGTGCCTGGGAAGCAGATGTGTTCACATTGCTTCGCAGAATTGCTTTTGTGCAGAAAACAGTAACACTTGTTCAGAAGGAAGGAAAGCACAGAGCCCCAGATTTTATGTTGTCCTGGAGAGCTTGCAGAGCACTGGGGAAAGGCAGGCAGAGAATTCCCTGCTAGCACCTTCTCTGTGCCTGGGAAGCAGAAGTGTTCACATTGCTTCGCAAGAATCGCTTTTGTGCAGAAAACACTAACACTTGTTCAGAAGGAAAGAAAGCACAGAGCCCCAGATTTTATGTTGTCCTGGAGAGCTTGCAGAGCACTGGGGAAAGGCAGGCAGAGAATTCCCTGCTAGCACCTTCTCTGTGCCTGTTCACATTGCTTCGCAGAATCGCTTTTGTGCAGAAAACAGTAACACTTGTTCAGAACGAAAGAAAGCACAGAGCCCCAGATTTTATGTTGTCCTGGAGAGCTTGCAGAGCACTGGGGAAAGGCAGGCAGAGAATTCCCTGCTAGCACCTTCTCTGTGCCTGTTCACATTGCTTCGCAGAATCGCTTTTGTGCAGAAAACAGTAACACTTGTTCAGAACGAAAGAAAGCACAGAGCCCCAGATTCTATGTTGTCCTGGAGAGCTTGCAGAGCACTGGGGAAAGGCAGGCAGAGAATTCCCTGCTAGCACCTTCTCTGTGCCTGGGAAGCAGAAGTGTTCACATTGCTTCGCATAATCGCTTTTGTGCAGAAAACAGTAACACTTGTTCAGAAGGAAGGAAAGCACAGAGCCCCAGATTTTATGTTGTCCTGGAGATCTTGCAGAGCACTGGGGAAAGGCAGGCAGAGAATTCCCTGCTAGCACCTTCTCTGTGCCTGGGAAGCAGAAGTGTTCACATTGCTTCGCAAGAATCGCTTTTGTGCAGAAAACACTAACACTTGTTCAGAAGGAAAGAAAGCACAGAGCCCCAGATTTTATGTTGTCCTGGAGAGCTTGCAGAGCACTGGGGAAAGGCAGGCAGAGAATTCCCTGCTAGCACCTTCTCTGTGCCTGGGAAGCAGAAGTGTTCACATTGCTTCGCAGAATCGCTTTTGTGCAGAAAACAGTAACACTTGTTCAGAAGGAAAGAAAGCACAGAGCCCCAGATTCTATGTTGTCTTGGAGAGCTTGCAGAGCACTGGGGAAAGGCAGGCAGAGAATTCCCTGCTAGCACCTTCTCTGTGCCTGTTCACATTGCTTCGCAGAATCGCTTTTGTGCAGAAAACAGTAACACTTGTTCAGAAGGAAAGAAAGCACAGAGCCCCAGATTCTATGTTGTCCTGGAGAGGTTGCAGAGCACTGGGGAAAGGCAGGCAGAGAATTCCCTGCTAGCACCTTCTCTGTGCCTGGGAAGCAGAAGTGTTCACATTGCTTCGCATAATCGCTTTTGTGCAGAAAACACTAACACTTGTTCAGAAGGAAAGAAAGCACAGAGCCCCAGATTTTATGTTGTCCTGGAGAGCTTGCAGAGCACTGGGGAAAGGCAGGCAGAGAATTCCCTGCTAGCACCTTCTCTGTGCCTGGGAAGCAGAAGTGTTCACATTGCTTCGCAAGAATCGCTTTTGTGCAGAAAACAGTAACACTTGTTCAGAAGGAAAGAAAGCACAGAGCCCCAGATTTTATGTTGTCCTGGAGAGCTTGCAGAGCACTGGGGAAAGGCAGGCAGAGAATTCCCTGCTAGCACCTTCTCTGTGCCTGGGAAGCAGAAGTGTTCACATTGCTTCGCAGAATCGCTTTTGTGCAGAAAACAGTAACACTTGTTCAGAAGGAAAGAAAGCACAGAGCCCCAGATTTTATGTTGTCCTGGAGAGCTTGCAGAGCACTGGGGAAAGGCAGGCAGAGAATTCCCTGATAGCACCTTCTCTGTGCCTGTTCACATTGCTTCGCAGAATCGCTTTTGTGCAGAAAACACTAACACTTGTTCAGAAGGAAAGAAAGCACAGAGCCCCAGATTTTATGTTGTCCTGGAGAGCTTGCAGAGCACTGGGGAAAGGCAGGCAGAGAATTCCCTGCTAGCACCTTCTCTGTGCCTGGGAAGCAGAAGTGTTCACATTGCTTCGCAAGAATCGCTTTTGTGCAGAAAACACTAACACTTGTTCAGAAGGAAAGAAAGCACAGAGCCCCAGATTGTATGTTGTCCTGGAGAGCTTGCAGAGCACTGGGGAAAGGCAGGCAGAGAATTCCCTGATAGCACCTTCTCTGTGCCTGGGAAGCAGAAGTGTTCACATTGCTTCGCAGAATCGCTTTTGTGCAGAAAAGAGTAACACTTGTTCAGAACGAAAGAAAGCACAGAGCCCCAGATTCTATGTTGTCTTGGAGAGCTTGCAGAGCACTGGGGAAAGGCAGGCAGAGAATTCCCTGATAGCACCTTCTCTGTGCCTGTTCACATTGCTTCGCAGAATCGCTTTTGTGCAGAAAACAGTAACACTTGTTCAGAAGGAAAGAAAGCACAGAGCCCCAGATTCTATGTTGTCCTGGAGAGCTTGCAGAGCACTGGGGAAAGGCAGGCAGAGAATTCCCTGATAGCACCTTCTCTGTGCCTGGGAAGCAGAAGTGTTCACATTGCTTCGCAGAATCGCTTTTGTGCAGAAAACAGTAACACTTGTTCAGAAGGAAGGAAAGCACAGAGCCCCAGATTTTATGTTGTCCTGGAGAGCTTGCAGAGCACTGGGGAAAGGCAGGCAGAGAATTCCCTGATAGCACCTTCTCTGTGCCTGGGAAGCAGAAGTGTTCACATTGCTTCGCAAGAATCGCTTTTGTGCAGAAAACAGTAACACTTGTTCAGAAGGAAAGAAAGCACAGAGCCCCAGATTCTATGTTGTCCTGGAGAGCTTGCAGAGCACTGGGGAAAGGCAGGCAGAGAATTCCCTGCTGGCACCTTCTCTGTGCCTGTTCACATTGCTTCGCAGAATCGCTTTTGTGCAGAAAACAGTAACACTTGTTCAGAACGAAAGAAAGCACAGAGCCCCAGATTTTATGTTGTCCTGGAGAGCTTGCAGAGCACTGGGGAAAGGCAGGCAGAGAATTCCCTGCTAGCACCTTCTCTGTGCCTGGGAAGCAGAAGTGTTCACATTGCTTCGCAAGAATCGCTTTTGTGCAGAAAACACTAACACTTGTTCAGAAGGAAAGAAAGCACAGAGCCCCAGATTTTATGTTGTCCTGGAGAGCTTGCAGAGCACTGGGGAAAGGCAGGCAGAGAATTCCCTGCTGGCACCTTCTCTGTGCCTGTTCACATTGCTTCGCAGAATCGCTTTTGTGCAGAAAACAGTAACACTTGTTCAGAAGGAAAGAAAGCACAGAGCCCCAGATTCTATGTTGTCCTGGAGAGCTTGCAGAGCACTGGGGAAAGGCAGGCAGAGAATTCCCTGCTAGCACCTTCTCTGTGCCTGTTCACATTGCTTCGCAGAATCGCTTTTGTGCAGAAAACAGTAACACTTGTTCAGAACGAAAGAAAGCACAGAGCCCCAGATTCTATGTTGTCCTGGAGAGCTTGCAGAGCACTGGGGAAAGGCAGGCAGAGAATTCCCTGCTAGCACCTTCTCTGTGCCTGTTCACATTGCTTCGCAGAATCACTTTTGTGCAGAAAACAGTAACACTTGTTCAGAAGGAAAGAAAGCACAGAGCCCCAGATTCTATGTTGTCCTGGAGAGCTTGCAGAGCACTGGGGAAAGGCAGGCAGAGAATTCCCTGATAGCACCTTCTCTGTGCCTGGGAAGCAGAAGTGTTCACATTGCTTCGCAAGAATCGCTTTTGTGCAGAAAACACTAACACTTGTTCAGAAGGAAAGAAAGCACAGAGCCCCAGATTTTATGTTGTCCTGGAGAGCTTGCAGAGCACTGGGGAAAGGCAGGCAGAGAATTCCCTGCTAGCACCTTCTCTGTGCCTGTTCACATTGCTTCGCAGAATCGCATTTGTGCAGAAAACAGTAACACTTGTTCAGAACGAAAGAAAGCACAGAGCCCCAGATTCTATGTTGTCCTGGAGAGCTTGCAGAGCACTGGGGAAAGGCAGGCAGAGAATTCCCTGATAGCACCTTCTCTGTGCCTGGGAAGCAGAAGTGTTCACATTGCTTCGCAAGAATCGCTTTTGTGCAGAAAACACTAACACTTGTTCAGAAGGAAAGAAAGCACAGAGCCCCAGATTTTATGTTGTCCTGGAGAGCTTGCAGAGCACTGGGGAAAGGCAGGCAGAGAATTCCCTGCTGGCACCTTCTCTGTGCCTGTTCACATTGCTTCGCAGAATCGCTTTTGTGCAGAAAACAGTAACACTTGTTCAGAAGGAAAGAAAGCACAGAGCCCCAGATTCTATGTTGTCCTGGAGAGCTTGCAGAGCACTGGGGAAAGGCAGGCAGAGAATTCCCTGCTAGCACCTTCTCTGTGCCTGGGAAGCAGAAGTGTTCACATTGCTTCGCAAGAATCGCTTTTGTGCAGAAAACACTAACACTTGTTCAGAAGGAAAGAAAGCACAGAGCCCCAGATTTTATGTTGTCCTGGAGAGCTTGCAGAGCACTGGGGAAAGGCAGGCAGAGAATTCCCTGCTAGCACCTTCTCTGTGCCTGGGAAGCAGAAGTGTTCACATTGCTTCGCAGAATCGCTTTTGTGCAGAAAACAGTAACACTTGTTCAGAACGAAAGAAAGCACAGAGCCCCAGATTCTATGTTGTCCTGGAGAGCTTGCAGAGCACTGGGGAAAGGCAGGCAGAGAATTCCCTGCTAGCACCTTCTCTGTGCCTGTTCACATTGCTTCGCAGAATCGCTTTTGTGCAGAAAACAGTAACACTTGTTCAGAAGGAAAGAAAGCACAGAGCCCCAGATTCTATGTTGTCCTGGAGAGCTTGCAGAGCACTGGGGAAAGGCAGGCAGAGAATTCCCTGCTAGCACCTTCTCTGTGCCTGGGAAGCAGAAGTGTTCACATTGCTTCGCAAGAATCGCTTTTGTGCAGAAAACACTAACACTTGTTCAGAAGGAAAGAAAGCACAGAGCCCCAGATTTTATGTTGTCCTGGAGAGCTTGCAGAGCACTGGGGAAAGGCAGGCAGAGAATTCCCTGCTGGCACCTTCTCTGTGCCTGTTCACATTGCTTCGCAGAATCGCTTTTGTGCAGAAAACAGTAACACTTGTTCAGAAGGAAAGAAAGCACAGAGCCCCAGATTCTATGTTGTCCTGGAGAGCTTGCAGAGCACTGGGGAAAGGCAGGCAGAGAATTCCCTGCTAGCACCTTCTCTGTGCCTGGGAAGCAGAAGTGTTCACATTGCTTCGCAAGAATCGCTTTTGTGCAGAAAACACTAACACTTGTTCAGAAGGAAAGAAAGCACAGAGCCCCAGATTTTATGTTGTCCTGGAGAGCTTGCAGAGCACTGGGGAAAGGCAGGCAGAGAATTACCTGCTAGCACCTTCTCTGTGCCTGGGAAGCAGAAGTGTTCACATTGCTTCGCAGAATCGCTTTTGTGCAGAAAACAGTAACACTTGTTCAGAACGAAAGAAAGCACAGAGCCCCAGATTCTATGTTGTCCTGGAGAGCTTGCAGAGCACTGGGGAAAGGCAGGCAGAGAATTCACTGCTAGCACCTTCTCTGTGCCTGTTCACATTGCTTCGCAGAATCGCTTTTGTGCAGAAAACAGTAACACTTGTTCAGAAGGAAAGAAAGCACAGAGCCCCAGATTCTATGTTGTCCTGGAGAGCTTGCAGAGCACTGGGGAAAGGCAGGCAGAGAATTCCCTGATAGCACCTTCTCTGTGCCTGGGAAGCAGAAGTGTTCACATTGCTTCGCAGAATCGCTTTTGTGCAGAAAACAGTAACACTTGTTCAGAAGGAAGGAAAGCACAGAGCCCCAGATTTTATGTTGTCCTGGAGAGCTTGCAGAGCACTGGGGAAAGGCAGGCAGAGAATTCCCTGCTAGCACCTTCTCTGTGCCTGGGAAGCAGAAGTGTTCACATTGCTTCGCAAGAATCGCTTTTGTGCAGAAAACACTAACACTTGTTCAGAAGGAAAGAAAGCACAGAGCCCCAGATTCTATGTTGTCCTGCAGAGCTTGCAGAGCACTGGGGAAAGGCAGGCAGAGAATTCCCTGCTGGCACCTTCTCTGTGCCTGTTCACATTGCTTCGCAGAATCACTTTTGTGCAGAAAACAGTAACACTGGTTCAGAACGAAAGAAAGCACAGAGCCCCAGATTCTATGTTGTCCTGGAGAGCTTGCAGAGCACTGGGGAAAGGCAGGCAGAGAATTCCCTGCTAGCACCTTCTCTGTGCCTGGGAAGCAGAAGTGTTCACATTGCTTCGCAAGAATCGCTTTTGTGCAGAAAACACTAACACTTGTTCAGAAGGAAAGAAAGCACAGAGCCCCAGATTTTATGTTGTCCTGGAGAGCTTGCAGAGCACTGGGGAAAGGCAGGCAGAGAATTACCTGCTAGCACCTTCTCTGTGCCTGGGAAGCAGAAGTGTTCACATTGCTTCGCAGAATCGCTTTTGTGCAGAAAACAGTAACACTTGTTCAGAACGAAAGAAAGCACAGAGCCCCAGATTCTATGTTGTCCTGGAGAGCTTGCAGAGCACTGGGGAAAGGCAGGCAGAGAATTCACTGCTAGCACCTTCTCTGTGCCTGTTCACATTGCTTCGCAGAATCGCTTTTGTGCAGAAAACAGTAACACTTGTTCAGAAGGAAAGAAAGCACAGAGCCCCAGATTCTATGTTGTCCTGGAGAGCTTGCAGAGCACTGGGGAAAGGCAGGCAGAGAATTCCCTGATAGCACCTTCTCTGTGCCTGGGAAGCAGAAGTGTTCACATTGCTTCGCAGAATCGCTTTTGTGCAGAAAACAGTAACACTTGTTCAGAAGGAAGGAAAGCACAGAGCCCCAGATTTTATGTTGTCCTGGAGAGCTTGCAGAGCACTGGGGAAAGGCAGGCAGAGAATTCCCTGCTAGCACCTTCTCTGTGCCTGGGAAGCAGAAGTGTTCACATTGCTTCGCAAGAATCGCTTTTGTGCAGAAAACACTAACACTTGTTCAGAAGGAAAGAAAGCACAGAGCCCCAGATTTTATGTTGTCCTGGAGAGCTTGCAGAGCACTGGGGAAAGGCAGGCAGAGAATTCCCTGCTGGCACCTTCTCTGTGCCTGTTCACATTGCTTCGCAGAATCGCTTTTGTGCAGAAAACAGTAACACTTGTTCAGAACGAAAGAAAGCACAGAGCCCCAGATTCTATGTTGTCCTGGAGAGCTTGCAGAGCACTGGGGAAAGGCAGGCAGAGAATTCCCTGATAGCACCTTCTCTGTGCCTGGGAAGCAGAAGTGTTCACATTGCTTCGCAGAATCGCTTTTGTGCAGAAAACAGTAACACTTGTTCAGAAGGAAGGAAAGCACAGAGCCCCAGATTTTATGTTGTCCTGGAGAGCTTGCAGAGCACTGGGGAAAGGCAGGCAGAGAATTCCCTGCTAGCACCTTCTCTGTGCCTGGGAAGCAGAAGTGTTCACATTGCTTCGCAAGAATCGCTTTTGTGCAGAAAACACTAACACTTGTTCAGAAGGAAAGAAAGCACAGAGCCCCAGATTTTATGTTGTCCTGGAGAGCTTGCAGAGCACTGGGGAAAGGCAGGCAGAGAATTCCCTGCTGGCACCTTCTCTGTGCCTGTTCACATTGCTTCGCAGAATCGCTTTTGTGCAGAAAACAGTAACACTTGTTCAGAACGAAAGAAAGCACAGAGCCCCAGATTCTATGTTGTCCTGGAGAGCTTGCAGAGCACTGGGGAAAGGCAGGCAGAGAATTCCCTGCTAGCACCTTCTCTGTGCCTGGGAAGCAGAAGTGTTCACATTGCTTCGCAAGAATCGCTTTTGTGCAGAAAACACTAACACTTGTTCAGAAGGAAAGAAAGCACAGAGCCCCAGATTCTATGTTGTCCTGGAGAGCTTGCAGAGCACTGGGGAAAGGCAGGCAGAGAATTCCCTGCTAGCACCTTCTCTGTGCCTGGGAAGCAGAAGTGTTCACATTGCTTCGCAAGAATCGCTTTTGTGCAGAAAACAGTAACACTTGTTCAGAACGAAAGAAAGCACAGAGCCCCAGATTCTATGTTGTCCTGCAGAGCTTGCAGAGCACTGGGGAAAGGCAGGCAGAGAATTCCCTGCTGGCACCTTCTCTGTGCCTGTTCACATTGCTTCGCAGAATCACTTTTGTGCAGAAAACAGTAACACTGGTTCAGAACGAAAGAAAGCACAGAGCCCCAGATTCTATGTTGTCCTGGAGAGCTTGCAGAGCACTGGGGAAAGGCAGGCAGAGAATTCCCTGCTAGCACCTTCTCTGTGCCTGGGAAGCAGAAGTGTTCACATTGCTTCGCAAGAATCGCTTTTGTGCAGAAAACACTAACACTTGTTCAGAAGGAAAGAAAGCACAGAGCCCCAGATTTTATGTTGTCCTGGAGAGCTTGCAGAGCACTGGGGAAAGGCAGGCAGAGAATTACCTGCTAGCACCTTCTCTGTGCCTGGGAAGCAGAAGTGTTCACATTGCTTCGCAGAATCGCTTTTGTGCAGAAAACAGTAACACTTGTTCAGAACGAAAGAAAGCACAGAGCCCCAGATTCTATGTTGTCCTGGAGAGCTTGCAGAGCACTGGGGAAAGGCAGGCAGAGAATTCACTGCTAGCACCTTCTCTGTGCCTGTTCACATTGCTTCGCAGAATCGCTTTTGTGCAGAAAACAGTAACACTTGTTCAGAAGGAAAGAAAGCACAGAGCCCCAGATTCTATGTTGTCCTGGAGAGCTTGCAGAGCACTGGGGAAAGGCAGGCAGAGAATTCCCTGATAGCACCTTCTCTGTGCCTGGGAAGCAGAAGTGTTCACATTGCTTCGCAGAATCGCTTTTGTGCAGAAAACAGTAACACTTGTTCAGAAGGAAGGAAAGCACAGAGCCCCAGATTTTATGTTGTCCTGGAGAGCTTGCAGAGCACTGGGGAAAGGCAGGCAGAGAATTCCCTGCTAGCACCTTCTCTGTGCCTGGGAAGCAGAAGTGTTCACATTGCTTCGCAAGAATCGCTTTTGTGCAGAAAACACTAACACTTGTTCAGAAGGAAAGAAAGCACAGAGCCCCAGATTTTATGTTGTCCTGGAGAGCTTGCAGAGCACTGGGGAAAGGCAGGCAGAGAATTCCCTGCTGGCACCTTCTCTGTGCCTGTTCACATTGCTTCGCAGAATCGCTTTTGTGCAGAAAACAGTAACACTTGTTCAGAACGAAAGAAAGCACAGAGCCCCAGATTCTATGTTGTCCTGGAGAGCTTGCAGAGCACTGGGGAAAGGCAGGCAGAGAATTCCCTGCTAGCACCTTCTCTGTGCCTGGGAAGCAGAAGTGTTCACATTGCTTCGCAAGAATCGCTTTTGTGCAGAAAACACTAACACTTGTTCAGAAGGAAAGAAAGCACAGAGCCCCAGATTCTATGTTGTCCTGGAGAGCTTGCAGAGCACTGGGGAAAGGCAGGCAGAGAATTCCCTGCTAGCACCTTCTCTGTGCCTGTTCACATTGTTTCGCAGAATCGCTTTTGTGCAGAAAACAGTAACACTTGTTCAGAACGAAAGAAAGCACAGAGCCCCAGATTCTATGTTGTCCTGGAGAGCTTGCAGAGCACTGGGGAAAGGCAGGCAGAGAATTCCCTGATAGCACCTTCTCTGTGCCTGGGAAGCAGAAGTGTTCACATTGCTTCGCAGAATCGCTTTTGTGCAGAAAACAGTAACACTTGTTCAGAAGGAAGGAAAGCACAGAGCCCCAGATTTTATGTTGTCCTGGAGAGCTTGCAGAGCACTGGGGAAAGGCAGGCAGAGAATTCCCTGCTAGCACCTTCTCTGTGCCTGGGAAGCAGAAGTGTTCACATTGCTTCGCAAGAATCGCTTTTGTGCAGAAAACACTAACACTTGTTCAGAAGGAAAGAAAGCACAGAGCCCCAGATTTTATGTTGTCCTGGAGAGCTTGCAGAGCACTGGGGAAAGGCAGGCAGAGAATTCCCTGCTGGCACCTTCTCTGTGCCTGTTCACATTGCTTCGCAGAATCGCTTTTGTGCAGAAAACAGTAACACTTGTTCAGAACGAAAGAAAGCACAGAGCCCCAGATTCTATGTTGTCCTGGAGAGCTTGCAGAGCACTGGGGAAAGGCAGGCAGAGAATTCCCTGCTAGCACCTTCTCTGTGCCTGGGAAGCAGAAGTGTTCACATTGCTTCGCAAGAATCGCTTTTGTGCAGAAAACACTAACACTTGTTCAGAAGGAAAGAAAGCACAGAGCCCCAGATTCTATGTTGTCCTGGAGAGCTTGCAGAGCACTGGGGAAAGGCAGGCAGAGAATTCCCTGCTGGCACCTTCTCTGTGCCTGTTCACATTGCTTCGCAGAATCACTTTTGTGCAGAAAACAGTAACACTTGTTCAGAAGGAAAGAAAGCACAGAGCCCCAGATTCTATGTTGTCCTGGAGAGCTTGCAGAGCACTGGGGAAAGGCAGGCAGAGAATTCCCTGCTAGCACCTTCTCTGTGCCTGGGAAGCAGAAGTGTTCACATTGCTTCGCAAGAATCGCTTTTGTGCAGAAAACACTAACACTTGTTCAGAAGGAAAGAAAGCACAGAGCCCCAGATTTTATGTTGTCCTGGAGAGCTTGCAGAGCACTGGGGAAAGGCAGGCAGAGAATTCCCTGCTGGCACCTTCTCTGTGCCTGTTCACATTGCTTCGCAGAATCGCTTTTGTGCAGAAAACAGTAACACTGGTTCAGAACGAAAGAAAGCACAGAGCCCCAGATTCTATGTTGTCCTGGAGAGCTTGCAGAGCACTGGAGAAAGGCAGGCAGAGAATTCCCTGCTAGCACCTTCTCTGTGCCTGGGAAGCAGAAGTGTTCACATTGCTTCGCAAGAATCGCTTTTGTGCAGAAAACACTAACACTTGTTCAGAAGGAAAGAAAGCACAGAGCCCCAGAATCTATGTTGTCCTGGAGAGCTTGCAGAGCACTGGGGAAAGGCAGGCAGAGAATTCCCTGATAGCACCTTCTCTGTGCCTGGGAAGCAGAAGTGTTCACATTGCTTCGCAGAATCGCTTTTGTGCAGAAAACTGTAACACTTGTTCAGAACGAAAGAAAGCAGAGAGCCCCAGATTCTATGTTGTCCTGGAGAGCTTGCAGAGCACTGGGGAAAGGCAGGCAGAGAATTCCCTGATAGCACCTTCTCTGTGCCTGGGAAGCAGAAGTGTTCACATTGCTCGCAGAATCGCTTTTGTGCAGAAAACAGTAACACTTGTTCAGAAGGAAAGAAAGCACAGAGCCCCAGATTCTATGTTGTCCTGGAGAGCTTGCAGAGCACTGGGGAAAGGCAGGCAGAGAATTCCCTGATAGCACCTTCTCTGTGCCTGGGAAGCAGATGTGTTCACATTGCTTCGCAGAATTGCTTTTGTGCAGAAAACAGTAACACTTGTTCAGAAGGAAGGAAAGCACAGAGCCCCAGATTTTATGTTGTCCTGGAGAGCTTGCAGAGCACTGGGGAAAGGCAGGCAGAGAATTCCCTGCTAGCACCTTCTCTGTGCCTGGGAAGCAGAAGTGTTCACATTGCTTCGCAAGAATCGCTTTTGTGCAGAAAACACTAACACTTGTTCAGAAGGAAAGAAAGCACAGAGCCCCAGATTTTATGTTGTCCTGGAGAGCTTGCAGAGCACTGGGGAAAGGCAGGCAGAGAATTCCCTGCTAGCACCTTCTCTGTGCCTGTTCACATTGCTTCGCAGAATCGCTTTTGTGCAGAAAACAGTAACACTTGTTCAGAACGAAAGAAAGCACAGAGCCCCAGATTTTATGTTGTCCTGGAGAGCTTGCAGAGCACTGGGGAAAGGCAGGCAGAGAATTCCCTGCTAGCACCTTCTCTGTGCCTGTTCACATTGCTTCGCAGAATCGCTTTTGTGCAGAAAACAGTAACACTTGTTCAGAACGAAAGAAAGCACAGAGCCCCAGATTCTATGTTGTCCTGGAGAGCTTGCAGAGCACTGGGGAAAGGCAGGCAGAGAATTCCCTGCTAGCACCTTCTCTGTGCCTGGGAAGCAGAAGTGTTCACATTGCTTCGCAAGAATCGCTTTTGTGCAGAAAACACTAACACTTGTTCAGAAGGAAAGAAAGCACAGAGCCCCAGATTTTATGTTGTCCTGGAGAGCTTGCAGAGCACTGGGGAAAGGCAGGCAGAGAATTCCCTGCTAGCACCTTCTCTGTGCCTGGGAAGCAGAAGTGTTCACATTGCTTCGCAGAATCGCTTTTGTGCAGAAAACAGTAACACTTGTTCAGAAGGAAAGAAAGCACAGAGCCCCAGATTCTATGTTGTCTTGGAGAGCTTGCAGAGCACTGGGGAAAGGCAGGCAGAGAATTCCCTGCTAGCACCTTCTCTGTGCCTGTTCACATTGCTTCGCAGAATCGCTTTTGTGCAGAAAACAGTAACACTTGTTCAGAAGGAAAGAAAGCACAGAGCCCCAGATTCTATGTTGTCCTGGAGAGGTTGCAGAGCACTGGGGAAAGGCAGGCAGAGAATTCCCTGCTAGCACCTTCTCTGTGCCTGGGAAGCAGAAGTGTTCACATTGCTTCGCATAATCGCTTTTGTGCAGAAAACACTAACACTTGTTCAGAAGGAAAGAAAGCACAGAGCCCCAGATTTTATGTTGTCCTGGAGAGCTTGCAGAGCACTGGGGAAAGGCAGGCAGAGAATTCCCTGCTAGCACCTTCTCTGTGCCTGGGAAGCAGAAGTGTTCACATTGCTTCGCAAGAATCGCTTTTGTGCAGAAAACAGTAACACTTGTTCAGAAGGAAAGAAAGCACAGAGCCCCAGATTTTATGTTGTCCTGGAGAGCTTGCAGAGCACTGGGGAAAGGCAGGCAGAGAATTCCCTGCTAGCACCTTCTCTGTGCCTGGGAAGCAGAAGTGTTCACATTGCTTCGCAGAATCGCTTTTGTGCAGAAAACAGTAACACTTGTTCAGAAGGAAAGAAAGCACAGAGCCCCAGATTTTATGTTGTCCTGGAGAGCTTGCAGAGCACTGGGGAAAGGCAGGCAGAGAATTCCCTGATAGCACCTTCTCTGTGCCTGTTCACATTGCTTCGCAGAATCGCTTTTGTGCAGAAAACACTAACACTTGTTCAGAAGGAAAGAAAGCACAGAGCCCCAGATTTTATGTTGTCCTGGAGAGCTTGCAGAGCACTGGGGAAAGGCAGGCAGAGAATTCCCTGCTAGCACCTTCTCTGTGCCTGGGAAGCAGAAGTGTTCACATTGCTTCGCAAGAATCGCTTTTGTGCAGAAAACACTAACACTTGTTCAGAAGGAAAGAAAGCACAGAGCCCCAGATTGTATGTTGTCCTGGAGAGCTTGCAGAGCACTGGGGAAAGGCAGGCAGAGAATTCCCTGATAGCACCTTCTCTGTGCCTGGGAAGCAGAAGTGTTCACATTGCTTCGCAGAATCGCTTTTGTGCAGAAAAGAGTAACACTTGTTCAGAACGAAAGAAAGCACAGAGCCCCAGATTCTATGTTGTCTTGGAGAGCTTGCAGAGCACTGGGGAAAGGCAGGCAGAGAATTCCCTGATAGCACCTTCTCTGTGCCTGTTCACATTGCTTCGCAGAATCGCTTTTGTGCAGAAAACAGTAACACTTGTTCAGAAGGAAAGAAAGCACAGAGCCCCAGATTCTATGTTGTCCTGGAGAGCTTGCAGAGCACTGGGGAAAGGCAGGCAGAGAATTCCCTGATAGCACCTTCTCTGTGCCTGGGAAGCAGAAGTGTTCACATTGCTTCGCAGAATCGCTTTTGTGCAGAAAACAGTAACACTTGTTCAGAAGGAAGGAAAGCACAGAGCCCCAGATTTTATGTTGTCCTGGAGAGCTTGCAGAGCACTGGGGAAAGGCAGGCAGAGAATTCCCTGATAGCACCTTCTCTGTGCCTGGGAAGCAGAAGTGTTCACATTGCTTCGCAAGAATCGCTTTTGTGCAGAAAACAGTAACACTTGTTCAGAAGGAAAGAAAGCACAGAGCCCCAGATTCTATGTTGTCCTGGAGAGCTTGCAGAGCACTGGGGAAAGGCAGGCAGAGAATTCCCTGCTGGCACCTTCTCTGTGCCTGTTCACATTGCTTCGCAGAATCGCTTTTGTGCAGAAAACAGTAACACTTGTTCAGAACGAAAGAAAGCACAGAGCCCCAGATTCTATGTTGTCCTGGAGAGCTTGCAGAGCACTGGGGAAAGGCAGGCAGAGAATTCCCTGATAGCACCTTCTCTGTGCCTGGGAAGCAGAAGTGTTCACATTGCTTCGCAAGAATCGCTTTTGTGCAGAAAACACTAACACTTGTTCAGAAGGAAAGAAAGCACAGAGCCCCAGATTTTATGTTGTCCCGGAGAGCTTGCAGAGCACTGGGGAAAGGCAGGCAGAGAATTCCCTGCTAGCACCTTCTCTGTGCCTGTTCACATTGCTTCGCAGAATCGCTTTTGTGCAGAAAACAGTAACACTTGTTCAGAACGAAAGAAAGCACAGAGCCCCAGATTCTATGTTGTCTTGGAGAGCTTGCAGAGCACTGGGGAAAGGCAGGCAGAGAATTCCCTGATAGCACCTTCTCTGTGCCTGTTCACATTGCTTCGCAGAATCGCTTTTGTGCAGAAAACAGTAACACTTGTTCAGAAGGAAAGAAAGCACAGAGCCCCAGATTCTATGTTGTCCTGGAGAGCTTGCAGAGCACTGGGGAAAGGCAGGCAGAGAATTCCCTGCTAGCACCTTCTCTGTGCCTGGGAAGCAGAAGTGTTCACATTGCTTCGCAGAATCGCTTTTGTGCAGAAAACAGTAACACTTGTTCAGAACGAAAGACAGCACAGAGCCCCAGATTTTATGTTGTCCTGGAGAGCTTGCAGAGCACTGGGCAAAGGCAGGCAGAGAATTCCCTGCTAGCACCTTCTCTGTGCCTGGGAAGCAGAAGTGTTCACATTGCTTCGCAAGAATCGCTTTTGTGCAGAAAACACTAACACTTGTTCAGAAGGAAAGAAAGCACAGAGCCCCAGATTTTATGTTGTCCTGGAGAGCTTGCAGAGCACTGGGGAAAGGCAGGCAGAGAATTCCCTGCTAGCACCTTCTCTGTGCCTGGGAAGCAGAAGTGTTCACATTGCTTCGCAAGAATCGCTTTTGTGCAGAAAACACTAACACTTGTTCAGAAGGAAAGAAAGCACAGAGCCCCAGATTTTATGTTGTCCTGGAGAGCTTGCAGAGCACTGGGCAAAGGCAGGCAGAGAATTCCCTGCTAGCACCTTCTCTGTGCCTGTTCACATTGCTTCGCAGAATCGCTTTTGTGCAGAAAACAGTAACACTTGTTCAGAACGAAAGAAAGCACAAAGCCCCAGATTCTATGTTGTCCTGGAGAGCTTGCAGAGCACTGGGGAAAGGCAGGCAGAGAATTCCCTGCTAGCACCTTCTCTGTGCCTGTTCACATTGCTTCGCAGAATCGCTTTTGTGCAGAAAACAGTAACACTGGTTCAGAACGAAAGAAAGCACAGAGCCCCAGATTCTATGTTGTCCTGGAGAGCTTGCAGAGCACTGGGGAAAGGCAGGCAGAGAATTCCCTGCTGGCACCTTCTCTGTGCCTGTTCACATTGCTTCGCAGAATCGCTTTTGTGCAGAAAACAGTAACACTTGTTCAGAACGAAAGAAAGCACAGAGCCCCAGATTCTATGTTGTCCTGGAGAGCTTGCAGAGCACTGGGGAAAGGCAGGCAGAGAATTCCCTGATAGCACCTTCTCTGTGCCTGGGAAGCAGATGTGTTCACATTGCTTCGCAAGAATCGCTTTTGTGCAGAAAACACTAACACTTGTTCAGAAGGAAAGAAAGCACAGAGCCCCAGATTTTATGTTGTCCTGGAGAGCTTGCAGAGCACTGGGGAAAGGCAGGCAGAGAATTCCCTGATAGCACCTTCTCTGTGCCTGGGAAGCAGAAGTGTTCACATTGCTTCGCAGAATCGCTTTTGTGCAGAAAACAGTAACACTTGTTCAGAACGAAAGAAAGCACAGAGCCCCAGATTCTATGTTGTCCTGGAGAGCTTGCAGAGCACTGGGGAAAGGCAGGCAGAGAATTCCCTGCTAGCACCTTCTCTGTGCCTGGGAAGCAGAAGTGTTCACATTGCTTCGCAAGAATCGCTTTTGTGCAGAAAACACTAACACTTGTTCAGAAGGAAAGAAAGCACAGAGCCCCAGATTTGCTGTTGTCCTGGAGAGCTTGCAGAGCACTGGGGAAAGGCAGGCAGAGAATTCCCTGATAGCACCTTCTCTGTGCCTGTTCACATTGCTTTGCAGAATCGCTTTTGTGCAGAAAACACTAACACTTGTTCAGAAGGAAAGAAAGCACAGAGCCCCAGATTCTATG
Source organism: Strix aluco (assembly GCF_031877795.1). Classification (NCBI taxonomy): domain Eukaryota; kingdom Metazoa; phylum Chordata; class Aves; order Strigiformes; family Strigidae; genus Strix; species Strix aluco. The sequence continues at coordinate 1,443,524 of NW_027436556.1, forward strand.
TTGTCCTGGAGAGGTTGCAGAGCACTGGGGAAAGGCAGGCAGAGAATTCCCTGCTAGCACCTTCTCTGTGCCTGGGAAGCAGAAGTTTTCACATTGCTTCGCAGAATCGCTTTTGTGCAGAAAACACTAACACTTGTTCAGAAGGAAAGAAAGCACAGAGCCCCAGATTTTATGTTGTCCTGGAGAGCTTGCAGAGCACTGGGGAAAGGCAGGCAGAGAATTCCCTGCTAGCACCTTCTCTGTGCCTGGGAAGCAGAAGTGTTCACATTGCTTCGCAAGAATCGCTTTTGTGCAGAAAACACTAACACTTGTTCAGAAGGAAAGAAAGCACAGAGCCCCAGATTTTATGTTGTCCTGGAGAGCTTGCAGAGCACTGGGGAAAGGCAGGCAGAGAATTCCCTGCTAGCACCTTCTCTGTGCCTGGGAAGCAGAAGTGTTCACATTGCTTCGCAGAATCGCTTTTGTGCAGAAAACAGTAACACTTGTTCAGAACGAAAGAAAGCACAGAGCCCCAGATTATATGTTGTCTTGGAGAGCTTGCAGAGCACTGGGGAAAGGCAGGCAGAGAATTCCCTGATAGCACCTTCTCTGTGCCTGTTCACATTGCTTCGCAGAATCGCTTTTGTGCAGAAAACAGTAACACTTGTTCAGAAGGAAAGAAAGCACAGAGCCCCAGATTTTATGTTGTCCTGGAGAGCTTGCAGAGCACTGGGGAAAGGCAGGCAGAGAATTCCCTGATAGCACCTTCTCTGTGCCTGGGAAGCAGAAGTGTTCACATTGCTTCGCAGAATCGCTTTTGCGCAGAAAATAGTAACACTTGTTCAGAACGAAAGAAAGCACGGAGCCCCAGATTCTATGTTGTCTTGGAGAGCTTGCAGAGCACTGGGGAAAGGCTGGCAGTGAATTCCCTGATAGCACCTTCTCTGTGCCTGTTCACATTGCTTCTCAGAATCGCTTTTGTGCAGAAAACAGTAACACTTGTTCAGAAGGAAAGAAAGCACAGAGCCCCAGATTCTATGTTGTCCTGGAGAGCTTGCAGAGCACTGGGGAAAGGCAGGCAGAGAATTCCCTGCTAGCACCTTCTCTGTGCCTGGGAAGCAGAAGTGTTCACATTGCTTCGCAAGAATCGCTTTTGTGCAGAAAACACTAACACTTGTTCAGAAGGAAGGAAAGCACAGAGCCCCAGATTTTATGTTGTCCTGGAGAGCTTGCAGAGCACTGGGGAAAGGCAGGCAGAGAATTCCCTGCTAGCACCTTCTCTGTGCCTGGGAAGCAGAAGTGTTCACATTGCTTCGCAAGAATCGCTTTTGTGCAGAAAACACTAACACTTGTTCAGAAGGAAAGAAAGCACAGAGCCCCAGATTTTATGTTGTCCTGGAGAGCTTGCAGAGCACTGGGGAAAGGCAGGCAGAGAATTCCCTGCTAGCACCTTCTCTGTGCCTGGGAAGCAGAAGTGTTCACATTGCTTCGCAAGAATCGCTTTTGTGCAGAAAACACTAACACTTGTTCAGAAGGAAAGAAAGCACAGAGCCCCAGATTTTATGTTGTCCTGGAGAGCTTGCAGAGCACTGGGCAAAGGCAGGCAGAGAATTCCCTGCTAGCACCTTCTCTGTGCCTGTTCACATTGCTTCGCAGAATCGCTTTTGTGCAGAAAACAGTAACACTTGTTCAGAACGAAAGAAAGCACAAAGCCCCAGATTCTATGTTGTCCTGGAGAGCTTGCAGAGCACTGGGGAAAGGCAGGCAGAGAATTCCCTGCTAGCACCTTCTCTGTGCCTGTTCACATTGCTTCGCAGAATCGCTTTTGTGCAGAAAACAGTAACACTGGTTCAGAAGGAAAGAAAGCACAGAGCCCCAGATTCTATGTTGTCCTGGAGAGCTTGCAGAGCAATGGGGAAAGGCAGGCAGAAAATTCCCTGCTAGGACCTTCTCTGTGCCTGGGAAGCAGAAGTGTTCACATTGCTTCGCAGAATCGCTTTTGTGCAGTAAACAGTAACACTTGTTCAGAAGGAAGGAAAGCACAGAGCCCCAGATTTTATGTTGTCCTGGAGAGCTTGCAGAGCACTGGGGAAAGGCAGGCAGAGAATTCCCTGCTAGCACCTTCTCTGTGCCTGGGAAGCAGAAGTGTTCACATTGCTTCGCAAGAATCGCTTTTGTGCAGAAAACACTAACACTTGTTCAGAAGGAAAGAAAGCACAGAGCCCCAGATTTTATGTTGTCCTGGAGAGCTTGCAGAGCACTGGGGAAAGGCAGGCAGAGAATTCCCTGATAGCACCTTCTCTGTGCCTGTTCACATTGCTTCGCAGAATCGCTTTTGTGCAGAAAACAGTAACACTTGTTCAGAAGGAAAGAAAGCACAGAGCCCCAGATTCTATGTTGTCTTGGAGAGCTTGCAGAGCACTGGGGAAAGGCAGGCAGAGAATTCCCTGATAGCACCTTCTCTGTGCCTGTTCACATTGCTTCGCAGAATCGCTTTTGTGCAGAAAACAGTAACACTTGTTCAGAAGGAAAGAAAGCACAGAGCCCCAGATTCTATGTTGTCCTGGAGAGCTTGCAGAGCACTGGGGAAAGGCAGACAGAGAATTCCCTGATAGCACCTTCTCTGTGCCTGGGAAGCAGAAGTGTTCACATTGCTTCGCAAGAATCGCTTTTGTGCAGAAAACAGTAACACTTGTTCAGAACGAAAGAAAGCACAGAGCCCCAGATTCTATGTTGTCCTGGAGAGCTTGCAGAGCACTGGGGAAAGGCAGGCAGAGAATTCCCTGCTGGCACCTTCTCTGTGCCTGTTCACATTGCTTCGCAGAATCGCTTTTGTGCAGAAAACAGTAACACTTGTTCAGAACGAAAGAAAGCACAGAGCCCCAGATTCTATGTTGTCCTGGAGAGCTTGCAGAGCACTGGGGAAAGGCAGGCAGAGAATTCCCTGCTAGCACCTTCTCTGTGCCTGGGAAGCAGAAGTGTTCACATTGCTTCGCAAGAATCGCTTTTGTGCAGAAAACAGTAACACTTGTTCAGAAGGAAAGAAAGCACAGAGCCCCAGATTTTATGTTGTCCTGGAGAGCTTGCAGAGCACTGGGGAAAGGCAGGCAGAGAATTCCCTGATAGCACCTTCTCTGTGCCTGGGAAGCAGAAGTGTTCACATTGCTTCGCAGAATCGCTTTTGTGCAGAAAACAGTAACACTTGTTCAGAACGAAAGAAAGCACAGAGCCCCAGATTCTATGTTGTCTTGGAGAGCTTGCAGAGCACTGGGGAAAGGCAGGCAGAGAATTCCCTGATAGCACCTTCTCTGTGCCTGTTCACATTGCTTCGCAGAATCGCTTTTGTGCAGAAAACACTAACACTTGTTCAGAAGGAAAGAAAGCACAGAGCCCCAGATTCTATGTTGTCCTGGAGAGGTTGCAGAGCACTGGGGAAAGGCAGGCAGAGAATTCCCTGCTAGCACCTTCTCTGTGCCTGGGAACCAGAAGTTTTCACATTGCTTCGCAGAATCGCTTTTGTGCAGAAAACACTAACACTTGTTCAGAAGGAAAGAAAGCACAGAGCCCCAGATTTTATGTTGTCCTGGAGAGCTTGCAGAGCACTGGGGAAAGGCAGGCAGAGAATTCCCTGCTAGCACCTTCTCTGTGCCTGGGAAGCAGAGGTGTTCACATTGCTTCGCAAGAATCGCTTTTGTGCAGAAAACACTAACACTTGTTCAGAAGGAAAGAAAGCACAGAGCCCCAGATTTTATGTTGTCCTGGAGAGCTTGCAGAGCACTGGGGAAAGGCAGGCAGAGAATTCCCTGATAGCACCTTCTCTGTGCCTGGGAAGCAGAAGTGTTCACATTGCTTCGCAGAATCGCTTTTGTGCAGAAAACAGTAACACTTGTTCAGAACGAAAGAAAGCACAGAGCCCCAGATTCTATGTTGTCTTGGAGAGCTTGCAGAGCACTGGGGAAAGGCAGGCAGAGAATTCCCTGATAGCACCTTCTCTGTGCCTGTTCACATTGCTTCGCAGAATCGCTTTTGTGCAGAAAACAGTAACACTTGTTCAGAAGGAAAGAAAGCACAGAGCCCCAGATTTTATGTTGTCCTGGAGAGCTTGCAGAGCACTGGGGAAAGGCAGGCAGAGAATTCCCTGATAGCACCTTCTCTGTGCCTGGGAAGCAGAAGTGTTCACATTGCTTCGCAGGATCGCTTTTGTGCAGAAAAGAGTAACACTTGATCAGAACGAAAGAAAGCACAGAGCCCCAGATTCTATGTTGTCTTGGAGAGCTTGCAGAGCACTGGGGAAAGGCTGGCAGAGAATTCCCTGATAGCACCTTCTCTGTGCCTGTTCACATTGCTTCTCAGAATCGCTTTTGTGCAGAAAACAGTAACACTTGTTCAGAAGGAAAGAAAGCACAGAGCCCCAGATTCTATGTTGTCCTGGAGAGCTTGCAGAGCACTGGGGAAAGGCAGGCAGAGAATTCCCTGCTAGCACCTTCTCTGTGCCTGGGAAGCAGAAGTGTTCACATTGCTTCGCAAGAATCGCTTTTGTGCAGAAAACACTAACACTTGTTCAGAAGGAAGGAAAGCACAGAGCCCCAGATTTTATGTTGTCCTGGAGAGCTTGCAGAGCACTGGGGAAAGGCAGGCAGAGAATTCCCTGCTAGCACCTTCTCTGTGCCTGGGAAGCAGAAGTGTTCACATTGCTTCGCAAGAATCGCTTTTGTGCAGAAAACACTAACACTTGTTCAGAACGAAAGAAAGCACAGAGCCCCAGATTTTATGTTGTCCTGGAGAGCTTGCAGAGCACTGGGGAAAGGCAGGCAGAGAATTCCCTGATAGCACCTTCTCTGTGCCTGTTCACATTGCTTCGCAGAATCGCTTTTGTGCAGAAAACAGTAACACTTGTTCAGAAGGAAAGAAAGCACAGAGCCCCAGATTCTATGTTGTCCTGGAGAGCTTGCAGAGCACTGGGGAAAGGCAGACAGAGAATTCCCTGATAGCACCTTCTCTGTGCCTGGGAAGCAGAAGTGTTCACATTGCTTCGCAAGAATCGCTTTTGTGCAGAAAACAGTAACACTTGTTCAGAACGAAAGAAAGCACAGAGCCCCAGATTCTATGTTGTCCTGGAGAGCTTGCAGAGCACTGGGGAAAGGCAGGCAGAGAATTCCCTGCTGGCACCTTCTCTGTGCCTGTTCACATTGCTTCGCAGAATCGCTTTTGTGCAGAAAACAGTAACACTTGTTCAGAACGAAAGAAAGCACAGAGCCCCAGATTCTATGTTGTCCTGGAGAGCTTGCAGAGCACTGGGGAAAGGCAGGCAGAGAATTCCCTGATAGCACCTTCTCTGTGCCTGGGAAGCAGAAGTGTTCACATTGCTTCGCAAGAATCGCTTTTGTGCAGAAAACACTAACACTTGTTCAGAAGGAAAGAAAGCACAGAGCCCCAGATTTTATGTTGTCCTGGAGAGCTTGCAGAGCACTGGGGAAAGGCAGGCAGAGAATTCCCTGATAGCACCTTCTCTGTGCCTGGGAAGCAGAAGTGTTCACATTGCTTCGCAGAATCGCTTTTGTGCAGAAAACAGTAACACTTGTTCAGAACGAAAGAAAGCACAGAGCCCCAGATTCTATGTTGTCCTGGAGAGCTTGCAGAGCACTGGGGAAAGGCAGGCAGAGAATTCCCTGCTAGCACCTTCTCTGTGCCTGGGAAGCAGAAGTGTTCACATTGCTTCGCAAGAATCGCTTTTGTGCAGAAAACACTAACACTTGTTCAGAAGGAAAGAAAGCACAGAGCCCCAGATTTGCTGTTGTCCTGGAGAGCTTGCAGAGCACTGGGGAAAGGCAGGCAGAGAATTCCCTGCTAGCACCTTCTCTGTGCCTGTTCACATTGCTTCGCAGAATCGCTTTTGTGCAGAAAACACTAACACTTGTTCAGAAGGAAAGAAAGCACAGAGCCCCAGATTCTATGTTGTCCTGGAGAGGTTGCAGAGCACTGGGGAAAGGCAGGCAGAGAATTCCCTGCTAGCACCTTCTCTGTGCCTGGGAACCAGAAGTTTTCACATTGCTTCGCAGAATCGCTTTTGTGCAGAAAACACTAACACTTGTTCAGAAGGAAAGAAAGCACAGAGCCCCAGATTTTATGTTGTCCTGGAGAGCTTGCAGAGCACTGGGGAAAGGCAGGCAGAGAATTCCCTGCTAGCACCTTCTCTGTGCCTGGGAAGCAGAGGTGTTCACATTGCTTCGCAAGAATCGCTTTTGTGCAGAAAACACTAACACTTGTTCAGAAGGAAAGAAAGCACAGAGCCCCAGATTTTATGTTGTCCTGGAGAGCTTGCAGAGCACTGGGGAAAGGCAGGCAGAGAATTCCCTGCTAGCACCTTCTCTGTGCCTGGGAAGCAGAGGTGTTCACATTGCTTCGCAAGAATCGCTTTTGTGCAGAAAACACTAACACTTGTTCAGAAGGAAAGAAAGCACAGAGCCCCAGATTTTATGTTGTCCTGGAGAGCTTGCAGAGCACTGGGGAAAGGCAGGCAGAGAATTCCCTGCTAGCACCTTCTCTGTGCCTGGGAAGCAGAGGTGTTCACATTGCTTCGCAAGAATCGCTTTTGTGCAGAAAACACTAACACTTGTTCAGAAGGAAAGAAAGCACAGAGCCCCAGATTTTATGTTGTCCTGGAGAGCTTGCAGAGCACTGGGGAAAGGCAGGCAGAGAATTCCCTGATAGCACCTTCTCTGTGCCTGGGAAGCAGAAGTGTTCACATTGCTTCGCAGAATCGCTTTTGTGCAGAAAACAGTAACACTTGTTCAGAACGAAAGAAAGCACAGAGCCCCAGATTCTATGTTGTCTTGGAGAGCTTGCAGAGCACTGGGGAAAGGCAGGCAGAGAATTCCCTGATAGCACCTTCTCTGTGCCTGTTCACATTGCTTCGCAGAATCGCTTTTGTGCAGAAAACAGTAACACTTGTTCAGAAGGAAAGAAAGCACAGAGCCCCAGATTTTATGTTGTCCTGGAGAGCTTGCAGAGCACTGGGGAAAGGCAGGCAGAGAATTCCCTGATAGCACCTTCTCTGTGCCTGGGAAGCAGAAGTGTTCACATTGCTTCGCAGGATCGCTTTTGTGCAGAAAAGAGTAACACTTGATCAGAACGAAAGAAAGCACAGAGCCCCAGATTCTATGTTGTCTTGGAGAGCTTGCAGAGCACTGGGGAAAGGCTGGCAGAGAATTCCCTGATAGCACCTTCTCTGTGCCTGTTCACATTGCTTCTCAGAATCGCTTTTGTGCAGAAAACAGTAACACTTGTTCAGAAGGAAAGAAAGCACAGAGCCCCAGATTCTATGTTGTCCTGGAGAGCTTGCAGAGCACTGGGGAAAGGCAGGCAGAGAATTCCCTGCTAGCACCTTCTCTGTGCCTGGGAAGCAGAAGTGTTCACATTGCTTCGCAAGAATCGCTTTTGTGCAGAAAACACTAACACTTGTTCAGAAGGAAGGAAAGCACAGAGCCCCAGATTTTATGTTGTCCTGGAGAGCTTGCAGAGCACTGGGGAAAGGCAGGCAGAGAATTCCCTGCTAGCACCTTCTCTGTGCCTGGGAAGCAGAAGTGTTCACATTGCTTCGCAAGAATCGCTTTTGTGCAGAAAACACTAACACTTGTTCAGAACGAAAGAAAGCACAGAGCCCCAGATTTTATGTTGTCCTGGAGAGCTTGCAGAGCACTGGGGAAAGGCAGGCAGAGAATTCCCTGATAGCACCTTCTCTGTGCCTGTTCACATTGCTTCGCAGAATCGCTTTTGTGCAGAAAACAGTAACACTTGTTCAGAAGGAAAGAAAGCACAGAGCCCCAGATTCTATGTTGTCCTGGAGAGCTTGCAGAGCACTGGGGAAAGGCAGACAGAGAATTCCCTGATAGCACCTTCTCTGTGCCTGGGAAGCAGAAGTGTTCACATTGCTTCGCAAGAATCGCTTTTGTGCAGAAAACAGTAACACTTGTTCAGAACGAAAGAAAGCACAGAGCCCCAGATTCTATGTTGTCCTGGAGAGCTTGCAGAGCACTGGGGAAAGGCAGGCAGAGAATTCCCTGCTGGCACCTTCTCTGTGCCTGTTCACATTGCTTCGCAGAATCGCTTTTGTGCAGAAAACAGTAACACTTGTTCAGAACGAAAGAAAGCACAGAGCCCCAGATTCTATGTTGTCCTGGAGAGCTTGCAGAGCACTGGGGAAAGGCAGGCAGAGAATTCCCTGATAGCACCTTCTCTGTGCCTGGGAAGCAGAAGTGTTCACATTGCTTCGCAAGAATCGCTTTTGTGCAGAAAACACTAACACTTGTTCAGAAGGAAAGAAAGCACAGAGCCCCAGATTTTATGTTGTCCTGGAGAGCTTGCAGAGCACTGGGGAAAGGCAGGCAGAGAATTCCCTGATAGCACCTTCTCTGTGCCTGGGAAGCAGAAGTGTTCACATTGCTTCGCAGAATCGCTTTTGTGCAGAAAACAGTAACACTTGTTCAGAACGAAAGAAAGCACAGAGCCCCAGATTCTATGTTGTCCTGGAGAGCTTGCAGAGCACTGGGGAAAGGCAGGCAGAGAATTCCCTGCTAGCACCTTCTCTGTGCCTGGGAAGCAGAAGTGTTCACATTGCTTCGCAAGAATCGCTTTTGTGCAGAAAACACTAACACTTGTTCAGAAGGAAAGAAAGCACAGAGCCCCAGATTTGCTGTTGTCCTGGAGAGCTTGCAGAGCACTGGGGAAAGGCAGGCAGAGAATTCCCTGCTAGCACCTTCTCTGTGCCTGTTCACATTGCTTCGCAGAATCGCTTTTGTGCAGAAAACACTAACACTTGTTCAGAAGGAAAGAAAGCACAGAGCCCCAGATTCTATGTTGTCCTGGAGAGGTTGCAGAGCACTGGGGAAAGGCAGGCAGAGAATTCCCTGCTAGCACCTTCTCTGTGCCTGGGAACCAGAAGTTTTCACATTGCTTCGCAGAATCGCTTTTGTGCAGAAAACACTAACACTTGTTCAGAAGGAAAGAAAGCACAGAGCCCCAGATTTTATGTTGTCCTGGAGAGCTTGCAGAGCACTGGGGAAAGGCAGGCAGAGAATTCCCTGCTAGCACCTTCTCTGTGCCTGGGAAGCAGAAGTGTTCACATTGCTTCGCAAGAATCGCTTTTGTGCAGAAAACACTAACACTTGTTCAGAAGGAAAGAAAGCACAGAGCCCCAGATTTTATGTTGTCCTGGAGAGCTTGCAGAGCACTGGGGAAAGGCAGGCAGAGAATTCCCTGATAGCACCTTCTCTGTGCCTGGGAAGCAGAAGTGTTCACATTGCTTCGCAGAATCGCTTTTGTGCAGAAAACAGTAACACTTGTTCAGAACGAAAGAAAGCACAGAGCCCCAGATTCTATGTTGTCTTGGAGAGCTTGCAGAGCACTGGGGAAAGGCAGGCAGAGAATTCCCTGATAGCACCTTCTCTGTGCCTGTTCACATTGCTTCGCAGAATCGCTTTTGTGCAGAAAACAGTAACACTTGTTCAGAAGGAAAGAAAGCACAGAGCCCCAGATTTTATGTTGTCCTGGAGAGCTTGCAGAGCACTGGGGAAAGGCAGGCAGAGAATTCCCTGATAGCACCTTCTCTGTGCCTGGGAAGCAGAAGTGTTCACATTGCTTCGCAGAATCGCTTTTGTGCAGAAAAGAGTAACACTTGTTCAGAACGAAAGAAAGCACAGAGCCCCAGATTCTATGTTGTCTTGGAGAGCTTGCAGAGCACTGGGGAAAGGCTGGCAGAGAATTCCCTGATAGCACCTTCTCTGTGCCTGTTCACATTGCTTCTCAGAATCGCTTTTGTGCAGAAAACAGTAACACTTGTTCAGAAGGAAAGAAAGCACAGAGCCCCAGATTCTATGTTGTCCTGGAGAGCTTGCAGAGCACTGGGGAAAGGCAGGCAGAGAATTCCCTGCTAGCACCTTCTCTGTGCCTGGGAAGCAGAAGTGTTCACATTGCTTCGCAAGAATCGCTTTTGTGCAGAAAACACTAACACTTGTTCAGAAGGAAGGAAAGCACAGAGCCCCAGATTTTATGTTGTCCTGGAGAGCTTGCAGAGCACTGGGGAAAGGCAGGCAGAGAATTCCCTGCTAGCACCTTCTCTGTGCCTGGGAAGCAGAAGTGTTCGCATTGCTTCGCAAGAATCGCTTTTGTGCAGAAAACACTAACACTTGTTCAGAAGGAAAGAAAGCACAGAGCCCCAGATTTTATGTTGTCCTGGAGAGCTTGCAGAGCACTGGGGAAAGGCAGGCAGAGAATTCCCTGCTAGCACCTTCTCTGTGCCTGGGAAGCAGAAGTGTTCACATTGCTTCGCAAGAATCGCTTTTGTGCAGAAAACACTAACACTTGTTCAGAAGGAAAGAAAGCACAGAGCCCCAGATTTTATGTTGTCCTGGAGAGCTTGCAGAGCACTGGGCAAAGGCAGGCAGAGAATTCCCTGCTAGCACCTTCTCTGTGCCTGTTCACATTGCTTCGCAGAATCGCTTTTGTGCAGAAAACAGTAACACTTGTTCAGAACGAAAGAAAGCACAAAGCCCCAGATTCTATGTTGTCCTGGAGAGCTTGCAGAGCACTGGGGAAAGGCAGGCAGAGAATTCCCTGCTAGCACCTTCTCTGTGCCTGTTCACATTGCTTCGCAGAATCGCTTTTGTGCAGAAAACAGTAACACTGGTTCAGAACGAAAGAAAGCACAGAGCCCCAGATTCTATGTTGTCCTGGAGAGCTTGCAGAGCAATGGGGAAAGGCAGGCAGAAAATTCCCTGCTAGGACCTTCTCTGTGCCTGGGAAGCAGAAGTGTTCACATTGCTTCGCAGAATCGCTTTTGTGCAGTAAACAGTAACACTTGTTCAGAAGGAAGGAAAGCACAGAGCCCCAGATTTTATGTTGTCCTGGAGAGCTTGCAGAGCACTGGGGAAAGGCAGGCAGAGAATTCCCTGCTAGCACCTTCTCTGTGCCTGGGAAGCAGAAGTGTTCACATTGCTTCGCAAGAATCGCTTTTGTGCAGAAAACACTAACACTTGTTCAGAAGGAAAGAAAGCACAGAGCCCCAGATTTTATGTTGTCCTGGAGAGCTTGCAGAGCACTGGGGAAAGGCAGGCAGAGAATTCCCTGATAGCACCTTCTCTGTGCCTGTTCACATTGCTTCGCAGAATCGCTTTTGTGCAGAAAACAGTAACACTTGTTCAGAAGGAAAGAAAGCACAGAGCCCCAGATTCTATGTTGTCCTGGAGAGCTTGCAGAGCACTGGGGAAAGGCAGGCAGAGAATTCCCTGATAGCACCTTCTCTGTGCCTGTTCACATTGCTTCGCAGAATCGCTTTTGTGCAGAAAACAGTAACACTTGTTCAGAACGAAAGAAAGCACAGAGCCCCAGATTCTATGTTGTCCTGGAGAGCTTGCAGAGCACTGGGGAAAGGCAGGCAGAGAATTCCCTGCTGGCACCTTCTCTGTGCCTGTTCACATTGCTTCGCAGAATCGCTTTTGTGCAGAAAACAGTAACACTTGTTCAGAACGAAAGAAAGCACAGAGCCCCAGATTCTATGTTGTCCTGGAGAGCTTGCAGAGCACTGGGGAAAGGCAGGCAGAGAATTCCCTGATAGCACCTTCTCTGTGCCTGGGAAGCAGAAGTGTTCACATTGCTTCGCAAGAATCGCTTTTGTGCAGAAAACACTAACACTTGTTCAGAAGGAAAGAAAGCACAGAGCCCCAGATTTTATGTTGTCCTGGAGAGCTTGCAGAGCACTGGGGAAAGGCAGGCAGAGAATTACCTGCTAGCACCTTCTCTGTGCCTGGGAAGCAGAAGTGTTCACATTGCTTCGCAGAATCGCTTTTGTGCAGAAAACAGTAACACTTGTTCAGAACGAAAGAAAGCACAGAGCCCCAGATTCTATGTTGTCTTGGAGAGCTTGCAGAGCACTGGGGAAAGGCAGGCAGAGAATTCCCTGATAGCACCTTCTCTGTGCCTGTTCACATTGCTTCGCAGAATCGCTTTTGTGCAGAAAACAGTAACACTTGTTCAGAAGGAAGGAAAGCACAGAGCCCCAGATTTTATGTTGTCCTGGAGAGCTTGCAGAGCACTGGGGAAAGGCAGGCAGAGAATTCCCTGATAGCACCTTCTCTGTGCCTGGGAAGCAGAAGTGTTCACATTGCTTCGCAGGATCGCTTTTGTGCAGAAAAGAGTAACACTTGATCAGAACGAAAGAAAGCACAGAGCCCCAGATTCTATGTTGTCTTGGAGAGCTTGCAGAGCACTGGGGAAAGGCTGGCAGAGAATTCCCTGATAGCACCTTCTCTGTGCCTGTTCACATTGCTTCTCAGAATCGCTTTTGTGCAGAAAACAGTAACACTTGTTCAGAAGGAAAGAAAGCACAGAGCCCCAGATTCTATGTTGTCCTGGAGAGCTTGCAGAGCACTGGGGAAAGGCAGGCAGAGAATTCCCTGCTAGCACCTTCTCTGTGCCTGGGAAGCAGAAGTGTTCACATTGCTTCGCAAGAATCGCTTTTGTGCAGAAAACACTAACACTTGTTCAGAAGGAAGGAAAGCACAGAGCCCCAGATTTTATGTTGTCCTGGAGAGCTTGCAGAGCACTGGGGAAAGGCAGGCAGAGAATTCCCTGCTAGCACCTTCTCTGTGCCTGGGAAGCAGAAGTGTTCACATTGCTTCGCAAGAATCGCTTTTGTGCAGAAAACACTAACACTTGTTCAGAAGGAAAGAAAGCACAGAGCCCCAGATTTTATGTTGTCCTGGAGAGCTTGCAGAGCACTGGGGAAAGGCAGGCAGAGAATTCCCTGCTGGCACCTTCTCTGTGCCTGTTCACATTGCTTCGCAGAATCGCTTTTGTGCAGAAAACAGTAACACTTGTTCAGAAGGAAGGAAAGCACAGAGCCCCAGATTCTATGTTGTCCTGGAGAGCTTGCAGAGCACTGGGGAAAGGCAGGCAGAGAATTCCCTGCTAGCACCTTCTCTGTGCCTGGGAAGCAGAAGTGTTCACATTGCTTCGCAGAATCGCTTTTGTGCAGAAAAGAGTAACACTTGTTCAGAACGAAAGAAAGCACAGAGCCCCAGATTCTATGTTGTCTTGGAGAGCTTGCAGAGCACTGGGGAAAGGCAGGCAGAGAATTCCCTGATAGCACCTTCTCTGTGCCTGTTCACATTGCTTCGCAGAATCGCTTTTGTGCAGAAAACAGTAACACTTGTTCAGAAGGAAAGAAAGCACAGAGCCCCAGATTCTATGTTGTCCTGGAGAGCTTGCAGAGCACTGGGGAAAGGCAGGCAGAGAATTCCCTGCTAGCACCTTCTCTGTGCCTGGGAAGCAGAAGTGTTCACATTGCTTCGCAGAATCGCTTTTGTGCAGAAAACAGTAACACTTGTTCAGAAGGAAGGAAAGCACAGAGCCCCAGATTTTATGTTGTCCTGGAGAGCTTGCAGAGCACTGGGGAAAGGCAGGCAGAGAATTCCCTGATAGCACCTTCTCTGTGCCTGGGAAGCAGAAGTGTTCACATTGCTTCGCAAGAATCGCTTTTGTGCAGAAAACACTAACACTTGTTCAGAAGGAAAGAAAGCACAGAGCCCCAGATTTTATGTTGTCCTGGAGAGCTTGCAGAGCACTGGGGAAAGGCAGGCAGAGAATTCCCTGATAGCACCTTCTCTGTGCCTGTTCACATTGCTTCGCAGAATCGCTTTTGTGCAGAAAACAGTAACACTTGTTCAGAACGAAAGAAAGCACAGAGCCCCAGATTCTATGTTGTCCTGGAGAGCTTGCAGAGCACTGGGGAAAGGCAGGCAGAGAATTCCCTGCTAGCACCTTCTCTGTGCCTGGGAAGCAGAAGTGTTCACATTGCTTCGCAAGAATCGCTTTTGTGCAGAAAACACTAACACTTGTTCAGAAGGAAAGAAAGCACAGAGCCCCAGATTTTATGTTGTCCTGGAGAGCTTGCAGAGCACTGGGGAAAGGCAGGCAGAGAATTCCCTGCTGGCACCTTCTCTGTGCCTGTTCACATTGCTTCGCAGAATCGCTTTTGTGCAGAAAACAGTAACACTTGTTCAGAACGAAAGAAAGCACAGAGCCCCAGATTCTATGTTGTCCTGGAGAGCTTGCAGAGCACTGGGGAAAGGCAGGCAGAGAATTCCCTGCTAGCACCTTCTCTGTGCCTGGGAAGCAGAAGTGTTCACATTGCTTCGCAAGAATCGCTTTTGTGCAGAAAACACTAACACTTGTTCAGAAGGAAAGAAAGCACAGAGCTCCAGATTCTATGTTGTCCTGGAGAGCTTGCAGAGCACTGGGGAAAGGCAGGCAGAGAATTACCTGCTAGCACCTTCTCTGTGCCTGTTCACATTGCTTCGCAGAATCGCTTTTGTGCAGAAAACAGTAACACTTGTTCAGAAGGAAAGAAAGCACAGAGCCCCAGATTCTATGTTGTCCTGGAGAGCTTGCAGAGCACTGGGGAAAGGCAGGCAGAGAATTCCCTGCTAGCACCTTCTCTGTGCCTGGGAAGCAGAAGTGTTCACATTGCTTCGCATAATCGCTTTTGTGCAGAAAACAGTAACACTTGTTCAGAACGAAAGACAGCACAGAGCCCCAGATTCTATGTTGTCTTGGAGAGCTTGCAGAGCACTGGGGAAAGGCAGGCAGAGAATTCCCTGATAGCACCTTCTCTGTGCCTGTTCACATTGCTTCGCAGAATCGCTTTTGTGCAGAAAACAGTAACACTTGTTCAGAACGAAAGAAAGCACAGAGCCCCAGATTCTATGTTGTCCTGGAGAGCTTGCAGAGCACTGGGGAAAGGCAGGCAGAGAATTCCCTGATAGCACCTTCTCTGTGCCTGTTCACATTGCTTCGCAGAATCGCTTTTGTGCAGAAAAGAGTAACACTTGTTCAGAACGAAAGAAAGCACAGAGCCCCAGATTCTATGTTGTCTTGGAGAGCTTGCAGAGCACTGGGGAAAGGCTGGCAGAGAATTCCCTGATAGCACCTTCTCTGTGCCTGTTCACATTGCTTCTCAGAATCGCTTTTGTGCAGAAAACAGTAACACTTGTTCAGAAGGAAAGAAAGCACAGAGCCCCAGATTCTATGTTGTCCTGGAGAGCTTGCAGAGCACTGGGGAAAGGCAGGCAGAGAATTCCCTGCTAGCACCTTCTCTGTGCCTGGGAAGCAGAAGTGTTCACATTGCTTCGCAAGAATCGCTTTTGTGCAGAAAACACTAACACTTGTTCAGAAGGAAGGAAAGCACAGAGCCCCAGATTTGATGTTGTCCTGGAGAGCTTGCAGAGCACTGGGGAAAGGCAGGCAGAGAATTCCCTGCTAGCACCTTCTCTGTGCCTGGGAAGCAGAAGTGTTCGCATTGCTTCGCAAGAATCGCTTTTGTGCAGAAAACACTAACACTTGTTCAGAAGGAAAGAAAGCACAGAGCCCCAGATTTTATGTTGTCCTGGAGAGCTTGCAGAGCACTGGGGAAAGGCAGGCAGAGAATTCCCTGCTAGCACCTTCTCTGTGCCTGGGAAGCAGAAGTGTTCACATTGCTTCGCAAGAATCGCTTTTGTGCAGAAAACACTAACACTTGTTCAGAAGGAAAGAAAGCACAGAGCCCCAGATTTTATGTTGTCCTGGAGAGCTTGCAGAGCACTGGGCAAAGGCAGGCAGAGAATTCCCTGCTAGCACCTTCTCTGTGCCTGTTCACATTGCTTCGCAGAATCGCTTTTGTGCAGAAAACAGTAACACTTGTTCAGAACGAAAGAAAGCACAAAGCCCCAGATTCTATGTTGTCCTGGAGAGCTTGCAGAGCACTGGGGAAAGGCAGGCAGAGAATTCCCTGCTAGCACCTTCTCTGTGCCTGTTCACATTGCTTCGCAGAATCGCTTTTGTGCAGAAAACAGTAACACTGGTTCAGAACGAAAGAAAGCACAGAGCCCCAGATTCTATGTTGTCCTGGAGAGCTTGCAGAGCAATGGGGAAAGGCAGGCAGAAAATTCCCTGCTAGGACCTTCTCTGTGCCTGGGAAGCAGAAGTGTTCACATTGCTTCGCAGAATCGCTTTTGTGCAGTAAACAGTAACACTTGTTCAGAAGGAAGGAAAGCACAGAGCCCCAGATTTTATGTTGTCCTGGAGAGCTTGCAGAGCACTGGGGAAAGGCAGGCAGAGAATTCCCTGCTAGCACCTTCTCTGTGCCTGGGAAGCAGAAGTGTTCACATTGCTTCGCAAGAATCGCTTTTGTGCAGAAAACACTAACACTTGTTCAGAAGGAAAGAAAGCACAGAGCCCCAGATTTTATGTTGTCCTGGAGAGCTTGCAGGGCACTGGGGAAAGGCAGGCAGAGAATTCCCTGATAGCACCTTCTCTGTGCCTGTTCACATTGCTTCGCAGAATCGCTTTTGTGCAGAAAACAGTAACACTTGTTCAGAAGGAAAGAAAGCACAGAGCCCCAGATTCTATGTTGTCTTGGAGAGCTTGCAGAGCACTGGGGAAAGGCAGGCAGAGAATTCCCTGATAGCACCTTCTCTGTGCCTGTTCACATTGCTTCGCAGAATCGCTTTTGTGCAGAAAACAGTAACACTTGTTCAGAAGGAAAGAAAGCACAGAGCCCCAGATTCTATGTTGTCCTGGAGAGCTTGCAGAGCACTGGGGAAAGGCAGACAGAGAATTCCCTGATAGCACCTTCTCTGTGCCTGGGAAGCAGAAGTGTTCACATTGCTTCGCAAGAATCGCTTTTGTGCAGAAAACAGTAACACTTGTTCAGAACGAAAGAAAGCACAGAGCCCCAGATTCTATGTTGTCCTGGAGAGCTTGCAGAGCACTGGGGAAAGGCAGGCAGAGAATTCCCTGCTGGCACCTTCTCTGTGCCTGTTCACATTGCTTCGCAGAATCGCTTTTGTGCAGAAAACAGTAACACTTGTTCAGAACGAAAGAAAGCACAGAGCCCCAGATTCTATGTTGTCCTGGAGAGCTTGCAGAGCACTGGGGAAAGGCAGGCAGAGAATTCCCTGCTAGCACCTTCTCTGTGCCTGGGAAGCAGAAGTGTTCACATTGCTTCGCAAGAATCGCTTTTGTGCAGAAAACACTAACACTTGTTCAGAAGGAAAGAAAGCACAGAGCCCCAGATTTTATGTTGTCCTGGAGAGCTTGCAGAGCACTGGGGAAAGGCAGGCAGAGAATTCCCTGCTAGCACCTTCTCTGTGCCTGGGAAGCAGAAGTGTTCACATTGCTTCGCAGAATCGCTTTTGTGCAGAAAACAGTAACACTTGTTCAGAACGAAAGAAAGCACAGAGCCCCAGATTCTATGTTGTCTTGGAGAGCTTGCAGAGCACTGGGGAAAGGCAGGCAGAGAATTCCCTGATAGCACCTTCTCTGTGCCTGTTCACATTGCTTCGCAGAATCGCTTTTGTGCAGAAAACAGTAACACTTGTTCAGAAGGAAAGAAAGCACAGAGCCCCAGATTTTATGTTGTCCTGGAGAGCTTGCAGAGCACTGGGGAAAGGCAGGCAGAGAATTCCCTGATAGCACCTTCTCTGTGCCTGGGAAGCAGAAGTGTTCACATTGCTTCGCAGGATCGCTTTTGTGCAGAAAATAGTAACACTTGATCAGAACGAAAGAAAGCACAGAGCCCCAGATTCTATGTTGTCTTGGAGAGCTTGCAGAGCACTGGGGAAAGGCTGGCAGAGAATTCCCTGATAGCACCTTCTCTGTGCCTGTTCACATTGCTTCTCAGAATCGCTTTTGTGCAGAAAACAGTAACACTTGTTCAGAAGGAAAGAAAGCACAGAGCCCCAGATTCTATGTTGTCCTGGAGAGCTTGCAGAGCACTGGGGAAAGGCAGGCAGAGAATTCCCTGCTAGCACCTTCTCTGTGCCTGGGAAGCAGAAGTGTTCACATTGCTTCGCAAGAATCGCTTTTGTGCAGAAAACACTAACACTTGTTCAGAAGGAAGGAAAGCACAGAGCCCCAGATTTTATGTTGTCCTGGAGAGCTTGCAGAGCACTGGGGAAAGGCAGGCAGAGAATTCCCTGCTAGCACCTTCTCTGTGCCTGGGAAGCAGAAGTGTTCACATTGCTTCGCAAGAATCGCTTTTGTGCAGAAAACACTAACACTTGTTCAGAAGGAAAGAAAGCACAGAGCCCCAGATTTTATGTTGTCCTGGAGAGCTTGCAGAGCACTGGGGAAAGGCAGGCAGAGAATTCCCTGATAGCACCTTCTCTGTGCCTGGGAAGCAGAAGTGTTCACATTGCTTCGCAGAATCGCTTTTGTGCAGAAAAGAGTAACACTTGTTCAGAACGAAAGAAAGCACAGAGCCCCAGATTCTATGTTGTCTTGGAGAGCTTGCAGAGCACTGGGGAAAGGCAGGCAGAGAATTCCCTGATAGCACCTTCTCTGTGCCTGTTCACATTGCTTCGCAGAATCGCTTTTGTGCAGAAAACAGTAACACTTGTTCAGAAGGAAAGAAAGCACAGAGCCCCAGATTCTATGTTGTCCTGGAGAGCTTGCAGAGCACTGGGGAAAGGCAGGCAGAGAATTCCCTGCTAGCACCTTCTCTGTGCCTGGGAAGCAGAAGTGTTCACATTGCTTCGCAGAATCGCTTTTGTGCAGAAAACAGTAACACTTGTTCAGAAGGAAGGAAAGCACAGAGCCCCAGATTTTATGTTGTCCTGGAGAGCTTGCAGAGCACTGGGGAAAGGCAGGCAGAGAATTCCCTGATAGCACCTTCTCTGTGCCTGGGAAGCAGAAGTGTTCACATTGCTTCGCAAGAATCGCTTTTGTGCAGAAAACACTAACACTTGTTCAGAAGGAAAGAAAGCACAGAGCCCCAGATTTTATGTTGTCCTGGAGAGCTTGCAGAGCACTGGGGAAAGGCAGGCAGAGAATTCCCTGATAGCACCTTCTCTGTGCCTGTTCACATTGCTTCGCAGAATCGCTTTTGTGCAGAAAACAGTAACACTTGTTCAGAACGAAAGAAAGCACAGAGCCCCAGATTCTATGTTGTCCTGGAGAGCTTGCAGAGCACTGGGGAAAGGCAGGCAGAGAATTCCCTGCTAGCACCTTCTCTGTGCCTGGGAAGCAGAAGTGTTCACATTGCTTCGCAAGAATCGCTTTTGTGCAGAAAACACTAACACTTGTTCAGAAGGAAAGAAAGCACAGAGCCCCAGATTTTATGTTGTCCTGGAGAGCTTGCAGAGCACTGGGGAAAGGCAGGCAGAGAATTCCCTGCTGGCACCTTCTCTGTGCCTGTTCACATTGCTTCGCAGAATCGCTTTTGTGCAGAAAACAGTAACACTTGTTCAGAACGAAAGAAAGCACAGAGCCCCAGATTCTATGTTGTCCTGGAGAGCTTGCAGAGCACTGGGGAAAGGCAGGCAGAGAATTCCCTGCTAGCACCTTCTCTGTGCCTGGGAAGCAGAAGTGTTCACATTGCTTCGCAAGAATCGCTTTTGTGCAGAAAACACTAACACTTGTTCAGAAGGAAAGAAAGCACAGAGCTCCAGATTCTATGTTGTCCTGGAGAGCTTGCAGAGCACTGGGGAAAGGCAGGCAGAGAATTACCTGCTAGCACCTTCTCTGTGCCTGTTCACATTGCTTCGCAGAATCGCTTTTGTGCAGAAAACAGTAACACTTGTTCAGAAGGAAAGAAAGCACAGAGCCCCAGATTCTATGTTGTCCTGGAGAGCTTGCAGAGCACTGGGGAAAGGCAGGCAGAGAATTCCCTGCTAGCACCTTCTCTGTGCCTGGGAAGCAGAAGTGTTCACATTGCTTCGCATAATCGCTTTTGTGCAGAAAACAGTAACACTTGTTCAGAACGAAAGACAGCACAGAGCCCCAGATTCTATGTTGTCTTGGAGAGCTTGCAGAGCACTGGGGAAAGGCAGGCAGAGAATTCCCTGATAGCACCTTCTCTGTGCCTGTTCACATTGCTTCGCAGAATCGCTTTTGTGCAGAAAACAGTAACACTTGTTCAGAACGAAAGAAAGCACAGAGCCCCAGATTCTATGTTGTCCTGGAGAGCTTGCAGAGCACTGGGGAAAGGCAGGCAGAGAATTCCCTGCTAGCACCTTCTCTGTGCCTGTTCACATTGCTTCGCAGAATCGCTTTTGTGCAGAAAACAGTAACACTTGTTCAGAACGAAAGAAAGCACAGAGCCCCAGATTCTATGTTGTCCTGGAGAGCTTGCAGAGCACTGGGGAAAGGCAGGCAGAGAATTCCCTGCTAGCACCTTCTCTGTGCCTGGGAAGCAGAAGTGTTCACATTGCTTCGCAGAATCGCTTTTGTGCAGAAAACAGTAACACTTGTTCAGAAGGAAGGAAAGCACAGAGCCCCAGATTTTATGTTGTCCTGGAGACCTTGCAGAGCACTGGGGAAAGGCAGGCAGAGAATTCCCTGCTAGCACCTTCTCTGTGCCTGGGAAGCAGAAGTGTTCACATTGCTTCGCAAGAATCGCTTTTGTGCAGAAAACACTAACACTTGTTCAGAAGGAAAGAAAGCACAGAGCCCCAGATTTTATGTTGTCCTGGAGAGCTTGCAGAGCACTGGGGAAAGGCAGGCAGAGAATTCCCTGATAGCACCTTCTCTGTGCCTGTTCACATTGCTTCGCAGAATCGCTTTTGTGCAGAAAACAGTAACACTTGTTCAGAAGGAAAGAAAGCACAGAGCCCCAGATTCTATGTTGTCTTGGAGAGCTTGCAGAGCACTGGGGAAAGGCAGGCAGAGAATTCCCTGATAGCACCTTCTCTGTGCCTGTTCACATTGCTTCGCAGAATCGCTTTTGTGCAGAAAACAGTAACACTTGTTCAGAAGGAAAGAAAGCACAGAGCCCCAGATTCTATGTTGTCCTGGAGAGCTTGCAGAGCACTGGGGAAAGGCAGGCAGAGAATTCCCTGCTAGCACCTTCTCTGTGCCTGGGAAGCAGAAGTGTTCACATTGCTTCGCAAGAATCGCTTTTGTGCAGAAAACACTAACACTTGTTCAGAAGGAAAGAAAGCACAGAGCCCCAGATTTTATGTTGTCCTGGAGAGCTTGCAGAGCACTGGGGAAAGGCAGACAGAGAATTCCCTGATAGCACCTTCTCTGTGCCTGGGAAGCAGAAGTGTTCACATTGCTTCGCAAGAATCGCTTTTGTGCAGAAAACACTAACACTTGTTCAGAACGAAAGAAAGCACAGAGCCCCAGATTTTATGTTGTCCTGGAGAGCTTGCAGAGCACTGGGGAAAGGCAGGCAGAGAATTCCCTGCTGGCACCTTCTCTGTGCCTGTTCACATTGCTTCGCAGAATCGCTTTTGTGCAGAAAACAGTAACACTTGTTCAGAACGAAAGAAAGCACAGAGCCCCAGATTCTATGTTGTCCTGGAGAGCTTGCAGAGCACTGGGGAAAGGCAGGCAGAGAATTCCCTGCTAGCACCTTCTCTGTGCCTGGGAAGCAGAAGTGTTCACATTGCTTCGCAAGAATCGCTTTTGTGCAGAAAACACTAACACTTGTTCAGAAGGAAAGAAAGCACAGAGCCCCAGATTTTATGTTGTCCTGGAGAGCTTGCAGAGCACTGGGGAAAGGCAGGCAGAGAATTCCCTGCTAGCACCTTCTCTGTGCCTGGGAACCAGAAGTGTTCACATTGCTTCGCAGAATCGCTTTTGTGCAGAAAACAGTAACACTTGTTCAGAACGAAAGAAAGCACAGAGCCCCAGATTCTATGTTGTCTTGGAGAGCTTGCAGAGCACTGGGGAAAGGCAGGCAGAGAATTCCCTGCTAGCACCTTCTCTGTGCCTGGGAAGCAGAAGTGTTCACATTGCTTCGCAAGAATCGCTTTTGTGCAGAAAACACTAACACTTGTTCAGAAGGAAAGAAAGCACAGAGCCCCAGATTGTATGTTGTCCTGGAGAGCTTGCAGAGCACTGGGGAAAGGCAGGCAGAGAATTCCCTGCTAGCACCTTCTCTGTGCCTGGGAAGCAAAAGTGTTCACATTGCTTCGCAGAATCGCTTTTGTGCAGAAAACAGTAACACTTGTTCAGAACGAAAGAAAGCACAGAGCCCCAGATTCTATGTTGTCTTGGAGAGCTTGCAGAGCACTGGGGAAAGGCAGGCAGAGAATTCCCTGATAGCACCTTCTCTGTGCCTGTTCACAATGCTTCGCAGAATCGCTTTTGTGCAGAAAACAGTAACACTTGTTCAGAAGGAAAGAAAGCACAGAGCCCCAGATTTTATGTTGTCCTGGAGAGCTTGCAGAGCACTGGGGAAAGGCAGGCAGAGAATTCCCTGATAGCACCTTCTCTGTGCCTGGGAAGCAGAAGTGTTCACATTGCTTCGCAGAATCGCTTTTGTGCAGAAAAGAGTAACACTTGTTCAGAACGAAAGAAAGCACAGAGCCCCAGATTCTATGTTGTCTTGGAGAGCTTGCAGAGCACTGGGGAAAGGCTGGCAGAGAATTCCCTGATAGCACCTTCTCTGTGCCTGTTCACATTGCTTCGCAGAATCGCTTTTGTGCAGAAAACAGTAACACTTGTTCAGAAGGAAAGAAAGCACAGAGCCCCAGATTCTATGTTGTCCTGGAGAGCTTGCAGAGCACTGGGGAAAGGCAGGCAGAGAATTCCCTGCTAGCACCTTCTCTGTGCCTGGGAAGCAGAAGTGTTCACATTGCTTCGCAAGAATCGCTTTTGTGCAGAAAACAGTAACACTTGTTCAGAAGGAAGGAAAGCACAGAGCCCCAGATTTTATGTTGTCCTGGAGAGCTTGCAGAGCACTGGGGAAAGGCAGGCAGAGAATTCCCTGATAGCACCTTCTCTGTGCCTGGGAAGCAGAAGTGTTCACATTGCTTCGCAAGAATCGCTTTTGTGCAGAAAACACTAACACTTGTTCAGAAGGAAAGAAAGCACAGAGCCCCAGATTTTATGTTGTCCTGGAGAGCTTGCAGAGCACTGGGGAAAGGCAGGCAGAGAATTCCCTGCTGGCACCTTCTCTGTGCCTGTTCACATTGCTTCGCAGAATCGCTTTTGTGCAGAAAACAGTAACACTTGTTCAGAAGGAAGGAAAGCACAGAGCCCCAGATTCTATGTTGTCCTGGAGAGCTTGCAGAGCACTGGGGAAAGGCAGGCAGAGAATTCCCTGATAGCACCTTCTCTGTGCCTGGGAAGCAGAAGTGTTCACATTGCTTCGCAAGAATCGCTTTTGTGCAGAAAACACTAACACTTGTTCAGAAGGAAAGAAAGCACAGAGCCCCAGATTTTATGTTGTCCTGGAGAGCTTGCAGAGCACTGGGGAAAGGCAGGCAGAGAATTCTCTGATAGCACCTTCTCTGTGCCTGTTCACATTGCTTCTCAGAATCGCTTTTGTGCAGAAAACAGTAACATTTGTTCAGAACGAAAGAAAGCACAGAGCCCCAGATTCTATGTTGTCCTGGAGAGCTTGCAGAGCACTGGGGAAAGGCAGGCAGAGAATTCCCTGCTAGCACCTTCTCTGTGCCTGGGAAGCAGAAGTGTTCACATTGCTTCGCAAGAATCGCTTTTGTGCAGAAAACACTAACACTTGTTCAGAAGGAAAGAAAGCACAGAGCCCCAGATTTTAT
The DNA here is from genome assembly GCF_031877795.1 of Strix aluco. NCBI lineage: Eukaryota > Metazoa > Chordata > Aves > Strigiformes > Strigidae > Strix > Strix aluco. Next base: position 1,467,046 of record NW_027436556.1, read on the forward strand.
GTTGTCCTGGAGAGCTTGCAGCGCACTGGGGAAGTGCAGGCAGAGAATTCCCTGCTAGCACCTTCTCTGTGCCTGGGAAGCAGAAGTGTTCACATTGCTTCGCAGAATCGCTTTTGTGCAGAAAACACTAACACTTGTTCAGAAGGAAAGAAAGCACAGAGCCCCAGATTTTATGTTGTCCTGGAGAGCTTGCAGAGCACTGGGGAAAGGCAGGCAGAGAATTCCCTGATAGCACCTTCTCTGTGCCTGTTCACATTGCTTCGCAGAATCGCTTTTGTGCAGAAAACAGTAACACTTGTTCAGAACGACAGAAAGCACAGAGCCCCAGATTCTATGTTGTCCTGGAGAGCTTGCAGAGCACTGGGGAAAGGCAGGCAGAGAATTCCCTGCTAGCACCTTCTCTGTGCCTGGGAAGCAGAAGTGTTCACATTGCTTCGCAAGAATCGCTTTTGTGCAGAAAACAGTAACACTTGTTCAGAAGGAAAGAAAGCACAGAGCCCCAGATTCTATGTTGTCCTGGAGAGCTTGCAGAGCACTGGGGAAAGGCAGGCAGAGAATTCCCTGCTAGCACCTTCTCTGTGCCTGGGAAGCAGAAGTGTTCACATTGCTTCGCAGAATCGCTTTTGTGCAGAAAACAGTAACACTTGTTCAGAAGGAAGGAAAGCACAGAGCCCCAGATTTTATGTTGTCCTGGAGAGCTTGCAGAGCACTGGGGAAAGGCAGGCAGAGAATTCCCTGATAGCACCTTCTCTGTGCCTGGGAAGCAGAAGTGTTCACATTGCTTCGCAAGAATCGCTTTTGTGCAGAAAACACTAACACTTGTTCAGAACGAAAGAAAGCACAGAGCCCCAGATTTTATGTTGTCCTGGAGAGCTTGCAGAGCACTGGGGAAAGGCAGGCAGAGAATTCCCTGCTGGCACCTTCTCTGTGCCTGTTCACATTGCTTCGCAGAATCGCTTTTGTGCAGAAAACAGTAACACTTGTTCAGAAGGAAGGAAAGCACAGAGCCCCAGATTCTATGTTGTCCTGGAGAGCTTGCAGAGCACTGGGGAAAGGCAGGCAGAGAATTCCCTGCTAGCACCTTCTCTGTGCCTTGGAAGCAGAAGTGTTCACATTGCTTCGCAAGAATCGCTTTTGTGCAGAAAACACTAACACTTCTTCAGAAGGAAAGAAAGCACAGAGCCCCAGATTTTATGTTGTCCTGGAGAGCTTGCAGAGCACTGGGGAAAGGCAGGCAGAGAATTCTCTGATAGCACCTTCTCTGTGCCTGTTCACATTGCTTCTCAGAATCGCTTTTGTGCAGAAAACAGTAACACTTGTTCAGAACGAAAGAAAGCACAGAGCCCCAGATTCTATGTTGTCCTGGAGAGCTTGCAGAGCACTGGGGAAAGGCAGGCAGAGAATTCCCTGCTAGCACCTTCTCTGTGCCTGGGAAGCAGAAGTGTTCACATTGCTTCGCAGAATCGCTTTTGTGCAGAAAACAGTAACACTTGTTCAGAAGGAAGGAAAGCACAGAGCCCCAGATTTTATGTTGTCCTGGAGAGCTTGCAGAGCACTGGGGAAAGGCAGGCAGAGAATTCCCTGCTAGCACCTTCTCTGTGCCTGGGAAGCAGAAGTGTTCACATTGCTTCGCAAGAATCGCTTTTGTGCAGAAAACAGTAACACTTGTTCAGAAGGAAGGAAAGCACAGAGCCCCAGATTTTATGTTGTCCTGGAGAGCTTGCAGAGCACTGGGGAAAGGCAGGCAGAGAATTCCCTGATAGCACCTTCTCTGTGCCTGTTCACATTGCTTCGCAGAATCGCTTTTGTGCAGAAAACAGTAACACTTGTTCAGAAGGAAAGAAAGCACAGAGCCCCAGATTCTATGTTGTCTTGGAGAGCTTGCAGAGCACTGGGGAAAGGCAGGCAGAGAATTCCCTGATAGCACCTTCTCTGTGCCTGTTCACATTGCTTCGCAGAATCGCTTTTGTGCAGAAAACAGTAACACTTGTTCAGAAGGAAAGAAAGCACAGAGCCCCAGATTCTATGTTGTCCTGGAGAGCTTGCAGAGCACTGGGGAAAGGCAGACAGAGAATTCCCTGATAGCACCTTCTCTGTGCCTGGGAAGCAGAAGTGTTCACATTGCTTCGCAAGAATCGCTTTTGTGCAGAAAACAGTAACACTTGTTCAGAACGAAAGAAAGCACAGAGCCCCAGATTCTATGTTGTCCTGGAGAGCTTGCAGAGCACTGGGGAAAGGCAGGCAGAGAATTCCCTGCTGGCACCTTCTCTGTGCCTGTTCACATTGCTTCGCAGAATCGCTTTTGTGCAGAAAACAGTAACACTTGTTCAGAACGAAAGAAAGCACAGAGCCCCAGATTCTATGTTGTCCTGGAGAGCTTGCAGAGCACTGGGGAAAGGCAGGCAGAGAATTCCCTGCTAGCACCTTCTCTGTGCCTGGGAAGCAGAAGTGTTCACATTGCTTCGCAAGAATCGCTTTTGTGCAGAAAACACTAACACTTGTTCAGAAGGAAAGAAAGCACAGAGCCCCAGATTTTATGTTGTCCTGGAGAGCTTGCAGAGCACTGGGGAAAGGCAGGCAGAGAATTCCCTGATAGCACCTTCTCTGTGCCTGGGAAGCAGAAGTGTTCACATTGCTTCGCAGGATCGCTTTTGTGCAGAAAATAGTAACACTTGATCAGAACGAAAGAAAGCACAGAGCCCCAGATTCTATGTTGTCTTGGAGAGCTTGCAGAGCACTGGGGAAAGGCTGGCAGAGAATTCCCTGATAGCACCTTCTCTGTGCCTGTTCACATTGCTTCTCAGAATCGCTTTTGTGCAGAAAACAGTAACACTTGTTCAGAAGGAAAGAAAGCACAGAGCCCCAGATTCTATGTTGTCCTGGAGAGCTTGCAGAGCACTGGGGAAAGGCAGGCAGAGAATTCCCTGCTAGCACCTTCTCTGTGCCTGGGAAGCAGAAGTGTTCACATTGCTTCGCAAGAATCGCTTTTGTGCAGAAAACACTAACACTTGTTCAGAAGGAAGGAAAGCACAGAGCCCCAGATTTTATGTTGTCCTGGAGAGCTTGCAGAGCACTGGGGAAAGGCAGGCAGAGAATTCCCTGCTAGCACCTTCTCTGTGCCTGGGAAGCAGAAGTGTTCACATTGCTTCGCAAGAATCGCTTTTGTGCAGAAAACACTAACACTTGTTCAGAAGGAAAGAAAGCACAGAGCCCCAGATTTTATGTTGTCCTGGAGAGCTTGCAGAGCACTGGGGAAAGGCAGGCAGAGAATTCCCTGATAGCACCTTCTCTGTGCCTGGGAAGCAGAAGTGTTCACATTGCTTCGCAGAATCGCTTTTGTGCAGAAAAGAGTAACACTTGTTCAGAACGAAAGAAAGCACAGAGCCCCAGATTCTATGTTGTCTTGGAGAGCTTGCAGAGCACTGGGGAAAGGCAGGCAGAGAATTCCCTGATAGCACCTTCTCTGTGCCTGTTCACATTGCTTCGCAGAATCGCTTTTGTGCAGAAAACAGTAACACTTGTTCAGAAGGAAAGAAAGCACAGAGCCCCAGATTCTATGTTGTCCTGGAGAGCTTGCAGAGCACTGGGGAAAGGCAGGCAGAGAATTCCCTGCTAGCACCTTCTCTGTGCCTGGGAAGCAGAAGTGTTCACATTGCTTCGCAGAATCGCTTTTGTGCAGAAAACAGTAACACTTGTTCAGAAGGAAGGAAAGCACAGAGCCCCAGATTTTATGTTGTCCTGGAGAGCTTGCAGAGCACTGGGGAAAGGCAGGCAGAGAATTCCCTGATAGCACCTTCTCTGTGCCTGGGAAGCAGAAGTGTTCACATTGCTTCGCAAGAATCGCTTTTGTGCAGAAAACACTAACACTTGTTCAGAAGGAAAGAAAGCACAGAGCCCCAGATTTTATGTTGTCCTGGAGAGCTTGCAGAGCACTGGGGAAAGGCAGGCAGAGAATTCCCTGATAGCACCTTCTCTGTGCCTGTTCACATTGCTTCGCAGAATCGCTTTTGTGCAGAAAACAGTAACACTTGTTCAGAACGAAAGAAAGCACAGAGCCCCAGATTCTATGTTGTCCTGGAGAGCTTGCAGAGCACTGGGGAAAGGCAGGCAGAGAATTCCCTGCTAGCACCTTCTCTGTGCCTGGGAAGCAGAAGTGTTCACATTGCTTCGCAAGAATCGCTTTTGTGCAGAAAACACTAACACTTGTTCAGAAGGAAAGAAAGCACAGAGCCCCAGATTTTATGTTGTCCTGGAGAGCTTGCAGAGCACTGGGGAAAGGCAGGCAGAGAATTCCCTGCTGGCACCTTCTCTGTGCCTGTTCACATTGCTTCGCAGAATCGCTTTTGTGCAGAAAACAGTAACACTTGTTCAGAACGAAAGAAAGCACAGAGCCCCAGATTCTATGTTGTCCTGGAGAGCTTGCAGAGCACTGGGGAAAGGCAGGCAGAGAATTCCCTGCTAGCACCTTCTCTGTGCCTGGGAAGCAGAAGTGTTCACATTGCTTCGCAAGAATCGCTTTTGTGCAGAAAACACTAACACTTGTTCAGAAGGAAAGAAAGCACAGAGCTCCAGATTCTATGTTGTCCTGGAGAGCTTGCAGAGCACTGGGGAAAGGCAGGCAGAGAATTACCTGCTAGCACCTTCTCTGTGCCTGTTCACATTGCTTCGCAGAATCGCTTTTGTGCAGAAAACAGTAACACTTGTTCAGAAGGAAAGAAAGCACAGAGCCCCAGATTCTATGTTGTCCTGGAGAGCTTGCAGAGCACTGGGGAAAGGCAGGCAGAGAATTCCCTGCTAGCACCTTCTCTGTGCCTGGGAAGCAGAAGTGTTCACATTGCTTCGCATAATCGCTTTTGTGCAGAAAACAGTAACACTTGTTCAGAACGAAAGACAGCACAGAGCCCCAGATTCTATGTTGTCTTGGAGAGCTTGCAGAGCACTGGGGAAAGGCAGGCAGAGAATTCCCTGATAGCACCTTCTCTGTGCCTGTTCACATTGCTTCGCAGAATCGCTTTTGTGCAGAAAACAGTAACACTTGTTCAGAACGAAAGAAAGCACAGAGCCCCAGATTCTATGTTGTCCTGGAGAGCTTGCAGAGCACTGGGGAAAGGCAGGCAGAGAATTCCCTGCTAGCACCTTCTCTGTGCCTGTTCACATTGCTTCGCAGAATCGCTTTTGTGCAGAAAACAGTAACACTTGTTCAGAACGAAAGAAAGCACAGAGCCCCAGATTCTATGTTGTCCTGGAGAGCTTGCAGAGCACTGGGGAAAGGCAGGCAGAGAATTCCCTGCTAGCACCTTCTCTGTGCCTGGGAAGCAGAAGTGTTCACATTGCTTCGCAGAATCGCTTTTGTGCAGAAAACAGTAACACTTGTTCAGAAGGAAGGAAAGCACAGAGCCCCAGATTTTATGTTGTCCTGGAGACCTTGCAGAGCACTGGGGAAAGGCAGGCAGAGAATTCCCTGCTAGCACCTTCTCTGTGCCTGGGAAGCAGAAGTGTTCACATTGCTTCGCAAGAATCGCTTTTGTGCAGAAAACACTAACACTTGTTCAGAAGGAAAGAAAGCACAGAGCCCCAGATTTTATGTTGTCCTGGAGAGCTTGCAGAGCACTGGGGAAAGGCAGGCAGAGAATTCCCTGATAGCACCTTCTCTGTGCCTGTTCACATTGCTTCGCAGAATCGCTTTTGTGCAGAAAACAGTAACACTTGTTCAGAAGGAAAGAAAGCACAGAGCCCCAGATTCTATGTTGTCTTGGAGAGCTTGCAGAGCACTGGGGAAAGGCAGGCAGAGAATTCCCTGATAGCACCTTCTCTGTGCCTGTTCACATTGCTTCGCAGAATCGCTTTTGTGCAGAAAACAGTAACACTTGTTCAGAAGGAAAGAAAGCACAGAGCCCCAGATTCTATGTTGTCCTGGAGAGCTTGCAGAGCACTGGGGAAAGGCAGGCAGAGAATTCCCTGCTAGCACCTTCTCTGTGCCTGGGAAGCAGAAGTGTTCACATTGCTTCGCAAGAATCGCTTTTGTGCAGAAAACACTAACACTTGTTCAGAAGGAAAGAAAGCACAGAGCCCCAGATTTTATGTTGTCCTGGAGAGCTTGCAGAGCACTGGGGAAAGGCAGACAGAGAATTCCCTGATAGCACCTTCTCTGTGCCTGGGAAGCAGAAGTGTTCACATTGCTTCGCAAGAATCGCTTTTGTGCAGAAAACACTAACACTTGTTCAGAACGAAAGAAAGCACAGAGCCCCAGATTTTATGTTGTCCTGGAGAGCTTGCAGAGCACTGGGGAAAGGCAGGCAGAGAATTCCCTGCTGGCACCTTCTCTGTGCCTGTTCACATTGCTTCGCAGAATCGCTTTTGTGCAGAAAACAGTAACACTTGTTCAGAACGAAAGAAAGCACAGAGCCCCAGATTCTATGTTGTCCTGGAGAGCTTGCAGAGCACTGGGGAAAGGCAGGCAGAGAATTCCCTGCTAGCACCTTCTCTGTGCCTGGGAAGCAGAAGTGTTCACATTGCTTCGCAAGAATCGCTTTTGTGCAGAAAACACTAACACTTGTTCAGAAGGAAAGAAAGCACAGAGCCCCAGATTTTATGTTGTCCTGGAGAGCTTGCAGAGCACTGGGGAAAGGCAGGCAGAGAATTCCCTGCTAGCACCTTCTCTGTGCCTGGGAACCAGAAGTGTTCACATTGCTTCGCAGAATCGCTTTTGTGCAGAAAACAGTAACACTTGTTCAGAACGAAAGAAAGCACAGAGCCCCAGATTCTATGTTGTCTTGGAGAGCTTGCAGAGCACTGGGGAAAGGCAGGCAGAGAATTCCCTGCTAGCACCTTCTCTGTGCCTGGGAAGCAGAAGTGTTCACATTGCTTCGCAAGAATCGCTTTTGTGCAGAAAACACTAACACTTGTTCAGAAGGAAAGAAAGCACAGAGCCCCAGATTGTATGTTGTCCTGGAGAGCTTGCAGAGCACTGGGGAAAGGCAGGCAGAGAATTCCCTGCTAGCACCTTCTCTGTGCCTGGGAAGCAAAAGTGTTCACATTGCTTCGCAGAATCGCTTTTGTGCAGAAAACAGTAACACTTGTTCAGAACGAAAGAAAGCACAGAGCCCCAGATTCTATGTTGTCTTGGAGAGCTTGCAGAGCACTGGGGAAAGGCAGGCAGAGAATTCCCTGATAGCACCTTCTCTGTGCCTGTTCACATTGCTTCGCAGAATCGCTTTTGTGCAGAAAACAGTAACACTTGTTCAGAAGGAAAGAAAGCACAGAGCCCCAGATTTTATGTTGTCCTGGAGAGCTTGCAGAGCACTGGGGAAAGGCAGGCAGAGAATTCCCTGATAGCACCTTCTCTGTGCCTGGGAAGCAGAAGTGTTCACATTGCTTCGCAGAATCGCTTTTGTGCAGAAAAGAGTAACACTTGTTCAGAACGAAAGAAAGCACAGAGCCCCAGATTCTATGTTGTCTTGGAGAGCTTGCAGAGCACTGGGGAAAGGCTGGCAGAGAATTCCCTGATAGCACCTTCTCTGTGCCTGTTCACATTGCTTCGCAGAATCGCTTTTGTGCAGAAAACAGTAACACTTGTTCAGAAGGAAAGAAAGCACAGAGCCCCAGATTCTATGTTGTCCTGGAGAGCTTGCAGAGCACTGGGGAAAGGCAGGCAGAGAATTCCCTGCTAGCACCTTCTCTGTGCCTGGGAAGCAGAAGTGTTCACATTGCTTCGCAAGAATCGCTTTTGTGCAGAAAACAGTAACACTTGTTCAGAAGGAAGGAAAGCACAGAGCCCCAGATTTTATGTTGTCCTGGAGAGCTTGCAGAGCACTGGGGAAAGGCAGGCAGAGAATTCCCTGATAGCACCTTCTCTGTGCCTGGGAAGCAGAAGTGTTCACATTGCTTCGCAAGAATCGCTTTTGTGCAGAAAACACTAACACTTGTTCAGAAGGAAAGAAAGCACAGAGCCCCAGATTTTATGTTGTCCTGGAGAGCTTGCAGAGCACTGGGGAAAGGCAGGCAGAGAATTCCCTGCTGGCACCTTCTCTGTGCCTGTTCACATTGCTTCGCAGAATCGCTTTTGTGCAGAAAACAGTAACACTTGTTCAGAAGGAAGGAAAGCACAGAGCCCCAGATTCTATGTTGTCCTGGAGAGCTTGCAGAGCACTGGGGAAAGGCAGGCAGAGAATTCCCTGATAGCACCTTCTCTGTGCCTGGGAAGCAGAAGTGTTCACATTGCTTCGCAAGAATCGCTTTTGTGCAGAAAACACTAACACTTGTTCAGAAGGAAAGAAAGCACAGAGCCCCAGATTTTATGTTGTCCTGGAGAGCTTGCAGAGCACTGGGGAAAGGCAGGCAGAGAATTCTCTGATAGCACCTTCTCTGTGCCTGTTCACATTGCTTCTCAGAATCGCTTTTGTGCAGAAAACAGTAACATTTGTTCAGAACGAAAGAAAGCACAGAGCCCCAGATTCTATGTTGTCCTGGAGAGCTTGCAGAGCACTGGGGAAAGGCAGGCAGAGAATTCCCTGCTAGCACCTTCTCTGTGCCTGGGAAGCAGAAGTGTTCACATTGCTTCGCAAGAATCGCTTTTGTGCAGAAAACACTAACACTTGTTCAGAAGGAAAGAAAGCACAGAGCCCCAGATTTTATGTTGTCCTGGAGAGCTTGCAGCGCACTGGGGAAGTGCAGGCAGAGAATTCCCTGCTAGCACCTTCTCTGTGCCTGGGAAGCAGAAGTGTTCACATTGCTTCGCAGAATCGCTTTTGTGCAGAAAACACTAACACTTGTTCAGAAGGAAAGAAAGCACAGAGCCCCAGATTTTATGTTGTCCTGGAGAGCTTGCAGAGCACTGGGGAAAGGCAGGCAGAGAATTCCCTGATAGCACCTTCTCTGTGCCTGTTCACATTGCTTCGCAGAATCGCTTTTGTGCAGAAAACAGTAACACTTGTTCAGAACGACAGAAAGCACAGAGCCCCAGATTCTATGTTGTCCTGGAGAGCTTGCAGAGCACTGGGGAAAGGCAGGCAGAGAATTCCCTGCTAGCACCTTCTCTGTGCCTGGGAAGCAGAAGTGTTCACATTGCTTCGCAAGAATCGCTTTTGTGCAGAAAACAGTAACACTTGTTCAGAAGGAAAGAAAGCACAGAGCCCCAGATTCTATGTTGTCCTGGAGAGCTTGCAGAGCACTGGGGAAAGGCAGGCAGAGAATTCCCTGCTAGCACCTTCTCTGTGCCTGGGAAGCAGAAGTGTTCACATTGCTTCGCAGAATCGCTTTTGTGCAGAAAACAGTAACACTTGTTCAGAAGGAAGGAAAGCACAGAGCCCCAGATTTTATGTTGTCCTGGAGAGCTTGCAGAGCACTGGGGAAAGGCAGGCAGAGAATTCCCTGATAGCACCTTCTCTGTGCCTGGGAAGCAGAAGTGTTCACATTGCTTCGCAAGAATCGCTTTTGTGCAGAAAACACTAACACTTGTTCAGAACGAAAGAAAGCACAGAGCCCCAGATTTTATGTTGTCCTGGAGAGCTTGCAGAGCACTGGGGAAAGGCAGGCAGAGAATTCCCTGCTGGCACCTTCTCTGTGCCTGTTCACATTGCTTCGCAGAATCGCTTTTGTGCAGAAAACAGTAACACTTGTTCAGAAGGAAGGAAAGCACAGAGCCCCAGATTCTATGTTGTCCTGGAGAGCTTGCAGAGCACTGGGGAAAGGCAGGCAGAGAATTCCCTGCTAGCACCTTCTCTGTGCCTTGGAAGCAGAAGTGTTCACATTGCTTCGCAAGAATCGCTTTTGTGCAGAAAACACTAACACTTCTTCAGAAGGAAAGAAAGCACAGAGCCCCAGATTTTATGTTGTCCTGGAGAGCTTGCAGAGCACTGGGGAAAGGCAGGCAGAGAATTCTCTGATAGCACCTTCTCTGTGCCTGTTCACATTGCTTCTCAGAATCGCTTTTGTGCAGAAAACAGTAACACTTGTTCAGAACGAAAGAAAGCACAGAGCCCCAGATTCTATGTTGTCCTGGAGAGCTTGCAGAGCACTGGGGAAAGGCAGGCAGAGAATTCCCTGCTAGCACCTTCTCTGTGCCTGGGAAGCAGAAGTGTTCACATTGCTTCGCAGAATCGCTTTTGTGCAGAAAACAGTAACACTTGTTCAGAAGGAAGGAAAGCACAGAGCCCCAGATTTTATGTTGTCCTGGAGAGCTTGCAGAGCACTGGGGAAAGGCAGGCAGAGAATTCCCTGCTAGCACCTTCTCTGTGCCTGGGAAGCAGAAGTGTTCACATTGCTTCGCAAGAATCGCTTTTGTGCAGAAAACAGTAACACTTGTTCAGAAGGAAGGAAAGCACAGAGCCCCAGATTCTATGTTGTCCTGGAGAGCTTGCAGAGCACTGGGGAAAGGCAGGCAGAGAATTCCCTGATAGCACCTTCTCTGTGCCTGGGAAGCAGAAGTGTTCACATTGCTTCGCAAGAATCGCTTTTGTGCAGAAAACACTAACACTTGTTCAGAAGGAAAGAAAGCACAGAGCCCCAGATTCTATGTTGTCCTGGAGAGCTTGCAGAGCACTGGGGAAAGGCAGGCAGAGAATTCCCTGCTAGCACCTTCTCTGTGCCTGTTCACATTGCTTCTCAGAATCGCTTTTGTGCAGAAAACAGTAACACTTGTTCAGAACGAAAGAAAGCACAGAGCCCCAGATTCTATGTTGTCCTGGAGAGCTTGCAGAGCACTGGGGAAAGGCAGGCAGAGAATTCCCTGCTAGCACCTTCTCTGTGCCTGGGAAGCAGAAGTGTTCACATTGCTTCGCAAGAATCGCTTTTGTGCAGAAAACACTAACACTTGTTCAGAAGGAAAGAAAGCACAGAGCCCCAGATTTTATGTTGTCCTGGAGAGCTTGCAGAGCACTGGGGAAAGGCAGGCAGAGAATTCCCTGCTAGCACCTTCTCTGTGCCTGGGAAGCAGAAGTGTTCACATTGCTTCGCAGAATCGCTTTTGTGCAGAAAACACTAACACTTGTTCAGAAGGAAAGAAAGCACAGAGCCCCAGATTTTATGTTGTCCTGGAGAGCTTGCAGAGCACTGGGGAAAGGCAGGCAGAGAATTCCCTGCTAGCACCTTCTCTGTGCCTGTTCACATTGCTTCGCAGAATCGCTTTTGTGCAGAAAACACTAACACTTGTTCAGAAGGAAAGAAAGCACAGAGCCCCAGATTCTATGTTGTCCTGGAGAGCTTGCAGAGCACTGGGGAAAGGCAGGCAGAGAATTCCCTGCTAGCACCTTCTCTGTGCCTGGGAAGCAGAAGTGTTCACATTGCTTCGCAAGAATAGCTTTTGTGCAGAAAACACTAACACTTGTTCAGAAGGAAAGAAAGCACAGAGCCCCAGATTTGCTGTTGTTCTGGAGAGCTTGCAGAGCACTGGGGAAAGGCAGGCAGAGAATTCCCTGCTAGCACCTTCTCTGTGCCTGGGAAGCAGAAGTGTTCACATTGCTTCGCAGAATCGCTTTTGTGCAGAAAACAGTAACACTTGTTCAGAAGGAAGGAAAGCACAGAGCCCCAGATTTTATGTTGTCCTGGAGAGCTTGCAGAGCACTGGGGAAAGGCAGGCAGAGAATTCCCTGCTAGCACCTTCTCTGTGCCTGGGAAGCAGAAGTGTTCACATTGCTTCGCAAGAATCGCTTTTGTGCAGAAAACACTAACACTTGTTCAGAAGGAAAGAAAGCACAGAGCCCCAGATTTTATGTTGTCCTGGAGAGCTTGCAGAGCACTGGGGAAAGGCAGGCAGAGAATTCCCTGCTGGCACCTTCTCTGTGCCTGTTCACATTGCTTCGCAGAATCGCTTTTGTGCAGAAAACAGTAACACTTGTTCAGAACGAAAGAAAGCACAGAGCCCCAGATTCTATGTTGTCCTGGAGAGCTTGCAGAGCACTGGGGAAAGGCAGGCAGAGAATTCCCTGCTAGCACCTTCTCTGTGCCTGGGAAGCAGAAGTGTTCACATTGCTTCGCAAGAATCGCTTTTGTGCAGAAAACACTAACACTTGTTCAGAAGGAAAGAAAGCACAGAGCCCCAGATTTTATGTTGTCCTGGAGAGCTTGCAGAGCACTGGGGAAAGGCAGGCAGAGAATTCCCTGCTAGCACCTTCTCTGTGCCTGGGAAGCAGAAGTGTTCACATTGCTTCGCAGAATCGCTTTTGTGCAGAAAACACTAACACTTGTTCAGAAGGAAAGAAAGCACAGAGCCCCAGATTTTATGTTGTCCTGGAGAGCTTGCAGAGCACTGGGGAAAGGCAGGCAGAGAATTCCCTGATAGCACCTTCTCTGTGCCTGTTCACATTGCTTCGCAGAATCGCTTTTGTGCAGAAAACAGTAACACTTGTTCAGAAGGAAAGAAAGCACAGAGCCCCAGATTCTATGTTGTCCTGGAGAGCTTGCAGAGCACTGGGGAAAGGCAGGCAGAGAATTCCCTGCTAGCACCTTCTCTGTGCCTGGGAAGCAGAAGTGTTCACATTGCTTCGCAAGAATCGCTTTTGTGCAGAAAACAGTAACACTTGTTCAGAACGAAAGAAAGCACAGAGCCCCAGATTTTATGTTGTCCTGGAGAGCTTGCAGAGCACTGGGGAAAGGCAGGCAGAGAATTCCCTGCTGGCACCTTCTCTGTGCCTGTTCACATTGCTTCGCAGAATCGCTTTTGTGCAGAAAACAGTAACACTTGTTCAGAACGAAAGAAAGCACAGAGCCCCAGATTCTATGTTGTCCTGGAGAGCTTGCAGAGCACTGGGGAAAGGCAGGCAGAGAATTCCCTGCTAGCACCTTCTCTGTGCCTGGGAAGCAGAAGTGTTCACATTGCTTCGCAAGAATCGCTTTTGTGCAGAAAACACTAACACTTGTTCAGAACGAAAGAAAGCACAGAGCCCCAGATTCTATGTTGTCTTGGAGAGCTTGCAGAGCACTGGGGAAAGGCAGGCAGAGAATTCCCTGCTAGCACCTTCTCTGTGCCTGGGAAGCAGAAGTGTTCACATTGCTTCGCAGAATCGCTTTTGTGCAGAAAACAGTAACACTTGTTCAGAACGATAGACAGCACAGAGCCCCAGATTTTATGTTGTCCTGGAGAGCTTGCAGAGCACTGGGGAAAGGCAGGCAGAGAATTCCCTGCTAGCACCTTCTCTGTGCCTGGGAAGCAGAAGTGTTCACATTGCTTCGCAAGAATCGCTTTTGTGCAGAAAACACTAACACTTGTTCAGAAGGAAAGAAAGCACAGAGCCCCAGATTGTATGTTGTCCTGGAGAGCTTGCAGAGCACTGGGGAAAGGCAGGCAGAGAATTCCCTGCTAGCACCTTCTCTGTGCCTGGGAAGCAAAAGTGTTCACATTGCTTCGCAGAATCGCTTTTGTGCAGAAAACAGTAACACTTGTTCAGAACGAAAGAAAGCACAGAGCCCCAGATTCTATGTTGTCTTGGAGAGCTTGCAGAGCACTGGGGAAAGGCAGGCAGAGAATTCCCTGATAGCACCTTCTCTGTGCCTGTTCACATTGCTTCGCAGAATCGCTTTTGTGCAGAAAACAGTAACACTTGTTCAGAAGGAAAGAAAGCACAGAGCCCCAGATTTTATGTTGTCCTGGAGAGCTTGCAGAGCACTGGGGAAAGGCAGGCAGAGAATTCCCTGATAGCACCTTCTCTGTGCCTGGGAAGCAGAAGTGTTCACATTGCTTCGCAGAATCGCTTTTGTGCAGAAAAGAGTAACACTTGTTCAGAACGAAAGAAAGCACAGAGCCCCAGATTCTATGTTGTCTTGGAGAGCTTGCAGAGCACTGGGGAAAGGCTGGCAGAGAATTCCCTGATAGCACCTTCTCTGTGCCTGTTCACATTGCTTCGCAGAATCGCTTTTGTGCAGAAAACAGTAACACTTGTTCAGAAGGAAAGAAAGCACAGAGCCCCAGATTCTATGTTGTCCTGGAGAGCTTGCAGAGCACTGGGGAAAGGCAGGCAGAGAATTCCCTGCTAGCACCTTCTCTGTGCCTGGGAAGCAGAAGTGTTCACATTGCTTCGCAGAATCGCTTTTGTGCAGAAAACAGTAACACTTGTTCAGAAGGAAGGAAAGCACAGAGCCCCAGATTTTATGTTGTCCTGGAGAGCTTGCAGAGCACTGGGGAAAGGCAGGCAGAGAATTCCCTGATAGCACCTTCTCTGTGCCTGGGAAGCAGAAGTGTTCACATTGCTTCGCAAGAATCGCTTTTGTGCAGAAAACACTAACACTTGTTCAGAAGGAAAGAAAGCACAGAGCCCCAGATTTTATGTTGTCCTGGAGAGCTTGCAGAGCACTGGGGAAAGGCAGGCAGAGAATTCCCTGCTGGCACCTTCTCTGTGCCTGTTCACATTGCTTCGCAGAATCGCTTTTGTGCAGAAAACAGTAACACTTGTTCAGAAGGAAGGAAAGCACAGAGCCCCAGATTCTATGTTGTCCTGGAGAGCTTGCAGAGCACTGGGGAAAGGCAGGCAGAGAATTCCCTGATAGCACCTTCTCTGTGCCTGGGAAGCAGAAGTGTTCACATTGCTTCGCAAGAATCGCTTTTGTGCAGAAAACACTAACACTTGTTCAGAAGGAAAGAAAGCACAGAGCCCCAGATTTTATGTTGTCCTGGAGAGCTTGCAGAGCACTGGGGAAAGGCAGGCAGAGAATTCTCTGATAGCACCTTCTCTGTGCCTGTTCACATTGCTTCTCAGAATCGCTTTTGTGCAGAAAACAGTAACATTTGTTCAGAACGAAAGAAAGCACAGAGCCCCAGATTCTATGTTGTCCTGGAGAGCTTGCAGAGCACTGGGGAAAGGCAGGCAGAGAATTCCCTGCTAGCACCTTCTCTGTGCCTGGGAAGCAGAAGTGTTCACATTGCTTCGCAAGAATCGCTTTTGTGCAGAAAACACTAACACTTGTTCAGAAGGAAAGAAAGCACAGAGCCCCAGATTTTATGTTGTCCTGGAGAGCTTGCAGCGCACTGGGGAAAGGCAGGCAGAGAATTCCCTGCTAGCACCTTCTCTGTGCCTGGGAAGCAGAAGTGTTCACATTGCTTCGCAGAATCGCTTTTGTGCAGAAAACACTAACACTTGTTCAGAAGGAAAGAAAGCACAGAGCCCCAGATTTTATGTTGTCCTGGAGAGCTTGCAGAGCACTGGGGAAAGGCAGGCAGAGAATTCCCTGATAGCACCTTCTCTGTGCCTGTTCACATTGCTTCGCAGAATCGCTTTTGTGCAGAAAACAGTAACACTTGTTCAGAACGACAGAAAGCACAGAGCCCCAGATTCTATGTTGTCCTGGAGAGCTTGCAGAGCACTGGGGAAAGGCAGGCAGAGAATTCCCTGCTAGCACCTTCTCTGTGCCTGGGAAGCAGAAGTGTTCACATTGCTTCGCAAGAATCGCTTTTGTGCAGAAAACAGTAACACTTGTTCAGAAGGAAAGAAAGCACAGAGCCCCAGATTCTATGTTGTCCTGGAGAGCTTGCAGAGCACTGGGGAAAGGCAGGCAGAGAATTCCCTGCTAGCACCTTCTCTGTGCCTGGGAAGCAGAAGTGTTCACATTGCTTCGCAGAATCGCTTTTGTGCAGAAAACAGTAACACTTGTTCAGAAGGAAGGAAAGCACAGAGCCCCAGATTTTATGTTGTCCTGGAGAGCTTGCAGAGCACTGGGGAAAGGCAGGCAGAGAATTCCCTGATAGCACCTTCTCTGTGCCTGGGAAGCAGAAGTGTTCACATTGCTTCGCAAGAATCGCTTTTGTGCAGAAAACACTAACACTTGTTCAGAACGAAAGAAAGCACAGAGCCCCAGATTTTATGTTGTCCTGGAGAGCTTGCAGAGCACTGGGGAAAGGCAGGCAGAGAATTCCCTGCTGGCACCTTCTCTGTGCCTGTTCACATTGCTTCGCAGAATCGCTTTTGTGCAGAAAACAGTAACACTTGTTCAGAAGGAAGGAAAGCACAGAGCCCCAGATTCTATGTTGTCCTGGAGAGCTTGCAGAGCACTGGGGAAAGGCAGGCAGAGAATTCCCTGCTAGCACCTTCTCTGTGCCTTGGAAGCAGAAGTGTTCACATTGCTTCGCAAGAATCGCTTTTGTGCAGAAAACACTAACACTTCTTCAGAAGGAAAGAAAGCACAGAGCCCCAGATTTTATGTTGTCCTGGAGAGCTTGCAGAGCACTGGGGAAAGGCAGGCAGAGAATTCTCTGATAGCACCTTCTCTGTGCCTGTTCACATTGCTTCTCAGAATCGCTTTTGTGCAGAAAACAGTAACATTTGTTCAGAACGAAAGAAAGCACAGAGCCCCAGATTCTATGTTGTCCTGGAGAGCTTGCAGAGCACTGGGGAAAGGCAGGCAGAGAATTCCCTGCTAGCACCTTCTCTGTGCCTGGGAAGCAGAAGTGTTCACATTGCTTCGCAAGAATCGCTTTTGTGCAGAAAACACTAACACTTGTTCAGAAGGAAAGAAAGCACAGAGCCCCAGATTTTATGTTGTCCTGGAGAGCTTGCAGCGCACTGGGGAAAGGCAGGCAGAGAATTCCCTGCTAGCACCTTCTCTGTGCCTGGGAAGCAGAAGTGTTCACATTGCTTCGCAGAATCGCTTTTGTGCAGAAAACACTAACACTTGTTCAGAAGGAAAGAAAGCACAGAGCCCCAGATTTTATGTTGTCCTGGAGAGCTTGCAGAGCACTGGGGAAAGGCAGGCAGAGAATTCCCTGCTAGCACCTTCTCTGTGCCTGTTCACATTGCTTCGCAGAATCGCTTTTGTGCAGAAAACAGTAACACTTGTTCAGAACGACAGAAAGCACAGAGCCCCAGATTCTATGTTGTCCTGGAGAGCTTGCAGAGCACTGGGGAAAGGCAGGCAGAGAATTCCCTGCTAGCACCTTCTCTGTGCCTGGGAAGCAGAAGTGTTCACATTGCTTCGCAAGAATCGCTTTTGTGCAGAAAACAGTAACACTTGTTCAGAAGGAAAGAAAGCACAGAGCCCCAGATTCTATGTTGTCCTGGAGAGCTTGCAGAGCACTGGGGAAAGGCAGGCAGAGAATTCCCTGCTAGCACCTTCTCTGTGCCTGGGAAGCAGAAGTGTTCACATTGCTTCGCAGAATCGCTTTTGTGCAGAAAACAGTAACACTTGTTCAGAAGGAAGGAAAGCACAGAGCCCCAGATTTTATGTTGTCCTGGAGAGCTTGCAGAGCACTGGGGAAAGGCAGGCAGAGAATTCCCTGATAGCACCTTCTCTGTGCCTGGGAAGCAGAAGTGTTCACATTGCTTCGCAAGAATCGCTTTTGTGCAGAAAACACTAACACTTGTTCAGAACGAAAGAAAGCACAGAGCCCCAGATTTTATGTTGTCCTGGAGAGCTTGCAGAGCACTGGGGAAAGGCAGGCAGAGAATTCCCTGCTGGCACCTTCTCTGTGCCTGTTCACATTGCTTCGCAGAATCGCTTTTGTGCAGAAAACAGTAACACTTGTTCAGAAGGAAGGAAAGCACAGAGCCCCAGATTCTATGTTGTCCTGGAGAGCTTGCAGAGCACTGGGGAAAGGCAGGCAGAGAATTCCCTGCTAGCACCTTCTCTGTGCCTTGGAAGCAGAAGTGTTCACATTGCTTCGCAAGAATCGCTTTTGTGCAGAAAACACTAACACTTCTTCAGAAGGAAAGAAAGCACAGAGCCCCAGATTTTATGTTGTCCTGGAGAGCTTGCAGAGCACTGGGGAAAGGCAGGCAGAGAATTCTCTGATAGCACCTTCTCTGTGCCTGTTCACATTGCTTCTCAGAATCGCTTTTGTGCAGAAAACAGTAACACTTGTTCAGAACGAAAGAAAGCACAGAGCCCCAGATTCTATGTTGTCCTGGAGAGCTTGCAGAGCACTGGGGAAAGGCAGGCAGAGAATTCCCTGCTAGCACCTTCTCTGTGCCTGGGAAGCAGAAGTGTTCACATTGCTTCGCAGAATCGCTTTTGTGCAGAAAACAGTAACACTTGTTCAGAAGGAAGGAAAGCACAGAGCCCCAGATTTTATGTTGTCCTGGAGAGCTTGCAGAGCACTGGGGAAAGGCAGGCAGAGAATTCCCTGCTAGCACCTTCTCTGTGCCTGGGAAGCAGAAGTGTTCACATTGCTTCGCAAGAATCGCTTTTGTGCAGAAAACAGTAACACTTGTTCAGAAGGAAGGAAAGCACAGAGCCCCAGATTCTATGTTGTCCTGGAGAGCTTGCAGAGCACTGGGGAAAGGCAGGCAGAGAATTCCCTGATAGCACCTTCTCTGTGCCTGGGAAGCAGAAGTGTTCACATTGCTTCGCAAGAATCGCTTTTGTGCAGAAAACACTAACACTTGTTCAGAAGGAAAGAAAGCACAGAGCCCCAGATTCTATGTTGTCCTGGAGAGCTTGCAGAGCACTGGGGAAAGGCAGGCAGAGAATTCCCTGCTAGCACCTTCTCTGTGCCTGTTCACATTGCTTCTCAGAATCGCTTTTGTGCAGAAAACAGTAACACTTGTTCAGAACGAAAGAAAGCACAGAGCCCCAGATTCTATGTTGTCCTGGAGAGCTTGCAGAGCACTGGGGAAAGGCAGGCAGAGAATTCCCTGCTAGCACCTTCTCTGTGCCTGGGAAGCAGAAGTGTTCACATTGCTTCGCAAGAATCGCTTTTGTGCAGAAAACACTAACACTTGTTCAGAAGGAAAGAAAGCACAGAGCCCCAGATTTTATGTTGTCCTGGAGAGCTTGCAGAGCACTGGGGAAAGGCAGGCAGAGAATTCCCTGCTAGCACCTTCTCTGTGCCTGGGAAGCAGAAGTGTTCACATTGCTTCGCAGAATCGCTTTTGTGCAGAAAACACTAACACTTGTTCAGAAGGAAAGAAAGCACAGAGCCCCAGATTTTATGTTGTCCTGGAGAGCTTGCAGAGCACTGGGGAAAGGCAGGCAGAGAATTCCCTGCTAGCACCTTCTCTGTGCCTGTTCACATTGCTTCGCAGAATCGCTTTTGTGCAGAAAACACTAACACTTGTTCAGAAGGAAAGAAAGCACAGAGCCCCAGATTCTATGTTGTCCTGGAGAGCTTGCAGAGCACTGGGGAAAGGCAGGCAGAGAATTCCCTGCTAGCACCTTCTCTGTGCCTGGGAAGCAGAAGTGTTCACATTGCTTCGCAAGAATAGCTTTTGTGCAGAAAACACTAACACTTGTTCAGAAGGAAAGAAAGCACAGAGCCCCAGATTCTATGTTGTCCTGGAGAGCTTGCAGAGCACTGGGGAAAGGCAGGCAGAGAATTCCCTGCTAGCACCTTCTCTGTGCCTGGGAAGCAGAAGTGTTCACATTGCTTCGCAAGAATCGCTTTTGTGCAGAAAACAGTAACACTTGTTCAGAAGGAAAGAAAGCACAGAGCCCCAGATTCTATGTTGTCTTGGAGAGCTTGCAGAGCACTGGGGAATGGCTGGCAGAGAATTCCCTGATAGCACCTTCTCTGTGCCTGTTCACATTGCTTCGCAGAATCGCTTTTGTGCAGAAAACAGTAACACTTGTTCAGAAGGAAAGAAAGCACAGAGCCCCAGATTCTATGTTGTCCTGGAGAGCTTGCAGAGCACTGGGGAAAGGCAGGCAGAGAATTCCCTGCTAGCACCTTCTCTGTGCCTGGGAAGCAGAAGTGTTCACATTGCTTCGCAGAATCGCTTTTGTGCAGAAAACAGTAACACTTGTTCAGAAGGAAGGAAAGCACAGAGCCCCAGATTTTATGTTGTCCTGGAGAGCTTGCAGAGCACTGGGGAAAGGCAGGCAGAGAATTCCCTGCTAGCACCTTCTCTGTGCCTGGGAAGCAGAAGTGTTCACATTGCTTCGCAAGAATCGCTTTTGTGCAGAAAACACTAACACTTGTTCAGAAGGAAAGAAAGCACAGAGCCCCAGATTTTATGTTGTCCTGGAGAGCTTGCAGAGCACTGGGGAAAGGCAGGCAGAGAATTCCCTGCTGGCACCTTCTCTGTGCCTGTTCACATTGCTTCGCAGAATCGCTTTTGTGCAGAAAACAGTAACACTTGTTCAGAACGAAAGAAAGCACAGAGCCCCAGATTCTATGTTGTCCTGGAGAGCTTGCAGAGCACTGGGGAAAGGCAGGCAGAGAATTCCCTGCTAGCACCTTCTCTGTGCCTGGGAAGCAGAAGTGTTCACATTGCTTCGCAAGAATCGCTTTTGTGCAGAAAACACTAACACTTGTTCAGAAGGAAAGAAAGCACAGAGCCCCAGATTTTATGTTGTCCTGGAGAGCTTGCAGAGCACTGGGGAAAGGCAGGCAGAGAATTCCCTGCTAGCACCTTCTCTGTGCCTGGGAAGCAGAAGTGTTCACATTGCTTCGCAGAATCGCTTTTGTGCAGAAAACACTAACACTTGTTCAGAAGGAAAGAAAGCACAGAGCCCCAGATTTTATGTTGTCCTGGAGAGCTTGCAGAGCACTGGGGAAAGGCAGGCAGAGAATTCCCTGATAGCACCTTCTCTGTGCCTGTTCACATTGCTTCGCAGAATCGCTTTTGTGCAGAAAACAGTAACACTTGTTCAGAAGGAAAGAAAGCACAGAGCCCCAGATTCTATGTTGTCCTGGAGAGCTTGCAGAGCACTGGGGAAAGGCAGGCAGAGAATTCCCTGCTAGCACCTTCTCTGTGCCTGGGAAGCAGAAGTGTTCACATTGCTTCGCAAGAATCGCTTTTGTGCAGAAAACAGTAACACTTGTTCAGAACGAAAGAAAGCACAGAGCCCCAGATTTTATGTTGTCCTGGAGAGCTTGCAGAGCACTGGGGAAAGGCAGGCAGAGAATTCCCTGCTGGCACCTTCTCTGTGCCTGTTCACATTGCTTCGCAGAATCGCTTTTGTGCAGAAAACAGTAACACTTGTTCAGAACGAAAGAAAGCACAGAGCCCCAGATTCTATGTTGTCCTGGAGAGCTTGCAGAGCACTGGGGAAAGGCAGGCAGAGAATTCCCTGCTAGCACCTTCTCTGTGCCTGGGAAGCAGAAGTGTTCACATTGCTTCGCAAGAATCGCTTTTGTGCAGAAAACACTAACACTTGTTCAGAACGAAAGAAAGCACAGAGCCCCAGATTCTATGTTGTCTTGGAGAGCTTGCAGAGCACTGGGGAAAGGCAGGCAGAGAATTCCCTGCTAGCACCTTCTCTGTGCCTGGGAAGCAGAAGTGTTCACATTGCTTCGCAGAATCGCTTTTGTGCAGAAAACAGTAACACTTGTTCAGAACGATAGACAGCACAGAGCCCCAGATTTTATGTTGTCCTGGAGAGCTTGCAGAGCACTGGGGAAAGGCAGGCAGAGAATTCCCTGCTAGCACCTTCTCTGTGCCTGTTCACATTGCTTCGCAGAATCGCTTCTGTGCAGAAAACAGTAACACTTGTTCAGAAGGAAAGAAAGCACAGAGCCCCAGATTCTATGTTGTCCTGGAGAGCTTGCAGAGCACTGGGGAAAGGCAGGCAGAGAATTCCCTGCTAGCACCCTCTCTGTGCCTGGGAAGCAGAAGTGTTCACATTGCTTCGCAAGAATCGCTTTTGTGCAGAAAACAGTAACACTTGTTCAGAAGGAAAGAAAGCACAGAGCCCCAGATTCTATGTTGTCTTGGAGAGCTTGCAGAGCACTGGGGAATGGCTGGCAGAGAATTCCCTGATAGCACCTTCTCTGTGCCTGTTCACATTGCTTCGCAGAATCGCTTTTGTGCAGAAAACAGTAACACTTGTTCAGAAGGAAAGAAAGCACAGAGCCCCAGATTCTATGTTGTCCTGGAGAGCTTGCAGAGCACTGGGGAAAGGCAGGCAGAGAATTCCCTGCTAGCACCTTCTCTGTGCCTGGGAAGCAGAAGTGTTCACATTGCTTCGCAGAATCGCTTTTGTGCAGAAAACAGTAACACTTGTTCAGAAGGAAGGAAAGCACAGAGCCCCAGATTTTATGTTGTCCTGGAGAGCTTGCAGAGCACTGGGGAAAGGCAGGCAGAGAATTCCCTGATAGCACCTTCTCTGTGCCTGTTCACATTGCTTCGCAGAATCGCTTTTGTGCAGAAAACAGTAACACTTGTTCAGAAGGAAAGAAAGCACAGAGCCCCAGATTCTATGTTGTCCTGGAGAGCTTGCAGAGCACTGGGGAAAGGCAGGCAGAGAATTCCCTGCTAGCACCTTCTCTGTGCCTGGGAAGCAGAAGTGTTCACATTGCTTCGCAAGAATCGCTTTTGTGCAGAAAACAGTAACACTTGTTCAGAACGAAAGAAAGCACAGAGCCCCAGATTTTATGTTGTCCTGGAGAGCTTGCAGAGCACTGGGGAAAGGCAGGCAGAGAATTCCCTGCTGGCACCTTCTCTGTGCCTGTTCACATTGCTTCGCAGAATCGCTTTTGTGCAGAAAACAGTAACACTTGTTCAGAACGAAAGAAAGCACAGAGCCCCAGATTCTATGTTGTCCTGGAGAGCTTGCAGAGCACTGGGGAAAGGCAGGCAGAGAATTCCCTGCTAGCACCTTCTCTGTGCCTGGGAAGCAGAAGTGTTCACATTGCTTCGCAAGAATCGCTTTTGTGCAGAAAACACTAACACTTGTTCAGAACGAAAGAAAGCACAGAGCCCCAGATTCTATGTTGTCTTGGAGAGCTTGCAGAGCACTGGGGAAAGGCAGGCAGAGAATTCCCTGCTAGCACCTTCTCTGTGCCTGGGAAGCAGAAGTGTTCACATTGCTTCGCAGAATCGCTTTTGTGCAGAAAACAGTAACACTTGTTCAGAACGATAGACAGCACAGAGCCCCAGATTTTATGTTGTCCTGGAGAGCTTGCAGAGCACTGGGGAAAGGCAGGCAGAGAATTCCCTGCTAGCACCTTCTCTGTGCCTGTTCACATTGCTTCGCAGAATCGCTTCTGTGCAGAAAACAGTAACACTTGTTCAGAAGGAAAGAAAGCACAGAGCCCCAGATTCTATGTTGTCCTGGAGAGCTTGCAGAGCACTGGGGAAAGGCAGGCAGAGAATTCCCTGCTAGCACCCTCTCTGTGCCTGGGAAGCAGAAGTGTTCACATTGCTTCGCAAGAATCGCTTTTGTGCAGAAAACAGTAACACTTGTTCAGAAGGAAAGAAAGCACAGAGCCCCAGATTCTATGTTGTCTTGGAGAGCTTGCAGAGCACTGGGGAATGGCTGGCAGAGAATTCCCTGATAGCACCTTCTCTGTGCCTGTTCACATTGCTTCGCAGAATCGCTTTTGTGCAGAAAACAGTAACACTTGTTCAGAAGGAAAGAAAGCACAGAGCCCCAGATTCTATGTTGTCCTGGAGAGCTTGCAGAGCACTGGGGAAAGGCAGGCAGAGAATTCCCTGCTAGCACCTTCTCTGTGCCTGGGAAGCAGAAGTGTTCACATTGCTTCGCAGAATCGCTTTTGTGCAGAAAACAGTAACACTTGTTCAGAAGGAAGGAAAGCACAGAGCCCCAGATTTTATGTTGTCCTGGAGAGCTTGCAGAGCACTGGGGAAAGGCAGGCAGAGAATTCCCTGCTAGCACCTTCTCTGTGCCTGGGAAGCAGAAGTGTTCACATTGCTTCGCAAGAATCGCTTTTGTGCAGAAAACACTAACACTTGTTCAGAACGAAAGAAAGCACAGAGCCCCAGATTTTATGTTGTCCTGGAGAGCTTGCAGAGCACTGGGGAAAGGCAGGCAGAGAATTCCCTGCTGGCACCTTCTCTGTGCCTGTTCACATTGCTTCGCAGAATCGCTTTTGTGCAGAAAACAGTAACACTTGTTCAGAAGGAAGGAAAGCACAGAGCCCCAGATTCTATGTTGTCCTGGAGAGCTTGCAGAGCACTGGGGAAAGGCAGGCAGAGAATTCCCTGCTAGCACCTTCTCTGTGCCTGGGAAGCAGAAGTGTTCACATTGCTTCGCAAGAATCGCTTTTGTGCAGAAAACACTAACACTTGTTCAGAAGGAAAGAAAGCACAGAGCCCCAGATTTTATGTTGTCCTGGAGAGCTTGCAGAGCACTGGGGAAAGGCAGGCAGAGAATTCTCTGATAGCACCTTCTCTGTGCCTGTTCACATTGCTTCTCAGAATCGCTTTTGTGCAGAAAACAGTAACACTTGTTCAGAAGGAAAGAAAGCACAGAGCCCCAGATTCTATGTTGTCCTGGAGAGCTTGCAGAGCACTGGGGAAAGGCAGGCAGAGAATTCCCTGCTAGCACCTTCTCTGTGCCTGGGAAGCAGAAGTGTTCACATTGCTTCGCAAGAATCGCTTTTGTGCAGAAAACACTAACACTTGTTCAGAAGGAAAGAAAGCACAGAGCCCCAGATTTTATGTTGTCCTGGAGAGCTTGCAGAGCACTGGGGAAAGGCAGGCAGAGAATTCCCTGATAGCACCTTCTCTGTGCCTGGGAAGCAGAAGTGTTCACATTGCTTCGCAGAATCGCTTTTGTGCAGAAAACACTAACACTTGTTCAGAAGGAAAGAAAGCACAGAGCCCCAGATTTTATGTTGTCCTGGAGAGCTTGCAGAGCACTGGGGAAAGGCAGGCAGAGAATTCCCTGATAGCACCTTCTCTGTGCCTGTTCACATTGCTTCGCAGAATCGCTTTTGTGCAGAAAACAGTAACACTTGTTCAGAAGGAAAGAAAGCACAGAGCCCCAGATTCTATGTTGTCCTGGAGAGCTTGCAGAGCACTGGGGAAAGGCAGGCAGAGAATTCCCTGCTAGCACCTTCTCTGTGCCTGGGAAGCAGAAGTGTTCACATTGCTTCGCAAGAATCGCTTTTGTGCAGAAAACAGTAACACTTGTTCAGAACGAAAGAAAGCACAGAGCCCCAGATTTTATGTTGTCCTGGAGAGCTTGCAGAGCACTGGGGAAAGGCAGGCAGAGAATTCTCTGATAGCACCTTCTCTGTGCCTGTTCACATTGCTTCTCAGAATCGCTTTTGTGCAGAAAACAGTAACACTTGTTCAGAACGACAGAAAGCACAGAGCCCCAGATTCTATGTTGTCCTGGAGAGCTTGCAGAGCACTGGGGAAAGGCAGGCAGAGAATTCCCTGCTAGCACCTTCTCTGTGCCTGGGAAGCAGAAGTGTTCACATTGCTTCGCAAGAATCGCTTTTGTGCAGAAAACACTAACACTTGTTCAGAACGAAAGAAAGCACAGAGCCCCAGATTCTATGTTGTCTTGGAGAGCTTGCAGAGCACTGGGGAAAGGCAGGCAGAGAATTCCCTGCTAGCACCTTCTCTGTGCCTGGGAAGCAGAAGTGTTCACATTGCTTCGCATAATCGCTTTTGTGCAGAAAACAGTAACACTTGTTCAGAACGATAGACAGCACAGAGCCCCAGATTTTATGTTGTCCTGGAGAGCTTGCAGAGCACTGGGGAAAGGCAGGCAGAGAATTCCCTGCTAGCACCTTCTCTGTGCCTGTTCACATTGCTTCGCAGAATCGCATTTGTGCAGAAAACAGTAACACTTGTTCAGAAGGAAAGAAAGCACAGAGCCCCAGATTCTATGTTGTCCTGGAGAGCTTGCAGAGCACTGGGGAAAGGCAGGCAGAGAATTCCCTGCTAGCACCTTCTCTGTGCCTGGGAAGCAGAAGTGTTCACATTGCTTCGCAAGAATCGCTTTTGTGCAGAAAACAGTAACACTTGTTCAGAAGGAAAGAAAGCACAGAGCCCCAGATTCTATGTTGTCCTGGAGAGCTTGCAGAGCACTGGGGAAAGGCAGGCAGAGAATTCCCTGCTAGCACCTTCTCTGTGCCTGGGAAGCAGAAGTGTTCACATTGCTTCGCAGAATCGCTTTTGTGCAGAAAACAGTAACACTTGTTCAGAAGGAAGGAAAGCACAGAGCCCCAGATTTTATGTTGTCCTGGAGATCTTGCAGAGCACTGGGGAAAAGCAGGCAGAGAATTCCCTGCTAGCACCTTCTCTGTGCCTGGGAAGCAGAAGTGTTCACATTGCTTCGCAAGAATCGCTTTTGTGCAGAAAACACTAACACTTGTTCAGAAGGAAAGAAAGCACAGAGCCCCAGATTTTATGTTGTCCTGGAGAGCTTGCAGAGCACTGGGGAAAGGCAGGCAGAGAATTCCCTGCTAGCACCTTCTCTGTGCCTGTTCACATTGCTTCGCAGAATCGCTTTTGTGCAGAAAACAGTAACACTTGTTCAGAAGGAAGGAAAGCACAGAGCCCCAGATTTTATGTTGTCCTGGAGATCTTGCAGAGCACTGGGGAAAAGCAGGCAGAGAATTCCCTGCTAGCACCTTCTCTGTGCCTGGGAAGCAGAAGTGTTCACATTGCTTCGCAAGAATCGCTTTTGTGCAGAAAACACTAACACTTGTTCAGAAGGAAAGAAAGCACAGAGCCCCAGATTTTATGTTGTCCTGGAGAGCTTGCAGAGCACTGGGGAAAGGCAGGCAGAGAATTCCCTGATAGCACCTTCTCTGTGCCTGGGAAGCGGAAGTGTTCACATTGCTTCGCAGAATCGCTTTTGTGCAGAAAACAGTAACACTTGTTCAGAAGGAAAGAAAGCACAGAGCCCCAGATTCTATGTTGTCTTGGAGAGCTTGCAGAGCACTGGGGAAAGGCAGGCAGAGAATTCCCTGCTAGCACCTTCTCTGTGCCTGTTCACATTGCTTCGCAGAATCGCTTCTGTGCAGAAAACAGTAACACTTGTTCAGAAGGAAAGAAAGCACAGAGCCCCAGATTCTATGTTGTCCTGGAGAGCTTGCAGAGCACTGGGGAAAGGCAGGCAGAGAATTCCCTGCTAGCACCTTCTCTGTGCCTGGGAAGCAGAAGTGTTCACATTGCTTCGCAAGAATCGCTTTTGTGCAGAAAACAGTAACACTTGTTCAGAAGGAAAGAAAGCACAGAGCCCCAGATTCTATGTTGTCTTGGAGAGCTTGCAGAGCACTGGGGAATGGCTGGCAGAGAATTCCCTGATAGCACCTTCTCTGTGCCTGTTCACATTGCTTCGCAGAATCGCTTTTGTGCAGAAAACAGTAACACTTGTTCAGAAGGAAAGAAAGCACAGAGCCCCAGATTCTATGTTGTCCTGGAGAGCTTGCAGAGCACTGGGGAAAGGCAGGCAGAGAATTCCCTGCTAGCACCTTCTCTGTGCCTGGGAAGCAGAAGTGTTCACATTGCTTCGCAGAATCGCTTTTGTGCAGAAAACAGTAACACTTGTTCAGAAGGAAGGAAAGCACAGAGCCCCAGATTTTATGTTGTCCTGGAGAGCTTGCAGAGCACTGGGGAAAGGCAGGCAGAGAATTCCCTGCTAGCACCTTCTCTGTGCCTGGGAAGCAGAAGTGTTCACATTGCTTCGCAAGAATCGCTTTTGTGCAGAAAACACTAACACTTGTTCAGAACGAAAGAAAGCACAGAGCCCCAGATTTTATGTTGTCCTGGAGAGCTTGCAGAGCACTGGGGAAAGGCAGGCAGAGAATTCCCTGCTGGCACCTTCTCTGTGCCTGTTCACATTGCTTCGCAGAATCGCTTTTGTGCAGAAAACAGTAACACTTGTTCAGAAGGAAGGAAAGCACAGAGCCCCAGATTCTATGTTGTCCTGGAGAGCTTGCAGAGCACTGGGGAAAGGCAGGCAGAGAATTCCCTGCTAGCACCTTCTCTGTGCCTGGGAAGCAGAAGTGTTCACATTGCTTCGCAAGAATCGCTTTTGTGCAGAAAACACTAACACTTGTTCAGAAGGAAAGAAAGCACAGAGCCCCAGATTTTATGTTGTCCTGGAGAGCTTGCAGAGCACTGGGGAAAGGCAGGCAGAGAATTCTCTGATAGCACCTTCTCTGTGCCTGTTCACATTGCTTCTCAGAATCGCTTTTGTGCAGAAAACAGTAACACTTGTTCAGAACGAAAGAAAGCACAGAGCCCCAGATTCTATGTTGTCCTGGAGAGCTTGCAGAGCACTGGGGAAAGGCAGGCAGAGAATTCCCTGCTAGCACCTTCTCTGTGCCTGGGAAGCAGAAGTGTTCACATTGCTTCGCAAGAATCGCTTTTGTGCAGAAAACACTAACACTTGTTCAGAAGGAAAGAAAGCACAGAGCCCCAGATTTTATGTTGTCCTGGAGAGCTTGCAGAGCACTGGGGAAAGGCAGGCAGAGAATTCCCTGCTAGCACCTTCTCTGTGCCTGGGAAGCAGAAGTGTTCACATTGCTTCGCAGAATCGCTTTTGTGCAGAAAACACTAACACTTGTTCAGAAGGAAAGAAAGCACAGAGCCCCAGATTTTATGTTGTCCTGGAGAGCTTGCAGAGCACTGGGGAAAGGCAGGCAGAGAATTCCCTGATAGCACCTTCTCTGTGCCTGTTCACATTGCTTCGCAGAATCGCTTTTGTGCAGAAAACAGTAACACTTGTTCAGAAGGAAAGAAAGCACAGAGCCCCAGATTCTATGTTGTCCTGGAGAGCTTGCAGAGCACTGGGGAAAGGCAGGCAGAGAATTCCCTGCTAGCACCTTCTCTGTGCCTGGGAAGCAGAAGTGTTCACATTGCTTCGCAAGAATCGCTTTTGTGCAGAAAACAGTAACACTTGTTCAGAACGAAAGAAAGCACAGAGCCCCAGATTTTATGTTGTCCTGGAGAGCTTGCAGAGCACTGGGGAAAGGCAGGCAGAGAATTCCCTGCTGGCACCTTCTCTGTGCCTGTTCACATTGCTTCGCAGAATCGCTTTTGTGCAGAAAACAGTAACACTTGTTCAGAACGAAAGAAAGCACAGAGCCCCAGATTCTATGTTGTCCTGGAGAGCTTGCAGAGCACTGGGGAAAGGCAGGCAGAGAATTCCCTGCTAGCACCTTCTCTGTGCCTGGGAAGCAGAAGTGTTCACATTGCTTCGCAAGAATCGCTTTTGTGCAGAAAACACTAACACTTGTTCAGAACGAAAGAAAGCACAGAGCCCCAGATTCTATGTTGTCTTGGAGAGCTTGCAGAGCACTGGGGAAAGGCAGGCAGAGAATTCCCTGCTAGCACCTTCTCTGTGCCTGGGAAGCAGAAGTGTTCACATTGCTTCGCATAATCGCTTTTGTGCAGAAAACAGTAACACTTGTTCAGAACGATAGACAGCACAGAGCCCCAGATTTTATGTTGTCCTGGAGAGCTTGCAGAGCACTGGGGAAAGGCAGGCAGAGAATTCCCTGCTAGCACCTTCTCTGTGCCTGTTCACATTGCTTCGCAGAATCGCTTCTGTGCAGAAAACAGTAACACTTGTTCAGAAGGAAAGAAAGCACAGAGCCCCAGATTCTATGTTGTCCTGGAGAGCTTGCAGAGCACTGGGGAAAGGCAGGCAGAGAATTCCCTGCTAGCACCTTCTCTGTGCCTGGGAAGCAGAAGTGTTCACATTGCTTCGCAAGAATCGCTTTTGTGCAGAAAACAGTAGCACTTGTTCAGAAGGAAAGAAAGCACAGAGCCCCAGATTCTATGTTGTCTTGGAGAGCTTGCAGAGCACTGGGGAATGGCTGGCAGAGAATTCCCTGATAGCACCTTCTCTGTGCCTGTTCACATTGCTTCGCAGAATCGCTTTTGTGCAGAAAACAGTAACACTTGTTCAGAAGGAAAGAAAGCACAGAGCCCCAGATTCTATGTTGTCCTGGAGAGCTTGCAGAGCACTGGGGAAAGGCAGGCAGAGAATTCCCTGCTAGCACCTTCTCTGTGCCTGGGAAGCAGAAGTGTTCACATTGCTTCGCAGAATCGCTTTTGTGCAGAAAACAGTAACACTTGTTCAGAAGGAAGGAAAGCACAGAGCCCCAGATTTTATGTTGTCCTGGAGAGCTTGCAGAGCACTGGGGAAAGGCAGGCAGAGAATTCCCTGCTAGCACCTTCTCTGTGCCTGGGAAGCAGAAGTGTTCACATTGCTTCGCAAGAATCGCTTTTGTGCAGAAAACACTAACACTTGTTCAGAACGAAAGAAAGCACAGAGCCCCAGATTTTATGTTGTCCTGGAGAGCTTGCAGAGCACTGGGGAAAGGCAGGCAGAGAATTCCCTGCTGGCACCTTCTCTGTGCCTGTTCACATTGCTTCGCAGAATCGCTTTTGTGCAGAAAACAGTAACACTTGTTCAGAAGGAAGGAAAGCACAGAGCCCCAGATTCTATGTTGTCCTGGAGAGCTTGCAGAGCACTGGGGAAAGGCAGGCAGAGAATTCCCTGCTAGCACCTTCTCTGTGCCTGGGAAGCAGAAGTGTTCACATTGCTTCGCAAGAATCGCTTTTGTGCAGAAAACACTAACACTTGTTCAGAAGGAAAGAAAGCACAGAGCCCCAGATTTTATGTTGTCCTGGAGAGCTTGCAGAGCACTGGGGAAAGGCAGGCAGAGAATTCTCTGATAGCACCTTCTCTGTGCCTGTTCACATTGCTTCTCAGAATCGCTTTTGTGCAGAAAACAGTAACACTTGTTCAGAACGAAAGAAAGCACAGAGCCCCAGATTCTATGTTGTCCTGGAGAGCTTGCAGAGCACTGGGGAAAGGCAGGCAGAGAATTCCCTGCTAGCACCTTCTCTGTGCCTGGGAAGCAGAAGTGTTCACATTGCTTCGCAAGAATCGCTTTTGTGCAGAAAACACTAACACTTGTTCAGAAGGAAAGAAAGCACAGAGCCCCAGATTTTATGTTGTCCTGGAGAGCTTGCAGAGCACTGGGGAAAGGCAGGCAGAGAATTCCCTGATAGCACCTTCTCTGTGCCTGTTCACATTGCTTCGCAGAATCGCTTTTGTGCAGAAAACAGTAACACTTGTTCAGAAGGAAAGAAAGCACAGAGCCCCAGATTCTATGTTGTCCTGGAGAGCTTGCAGAGCACTGGGGAAAGGCAGGCAGAGAATTCCCTGCTAGCACCTTCTCTGTGCCTGGGAAGCAGAAGTGTTCACATTGCTTCGCAAGAATCGCTTTTGTGCAGAAAACACTAACACTTGTTCAGAACGAAAGAAAGCACAGAGCCCCAGATTTTATGTTGTCCTGGAGAGCTTGCAGAGCACTGGGGAAAGGCAGGCAGAGAATTCCCTGCTGGCACCTTCTCTGTGCCTGTTCACATTGCTTCGCAGAATCGCTTTTGTGCAGAAAACAGTAACACTTGTTCAGAACGAAAGAAAGCACAGAGCCCCAGATTCTATGTTGTCCTGGAGAGCTTGCAGAGCACTGGGGAAAGGCAGGCAGAGAATTCCCTGCTAGCACCTTCTCTGTGCCTGGGAAGCAGAAGTGTTCACATTGCTTCGCAAGAATCGCTTTTGTGCAGAAAACACTAACACTTGTTCAGAACGAAAGAAAGCACAGAGCCCCAGATTCTATGTTGTCTTGGAGAGCTTGCAGAGCACTGGGGAAAGGCAGGCAGAGAATTCCCTGCTAGCACCTTCTCTGTGCCTGGGAAGCAGAAGTGTTCACATTGCTTCGCATAATCGCTTTTGTGCAGAAAACAGTAACACTTGTTCAGAACGATAGACAGCACAGAGCCCCAGATTTTATGTTGTCCTGGAGAGCTTGCAGAGCACTGGGGAAAGGCAGGCAGAGAATTCCCTGCTAGCACCTTCTCTGTGCCTGTTCACATTGCTTCGCAGAATCGCATTTGTGCAGAAAACAGTAACACTTGTTCAGAAGGAAAGAAAGCACAGAGCCCCAGATTCTATGTTGTCCTGGAGAGCTTGCAGAGCACTGGGGAAAGGCAGGCAGAGAATTCCCTGCTAGCACCTTCTCTGTGCCTGGGAAGCAGAAGTGTTCACATTGCTTCGCAAGAATCGCTTTTGTGCAGAAAACAGTAACACTTGTTCAGAAGGAAAGAAAGCACAGAGCCCCAGATTCTATGTTGTCCTGGAGAGCTTGCAGAGCACTGGGGAAAGGCAGGCAGAGAATTCCCTGCTAGCACCTTCTCTGTGCCTGGGAAGCAGAAGTGTTCACATTGCTTCGCAGAATCGCTTTTGTGCAGAAAACAGTAACACTTGTTCAGAAGGAAGGAAAGCACAGAGCCCCAGATTTTATGTTGTCCTGGAGATCTTGCAGAGCACTGGGGAAAAGCAGGCAGAGAATTCCCTGCTAGCACCTTCTCTGTGCCTGGGAAGCAGAAGTGTTCACATTGCTTCGCAAGAATCGCTTTTGTGCAGAAAACACTAACACTTGTTCAGAAGGAAAGAAAGCACAGAGCCCCAGATTTTATGTTGTCCTGGAGAGCTTGCAGAGCACTGGGGAAAGGCAGGCAGAGAATTCCCTGCTAGCACCTTCTCTGTGCCTGTTCACATTGCTTCGCAGAATCGCTTTTGTGCAGAAAACAGTAACACTTGTTCAGAACGACAGAAAGCACAGAGCCCCAGATTCTATGTTGTCCTGGAGAGCTTGCAGAGCACTGGGGAAAGGCAGGCAGAGAATTCCCTGCTAGCACCTTCTCTGTGCCTGTTCACATTGCTTCGCAGAATCGCTTTTGTGCAGAAAACAGTAACACTTGTTCAGAACGAAAGAAAGCACAGAGCCCCAGATTCTATGTTGTCCTGGAGAGCTTGCAGAGCACTGGGGAAAGGCAGGCAGAGAATTCCCTGCTAGTACCTTCTCTGTGCCTGGGAAGCAGAAGTGTTCACATTGCTTCGCAGAATCGCTTTTGTGCAGAAAACAGTAACACTTGTTCAGAACGAAAGACAGCACAGAGCCCCAGATTTTATGTTGTCCTGGAGAGCTTGCAGAGCACTGGGGAAAGGCAGGCAGAGAATTCCCTGATAGCACCTTCTCTGTGCCTGGGAAGCAGAAGTGTTCACATTGCTTCGCAAGAATCGCTTTTGTGCAGAAAACACTAACACTTGTTCAGAAGGAAAGAAAGCACAGAGCCCCAGATTTTATGTTGTCCTGGAGAGCTTGCAGAGCACTGGGGAAAGGCAGGCAGAGAATTCCCTGCTGGCACCTTCTCTGTGCCTGTTCACATTGCTTCGCAGAATCGCTTTTGTGCAGAAAACAGTAACACTTGTTCAGAACGAAAGAAAGCACAGAGCCCCAGATTCTATGTTGTCCTGGAGAGCTTGCAGAGCACTGGGGAAAGGCAGGCAGAGAATTCCCTGCTAGCACCTTCTCTGTGCCTGGGAAGCAGAAGTGTTCACATTGCTTCGCATAATCGCTTTTGTGCAGAAAACAGTAACACTTGTTCAGAACGATAGACAGCACAGAGCCCCAGATTTTATGTTGTCCTGGAGAGCTTGCAGAGCACTGGGGAAAGGCAGGCAGAGAATTCCCTGCTAGCACCTTCTCTGTGCCTGTTCACATTGCTTCGCAGAATCGCATTTGTGCAGAAAACAGTAACACTTGTTCAGAAGGAAAGAAAGCACAGAGCCCCAGATTCTATGTTGTCCTGGAGAGCTTGCAGAGCACTGGGGAAAGGCAGGCAGAGAATTCCCTGCTAGCACCTTCTCTGTGCCTGGGAAGCAGAAGTGTTCACATTGCTTCGCAAGAATCGCTTTTGTGCAGAAAACAGTAACACTTGTTCAGAAGGAAAGAAAGCACAGAGCCCCAGATTCTATGTTGTCCTGGAGAGCTTGCAGAGCA
Organism: Strix aluco; assembly: GCF_031877795.1. Taxonomy (NCBI): domain Eukaryota; kingdom Metazoa; phylum Chordata; class Aves; order Strigiformes; family Strigidae; genus Strix; species Strix aluco. Next base: position 1,500,479 of record NW_027436556.1, read on the forward strand.
CTGGGGAAAGGCAGGCAGAGAATTCCCTGCTAGCACCTTCTCTGTGCCTGGGAAGCAGAAGTGTTCACATTGCTTCGCAGAATCGCTTTTGTGCAGAAAACAGTAACACTTGTTCAGAAGGAAGGAAAGCACAGAGCCCCAGATTTTATGTTGTCCTGGAGAGCTTGCAGAGCACTGGGGAAAGGCAGGCAGAGAATTCCCTGCTAGCACCTTCTCTGTGCCTGGGAAGCAGAAGTGTTCACATTGCTTCGCAAGAATCGCTTTTGTGCAGAAAACACTAACACTTGTTCAGAAGGAAAGAAAGCACAGAGCCCCAGATTTTATGTTGTCCTGGAGAGCTTGCAGAGCACTGGGGAAAGGCAGGCAGAGAATTCCCTGCTAGCACCTTCTCTGTGCCTGTTCACATTGCTTCGCAGAATCGCTTTTGTGCAGAAAACAGTAACACTTGTTCAGAACGACAGAAAGCACAGAGCCCCAGATTCTATGTTGTCCTGGAGAGCTTGCAGAGCACTGGGGAAAGGCAGGCAGAGAATTCCCTGCTAGCACCTTCTCTGTGCCTGTTCACATTGCTTCGCAGAATCGCTTTTGTGCAGAAAACAGTAACACTTGTTCAGAACGAAAGAAAGCACAGAGCCCCAGATTCTATGTTGTCCTGGAGAGCTTGCAGAGCACTGGGGAAAGGCAGGCAGAGAATTCCCTGCTAGTACCTTCTCTGTGCCTGGGAAGCAGAAGTGTTCACATTGCTTCGCAGAATCGCTTTTGTGCAGAAAACAGTAACACTTGTTCAGAACGAAAGACATCACAGAGCCCCAGATTTTATGTTGTCCTGGAGAGCTTGCAGAGCACTGGGGAAAGGCAGGCAGAGAATTCCCTGCTAGCACCTTCTCTGTGCCTGTTCACATTGCTTCTCAGAATCGCTTTTGTGCAGAAAACAGTAACACTTGTTCAGAACGAAAGAAAGCACAGAGCCCCAGATTCTATGTTGTCCTGGAGAGCTTGCAGAGCACTGGGGAAAGGCAGGCAGAGAATTCCCTGCTAGCACCTTCTCTGTGCCTGGGAAGCAGAAGTGTTCACATTGCTTCGCAAGAATCGCTTTTGTGCAGAAAACACTAACACTTGTTCAGAAGGAAAGAAAGCACAGAGCCCCAGATTTTATGTTGTCCTGGAGAGCTTGCAGAGCACTGGGGAAAGGCAGGCAGAGAATTCCCTGCTAGCACCTTCTCTGTGCCTGGGAAGCAGAAGTGTTCACATTGCTTCGCAGAATCGCTTTTGTGCAGAAAACACTAACACTTGTTCAGAAGGAAAGAAAGCACAGAGCCCCAGATTTTATGTTGTCCTGGAGAGCTTGCAGAGCACTGGGGAAAGGCAGGCAGAGAATTCCCTGATAGCACCTTCTCTGTGCCTGTTCACATTGCTTCGCAGAATCGCTTTTGTGCAGAAAACAGTAACACTTGTTCAGAAGGAAAGAAAGCACAGAGCCCCAGATTCTATGTTGTCCTGGAGAGCTTGCAGAGCACTGGGGAAAGGCAGGCAGAGAATTCCCTGCTAGCACCTTCTCTGTGCCTGGGAAGCAGAAGTGTTCACATTGCTTCGCAAGAATCGCTTTTGTGCAGAAAACAGTAACACTTGTTCAGAACGAAAGAAAGCACAGAGCCCCAGATTTTATGTTGTCCTGGAGAGCTTGCAGAGCACTGGGGAAAGGCAGGCAGAGAATTCCCTGCTGGCACCTTCTCTGTGCCTGTTCACATTGCTTCGCAGAATCGCTTTTGTGCAGAAAACAGTAACACTTGTTCAGAAGGAAAGAAAGCACAGAGCCCCAGATTCTATGTTGTCCTGGAGAGCTTGCAGAGCACTGGGGAAAGGCAGGCAGAGAATTCCCTGCTAGCACCTTCTCTGTGCCTGGGAAGCAGAAGTGTTCACATTGCTTCGCATAATCGCTTTTGTGCAGAAAACAGTAACACTTGTTCAGAACGATAGACAGCACAGAGCCCCAGATTTTATGTTGTCCTGGAGAGCTTGCAGAGCACTGGGGAAAGGCAGGCAGAGAATTCCCTGCTAGCACCTTCTCTGTGCCTGTTCACATTGCTTCGCAGAATCGCATTTGTGCAGAAAACAGTAACACTTGTTCAGAAGGAAAGAAAGCACAGAGCCCCAGATTCTATGTTGTCCTGGAGAGCTTGCAGAGCACTGGGGAAAGGCAGGCAGAGAATTCCCTGCTAGCACCTTCTCTGTGCCTGGGAAGCAGAAGTGTTCACATTGCTTCGCAAGAATCGCTTTTGTGCAGAAAACAGTAACACTTGTTCAGAAGGAAAGAAAGCACAGAGCCCCAGATTCTATGTTGTCCTGGAGAGCTTGCAGAGCACTGGGGAAAGGCAGGCAGAGAATTCCCTGCTAGCACCTTCTCTGTGCCTGGGAAGCAGAAGTGTTCACATTGCTTCGCAGAATCGCTTTTGTGCAGAAAACAGTAACACTTGTTCAGAAGGAAGGAAAGCACAGAGCCCCAGATTTTATGTTGTCCTGGAGAGCTTGCAGAGCACTGGGGAAAGGCAGGCAGAGAATTCCCTGCTAGCACCTTCTCTGTGCCTGGGAAGCAGAAGTGTTCACATTGCTTCGCAAGAATCGCTTTTGTGCAGAAAACACTAACACTTGTTCAGAAGGAAAGAAAGCACAGAGCCCCAGATTTTATGTTGTCCTGGAGAGCTTGCAGAGCACTGGGGAAAGGCAGGCAGAGAATTCCCTGCTAGCACCTTCTCTGTGCCTGTTCACATTGCTTCGCAGAATCGCTTTTGTGCAGAAAACAGTAACACTTGTTCAGAACGACAGAAAGCACAGAGCCCCAGATTCTATGTTGTCCTGGAGAGCTTGCAGAGCACTGGGGAAAGGCAGGCAGAGAATTCCCTGCTAGCACCTTCTCTGTGCCTGTTCACATTGCTTCGCAGAATCGCTTTTGTGCAGAAAACAGTAACACTTGTTCAGAACGAAAGAAAGCACAGAGCCCCAGATTCTATGTTGTCCTGGAGAGCTTGCAGAGCACTGGGGAAAGGCAGGCAGAGAATTCCCTGCTAGTACCTTCTCTGTGCCTGGGAAGCAGAAGTGTTCACATTGCTTCGCAGAATCGCTTTTGTGCAGAAAACAGTAACACTTGTTCAGAACGAAAGACAGCACAGAGCCCCAGATTTTATGTTGTCCTGGAGAGCTTGCAGAGCACTGGGGAAAGGCAGGCAGAGAATTCCCTGATAGCACCTTCTCTGTGCCTGGGAAGCAGAAGTGTTCACATTGCTTCGCAAGAATCGCTTTTGTGCAGAAAACACTAACACTTGTTCAGAAGGAAAGAAAGCACAGAGCCCCAGATTTTATGTTGTCCTGGAGAGCTTGCAGAGCACTGGGGAAAGGCAGGCAGAGAATTCCCTGCTGGCACCTTCTCTGTGCCTGTTCACATTGCTTCGCAGAATCGCTTTTGTGCAGAAAACAGTAACACTTGTTCAGAAGGAAAGAAAGCACAGAGCCCCAGATTCTATGTTGTCCTGGAGAGCTTGCAGAGCACTGGGGAAAGGCAGGCAGAGAATTCCCTGCTAGCACCTTCTCTGTGCCTGGGAAGCAGAAGTGTTCACATTGCTTCGCATAATCGCTTTTGTGCAGAAAACAGTAACACTTGTTCAGAACGATAGACAGCACAGAGCCCCAGATTTTATGTTGTCCTGGAGAGCTTGCAGAGCACTGGGGAAAGGCAGGCAGAGAATTCCCTGCTAGCACCTTCTCTGTGCCTGTTCACATTGCTTCGCAGAATCGCATTTGTGCAGAAAACAGTAACACTTGTTCAGAAGGAAAGAAAGCACAGAGCCCCAGATTCTATGTTGTCCTGGAGAGCTTGCAGAGCACTGGGGAAAGGCAGGCAGAGAATTCCCTGCTAGCACCTTCTCTGTGCCTGGGAAGCAGAAGTGTTCACATTGCTTCGCAAGAATCGCTTTTGTGCAGAAAACAGTAACACTTGTTCAGAAGGAAAGAAAGCACAGAGCCCCAGATTCTATGTTGTCCTGGAGAGCTTGCAGAGCACTGGGGAAAGGCAGGCAGAGAATTCCCTGCTAGCACCTTCTCTGTGCCTGGGAAGCAGAAGTGTTCACATTGCTTCGCAGAATCGCTTTTGTGCAGAAAACAGTAACACTTGTTCAGAAGGAAGGAAAGCACAGAGCCCCAGATTTTATGTTGTCCTGGAGAGCTTGCAGAGCACTGGGGAAAGGCAGGCAGAGAATTCCCTGCTAGCACCTTCTCTGTGCCTGGGAAGCAGAAGTGTTCACATTGCTTCGCAAGAATCGCTTTTGTGCAGAAAACACTAACACTTGTTCAGAAGGAAAGAAAGCACAGAGCCCCAGATTTTATGTTGTCCTGGAGAGCTTGCAGAGCACTGGGGAAAGGCAGGCAGAGAATTCCCTGCTAGCACCTTCTCTGTGCCTGTTCACATTGCTTCGCAGAATCGCTTTTGTGCAGAAAACAGTAACACTTGTTCAGAACGACAGAAAGCACAGAGCCCCAGATTCTATGTTGTCCTGGAGAGCTTGCAGAGCACTGGGGAAAGGCAGGCAGAGAATTCCCTGCTAGCAGCTTCTCTGTGCCTGTTCACATTGCTTCGCAGAATCGCTTTTGTGCAGAAAACAGTAACACTTGTTCAGAACGAAAGAAAGCACAGAGCCCCAGATTCTATGTTGTCCTGGAGAGCTTGCAGAGCACTGGGGAAAGGCAGGCAGAGAATTCCCTGCTAGTACCTTCTCTGTGCCTGGGAAGCAGAAGTGTTCACATTGCTTCGCAGAATCGCTTTTGTGCAGAAAACAGTAACACTTGTTCAGAACGAAAGACATCACAGAGCCCCAGATTTTATGTTGTCCTGGAGAGCTTGCAGAGCACTGGGGAAAGGCAGGCAGAGAATTCCCTGATAGCACCTTCTCTGAGCCTGGGAAGCAGAAGTGTTCACATTGCTTCGCAAGAATCGCTTTTGTGCAGAAAACACTAACACTTGTTCAGAAGGAAAGAAAGCACAGAGCCCCAGATTTTATGTTGTCCTGGAGAGCTTGCAGAGCACTGGGGAAAGGCAGGCAGAGAATTCCCTGCTGGCACCTTCTCTGTGCCTGTTCACATTGCTTCGCAGAATCGCTTTTGTGCAGAAAACAGTAACACTTGTTCAGAAGGAAAGAAAGCACAGAGCCCCAGATTCTATGTTGTCCTGGAGAGCTTGCAGAGCACTGGGGAAAGGCAGGCAGAGAATTCCCTGCTAGCACCTTCTCTGTGCCTGGGAAGCAGAAGTGTTCACATTGCTTCGCAAGAATCGCTTTTGTGCAGAAAACAGTAACACTTGTTCAGAAGGAAAGAAAGCACAGAGCCCCAGATTTTATGTTGTCCTGGAGAGCTTGCAGAGCACTGGGGAAAGGCAGGCAGAGAATTCCCTGCTGGCACCTTCTCTGTGCCTGTTCACATTGCTTCGCAGAATCGCTTTTGTGCAGAAAACAGTAACACTTGTTCAGAACGAAAAAAAGCACAGAGCCCCAGATTCTATGTTGTCCTGGAGAGCTTGCAGAGCACTGGGGAAAGGCAGGCAGAGAATTCCCTGCTAGCACCTTCTCTGTGCCTGGGAAGCAGAAGTGTTCACATTGCTTCGCAGAATCGCTTTTGTGCAGAAAACAGTAACACTTGTTCAGAACGAAAGAAAGCACAGAGCCCCAGATTCTATGTTGTCTTGGAGAGCTTGCAGAGCACTGGGGAAAGGCAGGCAGAGAATTCCCTGCTAGCACCTTCTCTGTGCCTGTTCACATTGCTTCGCAGAATCGCTTTTGTGCAGAAAACAGTAACACTTGTTCAGAAGGAAAGAAAGCACAGAGCCCCAGATTCTATGTTGTCCTGGAGAGGTTGCAGAGCACTGGGGAAAGGCAGGCAGAGAATTCCCTGCTAGCACCTTCTCTGTGCCTCGGAAGCAGAAGTGTTCACATTGCTTCGCAGAATCGCTTTTGTGCAGAAAACAGTAACACTTGTTCAGAACGAAAGAAAGCACAGAGCCCCAGATTTTATGTTGTCCTGGAGAGCTTGCAGAGCACTGGGGAAAGGCAGGCAGAGAATTCCCTGCTAGCACCTTCTCTGTGCCTGGGAAGCAGAAGTGTTCACATTGCTTCGCAGAATCGCTTTTGTGCAGAAAACAGTAACACTTGTTCAGAAGGAAAGAAAGCACAGAGCCCCAGATTTTATGTTGTCCTGGAGAGCCTGCAGAGCACTGGGGAAAGGCAGGCAGAGAATTCCCTGCTAGCACCTTCTCTGTGCCTGTTCACATTGCTTCGCAGAATCGCTTTTGTGCAGAAAACAGTAACACTTGTTCAGAACGAAAGAAAGCACAGAGCCCCAGATTCTATGTTGTCCTGGAGAGCTTGCAGAGCACTGGGGAAAGGCAGGCAGAGAATTCCCTGCTAGCACCTTCTCTGTGCCTGGGAAGCAGAAGTGTTCACATTGCTTCGCAGAATCGCTTTTGTGCAGAAAACAGTAACACTTGTTCAGAAGGAAGGAAAGCACAGAGCCCCAGATTTTATGTTGCCCTGGAGAGCTTGCAGAGCACTGGGGAAAGGCAGGCAGAGAATTCCCTGCTAGCACCTTCTCTGTGCCTGGGAAGCAGAAGTGTTCACATTGCTTCGCAGAATCGCTTTTGTGCAGAAAACAGTAACACTTGTTCAGAAGGAAAGAAAGCACAGAGCCCCAGATTTTATGTTGTCCTGGAGAGCTTGCAGAGCACTGGGGAAAGGCAGGCAGAGAATTCCCTGCTAGCACCTTCTCTGTGCCTGGGAAGCAGAAGTGTTCACATTGCTTCGCAGAATCGCTTTTGTGCAGAAAACAGTAACACTTGTTCAGAACGAAAGAAAGCACAGAGCCCCAGATTCTATGTTGTCTTGGAGAGCTTGCAGAGCACTGGGGAAAGGCAGGCAGAGAATTCCCTGATAGCACCTTCTCTGTGCCTGTTCACATTGCTTCGCAGAATCGCTTTTGTGCATCAAACAGTAACACTTGTTCAGAAGGAAAGAAAGCACAGAGCCCCAGATTCTATGTTGTCCTGGAGAGCTTGCAGAGCACTGGGGAAAGGCAGGCAGAGAATTCCCTGCTAGCACCTTCTCTGTGCCTGGGAAGCAGAAGTGTTCACATTGCTTCGCAAGAATCGCTTTTGTGCAGAAAACACTAACACTTGTTCAGAAGGAAAGAAAGCACAGAGCCCCAGATTCTATGTTGTCCTGGAGAGCTTGCAGAGCACTGGGGAAAGGCAGGCAGAGAATTCCCTGCTAGCACCTTCTCTGTGCCTGTTCACATTGCTTCGCAGAATCGCTTTTGTGCAGAAAACAGTAACACTTGTTCAGAACGAAAGAAAGCACAGAGCCCCAGATTTTATGTTGTCTTGGAGAGCTTGCAGAGCACTGGGGAAAGGCAGGCAGAGAATTCCCTGATAGCACCTTCTCTGTGCCTGTTCACATTGCTTCGCAGAATCGCTTTTGTGCAGAAAACAGTAACACTTGTTCAGAAGGAAAGAAAGCACAGAGCCCCAGATTCTATGTTGTCCTGGAGAGCTTGCAGAGCACTGGGGAAAGGCAGGCAGAGATTTCCCTGCTAGCACCTTCTCTGTGCCTGGGAAGCAGAAGTGTTCACATTGCTTCGCAGAATCGCTTTTGTGCAGAAAACAGTAACACTTGTTCAGAACGAAAGAAAGCACAGAGCCCCAGATTTTATGTTGTCCTGGAGAGCTTGCAGAGCACTGGGGAAAGGCAGGCAGAGAATTCCCTGCTAGCACCTTCTCTGTGCCTGTTCACATTGCTTCGCAGAATCGCTTTTGTGCAGAAAACAGTAACACTTGTTCAGAAGGAAAGAAAGCACAGAGCCCCAGATTCTATGTTGTCCTGGAGAGCTTGCAGAGCACTGGGGAAAGGCAGGCAGAGAATTCCCTGCTAGCACCTTCTCTGTGCCTGGGAAGCAGAAGTGTTCACATTGCTTCGCAAGAATCGCTTTTGTGCAGAAAACACTAACACTTGTTCAGAAGGAAAGAAAGCACAGAGCCCCAGATTCTATGTTGTCCTGGAGAGCTTGCAGAGCACTGGGGAAAGGCAGGCAGAGAATTCCCTGCTAGCACCTTCTCTGTGCCTGGGAAGCAGAAGTGTTCACATTGCTTCGCAGAATCGCTTTTGTGCAGAAAACAGTAACACTTGTTCAGAACGAAAGACAGCACAGAGCCCCAGATTTTATGTTGTCCTGGAGAGCTTGCAGAGCACTGGGGAAAGGCAGGCAGAGAATTCCCTGCTAGCACCTTCTCTGTGCCTGTTCACATTGCTTCGCAGAATCGCTTTTGTGCAGAAAACAGTAACACTTGTTCAGAAGGAAAGAAAGCACAGAGCCCCAGATTCTATGCTGTCCTGGAGAGCTTGCAGAGCACTGGGGAAAGGCAGGCAGAGAATTCCCTGCTAGCACCTTCTCTGTGCCTGTTCACATTGCTTCGCAGAATCGCTTTTGTGCAGAAAACAGTAACACTTGTTCAGAACGAAAGAAAGCACAGAGCCCCAGATTCTATGTTGTCCTGGAGAGCTTGCAGAGCACTGGGGAAAGGCAGGCAGAGAATTCCCTGCTAGTACCTTCTCTGTGCCTGGGAAGCAGAAGTGTTCACATTGCTTCGCAGAATCGCTTTTGTGCAGAAAACAGTAACACTTGTTCAGAAGGAAAGAAAGCACAGAGCCCCAGATTTTATGTTGTCCTGGAGAGCTTGCAGAGCACTGGGGAAAGGCAGGCAGAGAATTCCCTGATAGCACCTTCTCTGTGCCTGGGAAGCAGAAGTGTTCACATTGCTTCGCAAGAATCGCTTTTGTGCAGAAAACACTAACACTTGTTCAGAAGGAAAGAAAGCACAGAGCCCCAGATTTTATGTTGTCCTGGAGAGCTTGCAGAGCACTGGGGAAAGGCAGGCAGAGAATTCCCTGCTGGCACCTTCTCTGTGCCTGTTCACATTGCTTCGCAGAATCGCTTTTGTGCAGAAAACAGTAACACTTGTTCAGAAGGAAAGAAAGCACAGAGCCCCAGATTCTATGTTGTCCTGGAGAGCTTGCAGAGCACTGGGGAAAGGCAGGCAGAGAATTCCCTGCTAGCACCTTCTCTGTGCCTGGGAAGCAGAAGTGTTCACATTGCTTCGCAAGAATCGCTTTTGTGCAGAAAACAGTAACACTTGTTCAGAAGGAAAGAAAGCACAGAGCCCCAGATTTTATGTTGTCCTGGAGAGCTTGCAGAGCACTGGGGAAAGGCAGGCAGAGAATTCCCTGCTGGCACCTTCTCTGTGCCTGTTCACATTGCTTCGCAGAATCGCTTTTGTGCAGAAAACAGTAACACTTGTTCAGAACGAAAAAAAGCACAGAGCCCCAGATTCTATGTTGTCCTGGAGAGCTTGCAGAGCACTGGGGAAAGGCAGGCAGAGAATTCCCTGCTAGCACCTTCTCTGTGCCTGGGAAGCAGAAGTGTTCACATTGCTTCGCAGAATCGCTTTTGTGCAGAAAACAGTAACACTTGTTCAGAACGAAAGAAAGCACAGAGCCCCAGATTCTATGTTGTCTTGGAGAGCTTGCAGAGCACTGGGGAAAGGCAGGCAGAGAATTCCCTGCTAGCACCTTCTCTGTGCCTGTTCACATTGCTTCGCAGAATCGCTTTTGTGCAGAAAACAGTAACACTTGTTCAGAAGGAAAGAAAGCACAGAGCCCCAGATTCTATGTTGTCCTGGAGAGGTTGCAGAGCACTGGGGAAAGGCAGGCAGAGAATTCCCTGCTAGCACCTTCTCTGTGCCTGGGAAGCAGAAGTGTTCACATTGCTTCGCAGAATCGCTTTTGTGCAGAAAACAGTAACACTTGTTCAGAACGAAAGAAAGCACAGAGCCCCAGATTCTATGTTGTCCTGGAGAGCTTGCAGAGCACTGGGGAAAGGCAGGCAGAGAATTCCCTGCTAGCACCTTCTCTGTGCCTGGGAAGCAGAAGTGTTCACATTGCTTCGCAAGAATCGCTTTTGTGCAGAAAACAGTAACACTTGTTCAGAAGGAAAGAAAGCACAGAGCCCCAGATTTTATGTTGTCCTGGAGAGCCTGCAGAGCACTGGGGAAAGGCAGGCAGAGAATTCCCTGCTAGCACCTTCTCTGTGCCTGTTCACATTGCTTCGCAGAATCGCTTTTGTGCAGAAAACAGTAACACTTGTTCAGAACGAAAGAAAGCACAGAGCCCCAGATTCTATGTTGTCCTGGAGAGCTTGCAGAGCACTGGGGAAAGGCAGGCAGAGAATTCCCTGCTAGCACCTTCTCTGTGCCTGGGAAGCAGAAGTGTTCACATTGCTTCGCAGAATCGCTTTTGTGCAGAAAACAGTAACACTTGTTCAGAAGGAAGGAAAGCACAGAGCCCCAGATTTTATGTTGCCCTGGAGAGCTTGCAGAGCACTGGGGAAAGGCAGGCAGAGAATTCCCTGCTAGCACCTTCTCTGTGCCTGGGAAGCAGAAGTGTTCACATTGCTTCGCAGAATCGCTTTTGTGCAGAAAACAGTAACACTTGTTCAGAAGGAAAGAAAGCACAGAGCCCCAGATTTTATGTTGTCCTGGAGAGCTTGCAGAGCACTGGGGAAAGGCAGGCAGAGAATTCCCTGCTGGCACCTTCTCTGTGCCTGTTCACATTGCTTCGCAGAATCGCTTTTGTGCAGAAAACAGTAACACTTGTTCAGAACGAAAGAAAGCACAGAGCCCCAGATTCTATGTTGTCCTGGAGAGCTTGCAGAGCACTGGGGAAAGGCAGGCAGAGAATTCCCTGCTAGCACCTTCTCTGTGCCTGGGAAGCAGAAGTGTTCACATTGCTTCGCAAGTATCGCTTTTGTGCAGAAAACACTAACACTTGTTCAGAAGGAAAGAAAGCACAGAGCCCCAGATTTTATGTTGTCCTGGAGAGCTTGCAGAGCACTGGGGAAAGGCAGGCAGAGAATTCCCTGCTAGCACCTTCTCTGTGCCTGGGAAGCAGAAGTGTTCACATTGCTTCGCAGAATCGCTTTTGTGCAGAAAACAGTAACACTTGTTCAGAACGAAAGAAAGCACAGAGCCCCAGATTCTATGTTGTCTTGGAGAGCTTGCAGAGCACTGGGGAAAGGCAGGCAGAGAATTCCCTGATAGCACCTTCTCTGTGCCTGTTCACATTGCTTCGCAGAATCGCTTTTGTGCAGAAAACAGTAACACTTGTTCAGAAGGAAAGAAAGCACAGAGCCCCAGATTCTATGTTGTCCTGGAGAGCTTGCAGAGCACTGGGGAAAGGCAGGCAGAGAATTCCCTGCTAGCACCTTCTCTGTGCCTGGGAAGCAGAAGTGTTCACATTGCTTCGCAAGAATCGCTTTTGTGCAGAAAACACTAACACTTGTTCAGAAGGAAAGAAAGCACAGAGCCCCAGATTTTATGTTGTCCTGGAGAGCTTGCAGAGCACTGGGGAAAGGCAGGCAGAGAATTCCCTGCTAGCACCTTCTCTGTGCCTGGGAAGCAGAAGTGTTCACATTGCTTCGCAAGAATCGCTTTTGTGCAGAAAACAGTAACACTTGTTCAGAAGGAAAGAAAGCACAGAGCCCCAGATTTGCTGTTGTCCTGGAGAGCTTGCAGAGCACTGGGGAAAGGCAGGCAGAGAATTCCCTGCTAGCACCTTCTCTGTGCCTGTTCACATTGCTTCGCAGAATCGCTTTTGTGCAGAAAACAGTAACACTTGTTCAGAACGAAAGAAAGCACAGAGCCCCAGATTTTATGTTGTCTTGGAGAGCTTGCAGAGCACTGGGGAAAGGCAGGCAGAGAATTCCCTGATAGCACCTTCTCTGTGCCTGTTCACATTGCTTCGCAGAATCGCTTTTGTGCAGAAAACAGTAACACTTGTTCAGAAGGAAAGAAAGCACAGAGCCCCAGATTCTATGTTGTCCTGGAGAGCTTGCAGAGCACTGGGGAAAGGCAGGCAGAGATTTCCCTGCTAGCACCTTCTCTGTGCCTGGGAAGCAGAAGTGTTCACATTGCTTCGCATAATCGCTTTTGTGCAGAAAACAGTAACACTTGTTCAGAACGAAAGACAGCACAGAGCCCCAGATTTTATGTTGTCCTGGAGAGCTTGCAGAGCACTGGGGAAATGCAGGCAGAGAATTCCCTGCTAGCACCTTCTCTGTGCCTGTTCACATTGCTTCGCAGAATCGCTTTTGTGCAGAAAACAGTAACACTTGTTCAGAAGGAAAGAAAGCACAGAGCCCCAGATTCTATGTTGTCCTGGAGAGCTTGCAGAGCACTGGGGAAAGGCAGACAGAGAATTCCCTGCTAGCACCTTCTCTGTGCCTGGGAAGAAGAAGTGTTCACATTGCTTCGCAAGAATCGCTTTTGTGCAGAAAACACTAACACTTGTTCAGAAGGAAAGAAAGCACAGAGCCCCAGATTTTATGTTGTCCTGGAGAGCTTGCAGAGCACTGGGGAAAGGCAGGCAGAGAATTCCCTGCTAGCACCTTCTCTGTGCCTGGGAAGCAGAAGTGTTCACATTGCTTCGCATAATCGCTTTTGTGCAGAAAACAGTAACACTTGTTCAGAACGAAAGACAGCACAGAGCCCCAGATTTTATGTTGTCCTGGAGAGCTTGCAGAGCACTGGGGAAAGGCAGGCAGAGAATTCCCTGCTGGCACCTTCTCTGTGCCTGTTCACATTGCTTCGCAGAATCGCTTTTGTGCAGAAAACAGTAACACTTGTTCAGAAGGAAAGAAAGCACAGAGCCCCAGATTCTATGTTGTCCTGGAGAGCTTGCAGAGCACTGGGGAAAGGCAGGCAGAGAATTCCCTGCTGGCACCTTCTCTGTGCCTGGGAAGCAGAAGTGTTCACATTGCTTCGCATAATCGCTTTTGTGCAGAAAACACTAACACTTGTTCAGAAGGAAAGAAAGCACAGAGCCCCAGATTTTCTGTTGTCCTGGAGAGCTTGCAGAGCACTGGGGAAAGGCAGGCAGAGAATTCCCTGCTGGCACCTTCTCTGTGCCTGTTCACATTGCTTCGCAGAATCGCTTTTGTGCAGAAAACAGTAACACTTGTTCAGAAGGAAAGAAAGCACAGAGCCCCAGATTCTATGTTGTCCTGGAGAGCTTGCAGAGCACTGGGGAAAGGCAGGCAGAGAATTCCCTGCTAGCACCTTCTCTGTGCCTGTTCACATTGCTTCGCAGAATCGCTTTTGTGCAGAAAACAGTAACACTTGTTCAGAAGGAAAGAAAGCACAGAGCCCCAGATTCTATGTTGTCCTGGAGAGGTTGCAGAGCACTGGGGAAAGGCAGGCAGAGAATTCCCTGCTAGCACCTTCTCTGTGCCTGGGAAGCAGAAGTGTTCACATTGCTTCGCAGAATCGCTTTTGTGCAGAAAACAGTAACACTTGTTCAGAAGGAAGGAAAGCACAGAGCCCCAGATTTTATGTTGTCCTGGAGAGCTTGCAGAGCACTGGGGAAAGGCAGGCAGAGAATTCCCTGATAGCACCTTCTCTGTGCCTGGGAAGCAGAAGTGTTCACATTGCTTCGCAAGAATCGCTTTTGTGCAGAAAACACTAACACTTGTTCAGAAGGAAAGAAAGCACAGAGCCCCAGATTTTATGTTGTCCTGGAGAGCTTGCAGAGCACTGGGGAAAGGCAGGCAGAGAATTCCCTGATAGCACCTTCTCTGTGCCTGGGAAGCAGTAGTGTTCACATTGCTTCGCAAGAATCGCTTTTGTGCAGAAAACAGTAACACTTGTTCAGAACGAAAGACAGCACAGAGCCCCAGATTTTATGTTGTCCTGGAGAGCTTGCAGAGCACTGGGGAAAGGCAGGCAGAGAATTCCCTGCTAGCACCTTCTCTGTGCCTGTTCACATTGCTTCGCAGAATCGCTTTTGTGCAGAAAACAGTAACACTTGTTCAGAAGGAAAGAAAGCACAGAGCCCCAGATTCTATGTTGTCCTGGAGAGCTTGCAGAGCACTGGGGAAAGGCAGGCAGAGAATTCCCTGATAGCACCTTCTCTGTGCCTGGGAAGCAGAAGTGTTCACATTGCTTCGCAAGAATCGCTTTTGTGCAGAAAACACTAACACTTGTTCAGAAGGAAAGAAAGCACAGAGCCCCAGATTTTATGTTGTCCTGGAGAGCTTGCAGAGCACTGGGGAAAGGCAGGCAGAGAATTCCCTGCTGGCACCTTCTCTGTGCCTGTTCACATTGCTTCGCAGAATCGCTTTTGTGCAGAAAACAGTAACACTTGTTCAGAAGGAAAGAAAGCACAGAGCCCCAGATTCTATGTTGTCCTGGAGAGCTTGCAGAGCACTGGGGAAAGGCAGGCAGAGAATTCCCTGCTAGCACCTTCTCTGTGCCTGGGAAGCAGAAGTGTTCACATTGCTTCGCAAGAATCGCTTTTGTGCAGAAAACAGTAACACTTGTTCAGAAGGAAAGAAAGCACAGAGCCCCAGATTTTATGCTGTCCTGGAGAGCTTGCAGAGCACTGGGGAAAGGCAGGCAGAGAATTCCCTGCTGGCACCTTCTCTGTGCCTGTTCACATTGCTTCGCAGAATCGCTTTTGTGCAGAAAACACTAACACTTGTTCAGAAGGAAAAAAAGCACAGAGCCCCAGATTCTATGTTGTCCTGGAGAGCTTGCAGAGCACTGGGGAAAGGCAGGCAGAGAATTCCCTGCTAGCACCTTCTCTGTGCCTTGGAAGCAGAAGTGTTCACATTGCTTCGCAGAATCGCTTTTGTGCAGAAAACAGTAACACTTGTTCAGAACGAAAGAAAGCACAGAGCCCCAGATTCTATGTTGTCTTGGAGAGCTTGCAGAGCACTGGGGAAAGGCAGGCAGAGAATTCCCTGCTAGCACTTTCTGTGTGCCTGTTCACATTGCTTCGCAGAATCGCTTTTGTGCAGAAAACAGTAACACTTGTTCAGAAGGAAAGAAAGCACAGAGCCCCAGATTCTATGTTGTCCTGGAGAGCTTGCAGAGCACTGGGGAAAGGCAGGCAGAGAATTCCCTGCTAGCACCTTCTCTGTGCCTGGGAAGCAGAAGTGTTCACATTGCTTCGCAGAATCGCTTTTGTGCAGAAAACAGTAACACTTGTTCAGAAGGAAAGAAAGCACAGAGCCCCAGATTTTATGTTGTCCTGGAGAGCTTGCAGAGCACTGGGGAAAGGCAGGCAGAGAATTCCCTGCTAGCACCTTCTCTGTGCCTGTTCACATTGCTTCGCAGAATCGCTTTTGTGCAGAAAACAGTAACACTTGTTCAGAAGGAAAGAAAGCACAGAGCCCCAGATTCTATGTTGTCCTGGAGAGCTTGCAGAGCACTGGGGAAAGGCAGGCAGAGAATTCCCTGCTAGCACCTTCTCTGTGCCTGTTCACATTGCTTCGCAGAATCGCTTTTGTGCAGAAAACAGTAACACTTGTTCAGAACGAAAGAAAGCACAGAGCCCCAGATTCTATGTTGTCCTGGAGAGCTTGCAGAGCACTGGGGAAAGGCAGGCAGAGAATTCCCTGCTAGCACCTTCTCTGTGCCTGGGAAGCAGAAGTGTTCACATTGCTTCGCAGAATCGCTTTTGTGCAGAAAACAGTAACACTTGTTCAGAAGGAAGGAAAGCACAGAGCCCCAGATTTTATGTTGCCCTGGAGAGCTTGCAGAGCACTGGGGAAAGGCAGGCAGAGAATTCCCTGCTAGCACCTTCTCTGTGCCTGGGAAGCAGAAGTGTTCACATTGCTTCGCAGAATCGCTTTTGTGCAGAAAACAGTAACACTTGTTCAGAAGGAAAGAAAGCACAGAGCCCCAGATTTTATGTTGTCCTGGAGAGCTTGCAGAGCACTGGGGAAAGGCAGGCAGAGAATTCCCTGCTGGCACCTTCTCTGTGCCTGTTCACATTGCTTCGCAGAATCGCTTTTGTGCAGAAAACAGTAACACTTGTTCAGAACGAAAGAAAGCACAGAGCCCCAGATTCTATGTTGTCCTGGAGAGCTTGCAGAGCACTGGGGAAAGGCAGGCAGAGAATTCCCTGCTAGCACCTTCTCTGTGCCTGGGAAGCAGAAGTGTTCACATTGCTTCGCAAGTATCGCTTTTGTGCAGAAAACAGTAACACTTGTTCAGAAGGAAAGAAAGCACAGAGCCCCAGATTTTATGTTGTCCTGGAGAGCTTGCAGAGCACTGGGGAAAGGCAGGCAGAGAATTCCCTGATAGCACCTTCTCTGTGCCTGGGAAGCAGAAGTGTTCACATTGCTTCGCAGAATCGCTTTTGTGCAGAAAACAGTAACACTTGTTCAGAACGAAAGAAAGCACAGAGCCCCAGATTCTATGTTGTCTTGGAGAGCTTGCAGAGCACTGGGGAAAGGCAGGCAGAGAATTCCCTGATAGCACCTTCTCTGTGCCTGTTCACATTGCTTCGCAGAATCGCTTTTGTGCAGAAAACAGTAACACTTGTTCAGAACGAAAAAAAGCACAGAGCCCCAGATTCTATGTTGTCCTGGAGAGCTTGCAGAGCACTGGGGAAAGGCAGGCAGAGAATTCCCTGCTAGCACCTTCTCTGTGCCTGGGAAGCAGAAGTGTTCACATTGCTTCGCAGAATCGCTTTTGTGCAGAAAACAGTAACACTTGTTCAGAACGAAAGAAAGCACAGAGCCCCAGATTCTATGTTGTCTTGGAGAGCTTGCAGAGCACTGGGGAAAGGCAGGCAGAGAATTCCCTGCTAGCACCTTCTCTGTGCCTGTTCACATTGCTTCGCAGAATCGCTTTTGTGCAGAAAACAGTAACACTTGTTCAGAAGGAAAGAAAGCACAGAGCCCCAGATTTTATGTTGTCCTGGAGAGCCTGCAGAGCACTGGGGAAAGGCAGGCAGAGAATTCCCTGCTAGCACCTTCTCTGTGCCTGTTCACATTGCTTCGCAGAATCGCTTTTGTGCAGAAAACAGTAACACTTGTTCAGAACGAAAGAAAGCACAGAGCCCCAGATTCTATGTTGTCCTGGAGAGCTTGCAGAGCACTGGGGAAAGGCAGGCAGAGAATTCCCTGCTAGCACCTTCTCTGTGCCTGGGAAGCAGAAGTGTTCACATTGCTTCGCAGAATCGCTTTTGTGCAGAAAACAGTAACACTTGTTCAGAAGGAAGGAAAGCACAGAGCCCCAGATTTTATGTTGCCCTGGAGAGCTTGCAGAGCACTGGGGAAAGGCAGGCAGAGAATTCCCTGCTAGCACCTTCTCTGTGCCTGGGAAGCAGAAGTGTTCACATTGCTTCGCAGAATCGCTTTTGTGCAGAAAACAGTAACACTTGTTCAGAAGGAAAGAAAGCACAGAGCCCCAGATTTTATGTTGTCCTGGAGAGCTTGCAGAGCACTGGGGAAAGGCAGGCAGAGAATTCCCTGCTGGCACCTTCTCTGTGCCTGTTCACATTGCTTCGCAGAATCGCTTTTGTGCAGAAAACAGTAACACTTGTTCAGAACGAAAGAAAGCACAGAGCCCCAGATTCTATGTTGTCCTGGAGAGCTTGCAGAGCACTGGGGAAAGGCAGGCAGAGAATTCCCTGCTAGCACCTTCTCTGTGCCTGGGAAGCAGAAGTGTTCACATTGCTTCGCAAGTATCGCTTTTGTGCAGAAAACACTAACACTTGTTCAGAAGGAAAGAAAGCACAGAGCCCCAGATTTTATGTTGTCCTGGAGAGCTTGCAGAGCACTGGGGAAAGGCAGGCAGAGAATTCCCTGCTAGCACCTTCTCTGTGCCTGGGAAGCAGAAGTGTTCACATTGCTTCGCAGAATCGCTTTTGTGCAGAAAACAGTAACACTTGTTCAGAACGAAAGAAAGCACAGAGCCCCAGATTCTATGTTGTCTTGGAGAGCTTGCAGAGCACTGGGGAAAGGCAGGCAGAGAATTCCCTGATAGCACCTTCTCTGTGCCTGTTCACATTGCTTCGCAGAATCGCTTTTGTGCAGAAAACAGTAACACTTGTTCAGAAGGAAAGAAAGCACAGAGCCCCAGATTCTATGTTGTCCTGGAGAGCTTGCAGAGCACTGGGGAAAGGCAGGCAGAGAATTCCCTGCTAGCACCTTCTCTGTGCCTGGGAAGCAGAAGTGTTCACATTGCTTCGCAAGAATCGCTTTTGTGCAGAAAACACTAACACTTGTTCAGAAGGAAAGAAAGCACAGAGCCCCAGATTTTATGTTGTCCTGGAGAGCTTGCAGAGCACTGGGGAAAGGCAGGCAGAGAATTCCCTGCTAGCACCTTCTCTGTGCCTGGGAAGCAGAAGTGTTCACATTGCTTCGCAAGAATCGCTTTTGTGCAGAAAACAGTAACACTTGTTCAGAAGGAAAGAAAGCACAGAGCCCCAGATTTGCTGTTGTCCTGGAGAGCTTGCAGAGCACTGGGGAAAGGCAGGCAGAGAATTCCCTGCTAGCACCTTCTCTGTGCCTGTTCACATTGCTTCGTAGAATCGCTTTTGTGCAGAAAACAGTAACACTTGTTCAGAAGGAAAGAAAGCACAGAGCCCCAGATTCTATGTTGTCCTGGAGAGCTTGCAGAGCACTGGGGAAAGGCAGGCAGAGAATTCCCTGCTAGCACCTTCTCTGTGCCTGTTCACATTGCTTCGCAGAATCGCTTTTGTGCAGAAAACAGTAACACTTGTTCAGAACGAAAGAAAGCACAGAGCCCCAGATTTTATGTTGTCTTGGAGAGCTTGCAGAGCACTGGGGAAAGGCAGGCAGAGAATTCCCTGATAGCACCTTCTCTGTGCCTGTTCACATTGCTTCGCAGAATCGCTTTTGTGCAGAAAACAGTAACACTTGTTCAGAAGGAAAGAAAGCACAGAGCCCCAGATTCTATGTTGTCCTGGAGAGCTTGCAGAGCACTGGGGAAAGGCAGGCAGAGATTTCCCTGCTAGCACCTTCTCTGTGCCTGGGAAGCAGAAGTGTTCACATTGCTTCGCATAATCGCTTTTGTGCAGAAAACAGTAACACTTGTTCAGAACGAAAGACAGCACAGAGCCCCAGATTTTATGTTGTCCTGGAGAGCTTGCAGAGCACTGGGGAAAGGCAGGCAGAGAATTCCCTGCTGGCACCTTCTCTGTGCCTGTTCACATTGCTTCGCAGAATCGCTTTTGTGCAGAAAACAGTAACACTTGTTCAGAAGGAAAGAAAGCACAGAGCCCCAGATTCTATGTTGTCCTGGAGAGCTTGCAGAGCACTGGGGAAAGGCAGGCAGAGAATTCCCTGCTAGCACCTTCTCTGTGCCTGTTCACATTGCTTCGCAGAATCGCTTTTGTGCAGAAAACAGTAACACTTGTTCAGAAGGAAAGAAAGCACAGAGCCCCAGATTCTATGTTGTCCTGGAGAGGTTGCAGAGCACTGGGGAAAGGCAGGCAGAGAATTCCCTGCTAGCACCTTCTCTGTGCCTGGGAAGCAGAAGTGTTCACATTGCTTCGCAGAATCGCTTTTGTGCAGAAAACAGTAACACTTGTTCAGAAGGAAGGAAAGCACAGAGCCCCAGATTTTATGTTGTCCTGGAGAGCTTGCAGAGCACTGGGGAAAGGCAGGCAGAGAATTCCCTGATAGCACCTTCTCTGTGCCTGGGAAGCAGAAGTGTTCACATTGCTTCGCAAGAATCGCTTTTGTGCAGAAAACACTAACACTTGTTCAGAAGGAAAGAAAGCACAGAGCCCCAGATTTTATGTTGTCCTGGAGAGCTTGCAGAGCACTGGGGAAAGGCAGGCAGAGAATTCCCTGATAGCACCTTCTCTGTGCCTGGGAAGCAGTAGTGTTCACATTGCTTCGCAAGAATCGCTTTTGTGCAGAAAACAGTAACACTTGTTCAGAACGAAAGACAGCACAGAGCCCCAGATTTTATGTTGTCCTGGAGAGCTTGCAGAGCACTGGGGAAAGGCAGGCAGAGAATTCCCTGCTAGCACCTTCTCTGTGCCTGTTCACATTGCTTCGCAGAATCGCTTTTGTGCAGAAAACAGTAACACTTGTTCAGAAGGAAAGAAAGCACAGAGCCCCAGATTCTATGTTGTCCTGGAGAGCTTGCAGAGCACTGGGGAAAGGCAGGCAGAGAATTCCCTGATAGCACCTTCTCTGTGCCTGGGAAGCAGAAGTGTTCACATTGCTTCGCAAGAATCGCTTTTGTGCAGAAAACACTAACACTTGTTCAGAAGGAAAGAAAGCACAGAGCCCCAGATTTTATGTTGTCCTGGAGAGCTTGCAGAGCACTGGGGAAAGGCAGGCAGAGAATTCCCTGCTGGCACCTTCTCTGTGCCTGTTCACATTGCTTCGCAGAATCGCTTTTGTGCAGAAAACAGTAACACTTGTTCAGAAGGAAAGAAAGCACAGAGCCCCAGATTCTATGTTGTCCTGGAGAGCTTGCAGAGCACTGGGGAAAGGCAGGCAGAGAATTCCCTGCTAGCACCTTCTCTGTGCCTGGGAAGCAGAAGTGTTCACATTGCTTCGCAAGAATCGCTTTTGTGCAGAAAACAGTAACACTTGTTCAGAAGGAAAGAAAGCACAGAGCCCCAGATTTTATGCTGTCCTGGAGAGCTTGCAGAGCACTGGGGAAAGGCAGGCAGAGAATTCCCTGCTGGCACCTTCTCTGTGCCTGTTCACATTGCTTCGCAGAATCGCTTTTGTGCAGAAAACACTAACACTTGTTCAGAAGGAAAAAAAGCACAGAGCCCCAGATTCTATGTTGTCCTGGAGAGCTTGCAGAGCACTGGGGAAAGGCAGGCAGAGAATTCCCTGCTAGCACCTTCTCTGTGCCTTGGAAGCAGAAGTGTTCACATTGCTTCGCAGAATCGCTTTTGTGCAGAAAACAGTAACACTTGTTCAGAACGAAAGAAAGCACAGAGCCCCAGATTCTATGTTGTCTTGGAGAGCTTGCAGAGCACTGGGGAAAGGCAGGCAGAGAATTCCCTGCTAGCACTTTCTGTGTGCCTGTTCACATTGCTTCGCAGAATCGCTTTTGTGCAGAAAACAGTAACACTTGTTCAGAAGGAAAGAAAGCACAGAGCCCCAGATTCTATGTTGTCCTGGAGAGCTTGCAGAGCACTGGGGAAAGGCAGGCAGAGAATTCCCTGCTAGCACCTTCTCTGTGCCTGGGAAGCAGAAGTGTTCACATTGCTTCGCAGAATCGCTTTTGTGCAGAAAACAGTAACACTTGTTCAGAAGGAAAGAAAGCACAGAGCCCCAGATTTTATGTTGTCCTGGAGAGCTTGCAGAGCACTGGGGAAAGGCAGGCAGAGAATTCCCTGCTAGCACCTTCTCTGTGCCTGTTCACATTGCTTCGCAGAATCGCTTTTGTGCAGAAAACAGTAACACTTGTTCAGAAGGAAAGAAAGCACAGAGCCCCAGATTCTATGTTGTCCTGGAGAGCTTGCAGAGCACTGGGGAAAGGCAGGCAGAGAATTCCCTGCTAGCACCTTCTCTGTGCCTGTTCACATTGCTTCGCAGAATCGCTTTTGTGCAGAAAACAGTAACACTTGTTCAGAACGAAAGAAAGCACAGAGCCCCAGATTCTATGTTGTCCTGGAGAGCTTGCAGAGCACTGGGGAAAGGCAGGCAGAGAATTCCCTGCTAGCACCTTCTCTGTGCCTGGGAAGCAGAAGTGTTCACATTGCTTCGCAGAATCGCTTTTGTGCAGAAAACAGTAACACTTGTTCAGAAGGAAGGAAAGCACAGAGCCCCAGATTTTATGTTGCCCTGGAGAGCTTGCAGAGCACTGGGGAAAGGCAGGCAGAGAATTCCCTGCTAGCACCTTCTCTGTGCCTGGGAAGCAGAAGTGTTCACATTGCTTCGCAGAATCGCTTTTGTGCAGAAAACAGTAACACTTGTTCAGAAGGAAAGAAAGCACAGAGCCCCAGATTTTATGTTGTCCTGGAGAGCTTGCAGAGCACTGGGGAAAGGCAGGCAGAGAATTCCCTGCTGGCACCTTCTCTGTGCCTGTTCACATTGCTTCGCAGAATCGCTTTTGTGCAGAAAACAGTAACACTTGTTCAGAACGAAAGAAAGCACAGAGCCCCAGATTCTATGTTGTCCTGGAGAGCTTGCAGAGCACTGGGGAAAGGCAGGCAGAGAATTCCCTGCTAGCACCTTCTCTGTGCCTGGGAAGCAGAAGTGTTCACATTGCTTCGCAAGTATCGCTTTTGTGCAGAAAACAGTAACACTTGTTCAGAAGGAAAGAAAGCACAGAGCCCCAGATTTTATGTTGTCCTGGAGAGCTTGCAGAGCACTGGGGAAAGGCAGGCAGAGAATTCCCTGATAGCACCTTCTCTGTGCCTGGGAAGCAGAAGTGTTCACATTGCTTCGCAGAATCGCTTTTGTGCAGAAAACAGTAACACTTGTTCAGAACGAAAGAAAGCACAGAGCCCCAGATTCTATGTTGTCTTGGAGAGCTTGCAGAGCACTGGGGAAAGGCAGGCAGAGAATTCCCTGATAGCACCTTCTCTGTGCCTGTTCACATTGCTTCGCAGAATCGCTTTTGTGCAGAAAACAGTAACACTTGTTCAGAACGAAAAAAAGCACAGAGCCCCAGATTCTATGTTGTCCTGGAGAGCTTGCAGAGCACTGGGGAAAGGCAGGCAGAGAATTCCCTGCTAGCACCTTCTCTGTGCCTGGGAAGCAGAAGTGTTCACATTGCTTCGCAGAATCGCTTTTGTGCAGAAAACAGTAACACTTGTTCAGAACGAAAGAAAGCACAGAGCCCCAGATTCTATGTTGTCTTGGAGAGCTTGCAGAGCACTGGGGAAAGGCAGGCAGAGAATTCCCTGCTAGCACCTTCTCTGTGCCTGTTCACATTGCTTCGCAGAATCGCTTTTGTGCAGAAAACAGTAACACTTGTTCAGAAGGAAAGAAAGCACAGAGCCCCAGATTTTATGTTGTCCTGGAGAGCCTGCAGAGCACTGGGGAAAGGCAGGCAGAGAATTCCCTGCTAGCACCTTCTCTGTGCCTGTTCACATTGCTTCGCAGAA
Source organism: Strix aluco (assembly GCF_031877795.1). Lineage (NCBI taxonomy): Eukaryota > Metazoa > Chordata > Aves > Strigiformes > Strigidae > Strix > Strix aluco. Next base: position 1,523,464 of record NW_027436556.1, read on the forward strand.
TCGCTTTTGTGCAGAAAACAGTAACACTTGTTCAGAACGAAAGAAAGCACAGAGCCCCAGATTCTATGTTGTCCTGGAGAGCTTGCAGAGCACTGGGGAAAGGCAGGCAGAGAATTCCCTGCTAGCACCTTCTCTGTGCCTGGGAAGCAGAAGTGTTCACATTGCTTCGCAGAATCGCTTTTGTGCAGAAAACAGTAACACTTGTTCAGAAGGAAGGAAAGCACAGAGCCCCAGATTTTATGTTGCCCTGGAGAGCTTGCAGAGCACTGGGGAAAGGCAGGCAGAGAATTCCCTGCTAGCACCTTCTCTGTGCCTGGGAAGCAGAAGTGTTCACATTGCTTCGCAGAATCGCTTTTGTGCAGAAAACAGTAACACTTGTTCAGAAGGAAAGAAAGCACAGAGCCCCAGATTTTATGTTGTCCTGGAGAGCTTGCAGAGCACTGGGGAAAGGCAGGCAGAGAATTCCCTGCTGGCACCTTCTCTGTGCCTGTTCACATTGCTTCGCAGAATCGCTTTTGTGCAGAAAACAGTAACACTTGTTCAGAACGAAAGAAAGCACAGAGCCCCAGATTCTATGTTGTCCTGGAGAGCTTGCAGAGCACTGGGGAAAGGCAGGCAGAGAATTCCCTGCTAGCACCTTCTCTGTGCCTGGGAAGCAGAAGTGTTCACATTGCTTCGCAAGTATCGCTTTTGTGCAGAAAACACTAACACTTGTTCAGAAGGAAAGAAAGCACAGAGCCCCAGATTTTATGTTGTCCTGGAGAGCTTGCAGAGCACTGGGGAAAGGCAGGCAGAGAATTCCCTGCTAGCACCTTCTCTGTGCCTGGGAAGCAGAAGTGTTCACATTGCTTCGCAGAATCGCTTTTGTGCAGAAAACAGTAACACTTGTTCAGAACGAAAGAAAGCACAGAGCCCCAGATTCTATGTTGTCTTGGAGAGCTTGCAGAGCACTGGGGAAAGGCAGGCAGAGAATTCCCTGATAGCACCTTCTCTGTGCCTGTTCACATTGCTTCGCAGAATCGCTTTTGTGCAGAAAACAGTAACACTTGTTCAGAAGGAAAGAAAGCACAGAGCCCCAGATTCTATGTTGTCCTGGAGAGCTTGCAGAGCACTGGGGAAAGGCAGGCAGAGAATTCCCTGCTAGCACCTTCTCTGTGCCTGGGAAGCAGAAGTGTTCACATTGCTTCGCAAGAATCGCTTTTGTGCAGAAAACACTAACACTTGTTCAGAAGGAAAGAAAGCACAGAGCCCCAGATTTTATGTTGTCCTGGAGAGCTTGCAGAGCACTGGGGAAAGGCAGGCAGAGAATTCCCTGCTAGCACCTTCTCTGTGCCTGGGAAGCAGAAGTGTTCACATTGCTTCGCAAGAATCGCTTTTGTGCAGAAAACAGTAACACTTGTTCAGAAGGAAAGAAAGCACAGAGCCCCAGATTTGCTGTTGTCCTGGAGAGCTTGCAGAGCACTGGGGAAAGGCAGGCAGAGAATTCCCTGCTAGCACCTTCTCTGTGCCTGTTCACATTGCTTCGTAGAATCGCTTTTGTGCAGAAAACAGTAACACTTGTTCAGAAGGAAAGAAAGCACAGAGCCCCAGATTCTATGTTGTCCTGGAGAGCTTGCAGAGCACTGGGGAAAGGCAGGCAGAGAATTCCCTGCTAGCACCTTCTCTGTGCCTGTTCACATTGCTTCGCAGAATCGCTTTTGTGCAGAAAACAGTAACACTTGTTCAGAACGAAAGAAAGCACAGAGCCCCAGATTTTATGTTGTCTTGGAGAGCTTGCAGAGCACTGGGGAAAGGCAGGCAGAGAATTCCCTGATAGCACCTTCTCTGTGCCTGTTCACATTGCTTCGCAGAATCGCTTTTGTGCAGAAAACAGTAACACTTGTTCAGAAGGAAAGAAAGCACAGAGCCCCAGATTCTATGTTGTCCTGGAGAGCTTGCAGAGCACTGGGGAAAGGCAGGCAGAGATTTCCCTGCTAGCACCTTCTCTGTGCCTGGGAAGCAGAAGTGTTCACATTGCTTCGCATAATCGCTTTTGTGCAGAAAACAGTAACACTTGTTCAGAACGAAAGACAGCACAGAGCCCCAGATTTTATGTTGTCCTGGAGAGCTTGCAGAGCACTGGGGAAATGCAGGCAGAGAATTCCCTGCTAGCACCTTCTCTGTGCCTGTTCACATTGCTTCGCAGAATCGCTTTTGTGCAGAAAACAGTAACACTTGTTCAGAAGGAAAGAAAGCACAGAGCCCCAGATTCTATGTTGTCCTGGAGAGCTTGCAGAGCACTGGGGAAAGGCAGACAGAGAATTCCCTGCTAGCACCTTCTCTGTGCCTGGGAAGCAGAAGTGTTCACATTGCTTCGCAAGAATCGCTTTTGTGCAGAAAACACTAACACTTGTTCAGAAGGAAAGAAAGCACAGAGCCCCAGATTCTATGTTGTCCTGGAGAGCTTGCAGAGCACTGGGGAAAGGCAGGCAGAGAATTCCCTGCTAGCACCTTCTCTGTGCCTGGGAAGCAGAAGTGTTCACATTGCTTCGCATAATCGCTTTTGTGCAGAAAACAGTAACACTTGTTCAGAACGAAAGACAGCACAGAGCCCCAGATTTTATGTTGTCCTGGAGAGCTTGCAGAGCACTGGGGAAAGGCAGGCAGAGAATTCCCTGCTAGCACCTTCTCTGTGCCTGTTCACATTGCTTCGCAGAATCGCTTTTGTGCATCAAACAGTAACACTTGTTCAGAAGGAAAGAAAGCACAGAGCCCCAGATTCTATGTTGTCCTGGAGAGCTTGCAGAGCACTGGGGAAAGGCAGGCAGAGAATTCCCTGCTGGCACCTTCTCTGTGCCTGGGAAGCAGAAGTGTTCACATTGCTTCGCATAATCGCTTTTGTGCAGAAAACACTAACACTTGTTCAGAAGGAAAGAAAGCACAGAGCCCCAGATTTTCTGTTGTCCTGGAGAGCTTGCAGAGCACTGGGGAAAGGCAGGCAGAGAATTCCCTGCTGGCACCTTCTCTGTGCCTGTTCACATTGCTTCGCAGAATCGCTTTTGTGCAGAAAACAGTAACACTTGTTCAGAAGGAAAGAAAGCACAGAGCCCCAGATTCTATGTTGTCCTGGAGAGCTTGCAGAGCACTGGGGAAAGGCAGGCAGAGAATTCCCTGCTAGCACCTTCTCTGTGCCTGGGAAGCAGAAGTGTTCACATTGCTTCGCAAGAATCGCTTTTGTGCAGAAAACAGTAACACTTGTTCAGAAGGAAAGAAAGCACAGAGCCCCAGATTCTATGTTGTCCTGGAGAGCTTGCAGAGCACTGGGGAAAGGCAGGCAGAGAATTCCCTGCTAGCACCTTCTCTGTGCCTGTTCACATTGCTTCGCAGAATCGCTTTTGTGCAGAAAACAGTAACACTTGTTCAGAAGGAAAGAAAGCACAGAGCCCCAGATTCTATGTTGTCCTGGAGAGGTTGCAGAGCACTGGGGAAAGGCAGGCAGAGAATTCCCTGCTAGCACCTTCTCTGTGCCTGGGAAGCAGAAGTGTTCACATTGCTTCGCAGAATCGCTTTTGTGCAGAAAACAGTAACACTTGTTCAGAAGGAAGGAAAGCACAGAGCCCCAGATTTTATGTTGTCCTGGAGAGCTTGCAGAGCACTGGGGAAAGGCAGGCAGAGAATTCCCTGATAGCACCTTCTCTGTGCCTGGGAAGCAGAAGTGTTCACATTGCTTCGCAAGAATCGCTTTTGTGCAGAAAACACTAACACTTGTTCAGAAGGAAAGAAAGCACAGAGCCCCAGATTTTATGTTGTCCTGGAGAGCTTGCAGAGCACTGGGGAAAGGCAGGCAGAGAATTCCCTGATAGCACCTTCTCTGTGCCTGGGAAGCAGTAGTGTTCACATTGCTTCGCAAGAATCGCTTTTGTGCAGAAAACAGTAACACTTGTTCAGAACGAAAGACAGCACAGAGCCCCAGATTTTATGTTGTCCTGGAGAGCTTGCAGAGCACTGGGGAAAGGCAGGCAGAGAATTCCCTGCTAGCACCTTCTCTGTGCCTGTTCACATTGCTTCGCAGAATCGCTTTTGTGCAGAAAACAGTAACACTTGTTCAGAAGGAAAGAAAGCACAGAGCCCCAGATTCTATGTTGTCTTGGAGAGCTTGCAGAGCACTGGGGAAAGGCAGGCAGAGAATTCCCTGCTAGTACCTTCTCTGTGCCTGGGAAGCAGAAGTGTTCACATTGCTTCGCAGAATCGCTTTTGTGCAGAAAACAGTAACACTTGTTCAGAAGGAAGGAAAGCACAGAGCCCCAGATTTTATGTTGTCCTGGAGAGCTTGCAGAGCACTGGGGAAAGGCAGGCAGAGAATTCCCTGATAGCACCTTCTCTGTGCCTGGGAAGCAGAAGTGTTCACATTGCTTCGCAAGAATCGCTTTTGTGCAGAAAACACTAACACTTGTTCAGAAGGAAAGAAAGCACAGAGCCCCAGATTTTCTGTTGTCCTGGAGAGCTTGCAGAGCACTGGGGAAAGGCAGGCAGAGAATTCCCTGCTGGCACCTTCTCTGTGCCTGTTCACATTGCTTCGCAGAATCGCTTTTGTGCAGAAAACAGTAACACTTGTTCAGAAGGAAAGAAAGCACAGAGCCCCAGATTCTATGTTGTCCTGGAGAGCTTGCAGAGCACTGGGGAAAGGCAGGCAGAGAATTCCCTGCTAGCACCTTCTCTGTGCCTGGGAAGCAGAAGTGTTCACATTGCTTCGCAAGAATCGCTTTTGTGCAGAAAACAGTAACACTTGTTCAGAAGGAAAGAAAGCACAGAGCCCCAGATTCTATGTTGTCCTGGAGAGCTTGCAGAGCACTGGGGAAAGGCAGGCAGAGAATTCCCTGCTAGCACCTTCTCTGTGCCTGTTCACATTGCTTCGCAGAATCGCTTTTGTGCAGAAAACAGTAACACTTGTTCAGAAGGAAAGAAAGCACAGAGCCCCAGATTCTATGTTGTCCTGGAGAGGTTGCAGAGCACTGGGGAAAGGCAGGCAGAGAATTCCCTGCTAGCACCTTCTCTGTGCCTGGGAAGCAGAAGTGTTCACATTGCTTCGCAGAATCGCTTTTGTGCAGAAAACAGTAACACTTGTTCAGAAGGAAGGAAAGCACAGAGCCCCAGATTTTATGTTGTCCTGGAGAGCTTGCAGAGCACTGGGGAAAGGCAGGCAGAGAATTCCCTGATAGCACCTTCTCTGTGCCTGGGAAGCAGAAGTGTTCACATTGCTTCGCAAGAATCGCTTTTGTGCAGAAAACACTAACACTTGTTCAGAAGGAAAGAAAGCACAGAGCCCCAGATTTTATGTTGTCCTGGAGAGCTTGCAGAGCACTGGGGAAAGGCAGGCAGAGAATTCCCTGATAGCACCTTCTCTGTGCCTGGGAAGCAGTAGTGTTCACATTGCTTCGCAAGAATCGCTTTTGTGCAGAAAACAGTAACACTTGTTCAGAACGAAAGACAGCACAGAGCCCCAGATTTTATGTTGTCCTGGAGAGCTTGCAGAGCACTGGGGAAAGGCAGGCAGAGAATTCCCTGCTAGCACCTTCTCTGTGCCTGTTCACATTGCTTCGCAGAATCGCTTTTGTGCAGAAAACAGTAACACTTGTTCAGAAGGAAAGAAAGCACAGAGCCCCAGATTCTATGTTGTCTTGGAGAGCTTGCAGAGCACTGGGGAAAGGCAGGCAGAGAATTCCCTGCTAGTACCTTCTCTGTGCCTGGGAAGCAGAAGTGTTCACATTGCTTCGCAGAATCGCTTTTGTGCAGAAAACAGTAACACTTGTTCAGAAGGAAGGAAAGCACAGAGCCCCAGATTTTATGTTGTCCTGGAGAGCTTGCAGAGCACTGGGGAAAGGCAGGCAGAGAATTCCCTGATAGCACCTTCTCTGTGCCTGGGAAGCAGAAGTGTTCACATTGCTTCGCAAGAATCGCTTTTGTGCAGAAAACACTAACACTTGTTCAGAAGGAAAGAAAGCACAGAGCCCCAGATTTTATGTTGTCCTGGAGAGCTTGCAGAGCACTGGGGAAAGGCAGGCAGAGAATTCCCTGCTGGCACCTTCTCTGTGCCTGTTCACATTGCTTCGCAGAATCGTTTTTGTGCAGAAAACAGTAACACTTGTTCAGAAGGAAAGAAAGCACAGAGCCCCAGATTCTATGTTGTCCTGGAGAGCTTGCAGAGCACTGGGGAAAGGCAGGCAGAGAATTCCCTGCTAGCACCTTCTCTGTGCCTGGGAAGCAGAAGTGTTCACATTGCTTCGCAAGAATCGCTTTTGTGCAGAAAACAGTAACACTTGTTCAGAAGGAAAGAAAGCACAGAGCCCCAGATTTTATGCTGTCCTGGAGAGCTTGCAGAGCACTGGGGAAAGGCAGGCAGAGAATTCCCTGCTGGCACCTTCTCTGTGCCTGTTCACATTGCTTCGCAGAATCGCTTTTGTGCAGAAAACACTAACACTTGTTCAGAAGGAAAAAAAGCACAGAGCCCCAGATTCTATGTTGTCCTGGAGAGCTTGCAGAGCACTGGGGAAAGGCAGGCAGAGAATTCCCTGCTAGCACCTTCTCTGTGCCTTGGAAGCAGAAGTGTTCACATTGCTTCGCAGAATCGCTTTTGTGCAGAAAACAGTAACACTTGTTCAGAACGAAAGAAAGCACAGAGCCCCAGATTCTATGTTGTCTTGGAGAGCTTGCAGAGCACTGGGGAAAGGCAGGCAGAGAATTCCCTGCTAGCACTTTCTGTGTGCCTGTTCACATTGCTTCGCAGAATCGCTTTTGTGCAGAAAACAGTAACACTTGTTCAGAAGGAAAGAAAGCACAGAGCCCCAGATTCTATGTTGTCCTGGAGAGCTTGCAGAGCACTGGGGAAAGGCAGGCAGAGAATTCCCTGCTAGCACCTTCTCTGTGCCTGGGAAGCAGAAGTGTTCACATTGCTTCGCAGAATCGCTTTTGTGCAGAAAACAGTAACACTTGTTCAGAAGGAAAGAAAGCACAGAGCCCCAGATTTTATGTTGTCCTGGAGAGCTTGCAGAGCACTGGGGAAAGGCAGGCAGAGAATTCCCTGCTAGCACCTTCTCTGTGCCTGTTCACATTGCTTCGCAGAATCGCTTTTGTGCAGAAAACAGTAACACTTGTTCAGAAGGAAAGAAAGCACAGAGCCCCAGATTCTATGTTGTCCTGGAGAGCTTGCAGAGCACTGGGGAAAGGCAGGCAGAGAATTCCCTGCTAGCACCTTCTCTGTGCCTGTTCACATTGCTTCGCAGAATCGCTTTTGTGCAGAAAACAGTAACACTTGTTCAGAACGAAAGAAAGCACAGAGCCCCAGATTCTATGTTGTCCTGGAGAGCTTGCAGAGCACTGGGGAAAGGCAGGCAGAGAATTCCCTGCTAGCACCTTCTCTGTGCCTGGGAAGCAGAAGTGTTCACATTGCTTCGCAGAATCGCTTTTGTGCAGAAAACAGTAACACTTGTTCAGAAGGAAGGAAAGCACAGAGCCCCAGATTTTATGTTGTCCTGGAGAGCTTGCAGAGCACTGGGGAAAGGCAGGCAGAGAATTCCCTGATAGCACCTTCTCTGTGCCTGGGAAGCAGAAGTGTTCACATTGCTTCGCAAGAATCGCTTTTGTGCAGAAAACACTAACACTTGTTCAGAAGGAAAGAAAGCACAGAGCCCCAGATTTTATGTTGTCCTGGAGAGCTTGCAGAGCACTGGGGAAAGGCAGGCAGAGAATTCCCTGATAGCACCTTCTCTGTGCCTGGGAAGCAGTAGTGTTCACATTGCTTCGCAAGAATCGCTTTTGTGCAGAAAACAGTAACACTTGTTCAGAAGGAAGGAAAGCACAGAGCCCCAGATTTTATGTTGCCCTGGAGAGCTTGCAGAGCACTGGGGAAAGGCAGGCAGAGAATTCCCTGCTAGCACCTTCTCTGTGCCTGGGAAGCAGAAGTGTTCACATTGCTTCGCAGAATCGCTTTTGTGCAGAAAACAGTAACACTTGTTCAGAAGGAAAGAAAGCACAGAGCCCCAGATTTTATGTTGTCCTGGAGAGCTTGCAGAGCACTGGGGAAAGGCAGGCAGAGAATTCCCTGCTGGCACCTTCTCTGTGCCTGTTCACATTGCTTCGCAGAATCGCTTTTGTGCAGAAAACAGTAACACTTGTTCAGAACGAAAGAAAGCACAGAGCCCCAGATTCTATGTTGTCCTGGAGAGCTTGCAGAGCACTGGGGAAAGGCAGGCAGAGAATTCCCTGCTAGCACCTTCTCTGTGCCTGGGAAGCAGAAGTGTTCACATTGCTTCGCAAGTATCGCTTTTGTGCAGAAAACAGTAACACTTGTTCAGAAGGAAAGAAAGCACAGAGCCCCAGATTTTATGTTGTCCTGGAGAGCTTGCAGAGCACTGGGGAAAGGCAGGCAGAGAATTCCCTGATAGCACCTTCTCTGTGCCTGGGAAGCAGAAGTGTTCACATTGCTTCGCAGAATCGCTTTTGTGCAGAAAACAGTAACACTTGTTCAGAACGAAAGAAAGCACAGAGCCCCAGATTCTATGTTGTCTTGGAGAGCTTGCAGAGCACTGGGGAAAGGCAGGCAGAGAATTCCCTGATAGCACCTTCTCTGTGCCTGTTCACATTGCTTCGCAGAATCGCTTTTGTGCAGAAAACAGTACCACTTGTTCAGAAGGAAAGAAAGCACAGAGCCCCAGATTCTATGTTGTCCTGGAGAGCTTGCAGAGCACTGGGGAAAGGCAGGCAGAGAATTCCCTGCTAGCACCTTCTCTGTGCCTGGGAAGCAGAAGTGTTCACATTGCTTCGCAAGAATCGCTTTTGTGCAGAAAACACTAACACTTGTTCAGAAGGAAAGAAAGCACAGAGCCCCAGATTTGCTGTTGTCCTGGAGAGCTTGCAGAGCACTGGGGAAAGGCAGGCAGAGAATTCCCTGCTAGCACCTTCTCTGTGCCTGTTCACATTGCTTCGTAGAATCGCTTTTGTGCAGAAAACAGTAACACTTGTTCAGAAGGAAAGAAAGCACAGAGCCCCAGATTCTATGTTGTCCTGGAGAGCTTGCAGAGCACTGGGGAAAGGCAGGCAGAGAATTCCCTGCTAGCACCTTCTCTGTGCCTGTTCACATTGCTTCGCAGAATCGCTTTTGTGCAGAAAACAGTAACACTTGTTCAGAACGAAAGAAAGCACAGAGCCCCAGATTCTATGTTGTCTTGGAGAGCTTGCAGAGCACTGGGGAAAGGCTGGCAGAGAATTCCCTGATAGCACCTTCTCTGTGCCTGTTCACATTGCTTCGCAGAATCGCTTTTGTGCAGAAAACAGTAACACTTGTTCAGAAGGAAAGAAAGCACAGAGCCCCAGATTCTATGTTGTCCTGGAGAGCTTGCAGAGCACTGGGGAAAGGCAGGCAGAGAATTCCCTGCTAGCACCTTCTCTGTGCCTGGGAAGCAGAAGTGTTCACATTGCTTCGCAAGAATCGCTTTTGTGCAGAAAACAGTAACACTTGTTCAGAAGGAAAGAAAGCACAGAGCCCCAGATTTTATGTTGTCCTGGAGAGCTTGCAGAGCACTGGGGAAAGGCAGGCAGAGAATTCCCTGCTGGCACCTTCTCTGTGCCTGTTCACATTGCTTCGCAGAATCGCTTTTGTGCAGAAAACAGTAACACTTGTTCAGAACGAAAAAAAGCACAGAGCCCCAGATTCTATGTTGTCCTGGAGAGCTTGCAGAGCACTGGGGAAAGGCAGGCAGAGAATTCCCTGCTAGCACCTTCTCTGTGCCTGGGAAGCAGAAGTGTTCACATTGCTTCGCAGAATCGCTTTTGTGCAGAAAACAGTAACACTTGTTCAGAAGGAAAGAAAGCACAGAGCCCCAGATTCTATGTTGTCTTGGAGAGCTTGCAGAGCACTGGGGAAAGGCAGGCAGAGAATTCCCTGCTAGCACCTTCTCTGTGCCTGTTCACATTGCTTCGCAGAATCGCTTTTGTGCAGAAAACAGTAACACTTGTTCAGAAGGAAAGAAAGCACAGAGCCCCAGATTCTATGTTGTCCTGGAGAGGTTGCAGAGCACTGGGGAAAGGCAGGCAGAGAATTCCCTGCTAGCACCTTCTCTGTGCCTGGGAAGCAGAAGTGTTCACATTGCTTCGCAGAATCGCTTTTGTGCAGAAAACAGTAACACTTGTTCAGAACGAAAGAAAGCACAGAGCCCCAGATTTTATGTTGTCCTGCAGAGCTTGCAGAGCACTGGGGAAAGGCAGGCAGAGAATTCCCTGCTAGCACCTTCTCTGTGCCTGGGAAGCAGAAGTGTTCACATTGCTTCGCAAGAATCGCTTTTGTGCAGAAAACAGTAACACTTGTTCAGAAGGAAAGAAAGCACAGAGCCCCAGATTTTATGTTGTCCTGGAGAGCCTGCAGAGCACTGGGGAAAGGCAGGCAGAGAATTCCCTGCTAGCACCTTCTCTGTGCCTGTTCACATTGCTTCGCAGAATCGCTTTTGTGCAGAAAACAGTAACACTTGTTCAGAACGAAAGAAAGCACAGAGCCCCAGATTCTATGTTGTCCTGGAGAGCTTGCAGAGCACTGGGGAAAGGCAGGCAGAGAATTCCCTGCTAGCACCTTCTCTGTGCCTGGGAAGCAGAAGTGTTCACATTGCTTCGCAGAATCGCTTTTGTGCAGAAAACAGTAACACTTGTTCAGAAGGAAGGAAAGCACAGAGCCCCAGATTTTATGTTGCCCTGGAGAGCTTGCAGAGCACTGGGGAAAGGCAGGCAGAGAATTCCCTGCTAGCACCTTCTCTGTGCCTGGGAAGCAGAAGTGTTCACATTGCTTCGCAGAATCGCTTTTGTGCAGAAAACAGTAACACTTGTTCAGAAGGAAAGAAAGCACAGAGCCCCAGATTTTATGTTGTCCTGGAGAGCTTGCAGAGCACTGGGGAAAGGCAGGCAGAGAATTCCCTGCTAGCACCTTCTCTGTGCCTGGGAAGCAGAAGTGTTCACATTGCTTCGCAGAATCGCTTTTGTGCAGAAAACAGTAACACTTGTTCAGAACGAAAGAAAGCACAGAGCCCCAGATTCTATGTTGTCTTGGAGAGCTTGCAGAGCACTGGGGAAAGGCAGGCAGAGAATTCCCTGATAGCACCTTCTCTGTGCCTGTTCACATTGCTTCGCAGAATCGCTTTTGTGCAGAAAACAGTAACACTTGTTCAGAAGGAAAGAAAGCACAGAGCCCCAGATTCTATGTTGTCCTGGAGAGCTTGCAGAGCACTGGGGAAAGGCAGGCAGAGAATTCCCTGCTAGCACCTTCTCTGTGCCTGGGAAGCAGAAGTGTTCACATTGCTTCGCAAGAATCGCTTTTGTGCAGAAAACACTAACACTTGTTCAGAAGGAAAGAAAGCACAGAGCCCCAGATTCTATGTTGTCCTGGAGAGCTTGCAGAGCACTGGGGAAAGGCAGGCAGAGAATTCCCTGCTAGCACCTTCTCTGTGCCTGTTCACATTGCTTCGCAGAATCGCTTTTGTGCAGAAAACAGTAACACTTGTTCAGAACGAAAGAAAGCACAGAGCCCCAGATTTTATGTTGTCTTGGAGAGCTTGCAGAGCACTGGGGAAAGGCAGGCAGAGAATTCCCTGATAGCACCTTCTCTGTGCCTGTTCACATTGCTTCGCAGAATCGCTTTTGTGCAGAAAACAGTAACACTTGTTCAGAAGGAAAGAAAGCACAGAGCCCCAGATTCTATGTTGTCCTGGAGAGCTTGCAGAGCACTGGGGAAAGGCAGGCAGAGATTTCCCTGCTAGCACCTTCTCTGTGCCTGGGAAGCAGAAGTGTTCACATTGCTTCGCAGAATCGCTTTTGTGCAGAAAACAGTAACACTTGTTCAGAACGAAAGACAGCACAGAGCCCCAGATTTTATGTTGTCCTGGAGAGCTTGCAGAGCACTGGGGAAAGGCAGGCAGAGAATTCCCTGCTAGCACCTTCTCTGTGCCTGTTCACATTGCTTCGCAGAATCGCTTTTGTGCAGAAAACAGTAACACTTGTTCAGAAGGAAAGAAAGCACAGAGCCCCAGATTCTATGTTGTCCTGGAGAGCTTGCAGAGCACTGGGGAAAGGCAGGCAGAGAATTCCCTGCTAGCACCTTCTCTGTGCCTGGGAAGCAGAAGTGTTCACATTGCTTCGCAAGAATCGCTTTTGTGCAGAAAACACTAACACTTGTTCAGAAGGAAAGAAAGCACAGAGCCCCAGATTCTATGTTGTCCTGGAGAGCTTGCAGAGCACTGGGGAAAGGCAGGCAGAGAATTCCCTGCTAGCACCTTCTCTGTGCCTGGGAAGCAGAAGTGTTCACATTGCTTCGCAGAATCGCTTTTGTGCAGAAAACAGTAACACTTGTTCAGAACGAAAGACAGCACAGAGCCCCAGATTTTATGTTGTCCTGGAGAGCTTGCAGAGCACTGGGGAAAGGCAGGCAGAGAATTCCCTGCTAGCACCTTCTCTGTGCCTGTTCACATTGCTTCGCAGAATCGCTTTTGTGCAGAAAACAGTAACACTTGTTCAGAAGGAAAGAAAGCACAGAGCCCCAGATTCTATGTTGTCCTGGAGAGCTTGCAGAGCACTGGGGAAAGGCAGGCAGAGAATTCCCTGCTAGCACCTTCTCTGTGCCTGTTCACATTGCTTCGCAGAATCGCTTTTGTGCAGAAAACAGTAACACTTGTTCAGAACGAAAGAAAGCACAGAGCCCCAGATTCTATGTTGTCCTGGAGAGCTTGCAGAGCACTGGGGAAAGGCAGGCAGAGAATTCCCTGCTAGTACCTTCTCTGTGCCTGGGAAGCAGAAGTGTTCACATTGCTTCGCAGAATCGCTTTTGTGCAGAAAACAGTAACACTTGTTCAGAAGGAAAGAAAGCACAGAGCCCCAGATTTTATGTTGTCCTGGAGAGCTTGCAGAGCACTGGGGAAAGGCAGGCAGAGAATTCCCTGATAGCACCTTCTCTGTGCCTGGGAAGCAGAAGTGTTCACATTGCTTCGCAAGAATCGCTTTTGTGCAGAAAACACTAACACTTGTTCAGAAGGAAAGAAAGCACAGAGCCCCAGATTTTATGTTGTCCTGGAGAGCTTGCAGAGCACTGGGGAAAGGCAGGCAGAGAATTCCCTGCTGGCACCTTCTCTGTGCCTGTTCACATTGCTTCGCAGAATCGCTTTTGTGCAGAAAACAGTAACACTTGTTCAGAAGGAAAGAAAGCACAGAGCCCCAGATTCTATGTTGTCCTGGAGAGCTTGCAGAGCACTGGGGAAAGGCAGGCAGAGAATTCCCTGCTAGCACCTTCTCTGTGCCTGGGAAGCAGAAGTGTTCACATTGCTTCGCAAGAATCGCTTTTGTGCAGAAAACAGTAACACTTGTTCAGAAGGAAAGAAAGCACAGAGCCCCAGATTTTATGTTGTCCTGGAGAGCTTGCAGAGCACTGGGGAAAGGCAGGCAGAGAATTCCCTGCTGGCACCTTCTCTGTGCCTGTTCACATTGCTTCGCAGAATCGCTTTTGTGCAGAAAACAGTAACACTTGTTCAGAACGAAAAAAAGCACAGAGCCCCAGATTCTATGTTGTCCTGGAGAGCTTGCAGAGCACTGGGGAAAGGCAGGCAGAGAATTCCCTGCTAGCACCTTCTCTGTGCCTGGGAAGCAGAAGTGTTCACATTGCTTCGCAGAATCGCTTTTGTGCAGAAAACAGTAACACTTGTTCAGAACGAAAGAAAGCACAGAGCCCCAGATTCTATGTTGTCTTGGAGAGCTTGCAGAGCACTGGGGAAAGGCAGGCAGAGAATTCCCTGCTGGCACCTTCTCTGTGCCTGTTCACATTGCTTCGCAGAATCGCTTTTGTGCAGAAAACAGTAACACTTGTTCAGAAGGAAAGAAAGCACAGAGCCCCAGATTCTATGTTGTCCTGGAGAGGTTGCAGAGCACTGGGGAAAGGCAGGCAGAGAATTCCCTGCTAGCACCTTCTCTGTGCCTGGGAAGCAGAAGTGTTCACATTGCTTCGCAAGAATCGCTTTTGTGCAGAAAACAGTAACACTTGTTCAGAACGAAAGAAAGCACAGAGCCCCAGATTCTATGTTGTCCTGGAGAGCTTGCAGAGCACTGGGGAAAGGCAGGCAGAGAATTCCCTGCTAGCACCTTCTCTGTGCCTGGGAAGCAGAAGTGTTCACATTGCTTCGCAAGAATCGCTTTTGTGCAGAAAACAGTAACACTTGTTCAGAAGGAAAGAAAGCACAGAGCCCCAGATTTTATGTTGTCCTGGAGAGCCTGCAGAGCACTGGGGAAAGGCAGGCAGAGAATTCCCTGCTAGCACCTTCTCTGTGCCTGTTCACATTGCTTCGCAGAATCGCTTTTGTGCAGAAAACAGTAACACTTGTTCAGAAGGAAAGAAAGCACAGAGCCCCAGATTCTATGTTGTCCTGGAGAGCTTGCAGAGCACTGGGGAAAGGCAGGCAGAGAATTCCCTGCTAGCACCTTCTCTGTGCCTGGGAAGCAGAAGTGTTCACATTGCTTCGCAGAATCGCTTTTGTGCAGAAAACAGTAACACTTGTTCAGAAGGAAGGAAAGCACAGAGCCCCAGATTTTATGTTGCCCTGGAGAGCTTGCAGAGCACTGGGGAAAGGCAGGCAGAGAATTCCCTGCTAGCACCTTCTCTGTGCCTGGGAAGCAGAAGTGTTCACATTGCTTCGCAGAATCGCTTTTGTGCAGAAAACAGTAACACTTGTTCAGAAGGAAAGAAAGCACAGAGCCCCAGATTTTATGTTGTCCTGGAGAGCTTGCAGAGCACTGGGGAAAGGCAGGCAGAGAATTCCCTGCTGGCACCTTCTCTGTGCCTGTTCACATTGCTTCGCAGAATCGCTTTTGTGCAGAAAACAGTAACACTTGTTCAGAACGAAAGAAAGCACAGAGCCCCAGATTCTATGTTGTCCTGGAGAGCTTGCAGAGCACTGGGGAAAGGCAGGCAGAGAATTCCCTGCTAGCACCTTCTCTGTGCCTGGGAAGCAGAAGT
Source organism: Strix aluco (assembly GCF_031877795.1). Taxonomy (NCBI): domain Eukaryota; kingdom Metazoa; phylum Chordata; class Aves; order Strigiformes; family Strigidae; genus Strix; species Strix aluco. The sequence goes on from NW_027436556.1 coordinate 1,538,474, forward strand.
GTTCACATTGCTTCGCAAGTATCGCTTTTGTGCAGAAAACACTAACACTTGTTCAGAAGGAAAGAAAGCACAGAGCCCCAGATTTTATGTTGTCCTGGAGAGCTTGCAGAGCACTGGGGAAAGGCAGGCAGAGAATTCCCTGCTAGCACCTTCTCTGTGCCTGGGAAGCAGAAGTGTTCACATTGCTTCGCAGAATCGCTTTTGTGCAGAAAACAGTAACACTTGTTCAGAACGAAAGAAAGCACAGAGCCCCAGATTCTATGTTGTCTTGGAGAGCTTGCAGAGCACTGGGGAAAGGCAGGCAGAGAATTCCCTGATAGCACCTTCTCTGTGCCTGTTCACATTGCTTCGCAGAATCGCTTTTGTGCAGAAAACAGTAACACTTGTTCAGAAGGAAAGAAAGCACAGAGCCCCAGATTCTATGTTGTCCTGGAGAGCTTGCAGAGCACTGGGGAAAGGCAGGCAGAGAATTCCCTGCTAGCACCTTCTCTGTGCCTGGGAAGCAGAAGTGTTCACATTGCTTCGCAAGAATCGCTTTTGTGCAGAAAACACTAACACTTGTTCAGAAGGAAAGAAAGCACAGAGCCCCAGATTTTATGTTGTCCTGGAGAGCTTGCAGAGCACTGGGGAAAGGCAGGCAGAGAATTCCCTGCTAGCACCTTCTCTGTGCCTGGGAAGCAGAAGTGTTCACATTGCTTCGCAAGAATCGCTTTTGTGCAGAAAACAGTAACACTTGTTCAGAAGGAAAGAAAGCACAGAGCCCCAGATTTGCTGTTGTCCTGGAGAGCTTGCAGAGCACTGGGGAAAGGCAGGCAGAGAATTCCCTGCTAGCACCTTCTCTGTGCCTGTTCACATTGCTTCGCAGAATCGCTTTTGTGCAGAAAACAGTAACACTTGTTCAGAACGAAAGAAAGCACAGAGCCCCAGATTTTATGTTGTCTTGGAGAGCTTGCAGAGCACTGGGGAAAGGCAGGCAGAGAATTCCCTGCTAGCACCTTCTCTGTGCCTGTTCACATTGCTTCGCAAGAATCGCTTTTGTGCAGAAAACAGTAACACTTGTTCAGAAGGAAAGAAAGCACAGAGCCCCAGATTCTATGTTGTCCTGGAGAGCTTGCAGAGCACTGGGGAAAGGCAGGCAGAGATTTCCCTGCTAGCACCTTCTCTGTGCCTGGGAAGCAGAAGTGTTCACATTGCTTCGCATAATCGCTTTTGTGCAGAAAACAGTAACACTTGTTCAGAACGAAAGACAGCACAGAGCCCCAGATTTTATGTTGTCCTGGAGAGCTTGCAGAGCACTGGGGAAATGCAGGCAGAGAATTCCCTGCTAGCACCTTCTCTGTGCCTGTTCACATTGCTTCGCAGAATCGCTTTTGTGCAGAAAACAGTAACACTTGTTCAGAAGGAAAGAAAGCACAGAGCCCCAGATTCTATGTTGTCCTGGAGAGCTTGCAGAGCACTGGGGAAAGGCAGACAGAGAATTCCCTGCTAGCACCTTCTCTGTGCCTGGGAAGAAGAAGTGTTCACATTGCTTCGCAAGAATCGCTTTTGTGCAGAAAACACTAACACTTGTTCAGAAGGAAAGAAAGCACAGAGCCCCAGATTTTATGTTGTCCTGGAGAGCTTGCAGAGCACTGGGGAAAGGCAGGCAGAGAATTCCCTGCTAGCACCTTCTCTGTGCCTGGGAAGCAGAAGTGTTCACATTGCTTCGCAGAATCGCTTTTGTGCAGAAAACAGTAACACTTGTTCAGAACGAAAGACAGCACAGAGCCCCAGATTTTATGTTGTCCTGGAGAGCTTGCAGAGCACTGGGGAAAGGCAGGCAGAGAATTCCCTGCTAGCACCTTCTCTGTGCCTGTTCACATTGCTTCGCAGAATCGCTTTTGTGCAGAAAACAGTAACACTTGTTCAGAAGGAAAGAAAGCACAGAGCCCCAGATTCTATGTTGTCCTGGAGAGCTTGCAGAGCACTGGGGAAAGGCAGGCAGAGAATTCCCTGCTGGCACCTTCTCTGTGCCTGGGAAGCAGAAGTGTTCACATTGCTTCGCATAATCGCTTTTGTGCAGAAAACACTAACACTTGTTCAGAAGGAAAGAAAGCACAGAGCCCCAGATTTTCTGTTGTCCTGGAGAGCTTGCAGAGCACTGGGGAAAGGCAGGCAGAGAATTCCCTGCTGGCACCTTCTCTGTGCCTGTTCACATTGCTTCGCAGAATCGCTTTTGTGCAGAAAACAGTAACACTTGTTCAGAAGGAAAGAAAGCACAGAGCCCCAGATTCTATGTTGTCCTGGAGAGCTTGCAGAGCACTGGGGAAAGGCAGGCAGAGAATTCCCTGCTAGCACCTTCTCTGTGCCTGGGAAGCAGAAGTGTTCACATTGCTTCGCAAGAATCGCTTTTGTGCAGAAAACAGTAACACTTGTTCAGAACGAAAGACAGCACAGAGCCCCAGATTTTATGTTGTCCTGGAGAGCTTGCAGAGCACTGGGGAAAGGCAGGCAGAGAATTCCCTGCTAGCACCTTCTCTGTGCCTGTTCACATTGCTTCGCAGAATCGCTTTTGTGCAGAAAACAGTAACACTTGTTCAGAAGGAAAGAAAGCACAGAGCCCCAGATTCTATGTTGTCCTGGAGAGCTTGCAGAGCACTGGGGAAAGGCAGGCAGAGAATTCCCTGCTAGCACCTTCTCTGTGCCTGTTCACATTGCTTCGCAGAATCGCTTTTGTGCAGAAAACAGTAACACTTGTTCAGAAGGAAAGAAAGCACAGAGCCCCAGATTCTATGTTGTCCTGGAGAGGTTGCAGAGCACTGGGGAAAGGCAGGCAGAGAATTCCCTGCTAGCACCTTCTCTGTGCCTGGGAAGCAGAAGTGTTCACATTGCTTCGCAGAATCGCTTTTGTGCAGAAAACAGTAACACTTGTTCAGAAGGAAGGAAAGCACAGAGCCCCAGATTTTATGTTGTCCTGGAGAGCTTGCAGAGCACTGGGGAAAGGCAGGCAGAGAATTCCCTGATAGCACCTTCTCTGTGCCTGGGAAGCAGAAGTGTTCACATTGCTTCGCAAGAATCGCTTTTGTGCAGAAAACACTAACACTTGTTCAGAAGGAAAGAAAGCACAGAGCCCCAGATTTTATGTTGTCCTGGAGAGCTTGCAGAGCACTGGGGAAAGGCAGGCAGAGAATTCCCTGATAGCACCTTCTCTGTGCCTGGGAAGCAGTAGTGTTCACATTGCTTCGCAAGAATCGCTTTTGTGCAGAAAACAGTAACACTTGTTCAGAACGAAAGACAGCACAGAGCCCCAGATTTTATGTTGTCCTGGAGAGCTTGCAGAGCACTGGGGAAAGGCAGGCAGAGAATTCCCTGCTAGCACCTTCTCTGTGCCTGTTCACATTGCTTCGCAGAATCGCTTTTGTGCAGAAAACAGTAACACTTGTTCAGAACGAAAGAAAGCACAGAGCCCCAGATTCTATGTTGTCTTGGAGAGCTTGCAGAGCACTGGGGAAAGGCAGGCAGAGAATTCCCTGCTAGTACCTTCTCTGTGCCTGGGAAGCAGAAGTGTTCACATTGCTTCGCAGAATCGCTTTTGTGCAGAAAACAGTAACACTTGTTCAGAAGGAAGGAAAGCACAGAGCCCCAGATTTTATGTTGTCCTGGAGAGCTTGCAGAGCACTGGGGAAAGGCAGGCAGAGAATTCCCTGATAGCACCTTCTCTGTGACTGGGAAGCAGAAGTGTTCACATTGCTTCGCAAGAATCGCTTTTGTGCAGAAAACACTAACACTTGTTCAGAAGGAAAGAAAGCACAGAGCCCCAGATTTTATGTTGTCCTGGAGAGCTTGCAGAGCACTGGGGAAAGGCAGGCAGAGAATTCCCTGCTGGCACCTTCTCTGTGCCTGTTCACATTGCTTCGCAGAATCGCTTTTGTGCAGAAAACAGTAACACTTGTTCAGAAGGAAAGAAAGCACAGAGCCCCAGATTCTATGTTGTCCTGGAGAGCTTGCAGAGCACTGGGGAAAGGCAGGCAGAGAATTCCCTGCTAGCACCTTCTCTGTGCCTGGGAAGCAGAAGTGTTCACATTGCTTCGCAAGAATCGCTTTTGTGCAGAAAACAGTAACACTTGTTCAGAAGGAAAGAAAGCACAGAGCCCCAGATTTTATGCTGTCCTGGAGAGCTTGCAGAGCACTGGGGAAAGGCAGGCAGAGAATTCCCTGCTGGCACCTTCTCTGTGCCTGTTCACATTGCTTCGCAGAATCGCTTTTGTGCAGAAAACACTAACACTTGTTCAGAACGAAAGAAAGCACAGAGCCCCAGATTCTATGTTGTCCTGGAGAGCTTGCAGAGCACTGGGGAAAGGCAGGCAGAGAATTCCCTGCTAGCACCTTCTCTGTGCCTTGGAAGCAGAAGTGTTCACATTGCTTCGCAGAATCGCTTTTGTGCAGAAAACAGTAACACTTGTTCAGAACGAAAGAAAGCACAGAGCCCCAGATTCTATGTTGTCTTGGAGAGCTTGCAGAGCACTGGGGAAAGGCAGGCAGAGAATTCCCTGCTAGCACTTTCTGTGTGCCTGTTCACATTGCTTCGCAGAATCGCTTTTGTGCAGAAAACAGTAACACTTGTTCAGAAGGAAAGAAAGCACAGAGCCCCAGATTCTATGTTGTCCTGGAGAGCTTGCAGAGCACTGGGGAAAGGCAGGCAGAGAATTCCCTGCTAGCACCTTCTCTGTGCCTGGGAAGCAGAAGTGTTCACATTGCTTCGCAGAATCGCTTTTGTGCAGAAAACAGTAACACTTGTTCAGAAGGAAAGAAAGCACAGAGCCCCAGATTTTATGTTGTCCTGGAGAGCTTGCAGAGCACTGGGGAAAGGCAGGCAGAGAATTCCCTGCTAGCACCTTCTCTGTGCCTGTTCACATTGCTTCGCAGAATCGCTTTTGTGCAGAAAACAGTAACACTTGTTCAGAAGGAAAGAAAGCACAGAGCCCCAGATTCTATGTTGTCCTGGAGAGCTTGCAGAGCACTGGGGAAAGGCAGGCAGAGAATTCCCTGCTAGCACCTTCTCTGTGCCTGTTCACATTGCTTCGCAGAATCGCTTTTGTGCAGAAAACAGTAACACTTGTTCAGAACGAAAGAAAGCACAGAGCCCCAGATTCTATGTTGTCCTGGAGAGCTTGCAGAGCACTGGGGAAAGGCAGGCAGAGAATTCCCTGCTAGCACCTTCTCTGTGCCTGGGAAGCAGAAGTGTTCACATTGCTTCGCAGAATCGCTTTTGTGCAGAAAACAGTAACACTTGTTCAGAACGAAAGACAGCACAGAGCCCCAGATTTTATGTTGTCCTGGAGAGCTTGCAGAGCACTGGGGAAAGGCAGGCAGAGAATTCCCTGCTAGCACCTTCTCTGTGCCTGTTCACATTGCTTCGCAGAATCGCTTTTGTGCAGAAAACAGTAACACTTGTTCAGAACGAAAGAAAGCACAGAGCCCCAGATTCTATGTTGTCTTGGAGAGCTTGCAGAGCACTGGGGAAAGGCAGGCAGAGAATTCCCTGCTAGTACCTTCTCTGTGCCTGGGAAGCAGAAGTGTTCACATTGCTTCGCAGAATCGCTTTTGTGCAGAAAACAGTAACACTTGTTCAGAAGGAAGGAAAGCACAGAGCCCCAGATTTTATGTTGTCCTGGAGAGCTTGCAGAGCACTGGGGAAAGGCAGGCAGAGAATTCCCTGATAGCACCTTCTCTGTGCCTGGGAAGCAGAAGTGTTCACATTGCTTCGCAAGAATCGCTTTTGTGCAGAAAACACTAACACTTGTTCAGAAGGAAAGAAAGCACAGAGCCCCAGATTTTATGTTGTCCTGGAGAGCTTGCAGAGCACTGGGGAAAGGCAGGCAGAGAATTCCCTGCTGGCACCTTCTCTGTGCCTGTTCACATTGCTTCGCAGAATCGCTTTTGTGCAGAAAACAGTAACACTTGTTCAGAAGGAAAGAAAGCACAGAGCCCCAGATTCTATGTTGTCCTGGAGAGCTTGCAGAGCACTGGGGAAAGGCAGGCAGAGAATTCCCTGCTAGCACCTTCTCTGTGCCTGGGAAGCAGAAGTGTTCACATTGCTTCGCAAGAATCGCTTTTGTGCAGAAAACAGTAACACTTGTTCAGAAGGAAAGAAAGCACAGAGCCCCAGATTTTATGCTGTCCTGGAGAGCTTGCAGAGCACTGGGGAAAGGCAGGCAGAGAATTCCCTGCTGGCACCTTCTCTGTGCCTGTTCACATTGCTTCGCAGAATCGCTTTTGTGCAGAAAACACTAACACTTGTTCAGAACGAAAGAAAGCACAGAGCCCCAGATTCTATGTTGTCCTGGAGAGCTTGCAGAGCACTGGGGAAAGGCAGGCAGAGAATTCCCTGCTAGCACCTTCTCTGTGCCTTGGAAGCAGAAGTGTTCACATTGCTTCGCAGAATCGCTTTTGTGCAGAAAACAGTAACACTTGTTCAGAACGAAAGAAAGCACAGAGCCCCAGATTCTATGTTGTCTTGGAGAGCTTGCAGAGCACTGGGGAAAGGCAGGCAGAGAATTCCCTGCTAGCACTTTCTGTGTGCCTGTTCACATTGCTTCGCAGAATCGCTTTTGTGCAGAAAACAGTAACACTTGTTCAGAAGGAAAGAAAGCACAGAGCCCCAGATTCTATGTTGTCCTGGAGAGCTTGCAGAGCACTGGGGAAAGGCAGGCAGAGAATTCCCTGCTAGCACCTTCTCTGTGCCTGGGAAGCAGAAGTGTTCACATTGCTTCGCAGAATCGCTTTTGTGCAGAAAACAGTAACACTTGTTCAGAAGGAAAGAAAGCACAGAGCCCCAGATTTTATGTTGTCCTGGAGAGCTTGCAGAGCACTGGGGAAAGGCAGGCAGAGAATTCCCTGCTAGCACCTTCTCTGTGCCTGTTCACATTGCTTCGCAGAATCGCTTTTGTGCAGAAAACAGTAACACTTGTTCAGAAGGAAAGAAAGCACAGAGCCCCAGATTCTATGTTGTCCTGGAGAGCTTGCAGAGCACTGGGGAAAGGCAGGCAGAGAATTCCCTGCTAGCACCTTCTCTGTGCCTGTTCACATTGCTTCGCAGAATCGCTTTTGTGCAGAAAACAGTAACACTTGTTCAGAACGAAAGAAAGCACAGAGCCCCAGATTCTATGTTGTCCTGGAGAGCTTGCAGAGCACTGGGGAAAGGCAGGCAGAGAATTCCCTGCTAGCACCTTCTCTGTGCCTGGGAAGCAGAAGTGTTCACATTGCTTCGCAGAATCGCTTTTGTGCAGAAAACAGTAACACTTGTTCAGAAGGAAGGAAAGCACAGAGCCCCAGATTTTATGTTGCCCTGGAGAGCTTGCAGAGCACTGGGGAAAGGCAGGCAGAGAATTCCCTGCTAGCACCTTCTCTGTGCCTGGGAAGCAGAAGTGTTCACATTGCTTCGCAGAATCGCTTTTGTGCAGAAAACAGTAACACTTGTTCAGAAGGAAAGAAAGCACAGAGCCCCAGATTTTATGTTGTCCTGGAGAGCTTGCAGAGCACTGGGGAAAGGCAGGCAGAGAATTCCCTGCTGGCACCTTCTCTGTGCCTGTTCACATTGCTTCGCAGAATCGCTTTTGTGCAGAAAACAGTAACACTTGTTCAGAAGGAAAGAAAGCACAGAGCCCCAGATTCTATGTTGTCCTGGAGAGCTTGCAGAGCACTGGGGAAAGGCAGGCAGAGAATTCCCTGCTAGCACCTTCTCTGTGCCTGGGAAGCAGAAGTGTTCACATTGCTTCGCAAGTATCGCTTTTGTGCAGAAAACAGTAACACTTGTTCAGAAGGAAAGAAAGCACAGAGCCCCAGATTCTATGTTGTCCTGGAGAGCTTGCAGAGCACTGGGGAAAGGCAGGCAGAGAATTCCCTGATAGCACCTTCTCTGTGCCTGGGAAGCAGAAGTGTTCACATTGCTTCGCAGAATCGCTTTTGTGCAGAAAACAGTAACACTTGTTCAGAACGAAAGAAAGCACAGAGCCCCAGATTCTATGTTGTCTTGGAGAGCTTGCAGAGCACTGGGGAAAGGCAGGCAGAGAATTCCCTGATAGCACCTTCTCTGTGCCTGTTCACATTGCTTCGCAGAATCGCTTTTGTGCAGAAAACAGTAACACTTGTTCAGAACGAAAAAAAGCACAGAGCCCCAGATTCTATGTTGTCCTGGAGAGCTTGCAGAGCACTGGGGAAAGGCAGGCAGAGAATTCCCTGCTAGCACCTTCTCTGTGCCTGGGAAGCAGAAGTGTTCACATTGCTTCGCAGAATCGCTTTTGTGCAGAAAACAGTAACACTTGTTCAGAACGAAAGAAAGCACAGAGCCCCAGATTCTATGTTGTCTTGGAGAGCTTGCAGAGCACTGGGGAAAGGCAGGCAGAGAATTCCCTGCTAGCACCTTCTCTGTGCCTGTTCACATTGCTTCGCAGAATCGCTTTTGTGCAGAAAACAGTAACACTTGTTCAGAAGGAAAGAAAGCACAGAGCCCCAGATTTTATGTTGTCCTGGAGAGCCTGCAGAGCACTGGGGAAAGGCAGGCAGAGAATTCCCTGCTAGCACCTTCTCTGTGCCTGTTCACATTGCTTCGCAGAATCGCTTTTGTGCAGAAAACAGTAACACTTGTTCAGAACGAAAGAAAGCACAGAGCCCCAGATTCTATGTTGTCCTGGAGAGCTTGCAGAGCACTGGGGAAAGGCAGGCAGAGAATTCCCTGCTAGCACCTTCTCTGTGCCTGGGAAGCAGAAGTGTTCACATTGCTTCGCAGAATCGCTTTTGTGCAGAAAACAGTAACACTTGTTCAGAAGGAAGGAAAGCACAGAGCCCCAGATTTTATGTTGCCCTGGAGAGCTTGCAGAGCACTGGGGAAAGGCAGGCAGAGAATTCCCTGCTAGCACCTTCTCTGTGCCTGGGAAGCAGAAGTGTTCACATTGCTTCGCAGAATCGCTTTTGTGCAGAAAACAGTAACACTTGTTCAGAAGGAAAGAAAGCACAGAGCCCCAGATTTTATGTTGTCCTGGAGAGCTTGCAGAGCACTGGGGAAAGGCAGGCAAAGAATTCCCTGCTGGCACCTTCTCTGTGCCTGTTCACATTGCTTCGCAGAATCGCTTTTGTGCAGAAAACAGTAACACTTGTTCAGAACGAAAGAAAGCACAGAGCCCCAGATTCTATGTTGTCCTGGAGAGCTTGCAGAGCACTGGGGAAAGGCAGGCAGAGAATTCCCTGCTAGCACCTTCTCTGTGCCTGGGAAGCAGAAGTGTTCACATTGCTTCGCAAGTATCGCTTTTGTGCAGAAAACACTAACACTTGTTCAGAAGGAAAGAAAGCACAGAGCCCCAGATTTTATGTTGTCCTGGAGAGCTTGCAGAGCACTGGGGAAAGGCAGGCAGAGAATTCCCTGCTAGCACCTTCTCTGTGCCTGGGAAGCAGAAGTGTTCACATTGCTTCGCAGAATCGCTTTTGTGCAGAAAACAGTAACACTTGTTCAGAACGAAAGAAAGCACAGAGCCCCAGATTCTATGTTGTCTTGGAGAGCTTGCAGAGCACTGGGGAAAGGCAGGCAGAGAATTCCCTGATAGCACCTTCTCTGTGCCTGTTCACATTGCTTCGCAGAATCGCTTTTGTGCAGAAAACAGTAACACTTGTTCAGAAGGAAAGAAAGCACAGAGCCCCAGATTCTATGTTGTCCTGGAGAGCTTGCAGAGCACTGGGGAAAGGCAGGCAGAGAATTCCCTGCTAGCACCTTCTCTGTGCCTGGGAAGCAGAAGTGTTCACATTGCTTCGCAAGAATCGCTTTTGTGCAGAAAACACTAACACTTGTTCAGAAGGAAAGAAAGCACAGAGCCCCAGATTTTATGTTGTCCTGGAGAGCTTGCAGAGCACTGGGGAAAGGCAGGCAGAGAATTCCCTGCTAGCACCTTCTCTGTGCCTGGGAAGCAGAAGTGTTCACATTGCTTCGCAAGAATCGCTTTTGTGCAGAAAACAGTAACACTTGTTCAGAAGGAAAGAAAGCACAGAGCCCCAGATTTGCTGTTGTCCTGGAGAGCTTGCAGAGCACTGGGGAAAGGCAGGCAGAGAATTCCCTGCTAGCACCTTCTCTGTGCCTGTTCACATTGCTTCGTAGAATCGCTTTTGTGCAGAAAACAGTAACACTTGTTCAGAAGGAAAGAAAGCACAGAGCCCCAGATTCTATGTTGTCCTGGAGAGCTTGCAGAGCACTGGGGAAAGGCAGGCAGAGAATTCCCTGCTAGCACCTTCTCTGTGCCTGTTCACATTGCTTCGCAGAATCGCTTTTGTGCAGAAAACAGTAACACTTGTTCAGAACGAAAGAAAGCACAGAGCCCCAGATTTTATGTTGTCTTGGAGAGCTTGCAGAGCACTGGGGAAAGGCAGGCAGAGAATTCCCTGATAGCACCTTCTCTGTGCCTGTTCACATTGCTTCGCAGAATCGCTTTTGTGCAGAAAACAGTAACACTTGTTCAGAAGGAAAGAAAGCACAGAGCCCCAGATTCTATGTTGTCCTGGAGAGCTTGCAGAGCACTGGGGAAAGGCAGGCAGAGATTTCCCTGCTAGCACCTTCTCTGTGCCTGGGAAGCAGAAGTGTTCACATTGCTTCGCATAATCGCTTTTGTGCAGAAAACAGTAACACTTGTTCAGAACGAAAGACAGCACAGAGCCCCAGATTTTATGTTGTCCTGGAGAGCTTGCAGAGCACTGGGGAAATGCAGGCAGAGAATTCCCTGCTAGCACCTTCTCTGTGCCTGTTCACATTGCTTCGCAGAATCGCTTTTGTGCAGAAAACAGTAACACTTGTTCAGAAGGAAAGAAAGCACAGAGCCCCAGATTCTATGTTGTCCTGGAGAGCTTGCAGAGCACTAGGGAAAGGCAGACAGAGAATTCCCTGCTAGCACCTTCTCTGTGCCTGGGAAGCAGAAGTGTTCACATTGCTTCGCAAGAATCGCTTTTGTGCAGAAAACACTAACACTTGTTCAGAAGGAAAGAAAGCACAGAGCCCCAGATTCTATGTTGTCCTGGAGAGCTTGCAGAGCACTGGGGAAAGGCAGGCAGAGAATTCCCTGCTAGCACCTTCTCTGTGCCTGGGAAGCAGAAGTGTTCACATTGCTTCGCATAATCGCTTTTGTGCAGAAAACAGTAACACTTGTTCAGAACGAAAGACAGCACAGAGCCCCAGATTTTATGTTGTCCTGGAGAGCTTGCAGAGCACTGGGGAAAGGCAGGCAGAGAATTCCCTGCTAGCACCTTCTCTGTGCCTGTTCACATTGCTTCGCAGAATCGCTTTTGTGCAGAAAACAGTAACACTTGTTCAGAAGGAAAGAAAGCACAGAGCCCCAGATTCTATGTTGTCCTGGAGAGCTTGCAGAGCACTGGGGAAAGGCAGGCAGAGAATTCCCTGCTGGCACCTTCTCTGTGCCTGGGAAGCAGAAGTGTTCACATTGCTTCGCATAATCGCTTTTGTGCAGAAAACACTAACACTTGTTCAGAAGGAAAGAAAGCACAGAGCCCCAGATTTTCTGTTGTCCTGGAGAGCTTGCAGAGCACTGGGGAAAGGCAGGCAGAGAATTCCCTGCTGGCACCTTCTCTGTGCCTGTTCACATTGCTTCGCAGAATCGCTTTTGTGCAGAAAACAGTAACACTTGTTCAGAAGGAAAGAAAGCACAGAGCCCCAGATTCTATGTTGTCCTGGAGAGCTTGCAGAGCACTGGGGAAAGGCAGGCAGAGAATTCCCTGCTAGCACCTTCTCTGTGCCTGGGAAGCAGAAGTGTTCACATTGCTTCGCAAGAATCGCTTTTGTGCAGAAAACAGTAACACTTGTTCAGAACGAAAGACAGCACAGAGCCCCAGATTTTATGTTGTCCTGGAGAGCTTGCAGAGCACTGGGGAAAGGCAGGCAGAGAATTCCCTGCTAGCACCTTCTCTGTGCCTGTTCACATTGCTTCGCAGAATCGCTTTTGTGCAGAAAACAGTAACACTTGTTCAGAAGGAAAGAAAGCACAGAGCCCCAGATTCTATGTTGTCCTGGAGAGCTTGCAGAGCACTGGGGAAAGGCAGGCAGAGAATTCCCTGCTAGCACCTTCTCTGTGCCTGTTCACATTGCTTCGCAGAATCGCTTTTGTGCAGAAAACAGTAACACTTGTTCAGAAGGAAAGAAAGCACAGAGCCCCAGATTCTATGTTGTCCTGGAGAGGTTGCAGAGCACTGGGGAAAGGCAGGCAGAGAATTCCCTGCTAGCACCTTCTCTGTGCCTGGGAAGCAGAAGTGTTCACATTGCTTCGCAGAATCGCTTTTGTGCAGAAAACAGTAACACTTGTTCAGAAGGAAGGAAAGCACAGAGCCCCAGATTTTATGTTGTCCTGGAGAGCTTGCAGAGCACTGGGGAAAGGCAGGCAGAGAATTCCCTGATAGCACCTTCTCTGTGCCTGGGAAGCAGAAGTGTTCACATTGCTTCGCAAGAATCGCTTTTGTGCAGAAAACACTAACACTTGTTCAGAAGGAAAGAAAGCACAGAGCCCCAGATTTTATGTTGTCCTGGAGAGCTTGCAGAGCACTGGGGAAAGGCAGGCAGAGAATTCCCTGATAGCACCTTCTCTGTGCCTGGGAAGCAGTAGTGTTCACATTGCTTCGCAAGAATCGCTTTTGTGCAGAAAACAGTAACACTTGTTCAGAACGAAAGACAGCACAGAGCCCCAGATTTTATGTTGTCCTGGAGAGCTTGCAGAGCACTGGGGAAAGGCAGGCAGAGAATTCCCTGCTAGCACCTTCTCTGTGCCTGTTCACATTGCTTCGCAGAATCGCTTTTGTGCAGAAAACAGTAACACTTGTTCAGAAGGAAAGAAAGCACAGAGCCCCAGATTCTATGTTGTCTTGGAGAGCTTGCAGAGCACTGGGGAAAGGCAGGCAGAGAATTCCCTGCTAGTACCTTCTCTGTGCCTGGGAAGCAGAAGTGTTCACATTGCTTCGCAGAATCGCTTTTGTGCAGAAAACAGTAACACTTGTTCAGAAGGAAGGAAAGCACAGAGCCCCAGATTTTATGTTGTCCTGGAGAGCTTGCAGAGCACTGGGGAAAGGCAGGCAGAGAATTCCCTGATAGCACCTTCTCTGTGCCTGGGAAGCAGAAGTGTTCACATTGCTTCGCAAGAATCGCTTTTGTGCAGAAAACACTAACACTTGTTCAGAAGGAAAGAAAGCACAGAGCCCCAGATTTTATGTTGTCCTGGAGAGCTTGCAGAGCACTGGGGAAAGGCAGGCAGAGAATTCCCTGCTGGCACCTTCTCTGTGCCTGTTCACATTGCTTCGCAGAATCGCTTTTGTGCAGAAAACAGTAACACTTGTTCAGAAGGAAAGAAAGCACAGAGCCCCAGATTCTATGTTGTCCTGGAGAGCTTGCAGAGCACTGGGGAAAGGCAGGCAGAGAATTCCCTGCTAGCACCTTCTCTGTGCCTGGGAAGCAGAAGTGTTCACATTGCTTCGCAAGAATCGCTTTTGTGCAGAAAACAGTAACACTTGTTCAGAAGGAAAGAAAGCACAGAGCCCCAGATTTTATGCTGTCCTGGAGAGCTTGCAGAGCACTGGGGAAAGGCAGGCAGAGAATTCCCTGCTGGCACCTTCTCTGTGCCTGTTCACATTGCTTCGCAGAATCGCTTTTGTGCAGAAAACACTAACACTTGTTCAGAAGGAAAAAAAGCACAGAGCCCCAGATTCTATGTTGTCCTGGAGAGCTTGCAGAGCACTGGGGAAAGGCAGGCAGAGAATTCCCTGCTAGCACCTTCTCTGTGCCTTGGAAGCAGAAGTGTTCACATTGCTTCGCAGAATCGCTTTTGTGCAGAAAACAGTAACACTTGTTCAGAACGAAAGAAAGCACAGAGCCCCAGATTCTATGTTGTCTTGGAGAGCTTGCAGAGCACTGGGGAAAGGCAGGCAGAGAATTCCCTGCTAGCACTTTCTGTGTGCCTGTTCACATTGCTTCGCAGAATCGCTTTTGTGCAGAAAACAGTAACACTTGTTCAGAAGGAAAGAAAGCACAGAGCCCCAGATTCTATGTTGTCCTGGAGAGCTTGCAGAGCACTGGGGAAAGGCAGGCAGAGAATTCCCTGCTAGCACCTTCTCTGTGCCTGGGAAGCAGAAGTGTTCACATTGCTTCGCAGAATCGCTTTTGTGCAGAAAACAGTAACACTTGTTCAGAAGGAAAGAAAGCACAGAGCCCCAGATTTTATGTTGTCCTGGAGAGCTTGCAGAGCACTGGGGAAAGGCAGGCAGAGAATTCCCTGCTAGCACCTTCTCTGTGCCTGTTCACATTGCTTCGCAGAATCGCTTTTGTGCAGAAAACAGTAACACTTGTTCAGAAGGAAAGAAAGCACAGAGCCCCAGATTCTATGTTGTCCTGGAGAGCTTGCAGAGCACTGGGGAAAGGCAGGCAGAGAATTCCCTGCTAGCACCTTCTCTGTGCCTGTTCACATTGCTTCGCAGAATCGCTTTTGTGCAGAAAACAGTAACACTTGTTCAGAACGAAAGAAAGCACAGAGCCCCAGATTCTATGTTGTCCTGGAGAGCTTGCAGAGCACTGGGGAAAGGCAGGCAGAGAATTCCCTGCTAGCACCTTCTCTGTGCCTGGGAAGCAGAAGTGTTCACATTGCTTCGCAGAATCGCTTTTGTGCAGAAAACAGTAACACTTGTTCAGAAGGAAGGAAAGCACAGAGCCCCAGATTTTATGTTGCCCTGGAGAGCTTGCAGAGCACTGGGGAAAGGCAGGCAGAGAATTCCCTGCTAGCACCTTCTCTGTGCCTGGGAAGCAGAAGTGTTCACATTGCTTCGCAGAATCGCTTTTGTGCAGAAAACAGTAACACTTGTTCAGAAGGAAAGAAAGCACAGAGCCCCAGATTTTATGTTGTCCTGGAGAGCTTGCAGAGCACTGGGGAAAGGCAGGCAGAGAATTCCCTGCTGGCACCTTCTCTGTGCCTGTTCACATTGCTTCGCAGAATCGCTTTTGTGCAGAAAACAGTAACACTTGTTCAGAACGAAAGAAAGCACAGAGCCCCAGATTCTATGTTGTCCTGGAGAGCTTGCAGAGCACTGGGGAAAGGCAGGCAGAGAATTCCCTGCTAGCACCTTCTCTGTGCCTGGGAAGCAGAAGTGTTCACATTGCTTCGCAAGTATCGCTTTTGTGCAGAAAACAGTAACACTTGTTCAGAAGGAAAGAAAGCACAGAGCCCCAGATTTTATGTTGTCCTGGAGAGCTTGCAGAGCACTGGGGAAAGGCAGGCAGAGAATTCCCTGATAGCACCTTCTCTGTGCCTGGGAAGCAGAAGTGTTCACATTGCTTCGCAGAATCGCTTTTGTGCAGAAAACAGTAACACTTGTTCAGAACGAAAGAAAGCACAGAGCCCCAGATTCTATGTTGTCTTGGAGAGCTTGCAGAGCACTGGGGAAAGGCAGGCAGAGAATTCCCTGATAGCACCTTCTCTGTGCCTGTTCACATTGCTTCGCAGAATCGCTTTTGTGCAGAAAACAGTACCACTTGTTCAGAAGGAAAGAAAGCACAGAGCCCCAGATTCTATGTTGTCCTGGAGAGCTTGCAGAGCACTGGGGAAAGGCAGGCAGAGAATTCCCTGCTAGCACCTTCTCTGTGCCTGGGAAGCAGAAGTGTTCACATTGCTTCGCAAGAATCGCTTTTGTGCAGAAAACACTAACACTTGTTCAGAAGGAAAGAAAGCACAGAGCCCCAGATTTGCTGTTGTCTTGGAGAGCTTGCAGAGCACTGGGGAAAGGCAGGCAGAGAATTCCCTGCTAGCACCTTCTCTGTGCCTGTTCACATTGCTTCGTAGAATCGCTTTTGTGCAGAAAACAGTAACACTTGTTCAGAAGGAAAGAAAGCACAGAGCCCCAGATTCTATGTTGTCCTGGAGAGCTTGCAGAGCACTGGGGAAAGGCAGGCAGAGAATTCCCTGCTAGCACCTTCTCTGTGCCTGTTCACATTGCTTCGCAGAATCGCTTTTGTGCAGAAAACAGTAACACTTGTTCAGAACGAAAGAAAGCACAGAGCCCCAGATTCTATGTTGTCTTGGAGAGCTTGCAGAGCACTGGGGAAAGGCTGGCAGAGAATTCCCTGATAGCACCTTCTCTGTGCCTGTTCACATTGCTTCGCAGAATCGCTTTTGTGCAGAAAACAGTAACACTTGTTCAGAAGGAAAGAAAGCACAGAGCCCCAGATTCTATGTTGTCCTGGAGAGCTTGCAGAGCACTGGGGAAAGGCAGGCAGAGAATTCCCTGCTAGCACCTTCTGTGTTCCTGGGAAGCAGAAGTGTTCACATTGCTTCGCATAATCGCTTTTGTGCAGAAAACAGTAACACTTGTTCAGAACGAAAGACAGCACAGAGCCCCAGATTTTATGTTGTCCTGGAGAGCTTGCAGAGCACTGGGGAAAGGCAGGCAGAGAATTCCCTGCTAGCACCTTCTCTGTGCCTGTTCACATTGCTTCGCAGAATCGCTTTTGTGCAGAAAACAGTAACACTTGTTCAGAAGGAAAGAAAGCACAGAGCCCCAGATTCTATGTTGTCCTGGAGAGTTTGCAGAGCACTGGGGAAAGGCAGGCAGAGAATTCCCTGCTAGCACCTTCTCTGTGCCTGGGAAGCAGAAGTGTTCACATTGCTTCGCAAGAATCGCTTTTGTGCAGAAAACACTAACACTTGTTCAGAAGGAAAGAAAGCACAGAGCCCCAGATTTTATGTTGTCCTGGAGAGCTTGCAGAGCACTGGGGAAAGGCAGGCAGAGAATTCCCTGCTAGCACCTTCTCTGTGCCTGGGAAGCAGAAGTGTTCACATTGCTTCGCAAGAATCGCTTTTGTGCAGAAAACACTAACACTTGTTCAGAAGGAAAGAAAGCACAGAGCCCCAGATTTTATGTTGTCCTGGAGAGCTTGCAGAGCACTGGGGAAAGGCAGGCAGAGAATTCCCTGATAGCACCTTCTCTGTGCCTGTTCACATTGCTTCGCAGAATCGCTTTTGTGCAGAAAACAGTAACACTTGTTCAGAAGGAAAGAAAGCACAGAGCCCCAGATTCTATGTTGTCCTGGAGAGGTTGCAGAGCACTGGGGAAAGGCAGGCAGAGAATTCCCTGCTAGCACCTTCTCTGTGCCTGGGAAGCAGAAGTGTTCACATTGCTTCGCAGAATCGCTTTTGTGCAGAAAACAGTAACACTTGTTCAGAAGGAAAGAAAGCACAGAGCCCCAGATTTTATGTTGTCCTGGAGAGCTTGCAGAGCACTGGGGAAAGGCAGGCAGAGAATTCCCTGATAGCACCTTCTCTGTGCCTGGGAAGCAGAAGTGTTCACATTGCTTCGCAAGAATCGCTTTTGTGCAGAAAACAGTAACACTTGTTCAGAAGGAAAGAAAGCACAGAGCCCCAGATTTTATGTTGTCCTGGAGAGCTTGCAGAGCACTGGGGAAAGGCAGGCAGAGAATTCCCTGCTAGCACCTTCTCTGTGCCTGTTCACATTGCTTCGCAGAATCGCTTTTGTGCAGAAAACAGTAACACTTGTTCAGAACGAAAGAAAGCACAGAGCCCCAGATTCTATGTTGTCCTGGAGAGGTTGCAGAGCACTGGGGAAAGGCAGGCAGAGAATTCCCTGCTAGCACCTTCTGTGTTCCTGGGAAGCAGAAGTGTTCACATTGCTTCGCAGAATCGCTTTTGTGCAGAAAACAGTAACACTTGTTCAGAAGGAAAGAAAGCACAGAGCCCCAGATTCTATGTTGTCCTGGAGAGCTTGCAGAGCACTGGGGAAAGGCAGGCAGAGAATTCCCTGCTAGCACCTTCTGTGTTCCTGGGAAGCAGAAGTGTTCACATTGCTTCGCATAATCGCTTTTGTGCAGAAAACAGTAACACTTGTTCAGAACGAAAGACAGCACAGAGCCCCAGATTTTATGTTGTCCTGGAGAGCTTGCAGAGCACTGGGGAAAGGCAGGCAGAGAATTCCCTGCTAGCACCTTCTCTGTGCCTGTTCACATTGCTTCGCAGAATCGCTTTTGTGCAGAAAACAGTAACACTTGTTCAGAAGGAAAGAAAGCACAGAGCCCCAGATTCTATGTTGTCCTGGAGAGTTTGCAGAGCACTGGGGAAAGGCAGGCAGAGAATTCCCTGCTAGCACCTTCTCTGTGCCTGGGAAGCAGAAGTGTTCACATTGCTTCGCAAGAATCGCTTTTGTGCAGAAAACACTAACACTTGTTCAGAAGGAAAGAAAGCACAGAGCCCCAGATTTTATGTTGTCCTGGAGAGCTTGCAGAGCACTGGGGAAAGGCAGGCAGAGAATTCCCTGCTAGCACCTTCTCTGTGCCTGGGAAGCAGAAGTGTTCACATTGCTTCGCAAGAATCGCTTTTGTGCAGAAAACACTAACACTTGTTCAGAAGGAAAGAAAGCACAGAGCCCCAGATTTTATGTTGTCCTGGAGAGCTTGCAGAGCACTGGGGAAAGGCAGGCAGAGAATTCCCTGATAGCACCTTCTCTGTGCCTGTTCACATTGCTTCGCAGAATCGCTTTTGTGCAGAAAACAGTAACACTTGTTCAGAAGGAAAGAAAGCACAGAGCCCCAGATTCTATGTTGTCCTGGAGAGGTTGCAGAGCACTGGGGAAAGGCAGGCAGAGAATTCCCTGCTAGCACCTTCTCTGTGCCTGGGAAGCAGAAGTGTTCACATTGCTTCGCAGAATCGCTTTTGTGCAGAAAACACTAACACTTGTTCAGAAGGAAAGAAAGCACAGAGCCCCAGATTTTATGTTGTCCTGGAGAGCTTGCAGAGCACTGGGGAAAGGCAGGCAGAGAATTCCCTGCTGGCACCTTCTCTGTGCCTGGGAAGCAGAAGTGTTCACATTGCTTCGCAAGAATCGCTTTTGTGCAGAAAACAGTAACACTTGTTCAGAAGGAAAGAAAGCACAGAGCCCCAGATTTTATGTTGTCCTGGAGAGCTTGCAGAGCACTGGGGAAAGGCAGGCAGAGAATTCCCTGATAGCACCTTCTCTGTGCCTGTTCACATTGCTTCGCAGAATCGCTTTTGTGCAGAAAACAGTAACACTTGTTCAGAACGAAAGAAAGCACAGAGCCCCAGATTCTATGTTGTCCTGGAGAGCTTGCAGAGCACTGGGGAAAGGCAGGCAGAGAATTCCCTGCTAGCACCTTCTCTGTGCCTGGGAAGCAGAAGTGTTCACATTGCTTCGCAGAATCGCTTTTGTGCAGAAAACAGTAACACTTGTTCAGAAGGAAAGAAAGCACAGAGCCCCAGATTCTATGTTGTCCTGGAGAGCTTGCAGAGCACTGGGGAAAGGCAGGCAGAGAATTCCCTGCTAGCACCTTCTGTGTTCCTGGGAAGCAGAAGTGTTCACATTGCTTCGCATAATCGCTTTTGTGCAGAAAACAGTAACACTTGTTCAGAACGAAAGACAGCACAGAGCCCCAGATTTTATGTTGTCCTGGAGAGCTTGCAGAGCACTGGGGAAAGGCAGGCAGAGAATTCCCTGCTAGCACCTTCTCTGTGCCTGTTCACATTGCTTCGCAGAATCGCTTTTGTGCAGAAAACAGTAACACTTGTTCAGAAGGAAAGAAAGCACAGAGCCCCAGATTCTATGTTGTCCTGGAGAGTTTGCAGAGCACTGGGGAAAGGCAGGCAGAGAATTCCCTGCTAGCACCTTCTCTGTGCCTGGGAAGCAGAAGTGTTCACATTGCTTCGCAAGAATCGCTTTTGTGCAGAAAACACTAACACTTGTTCAGAAGGAAAGAAAGCACAGAGCCCCAGATTTTATGTTGTCCTGGAGAGCTTGCAGAGCACTGGGGAAAGGCAGGCAGAGAATTCCCTGATAGCACCTTCTCTGTGCCTGGGAAGCAGAAGTGTTCACATTGCTTCGCAAGAATCGCTTTTGTGCAGAAAACACTAACACTTGTTCAGAAGGAAAGAAAGCACAGAGCCCCAGATTTTATGTTGTCCTGGAGAGCTTGCAGAGCACTGGGGAAAGGCAGGCAGAGAATTCCCTGATAGCACCTTCTCTGTGCCTGTTCACATTGCTTCGCAGAATCGCTTTTGTGCAGAAAACAGTAACACTTGTTCAGAAGGAAAGAAAGCACAGAGCCCCAGATTCTATGTTGTCCTGGAGAGCTTGCAGAGCACTGGGGAAAGGCAGGCAGAGAATTCCCTGCTAGCACCTTCTCTGTGCCTGGGAAGCAGAAGTGTTCACATTGCTTCGCAGAATCGCTTTTGTGCAGAAAACAGTAACACTTGTTCAGAAGGAAAGAAAGCACAGAGCCCCAGATTTTATGTTGTCCTGGAGAGCTTGCAGAGCACTGGGGAAAGGCAGGCAGAGAATTCCCTGCTAGCACCTTCTCTGTGCCTGGGAAGCAGAAGTGTTCACATTGCTTCGCAAGAATCGCTTTTGTGCAGAAAACAGTAACACTTGTTCAGAAGGAAAGAAAGCACAGAGCCCCAGATTTTATGTTGTCCTGGAGAGCTTGCAGAGCACTGGGGAAAGGCAGGCAGAGAATTCCCTGCTAGCACCTTCTCTGTGCCTGTTCACATTGCTTCGCAGAATCGCTTTTGTGCAGAAAACAGTAACACTTGTTCAGAAGGAAAGAAAGCACAGAGCCCCAGATTCTATGTTGTCCTGGAGAGCTTGCAGAGCACTGGGGAAAGGCAGGCAGAGAATTCCCTGCTAGCACCTTCTCTGTGCCTGGGAAGCAGAAGTGTTCACATTGCTTCGCAAGAATCGCTTTTGTGCAGAAAACACTAACACTTGTTCAGAAGGAAAGAAAGCACAGAGCCCCAGATTTTATGTTGTCCTGGAGAGCTTGCAGAGCACTGGGGAAAGGCAGGCAGAGAATTCCCTGCTAGCACCTTCTCTGTGCCTGGGAAGCAGAAGTGTTCACATTGCTTCGCAAGAATCGCTTTTGTGCAGAAAACACTAACACTTGTTCAGAAGGAAAGAAAGCACAGAGCCCCAGATTTGCTGTTGTCCTGGAGAGCTTGCAGAGCACTGGGGAAAGGCAGGCAGAGAATTCCCTGCTAGCACCTTCTCTGTGCCTGTTCACATTGCTTCGCAGAATCGCTTTTGTGCAGAAAACAGTAACACTTGTTCAGAAGGAAAGAAAGCACAGAGCCCCAGATTCTATGTTGTCCTGGAGAGCTTGCAGAGCACTGGGGAAAGGCAGGCAGAGAATTCCCTGCTAGCACCTTCTCTGTGCCTGGGAAGCAGAAGTGTTCACATTGCTTCGCAAGAATCGCTTTTGTGCAGAAAACACTAACACTTGTTCAGAAGGAAAGAAAGCACAGAGCCCCAGATTTTATGTTGTCCTGGAGAGCTTGCAGAGCACTGGGGAAAGGCAGGCAGAGAATTCCCTGCTAGCACCTTCTCTGTGCCTGGGAAGCAGAAGTGTTCACATTGCTTCGCAAGAATCGCTTTTGTGCAGAAAACACTAACACTTGTTCAGAAGGAAAGAAAGCACAGAGCCCCAGATTTGCTGTTGTCCTGGAGAGCTTGCAGAGCACTGGGGAAAGGCAGGCAGAGAATTCCCTGCTAGCACCTTCTCTGTGCCTGTTCACATTGCTTCGTAGAATCGCTTTTGTGCAGAAAACAGTAACACTTGTTCAGAAGGAAAGAAAGCACAGAGCCCCAGATTCTATGTTGTCCTGGAGAGCTTGCAGAGCACTGGGGAAAGGCAGGCAGAGAATTCCCTGCTAGCACCTTCTCTGTGCCTGTTCACATTGCTTCGCAGAATCGCTTTTGTGCAGAAAACAGTAACACTTGTTCAGAACGAAAGAAAGCACAGAGCCCCAGATTCTATGTTGTCTTGGAGAGCTTGCAGAGCACTGGGGAAAGGCTGGCAGAGAATTCCCTGATAGCACCTTCTCTGTGCCTGTTCACATTGCTTCGCAGAATCGCTTTTGTGCAGAAAACAGTAACACTTGTTCAGAACGAAAGACAGCACAGAGCCCCAGATTTTATGTTGTCCTGGAGAGCTTGCAGAGCACTGGGGAAAGGCAGGCAGAGAATTCCCTGCTAGCACCTTCTCTGTGCCTGGGAAGCAGAAGTGTTCACATTGCTTCGCAAGAATCGCTTTTGTGCAGAAAACACTAACACTTGTTCAGAAGGAAAGAAAGCACAGAGCCCCAGATTTTATGTTGTCCTGGAGAGCTTGCAGAGCACTGGGGAAAGGCAGGCAGAGAATTCCCTGATAGCACCTTCTCTGTGCCTGTTCACATTGCTTCGCAGAATCGCTTTTGTGCAGAAAACAGTAACACTTGTTCAGAACGAAAGAAAGCACAGAGCCCCAGATTCTATGTTGTCCTGGAGAGCTTGCAGAGCACTGGGGAAAGGCAGGCAGAGAATTCCCTGCTAGCACCTTCTCTGTGCCTGGGAAGCAGAAGTGTTCACATTGCTTCGCAGAATCGCTTTTGTGCAGAAAACACTAACACTTGTTCAGAAGGAAAGAAAGCACAGAGCCCCAGATTTTATGTTGTCCTGGAGAGCTTGCAGAGCACTGGGGAAAGGCAGGCAGAGAATTCCCTGCTAGCACCTTCTCTGTGCCTGGGAAGCAGAAGTGTTCACATTGCTTCGCAAGAATCGCTTTTGTGCAGAAAACAGTAACACTTGTTCAGAAGGAAAGAAAGCACAGAGCCCCAGATTTTATGTTGTCCTGGAGAGCTTGCAGAGCACTGGGGAAAGGCAGGCAGAGAATTCCCTGCTAGCACCTTCTCTGTGCCTGTTCACATTGCTTCGCAGAATCGCTTTTGTGCAGAAAACAGTAACACTTGTTCAGAACGAAAGAAAGCACAGAGCCCCAGATTCTATGTTGTCCTGGAGAGCTTGCAGAGCACTGGGGAAAGGCAGGCAGAGAATTCCCTGCTAGCACCTTCTCTGTGCCTGGGAAGCAGAAGTGTTCACATTGCTTCGCAGAATCGCTTTTGTGCAGAAAACAATAACACTTGTTCAGAAGGAAGGAAAGCACAGAGCCCCAGATTTTATGTTGCCCTGGAGAGCTTGCAGAGCACTGGGGAAAGGCAGGCAGAGAATTCCCTGCTAGCACCTTCTCTGTGCCTGGGAAGCAGAAGTGTTCACATTGCTTCGCAGAATCGCTTTTGTGCAGAAAACAGTAACACTTGTTCAGAAGGAAAGAAAGCACAGAGCCCCAGATTTTATGTTGTCCTGGAGAGCTTGCAGAGCACTGGGGAAAGGCAGGCAGAGAATTCCCTGCTGGCACCTTCTCTGCGCCTGTTCACATTGCTTCGCAGAATCGCTTTTGTGCAGAAAACAGTAACACTTGTTCAGAACGAAAGAAAGCACAGAGCCCCAGATTCTATGTTGTCCTGGAGAGCTTGCAGAGCACTGGGGAAAGGCAGGCAGAGAATTCCCTGCTAGCACCTTCTCTGTGCCTGGGAAGCAGAAGTGTTCACATTGCTTCGCAAGTATCGCTTTTGTGCAGAAAACACTAACACTTGTTCAGAAGGAAAGAAAGCACAGAGCCCCAGATTTTATGTTGTCCTGGAGAGCTTGCAGAGCACTGGGGAAAGGCAGGCAGAGAATTCCCTGCTAGCACCTTCTCTGTGCCTGTTCACATTGCTTCGTAGAATCGCTTTTGTGCAGAAAACAGTAACACTTGTTCAGAAGGAAAGAAAGCACAGAGCCCCAGATTCTATGTTGTCCTGGAGAGCTTGCAGAGCACTGGGGAAAGGCAGGCAGAGAATTCCCTGCTAGCACCTTCTCTGTGCCTGTTCACATTGCTTCGCAGAATCGCTTTTGTGCAGAAAACAGTAACACTTGTTCAGAACGAAAGAAAGCACAGAGCCCCAGATTCTATGTTGTCTTGGAGAGCTTGCAGAGCACTGGGGAAAGGCTGGCAGAGAATTCCCTGATAGCACCTTCTCTGTGCCTGTTCACATTGCTTCGCAGAATCGCTTTTGTGCAGAAAACAGTAACACTTGTTCAGAAGGAAAGAAAGCACAGAGCCCCAGATTCTATGTTGTCCTGGAGAGCTTGCAGAGCACTGGGGAAAGGCAGGCAGAGAATTCCCTGCTAGCACCTTCTGTGTTCCTGGGAAGCAGAAGTGTTCACATTGCTTCGCATAATCGCTTTTGTGCAGAAAACAGTAACACTTGTTCAGAACGAAAGAAAGCACAGAGCCCCAGATTTGCTGTTGTCCTGGAGAGCTTGCAGAGCACTGGGGAAAGGCAGGCAGAGAATTCCCTGCTAGCACCTTCTCTGTGCCTGTTCACATTGCTTCGCAGAATCGCTTTTGTGCAGAAAACAGTAACACTTGTTCAGAAGGAAAGAAAGCACAGAGCCCCAGATTCTATGTTGTCCTGGAGAGTTTGCAGAGCACTGGGGAAAGGCAGGCAGAGAATTCCCTGCTAGCACCTTCTCTGTGCCTGGGAAGCAGAAGTGTTCACATTGCTTCGCAAGAATCGCTTTTGTGCAGAAAACAGTAACACTTGTTCAGAAGGAAAGAAAGCACAGAGCCCCAGATTTTATGTTGTCCTGGAGAGCTTGCAGAGCACTGGGGAAAGGCAGGCAGAGAATTCCCTGCTAGCACCTTCTCTGTGCCTGGGAAGCAGAAGTGTTCACATTGCTTCGCAAGAATCGCTTTTGTGCAGAAAACACTAACACTTGTTCAGAAGGAAAGAAAGCACAGAGCCCCAGATTTTATGTTGTCCTGGAGAGCTTGCAGAGCACTGGGGAAAGGCAGGCAGAGAATTCCCTGATAGCACCTTCTCTGTGCCTGTTCACATTGCTTCGCAGAATCGCTTTTGTGCAGAAAACAGTAACACTTGTTCAGAAGGAAAGAAAGCACAGAGCCCCAGATTCTATGTTGTCCTGGAGAGCTTGCAGAGCACTGGGGAAAGGCAGGCAGAGAATTCCCTGCTAGCACCTTCTCTGTGCCTGGGAAGCAGAAGTGTTCACATTGCTTCGCAGAATCGCTTTTGTGCAGAAAACAGTAACACTTGTTCAGAAGGAAGGAAAGCACAGAGCCCCAGATTTTATGTTGCCCTGGAGAGCTTGCAGAGCACTGGGGAAAGGCAGGCAGAGAATTCCCTGCTAGCACCTTCTCTGTGCCTGTTCACATTGCTTCGTAGAATCGCTTTTGTGCAGAAAACAGTAACACTTGTTCAGAAGGAAAGAAAGCACAGAGCCCCAGATTCTATGTTGTCCTGGAGAGCTTGCAGAGCACTGGGGAAAGGCAGGCAGAGAATTCCCTGCTAGCACCTTCTCTGTGCCTGTTCACATTGCTTCGCAGAATCGCTTTTGTGCAGAAAACAGTAACACTTGTTCAGAACGAAAGAAAGCACAGAGCCCCAGATTCTATGTTGTCTTGGAGAGCTTGCAGAGCACTGGGGAAAGGCTGGCAGAGAATTCCCTGATAGCACCTTCTCTGTGCCTGTTCACATTGCTTCGCAGAATCGCTTTTGTGCAGAAAACAGTAACACTTGTTCAGAAGGAAAGAAAGCACAGAGCCCCAGATTCTATGTTGTCCTGGAGAGCTTGCAGAGCACTGGGGAAAGGCAGGCAGAGAATTCCCTGATAGCACCTTCTCTGTGCCTGGGAAGCAGAAGTGTTCACATTGCTTCGCAGAATCGCTTTTGTGCAGAAAACAGTAACACTTGTTCAGAACGAAAGAAAGCACAGAGCCCCAGATTCTATGTTGTCTTGGAGAGCTTGCAGAGCACTGGGGAAAGGCAGGCAGAGAATTCCCTGATAGCACCTTCTCTGTGCCTGTTCACATTGCTTCGCAGAATCGCTTTTGTGCAGAAAACAGTAACACTTGTTCAGAAGGAAAGAAAGCACAGAGCCCCAGATTCTATGTTGTCCTGGAGAGCTTGCAGAGCACTGGGGAAAGGCAGGCAGAGAATTCCCTGCTAGCACCTTCTCTGTGCCTGGGAAGCAGAAGTGTTCACATTGCTTCGCAAGAATCGCTTTTGTGCAGAAAACACTAACACTTGTTCAGAAGGAAAGAAAGCACAGAGCCCCAGATTTTATGTTGTCCTGGAGAGCTTGCAGAGCACTGGGGAAAGGCAGGCAGAGAATTCCCTGATAGCACCTTCTCTGTGCCTGGGAAGCAGAAGTGTTCACATTGCTTCGCAAGAATCGCTTTTGTGCAGAAAACAGTAACACTTGTTCAGAACGAAAGACAGCACAGAGCCCCAGATTCTATGTTGTCTTGGAGAGCTTGCAGAGCACTGGGGAAAGGCAGGCAGAGAATTCCCTGCTAGCACCTTCTCTGTGCCTGGGAAGCAGAAGTGTTCACATTGCTTCGCAAGAATCGCTTTTGTGCAGAAAACACTAACACTTGTTCAGAAGGAAAGAAAGCACAGAGCCCCAGATTTTATGTTGTCCTGCAGAGCTTGCAGAGCACTGGGGAAAGGCAGGCAGAGAATTCCCTGCTGGCACCTTCTCTGTGCCTGTTCACATTGCTTCGCAGAATCGCTTTTGTGCAGAAAACAGTAACACTTGTTCAGAAGGAAAGAAAGCACAGAGCCCCAGATTCTATGTTGTCCTGGAGAGCTTGCAGAGCACTGGGGAAAGGCAGGCAGAGAATTCCCTGCTAGCACCTTCTCTGTGCCTGGGAAGCAGAAGTGTTCACATTGCTTCGCAAGAATCGCTTTTGTGCAGAAAACAGTAACACTTGTTCAGAAGGAAAGAAAGCACAGAGCCCCAGATTTTATGTTGTCCTGGAGAGCTTGCAGAGCACTGGGGAAAGGCAGGCAGAGAATTCCCTGCTAGCACCTTCTCTGTGCCTGGGAAGCAGAAGTGTTCACATTGCTTCGCAAGAATCGCTTTTGTGCAGAAAACACTAACACTTGTTCAGAAGGAAAGAAAGCACAGAGCCCCAGATTTGCTGTTGTCCTGGAGAGCTTGCAGAGCACTGGGGAAAGGCAGGCAGAGAATTCCCTGCTAGCACCTTCTCTGTGCCTGTTCACATTGCTTCGCAGAATCACTTTTGTGCAGAAAACAGTAACACTTGTTCAGAACGAAAGAAAGCACAGAGCCCCAGATTCTATGTTGTCCTGGAGAGCTTGCAGAGCACTGGGGAAAGGCAGGCAGAGAATTCCCTGCTAGCACCTTCTCTGTGCCTGTTCACATTGCTTCGCAGAATCGCTTTTGTGCAGAAAACAGTAACACTTGTTCAGAACGAAAGAAAGCACAGAGCCCCAGATTCTATGTTGTCCTGGAGAGCTTGCAGAGCACTGGGGAAAGGCAGGCAGAGAATTCCCTGCTAGCACCTTCTCTGTGCCTGGGAAGCAGAAGTGTTCACATTGCTTCGCAGAATCGCTTTTGTGCAGAAAACAGTAACACTTGTTCAGAAGGAAAGAAAGCACAGAGCCCCAGATTCTATGTTGTCCTGGAGAGCTTGCAGAGCACTGGGGAAAGGCAGGCAGAGAATTCCCTGCTAGCACCTTCTCTGTGCCTGGGAAGCAGAAGTGTTCACATTGCTTCGCAGAATCGCTTTTGTGCAGAAAACAGTAACACTTGTTCAGAAGGAAAGAAAGCACAGAGCCCCAGATTCTATGTTGTCCTGGAGAGCTTGCAGAGCACTGGGGAAAGGCAGGCAGAGAATTCCCTGCTAGCACCTTCTCTGTGCCTGGGAAGCAGAAGTGTTCACATTGCTTCGCAGAATCGCTTTTGTGCAGAAAACACTAACACTTGTTCAGAAGGAAAGAAAGCACAGAGCCCCAGATTTTATGTTGTCCTGGAGAGCTTGCAGAGCACTGGGGAAAGGCAGGCAGAGAATTCCCTGCTGGCACCTTCTCTGTGCCTGTTCACATTGCTTCGCAGAATCGCTTTTGTGCAGAAAACAGTAACACTTGTTCAGAACGAAAGAAAGCACAGAGCCCCAGATTCTATGTTGTCCTGGAGAGCTTGCAGAGCACTGGGGAAAGGCAGGCAGAGAATTCCCTGCTAGCACCTTCTCTGTGCCTGGGAAGCAGAAGTGTTCGCATTGCTTCGCAAGTATCGCTTTTGTGCAGAAAACACTAACACTTGTTCAGAAGGAAAGAAAGCACAGAGCCCCAGATTTTATGTTGTCCTGGAGAGCTTGCAGAGCACTGGGGAAAGGCAGGCAGAGAATTCCCTGCTAGCACCTTCTCTGTGCCTGGGAAGCAGAAGTGTTCACATTGCTTCGCAAGAATCGCTTTTGTGCAGAAAACACTAACACTTGTTCAGAAGGAAAGAAAGCACAGAGCCCCAGATTTTATGTTGTCCTGGAGAGCTTGCAGAGCACTGGGGAAAGGCAGGCAGAGAATTCCCTGCTAGCACCTTCTCTGTGCCTGGGAAGCAGAAGTGTTCACATTGCTTCGCAAGAATCGCTTTTGTGCAGAAAACACTAACACTTGTTCAGAAGGAAAGAAAGCACAGAGCCCCAGATTTGCTGTTGTCCTGGAGAGCTTGCAGAGCACTGGGGAAAGGCAGGCAGAGAATTCCCTGCTAGCACCTTCTCTGTGCCTGTTCACATTGCTTCGTAGAATCGCTTTTGTGCAGAAAACAGTAACACTTGTTCAGAAGGAAAGAAAGCACAGAGCCCCAGATTCTATGTTGTCCTGGAGAGCTTGCAGAGCACTGGGGAAAGGCAGGCAGAGAATTCCCTGCTAGCACCTTCTCTGTGCCTGTTCACATTGCTTCGCAGAATCGCTTTTGTGCAGAAAACAGTAACACTTGTTCAGAACGAAAGAAAGCACAGAGCCCCAGATTCTATGTTGTCTTGGAGAGCTTGCAGAGCACTGGGGAAAGGCTGGCAGAGAATTCCCTGATAGCACCTTCTCTGTGCCTGTTCACATTGCTTCGCAGAATCGCTTTTGTGCAGAAAACAGTAACACTTGTTCAGAACGAAAGACAGCACAGAGCCCCAGATTTTATGTTGTCCTGGAGAGCTTGCAGAGCACTGGGGAAAGGCAGGCAGAGAATTCCCTGCTAGCACCTTCTCTGTGCCTGGGAAGCAGAAGTGTTCACATTGCTTCGCAAGAATCGCTTTTGTGCAGAAAACACTAACACTTGTTCAGAAGGAAAGAAAGCACAGAGCCCCAGATTTTATGTTGTCCTGGAGAGCTTGCAGAGCACTGGGGAAAGGCAGGCAGAGAATTCCCTGATAGCACCTTCTCTGTGCCTGTTCACATTGCTTCGCAGAATCGCTTTTGTGCAGAAAACAGTAACACTTGTTCAGAACGAAAGAAAGCACAGAGCCCCAGATTCTATGTTGTCCTGGAGAGCTTGCAGAGCACTGGGGAAAGGCAGGCAGAGAATTCCCTGCTAGCACCTTCTCTGTGCCTGGGAAGCAGAAGTGTTCACATTGCTTCGCAGAATCGCTTTTGTGCAGAAAACACTAACACTTGTTCAGAAGGAAAGAAAGCACAGAGCCCCAGATTTTATGTTGTCCTGGAGAGCTTGCAGAGCACTGGGGAAAGGCAGGCAGAGAATTCCCTGCTAGCACCTTCTCTGTGCCTGGGAAGCAGAAGTGTTCACATTGCTTCGCAAGAATCGCTTTTGTGCAGAAAACAGTAACACTTGTTCAGAAGGAAAGAAAGCACAGAGCCCCAGATTTTATGTTGTCCTGGAGAGCTTGCAGAGCACTGGGGAAAGGCAGGCAGAGAATTCCCTGCTAGCACCTTCTCTGTGCCTGTTCACATTGCTTCGCAGAATCGCTTTTGTGCAGAAAACAGTAACACTTGTTCAGAACGAAAGAAAGCACAGAGCCCCAGATTCTATGTTGTCCTGGAGAGCTTGCAGAGCACTGGGGAAAGGCAGGCAGAGAATTCCCTGCTAGCACCTTCTCTGTGCCTGGGAAGCAGAAGTGTTCACATTGCTTCGCAGAATCGCTTTTGTGCAGAAAACAATAACACTTGTTCAGAAGGAAGGAAAGCACAGAGCCCCAGATTTTATGTTGCCCTGGAGAGCTTGCAGAGCACTGGGGAAAGGCAGGCAGAGAATTCCCTGCTAGCACCTTCTCTGTGCCTGGGAAGCAGAAGTGTTCACATTGCTTCGCAGAATCGCTTTTGTGCAGAAAACAGTAACACTTGTTCAGAAGGAAAGAAAGCACAGAGCCCCAGATTTTATGTTGTCCTGGAGAGCTTGCAGAGCACTGGGGAAAGGCAGGCAGAGAATTCCCTGCTGGCACCTTCTCTGCGCCTGTTCACATTGCTTCGCAGAATCGCTTTTGTGCAGAAAACAGTAACACTTGTTCAGAACGAAAGAAAGCACAGAGCCCCAGATTCTATGTTGTCCTGGAGAGCTTGCAGAGCACTGGGGAAAGGCAGGCAGAGAATTCCCTGCTAGCACCTTCTCTGTGCCTGGGAAGCAGAAGTGTTCACATTGCTTCGCAAGTATCGCTTTTGTGCAGAAAACACTAACACTTGTTCAGAAGGAAAGAAAGCACAGAGCCCCAGATTTTATGTTGTCCTGGAGAGCTTGCAGAGCACTGGGGAAAGGCAGGCAGAGAATTCCCTGCTAGCACCTTCTCTGTGCCTGTTCACATTGCTTCGTAGAATCGCTTTTGTGCAGAAAACAGTAACACTTGTTCAGAAGGAAAGAAAGCACAGAGCCCCAGATTCTATGTTGTCCTGGAGAGCTTGCAGAGCACTGGGGAAAGGCAGGCAGAGAATTCCCTGCTAGCACCTTCTCTGTGCCTGTTCACATTGCTTCGCAGAATCGCTTTTGTGCAGAAAACAGTAACACTTGTTCAGAACGAAAGAAAGCACAGAGCCCCAGATTCTATGTTGTCTTGGAGAGCTTGCAGAGCACTGGGGAAAGGCTGGCAGAGAATTCCCTGATAGCACCTTCTCTGTGCCTGTTCACATTGCTTCGCAGAATCGCTTTTGTGCAGAAAACAGTAACACTTGTTCAGAAGGAAAGAAAGCACAGAGCCCCAGATTCTATGTTGTCCTGGAGAGCTTGCAGAGCACTGGGGAAAGGCAGGCAGAGAATTCCCTGCTAGCACCTTCTGTGTTCCTGGGAAGCAGAAGTGTTCACATTGCTTCGCATAATCGCTTTTGTGCAGAAAACAGTAACACTTGTTCAGAACGAAAGACAGCACAGAGCCCCAGATTTTATGTTGTCCTGGAGAGCTTGCAGAGCACTGGGGAAAGGCAGGCAGAGAATTCCCTGCTAGCACCTTCTCTGTGCCTGTTCACATTGCTTCGCAGAATCGCTTTTGTGCAGAAAACAGTAACACTTGTTCAGAAGGAAAGAAAGCACAGAGCCCCAGATTCTATGTTGTCCTGGAGAGTTTGCAGAGCACTGGGGAAAGGCAGGCAGAGAATTCCCTGCTAGCACCTTCTCTGTGCCTGGGAAGCAGAAGTGTTCACATTGCTTCGCAAGAATCGCTTTTGTGCAGAAAACACTAACACTTGTTCAGAAGGAAAGAAAGCACAGAGCCCCAGATTTTATGTTGTCCTGGAGAGCTTGCAGAGCACTGGGGAAAGGCAGGCAGAGAATTCCCTGCTAGCACCTTCTCTGTGCCTGGGAAGCAGAAGTGTTCACATTGCTTCGCAAGAATCGCTTTTGTGCAGAAAACACTAACACTTGTTCAGAAGGAAAGAAAGCACAGAGCCCCAGATTTTATGTTGTCCTGAAGAGCTTGCAGAGCACTGGGGAAAGGCAGGCAGAGAATTCCCTGATAGCACCTTCTCTGTGCCTGTTCACATTGCTTCGCAGAATCGCTTTTGTGCAGAAAACAGTAACACTTGTTCAGAAGGAAAGAAAGCACAGAGCCCCAGATTCTATGTTGTCCTGGAGAGCTTGCAGAGCACTGGGGAAAGGCAGGCAGAGAATTCCCTGCTAGCACCTTCTCTGTGCCTGGGAAGCAGAAGTGTTCACATTGCTTCGCAGAATCGCTTTTGTGCAGAAAACAGTAACACTTGTTCAGAAGGAAGGAAAGCACAGAGCCCCAGATTTTATGTTGCCCTGGAGAGCTTGCAGAGCACTGGGGAAAGGCAGGCAGAGAATTCCCTGCTAGCACCTTCTCTGTGCCTGTTCACATTGCTTCGTAGAATCGCTTTTGTGCAGAAAACAGTAACACTTGTTCAGAAGGAAAGAAAGCACAGAGCCCCAGATTCTATGTTGTCCTGGAGAGCTTGCAGAGCACTGGGGAAAGGCAGGCAGAGAATTCCCTGCTAGCACCTTCTCTGTGCCTGTTCACATTGCTTCGCAGAATCGCTTTTGTGCAGAAAACAGTAACACTTGTTCAGAACGAAAGAAAGCACAGAGCCCCAGATTCTATGTTGTCTTGGAGAGCTTGCAGAGCACTGGGGAAAGGCTGGCAGAGAATTCCCTGATAGCACCTTCTCTGTGCCTGTTCACATTGCTTCGCAGAATCGCTTTTGTGCAGAAAACAGTAACACTTGTTCAGAAGGAAAGAAAGCACAGAGCCCCAGATTCTATGTTGTCCTGGAGAGCTTGCAGAGCACTGGGGAAAGGCAGGCAGAGAATTCCCTGATAGCACCTTCTCTGTGCCTGGGAAGCAGAAGTGTTCACATTGCTTCGCAGAATCGCTTTTGTGCAGAAAACAGTAACACTTGTTCAGAACGAAAGAAAGCACAGAGCCCCAGATTCTATGTTGTCTTGGAGAGCTTGCAGAGCACTGGGGAAAGGCAGGCAGAGAATTCCCTGATAGCACCTTCTCTGTGCCTGTTCACATTGCTTCGCAGAATCGCTTTTGTGCAGAAAACAGTAACACTTGTTCAGAAGGAAAGAAAGCACAGAGCCCCAGATTCTATGTTGTCCTGGAGAGCTTGCAGAGCACTGGGGAAAGGCAGGCAGAGAATTCCCTGCTAGCACCTTCTCTGTGCCTGGGAAGCAGAAGTGTTCACATTGCTTCGCAAGAATCGCTTTTGTGCAGAAAACACTAACACTTGTTCAGAAGGAAAGAAAGCACAGAGCCCCAGATTTTATGTTGTCCTGGAGAGCTTGCAGAGCACTGGGGAAAGGCAGGCAGAGAATTCCCTGATAGCACCTTCTCTGTGCCTGGGAAGCAGAAGTGTTCACATTGCTTCGCAAGAATCGCTTTTGTGCAGAAAACAGTAACACTTGTTCAGAACGAAAGACAGCACAGAGCCCCAGATTCTATGTTGTCTTGGAGAGCTTGCAGAGCACTGGGGAAAGGCAGGCAGAGAATTCCCTGATAGCACCTTCTCTGTGCCTGGGAAGCAGAAGTGTTCACATTGCTTCGCAAGAATCGCTTTTGTGCAGAAAACACTAACACTTGTTCAGAAGGAAAGAAAGCACAGAGCCCCAGATTTTATGTTGTCCTGCAGAGCTTGCAGAGCACTGGGGAAAGGCAGGCAGAGAATTCCCTGCTGGCACCTTCTCTGTGCCTGTTCACATTGCTTCGCAGAATCGCTTTTGTGCAGAAAACAGTAACACTTGTTCAGAAGGAAAGAAAGCACAGAGCCCCAGATTCTATGTTGTCCTGGAGAGCTTGCAGAGCACTGGGGAAAGGCAGGCAGAGAATTCCCTGCTAGCACCTTCTCTGTGCCTGGGAAGCAGAAGTGTTCACATTGCTTCGCAAGAATCGCTTTTGTGCAGAAAACAGTAACACTTGTTCAGAAGGAAAGAAAGCACAGAGCCCCAGATTTTATGTTGTCCTGGAGAGCTTGCAGAGCACTGGGGAAAGGCAGGCAGAGAATTCCCTGCTAGCACCTTCTCTGTGCCTGGGAAGCAGAAGTGTTCACATTGCTTCGCAAGAATCGCTTTTGTGCAGAAAACACTAACACTTGTTCAGAAGGAAAGAAAGCACAGAGCCCCAGATTTGCTGTTGTCCTGGAGAGCTTGCAGAGCACTGGGGAAAGGCAGGCAGAGAATTCCCTGCTAGCACCTTCTCTGTGCCTGGGAAGCAGAAGTGTTCACATTGCTTCGCAGAATCGCTTTTGTGCAGAAAACAGTAACACTTGTTCAGAAGGAAAGAAAGCACAGAGCCCCAGATTCTATGTTGTCCTGGAGAGCTTGCAGAGCACTGGGGAAAGGCAGGCAGAGAATTCCCTGCTAGCACCTTCTGTGTTCCTGGGAAGCAGAAGTGTTCACATTGCTTCGCAGAATCGCTTTTGTGCAGAAAACAGTAACACTTGTTCAGAAGGAAAGAAAGCACAGAGCCCCAGATTCTATGTTGTCCTGGAGAGCTTGCAGAGCACTGGGGAAAGGCAGGCAGAGAATTCCCTGCTAGCACCTTCTCTGTGCCTGGGAAGCAGAAGTGTTCACATTGCTTCGCAGAATCGCTTTTGTGCAGAAAACACTAACACTTGTTCAGAAGGAAAGAAAGCACAGAGCCCCAGATTTTATGTTGTCCTGGAGAGCTTGCAGAGCACTGGGGAAAGGCAGGCAGAGAATTCCCTGCTGGCACCTTCTCTGTGCCTGTTCACATTGCTTCGCAGAATCGCTTTTGTGCAGAAAACAGTAACACTTGTTCAGAACGAAAGAAAGCACAGAGCCCCAGATTCTATGTTGTCCTGGAGAGCTTGCAGAGCACTGGGGAAAGGCAGGCAGAGAATTCCCTGCTAGCACCTTCTCTGTGCCTGGGAAGCAGAAGTGTTCGCATTGCTTCGCAAGTATCGCTTTTGTGCAGAAAACACTAACACTTGTTCAGAAGGAAAGAAAGCACAGAGCCCCAGATTTTATGTTGTCCTGGAGAGCTTGCAGAGCACTGGGGAAAGGCAGGCAGAGAATTCCCTGATAGCACCTTCTCTGTGCCTGGGAAGCAGAAGTGTTCACATTGCTTCGCAGAATCGCTTTTGTGCAGAAAACAGTAACACTTGTTCAGAACGAAAGAAAGCACAGAGCCCCAGATTCTATGTTGTCCTGGAGAGCTTGCAGAGCACTGGGGAAAGGCAGGCAGAGAATTCCCTGCTAGCACCTTCTCTGTGCCTGTTCACATTGCTTCGCAGAATCGCTTTTGTGCAGAAAACAGTAACACTTGTTCAGAAGGAAAGAAAGCACAGAGCCCCAGATTCTATGTTGTCCTGGAGAGCTTGCAGAGCACTGGGGAAAGGCAGGCAGAGAATTCCCTGCTAGCACCTTCTCTGTGCCTGTTCACATTGCTTCGCAGAATCGCTTTTGTGCAGAAAACAGTAACACTTGTTCAGAACGAAAGAAAGCACAGAGCCCCAGATTCTATGTTGTCCTGGAGAGCTTGCAGAGCACTGGGGAAAGGCAGGCAGAGAATTCCCTGCTAGCACCTTCTCTGTGCCTGGGAAGCAGAAGTGTTCACATTGCTTCGCAAGAATCGCTTTTGTGCAGAAAACACTAACACTTGTTCAGAAGGAAAGAAAGCACAGAGCCCCAGATTTTATGTTGTCCTGGAGAGCTTGCAGATAACTGGGGAAAGGCAGGCAGAGAATTCCCTGCTAGCACCTTCTCTGTGCCTGGGAAGCAGAAGTGTTCACATTGCTTCGCAAGAATCGCTTTTGTGCAGAAAACACTAACACTTGTTCAGAAGGAAAGAAAGCACAGAGCCCCAGATTTTATGTTGTCCTGGAGAGCTTGCAGAGCACTGGGGAAAGGCAGGCAGAGAATTCCCTGATAGCACCTTCTCTGTGCCTGGGAAGCAGAAGTGTTCACATTGCTTCGCAGAATCGCTTTTGTGCAGAAAACAGTAACACTTATTCAGAACGAAAGAAAGCACAGAGCCCCAGATTCTATGTTGTCTTGGAGAGCTTGCAGAGCACTGGGGAAAGGCAGGCAGAGAATTCCCTGCTAGCACCTTCTCTGTGCCTGTTCACATTGCTTCGCAGAATCGCTTTTGTGCAGAAAACAGTAACACTTGTTCAGAAGGAAAGAAAGCACAGAGCCCCAGATTCTATGTTGTCCTGGAGAGCTTGCAGAGCACTGGGGAAAGGCAGGCAGAGAATTCCCTGCTAGCACCTTCTCTGTGCCTGTTCACATTGCTTCGCAGAATCGCTTTTGTGCAGAAAACAGTAACACTTGTTCAGAACGAAAGAAAGCACAGAGCCCCAGATTCTATGTTGTCTTGGAGAGCTTGCAGAGCACTGGGGAAAGGCTGGCAGAGAATTCCCTGATAGCACCTTCTCTGTGCCTGTTCACATTGCTTCGCAGAATCGCTTTTGTGCAGAAAACAGTAACACTTGTTCAGAAGGAAAGAAAGCACAGAGCCCCAGATTCTATGTTGTCCTGGAGAGCTTGCAGAGCAATGGGGAAAGGCAGGCAGAGAATTCCCTGCTAGCACCTTCTGTGTTCCTGGGAAGCAGAAGTGTTCACATTGCTTCGCATAATCGCTTTTGTGCAGAAAACAGTAACACTTGTTCAGAACGAAAGACAGCACAGAGCCCCAGATTTGCTGTTGTCCTGGAGAGCTTGCAGAGCACTGGGGAAAGGCAGGCAGAGAATTCCCTGCTAGCACCTTCTCTGTGCCTGTTCACATTGCTTCGCAGAATCGCTTTTGTGCAGAAAACAGTAACACTTGTTCAGAAGGAAAGAAAGCACAGAGCCCCAGATTTTATGTTGTCCTGGAGAGCTTGCAGAGCACTGGGGAAAGGCAGGCAGAGAATTCCCTGATAGCACCTTCTCTGTGCCTGGGAAGCAGAAGTGTTCACATTGCTTCGCAAGAATCGCTTTTGTGCAGAAAACACTAACACTTGTTCAGAAGGAAAGAAAGCACAGAGCCCCAGATTTTATGTTGTCCTGGAGAGCTTGCAGAGCACTGGGGAAAGGCAGGCAGAGAATTCCCTGATAGCACCTTCTCTGTGCCTGGGAAGCAGAAGTGTTCACATTGCTTCGCAAGAATCGCTTTTGTGCAGAAAACACTAACACTTGTTCAGAAGGAAAGAAAGCACAGAGCCCCAGATTTTATGTTGTCCTGGAGAGCTTGCAGAGCACTGGGGAAAGGCAGGCAGAGAATTCCCTGCTAGCACCTTCTCTGTGCCTGTTCACATTGCTTCGCAGAATCGCTTTTGTGCAGAAAACAGTAACACTTGTTCAGAAGGAAAGAAAGCACAGAGCCCCAGATTCTATGTTGTCCTGGAGAGCTTGCAGAGCACTGGGGAAAGGCAGGCAGAGAATTCCCTGCTAGCACCTTCTCTGTGCCTGGGAAGCAGAAGTGTTCACATTGCTTCGCAAGAATCGCTTTTGTGCAGAAAACACTAACACTTGTTCAGACGGAAAGAAAGCACAGAGCCCCAGATTTTATGTTGTCCTGGAGAGCTTGCAGAGCACTGGGGAAAGGCAGGCAGAGAATTCCCTGCTAGCACCTTCTCTGTGCCTGGGAAGCAGAAGTGTTCACATTGCTTCGCAAGAATCGCTTTTGTGCAGAAAACACTAACACTTGTTCAGAAGGAAAGAAAGCACAGAGCCCCAGATTTTATGTTGTCCTGGAGAGCTTGCAGAGCACTGGGGAAAGGCAGGCAGAGAATTCCCTGCTAGCACCTTCTCTGTGCCTGTTCACATTGCTTCGCAGAATCGCTTTTGTGCAGAAAACAGTAACACTTGCTCAGAACGAAAGAAAGCACAGAGCCCCAGATTCTATGTTGTCCTGGAGAGCTTGCAGAGCACTGGGGAAAGGCAGGCAGAGAATTCCCTGCTAGCACCTTCTGTGTTCCTGGGAAGCAGAAGTGTTCACATTGCTTCGCATAATCGCTTTTGTGCAGAAAACAGTAACACTTGTTCAGAACGAAAGACAGCACAGAGCCCCAGATTTTATGTTGTCCTGGAGAGCTTGCAGAGCACTGGGGAAAGGCAGGCAGAGAATTCCCTGCTAGCACCTTCTCTGTGCCTGTTCACATTGCTTCGCAGAATCGCTTTTGTGCAGAAAACAGTAACACTTGTTCAGAAGGAAAGAAAGCACAGAGCCCCAGATTCTATGTTGTCCTGGAGAGTTTGCAGAGCACTGGGGAAAGGCAGGCAGAGAATTCCCTGCTAGCACCTTCTCTGTGCCTGGGAAGCAGAAGTGTTCACATTGCTTCGCAAGAATCGCTTTTGTGCAGAAAACAGTAACACTTGTTCAGAAGGAAAGAAAGCACAGAGCCCCAGATTTTATGTTGTCCTGGAGAGCTTGCAGAGCACTGGGGAAAGGCAGGCAGAGAATTCCCTGATAGCACCTTCTCTGTGCCTGGGAAGCAGAAGTGTTCACATTGCTTCGCAAGAATCGCTTTTGTGCAGAAAACACTAACACTTGTTCAGAAGGAAAGAAAGCACAGAGCCCCAGATTTTATGTTGTCCTGCAGAGCTTGCAGAGCACTGGGGAAAGGCAGGCAGAGAATTCCCTGCTGGCACCTTCTCTGTGCCTGTTCACATTGCTTCGCAGAATCGCTTTTGTGCAGAAAACAGTAACACTTGTTCAGAAGGAAAGAAAGCACAGAGCCCCAGATTCTATGTTGTCCTGGAGAGCTTGCAGAGCACTGGGGAAAGGCAGGCAGAGAATTCCCTGCTAGCACCTTCTCTGTGCCTGGGAAGCAGAAGTGTTCACATTGCTTCGCAAGAATCGCTTTTGTGCAGAAAACACTAACACTTGTTCAGAAGGAAAGAAAGCACAGAGCCCCAGATTTTATGTTGTCCTGG
Organism: Strix aluco; assembly: GCF_031877795.1. NCBI lineage: Eukaryota > Metazoa > Chordata > Aves > Strigiformes > Strigidae > Strix > Strix aluco. The sequence continues at coordinate 1,577,000 of NW_027436556.1, forward strand.
AGAGCTTGCAGAGCACTGGGGAAAGGCAGGCAGAGAATTCCCTGCTAGCACCTTCTCTGTGCCTGGGAAGCAGAAGTGTTCACATTGCTTCGCAAGAATCGCTTTTGTGCAGAAAACACTAACACTTGTTCAGAAGGAAAGAAAGCACAGAGCCCCAGATTTGCTGTTGTCCTGGAGAGCTTGCAGAGCACTGGGGAAAGGCAGGCAGAGAATTCCCTGCTAGCACCTTCTCTGTGCCTGTTCACATTGCTTCGTAGAATCGCTTTTGTGCAGAAAACAGTAACACTTGTTCAGAAGGAAAGAAAGCACAGAGCCCCAGATTCTATGTTGTCCTGGAGAGCTTGCAGAGCACTGGGGAAAGGCAGGCAGAGAATTCCCTGCTAGCACCTTCTCTGTGCCTGTTCACATTGCTTCGCAGAATCGCTTTTGTGCAGAAAACAGTAACACTTGTTCAGAAGGAAAGAAAGCACAGAGCCCCAGATTCTATGTTGTCCTGGAGAGCTTGCAGAGCACTGGGGAAAGGCAGGCAGAGAATTCCCTGCTAGCACCTTCTGTGTTCCTGGGAAGCAGAAGTGTTCACATTGCTTCGCATAATCGCTTTTGTGCAGAAAACAGTAACACTTGTTCAGAACGAAAGACAGCACAGAGCCCCAGATTTTATGTTGTCCTGGAGAGCTTGCAGAGCACTGGGGAAAGACAGGCAGAGAATTCCCTGCTAGCACCTTCTCTGTGCCTGTTCACATTGCTTCGCAGAATCGCTTTTGTGCAGAAAACAGTAACACTTGTTCAGAAGGAAAGAAAGCACAGAGCCCCAGATTCTATGTTGTCCTGGAGAGTTTGCAGAGCACTGGGGAAAGGCAGGCAGAGAATTCCCTGCTAGCACCTTCTCTGTGCCTGGGAAGCAGAAGTGTTCACATTGCTTCGCAAGAATCGCTTTTGTGCAGAAAACAGTAACACTTGTTCAGAAGGAAAGAAAGCACAGAGCCCCAGATTTTATGTTGTCCTGGAGAGCTTGCAGAGCACTGGGGAAAGGCAGGCAGAGAATTCCCTGATAGCACCTTCTCTGTGCCTGGGAAGCAGAATTGTTCACATTGCTTCGCAAGAATCGCTTTTGTGCAGAAAACACTAACACTTGTTCAGAAGGAAAGAAAGCACAGAGCCCCAGATTTTATGTTGTCCTGGAGAGCTTGCAGAGCACTGGGGAAAGGCAGGCAGAGAATTCCCTGCTAGCACCTTCTCTGTGCCTGTTCACATTGCTTCGCAGAATCGCTTTTGTGCAGAAAACAGTAACACTTGTTCAGAAGGAAAGAAAGCACAGAGCCCCAGATTCTATGTTGTCCTGGAGAGCTTGCAGAGCACTGGGGAAAGGCAGGCAGAGAATTCCCTGCTAGCACCTTCTCTGTGCCTGGGAAGCAGAAGTGTTCACATTGCTTCGCAAGAATCGCTTTTGTGCAGAAAACACTAACACTTGTTCAGAAGGAAAGAAAGCACAGAGCCCCAGATTTTATGTTGTCCTGGAGAGCTTGCAGAGCACTGGGGAAAGGCAGGCAGAGAATTCCCTGCTAGCACCTTCTCTGTGCCTGGGAAGCAGAAGTGTTCACATTGCTTCGCAAGAATCGCTTTTGTGCAGAAAACACTAACACTTGTTCAGAAGGAAAGAAAGCACAGAGCCCCAGATTTGCTGTTGTCCTGGAGAGGTTGCAGAGCACTGGGGAAAGGCAGGCAGAGAATTCCCTGCTAGCACCTTCTCTGTGCCTGTTCACATTGCTTCGTAGAATCGCTTTTGTGCAGAAAACAGTAACACTTGTTCAGAAGGAAAGAAAGCACAGAGCCCCAGATTCTATGTTGTCCTGGAGAGCTTGCAGAGCACTGGGGAAAGGCAGGCAGAGAATTCCCTGCTAGCACCTTCTCTGTGCCTGTTCACATTGCTTCGCAGAATCGCTTTTGTGCAGAAAACAGTAACACTTGTTCAGAACGAAAGAAAGCACAGAGCCCCAGATTTTATGTTGTCTTGGAGAGCTTGCAGAGCACTGGGGAAAGGCAGGCAGAGAATTCCCTGATAGCACCTTCTCTGTGCCTGTTCACATTGCTTCGCAGAATCGCTTTTGTGCAGAAAACAGTAACACTTGTTCAGAAGGAAAGAAAGCACAGAGCCCCAGATTCTATGTTGTCCTGGAGAGCTTGCAGAGCACTGGGGAAAGGCAGGCAGAGATTTCCCTGCTAGCACCTTCTCTGTGCCTGGGAAGCAGAAGTGTTCACATTGCTTCGCAGAATCGCTTTTGTGCAGAAAACAGTAACACTTGTTCAGAACGAAAGACAGCACAGAGCCCCAGATTTTATGTTGTCCTGCAGAGCTTGCAGAGCACTGGGGAAAGGCAGGCAGAGAATTCCCTGCTAGCACCTTCTCTGTGCCTGTTCACATTGCTTCGCAGAATCGCTTTTGTGCAGAAAACAGTAACACTTGTTCAGAAGGAAAGAAAGCACAGAGCCCCAGATTCTATGTTGTCCTGGAGAGCTTGCAGAGCACTGGGGAAAGGCAGGCAGAGAATTCCCTGCTAGCACCTTCTCTGTGCCTGGGAAGCAGAAGTGTTCACATTGCTTCGCAAGAATCGCTTTTGTGCAGAAAACAGTAACACTTGTTCAGAACGAAAGAAAGCACAGAGCCCCAGATTCTATGTTGTCTTGGAGAGCTTGCAGAGCACTGGGGAAAGGCTGGCAGAGAATTCCCTGATAGCACCTTCTCTGTGCCTGTTCACATTGCTTCGCAGAATCGCTTTTGTGCAGAAAACAGTAACAATTGTTCAGAAGGAAAGAAAGCACAGAGCCCCAGATTCTATGTTGTCCTGGAGAGCTTGCAGAGCACTGGGGAAAGGCAGGCAGAGAATTCCCTGCTAGCACCTTCTGTGTTCCTGGGAAGCAGAAGTGTTCACATTGCTTCGCATAATCGCTTTTGTGCAGAAAACAGTAACACTTGTTCAGAACGAAAGACAGCACAGAGCCCCAGATTTTATGTTGTCCTGGAGAGCTTGCAGAGCACTGGGGAAAGGCAGGCAGAGAATTCCCTGCTAGCACCTTCTCTGTGCCTGTTCACATTGCTTCGCAGAATCGCTTTTGTGCAGAAAACAGTAACACTTGTTCAGAAGGAAAGAAAGCACAGAGCCCCAGATTCTATGTTGTCCTGGAGAGTTTGCAGAGCACTGGGGAAAGGCAGGCAGAGAATTCCCTGCTAGCACCTTCTCTGTGCCTGGGAAGCAGAAGTGTTCACATTGCTTCGCAAGAATCGCTTTTGTGCAGAAAACACTAACACTTGTTCAGAAGGAAAGAAAGCACAGAGCCCCAGATTTTATGTTGTCCTGGAGAGCTTGCAGAGCACTGGGGAAAGGCAGGCAGAGAATTCCCTGATAGCACCTTCTCTGTGCCTGGGAAGCAGAAGTGTTCACATTGCTTCGCAAGAATCGCTTTTGTGCAGAAAACACTAACACTTGTTCAGAAGGAAAGAAAGCACAGAGCCCCAGATTTTATGTTGTCCTGCAGAGCTTGCAGAGCACTGGGGAAAGGCAGGCAGAGAATTCCCTGCTGGCACCTTCTCTGTGCCTGTTCACATTGCTTCGCAGAATCGCTTTTGTGCAGAAAACAGTAACACTTGTTCAGAAGGAAAGAAAGCACAGAGCCCCAGATTCTATGTTGTCCTGGAGAGCTTGCAGAGCACTGGGGAAAGGCAGGCAGAGAATTCCCTGCTAGCACCTTCTCTGTGCCTGGGAAGCAGAAGTGTTCACATTGCTTCGCAAGAATCGCTTTTGTGCAGAAAACACTAACACTTGTTCAGAAGGAAAGAAAGCACAGAGCCCCAGATTCTATGTTGTCCTGGAGAGCTTGCAGAGCACTGGGGAAAGGCAGGCAGAGAATTCCCTGCTAGCACCTTCTCTGTGCCTGTTCACATTGCTTCGTAGAATCGCTTTTGTGCAGAAAACAGTAACACTTGTTCAGAAGGAAAGAAAGCACAGAGCCCCAGATTCTATGTTGTCCTGGAGAGCTTGCAGAGCACTGGGGAAAGGCAGGCAGAGAATTCCCTGCTAGCACCTTCTCTGTGCCTGTTCACATTGCTTCGCAGAATCGCTTTTGTGCAGAAAACAGTAACACTTGTTCAGAAGGAAAGAAAGCACAGAGCCCCAGATTCTATGTTGTCCTGGAGAGCTTGCAGAGCACTGGGGAAAGGCAGGCAGAGAATTCCCTGCTAGCACCTTCTCTGTGCCTGGGAAGCAGAAGTGTTCACATTGCTTCGCAAGAATCGCTTTTGTGCAGAAAACACTAACACTTGTTCAGAAGGAAAGAAAGCACAGAGCCCCAGATTTTATGTTGTCCTGGAGAGCTTGCAGAGCACTGGGGAAAGGCAGGCAGAGAATTCCCTGCTAGCACCTTCTCTGTGCCTGGGAAGCAGAAGTGTTCACATTGCTTCGCAAGAATCGCTTTTGTGCAGAAAACACTAACACTTGTTCAGAAGGAAAGAAAGCACAGAGCCCCAGATTTGCTGTTGTCCTGGAGAGGTTGCAGAGCACTGGGGAAAGGCAGGCAGAGAATTCCCTGCTAGCACCTTCTCTGTGCCTGTTCACATTGCTTCGTAGAATCGCTTTTGTGCAGAAAACAGTAACACTTGTTCAGAAGGAAAGAAAGCACAGAGCCCCAGATTCTATGTTGTCCTGGAGAGCTTGCAGAGCACTGGGGAAAGGCAGGCAGAGAATTCCCTGCTAGCACCTTCTCTGTGCCTGTTCACATTGCTTCGCAGAATCGCTTTTGTGCAGAAAACACTAACACTTGTTCAGAACGAAAGAAAGCACAGAGCCCCAGATTTTATGTTGTCTTGGAGAGCTTGCAGAGCACTGGGGAAAGGCAGGCAGAGAATTCCCTGATAGCACCTTCTCTGTGCCTGTTCACATTGCTTCGCAGAATCGCTTTTGTGCAGAAAACAGTAACACTTGTTCAGAAGGAAAGAAAGCACAGAGCCCCAGATTCTATGTTGTCCTGGAGAGCTTGCAGAGCACTGGGGAAAGGCAGGCAGAGATTTCCCTGCTAGCACCTTCTCTGTGCCTGGGAAGCAGAAGTGTTCACATTGCTTCGCATAATCGCTTTTGTGCAGAAAACAGTAACACTTGTTCAGAACGAAAGACAGCACAGAGCCCCAGATTTTATGTTGTCCTGCAGAGCTTGCAGAGCACTGGGGAAAGGCAGGTAGAGAATTCCCTGCTAGCACCTTCTCTGTGCCTGTTCACATTGCTTCGCAGAATCGCTTTTGTGCAGAAAACAGTAACACTTGTTCAGAAGGAAAGAAAGCACAGAGCCCCAGATTCTATGTTGTCCTGGAGAGCTTGCAGAGCACTGGGGAAAGGCAGGCAGAGAATTCCCTGCTAGCACCTTCTCTGTGCCTGGGAAGCAGAAGTGTTCACATTGCTTCGCAAGAATCGCTTTTGTGCAGAAAACAGTAACACTTGTTCAGAACGAAAGAAAGCACAGAGCCCCAGATTCTATGTTGTCTTGGAGAGCTTGCAGAGCACTGGGGAAAGGCTGGCAGAGAATTCCCTGATAGCACCTTCTCTGTGCCTGTTCACATTGCTTCGCAGAATCGCTTTTGTGCAGAAAACAGTAACAATTGTTCAGAAGGAAAGAAAGCACAGAGCCCCAGATTCTATGTTGTCCTGGAGAGCTTGCAGAGCACTGGGGAAAGGCAGGCAGAGAATTCCCTGCTAGCACCTTCTGTGTTCCTGGGAAGCAGAAGTGTTCACATTGCTTCGCATAATCGCTTTTGTGCAGAAAACAGTAACACTTGTTCAGAACGAAAGACAGCACAGAGCCCCAGATTTTATGTTGTCCTGGAGAGCTTGCAGAGCACTGGGGAAAGGCAGGCAGAGAATTCCCTGCTAGCACCTTCTCTGTGCCTGTTCACATTGCTTCGCAGAATCGCTTTTGTGCAGAAAACAGTAACACTTGTTCAGAAGGAAAGAAAGCACAGAGCCCCAGATTTTATGTTGTCCTGGAGAGTTTGCAGAGCACTGGGGAAAGGCAGGCAGAGAATTCCCTGCTAGCACCTTCTCTGTGCCTGGGAAGCAGAAGTGTTCACATTGCTTCGCAAGAATCGCTTTTGTGCAGAAAACACTAACACTTGTTCAGAACGAAAGAAAGCACAGAGCCCCAGATTCTATGTTGTCTTGGAGAGCTTGCAGAGCACTGGGGAAAGGCAGGCAGAGAATTCCCTGCTAGCACCTTCTCTGTGCCTGTTCACATTGCTTCGCAGAATCGCTTTTGTGCAGAAAACAGTAACAATTGTTCAGAAGGAAAGAAAGCACAGAGCCCCAGATTCTATGTTGTCCTGGAGAGCTTGCAGAGCACTGGGGAAAGGCAGGCAGAGAATTCCCTGCTAGCACCTTCTGTGTTCCTGGGAAGCAGAAGTGTTCACATTGCTTCGCATAATCGCTTTTGTGCAGAAAACAGTAACACTTGTTCAGAACGAAAGACAGCACAGAGCCCCAGATTTTATGTTGTCCTGGAGAGCTTGCAGAGCACTGGGGAAAGGCAGGCAGAGAATTCCCTGCTAGCACCTTCTCTGTGCCTGTTCACATTGCTTCGCAGAATCGCTTTTGTGCAGAAAACAGTAACACTTGTTCAGAAGGAAAGAAAGCACAGAGCCCCAGATTTTATGTTGTCCTGGAGAGTTTGCAGAGCACTGGGGAAAGGCAGGCAGAGAATTCCCTGCTAGCACCTTCTCTGTGCCTGGGAAGCAGAAGTGTTCACATTGCTTCGCAAGAATCGCTTTTGTGCAGAAAACACTAACACTTGTTCAGAAGGAAAGAAAGCACAGAGCCCCAGATTTTATGTTGTCCTGGAGAGCTTGCAGAGCACTGGGGAAAGGCAGGCAGAGAATTCCCTGATAGCACCTTCTCTGTGCCTGGGAAGCAGAAGTGTTCACATTGCTTCGCAAGAATCGCTTTTGTGCAGAAAACACTAACACTTGTTCAGAAGGAAAGAAAGCACAGAGCCCCAGATTCTATGTTGTCCTGCAGAGCTTGCAGAGCACTGGGGAAAGGCAGGCAGAGAATTCCCTGCTGGCACCTTCTCTGTGCCTGTTCACATTGCTTCGCAGAATCGCTTTTGTGCAGAAAACAGTAACACTTTTTCAGAAGGAAAGAAAGCACAGAGCCCCAGATTCTATGTTGTCCTGGAGAGCTTGCAGAGCACTGGGGAAAGGCAGGCAGAGAATTCCCTGCTAGCACCTTCTCTGTGCCTGGGAAGCAGAAGTGTTCACATTGCTTCGCAAGAATCGCTTTTGTGCAGAAAACACTAACACTTGTTCAGAAGGAAAGAAAGCACAGAGCCCCAGATTTGCTGTTGTCCTGGAGAGCTTGCAGAGCACTGGGGAAAGGCAGGCAGAGAATTCCCTGCTAGCACCTTCTGTGTGCCTGTTCACATTGCTTCGCAGAATCGCTTTTGTGCAGAAAACAGTAACACTTGTTCAGAAGGAAAGAAAGCACAGAGCCCCAGATTCTATGTTGTCCTGGAGAGCTTGCAGAGCACTGGGGAAAGGCAGGCAGAGAATTCCCTGCTAGCACCTTCTCTGTGCCTGTTCACATTGCTTCGCAGAATCGCTTTTGTGCAGAAAACAGTAACACTTGTTCAGAAGGAAAGAAAGCACAGAGCCCCAGATTTTATGTTGTCTTGGAGAGCTTGCAGAGCACTGGGGAAAGGCAGGCAGAGAATTCCCTGATAGCACCTTCTCTGTGCCTGTTCACATTGCTTCGCAGAATCGCTTTTGTGCAGAAAACAGTAACACTTGTTCAGAAGGAAAGAAAGCACAGAGCCCCAGATTCTATGTTGTCCTGGAGAGCTTGCAGAGCACTGGGGAAAGGCAGGCAGAGAATTCCCTGCTAGCACCTTCTCTGTGCCTGGGAAGCAGAAGTGTTCACATTGCTTCGCATAATCGCTTTTGTGCAGAAAACAGTAACACTTGTTCAGAACGAAAGACAGCACAGAGCCCCAGATTTTATGTTGTCCTGCAGAGCTTGCAGAGCACTGGGGAAAGGCAGGCAGAGAATTCCCTGATAGCACCTTCTCTGTGCCTGTTCACATTGCTTCGCAAGAATCGCTTTTGTGCAGAAAACAGTAACACTTGTTCAGAAGGAAAGAAAGCACAGAGCCCCAGATTCTATGTTGTCCTGGAGAGCTTGCAGAGCACTGGGGAAAGGCAGGCAGAGAATTCCCTGCTAGCACCTTCTCTGTGCCTGGGAAGCAGAAGTGTTCACATTGCTTCGCAAGAATCGCTTTTGTGCAGAAAACACTAACACTTGTTCAGAAGGAAAGAAAGCACAGAGCCCCAGATTCTATGTTGTCCTGGAGAGCTTGCAGAGCACTGGGGAAAGGCAGGCAGAGAATTCCCTGCTAGCACCTTCTCTGTGCCTGGGAAGCAGAAGTGTTCACATTGCTTCGCATAATCGCTTTTGTGCAGAAAACACTAACACTTGTTCAGAACGAAAGACAGCACAGAGCCCCAGATTTTATGTTGTCCTGCAGAGCTTGCAGAGCACTGGGGAAAGGCAGGTAGAGAATTCCCTGCTAGCACCTTCTCTGTGCCTGTTCACATTGCTTCGCAGAATCGCTTTTGTGCAGAAAACAGTAACACTTGTTCAGAAGGAAAGAAAGCACAGAGCCCCAGATTCTATGTTGTCCTGGAGAGCTTGCAGAGCACTGGGGAAAGGCAGGCAGAGAATTCCCTGCTAGCACCTTCTCTGTGCCTGGGAAGCAGAAGTGTTCACATTGCTTCGCAAGAATCGCTTTTGTGCAGAAAACACTAACACTTGTTCAGAAGGAAAGAAAGCACAGAGCCCCAGATTCTATGTTGTCCTGGAGAGCTTGCAGAGCACTGGGGAAAGGCAGGCAGAGAATTCCCTGCTAGCACCTTCTCTGTGCCTGGGAAGCAGAAGTGTTCACATTGCTTCGCATAATCGCTTTTGTGCAGAAAACAGTAACACTTGTTCAGAACGAAAGACAGCACAGAGCCCCAGATTTTATGTTGTCCTGGAGAGCTTGCAGAGCACTGGGGAAAGGCAGGCAGAGAATTCCCTGCTAGCACCTTCTCTGTGCCTGTTCACATTGCTTCGCAGAATCGCTTTTGTGCAGAAAACAGTAACACTTGTTCAGAAGGAAAGAAAGCACAGAGCCCCAGATTCTATGTTGTCCTGGAGAGCTTGCAGAGCACTGGGGAAAGGCAGGCAGAGAATTCCCTGCTAGTACCTTCTCTGTGCCTGGGAAGCAGAAGTGTTCACATTGCTTCGCAGAATCGCTTTTGTGCAGAAAACAGTAACACTTGTTCAGAAGGAAGGAAAGTACAGAGCCCCAGATTCTATGTTGTCCTGGAGAGCTTGCAGAGCACTGGGGAAAGGCAGGCAGAGAATTCCCTGCTAGCACCTTCTCTGTGCCTGGGAAGCAGAAGTGTTCACATTGCTTCGCAAGAATCGCTTTTGTGCAGAAAACACTAACACTTGTTCAGAAGGAAAGAAAGCACAGAGCCCCAGATTTTATGTTGTCCTGGAGAGCTTGCAGAGCACTGTGGAAAGGCAGGCAGAGAATTCCCTGCTGGCACCTTCTCTGTGCCTGTTCACATTTCTTCGCAGAATCGCTTTTGTGCAGAAAACAGTAACACTTGTTCAGAACGAAAGAAAGCACAGAGCCCCAGATTCTATGTTGTCCTGGAGAGCTTGCAGAGCACTGGGGAAAGGCAGGCAGAGAATTCCCTGCTAGCACCTTCTCTGTGCCTGGGAAGCAGAAGTGTTCACATTGCTTCGCAAGAATCGCTTTTGTGCAGAAAACACTAACACTTGTTCAGAAGGAAAGAAAGCACAGAGCCCCAGATTTTATGTAGTCCTGGAGAGCTTGCAGAGCACTGGGGAAAGGCAGGCAGAGAATTCCCTGCTGGCACCTTCTCTGTGCCTGTTCACATTGCTTCGCAGAATCGCTTTTGTGCAGAAAACAGTAACACTTGTTCAGAACGAAAGAAAGCACAGAGCCCCAGATTCTATGTTGTCCTGGAGAGCTTGCAGAGCACTGGGGAAAGGCAGGCAGAGAATTCCCTGCTAGCACCTTCTCTGTGCCTGGGAAGCAGAAGTGTTCACATTGCTTCGCAAGAATCGCTTTTGTGCAGAAAACAATAACACTTGTTCAGAAGGAAAGAAAGCACAGAGCCCCAGATTCTATGTTGTCCTGGAGAGCTTGCAGAGCACTGGGGAAAGGCAGGCAGAGAATTCCCTGCTAGCACCTTCTCTGTGCCTGGGAAGCAGAAGTGTTCACATTGCTTCGCATAATCGCTTTTGTGCAGAAAACAGTAACACTTGTTCAGAACGAAAGACAGCACAGAGCCCCAGATTTTATGTTGTCCTGCAGAGCTTGCAGAGCACTGGGGAAAGGCAGGCAGAGAATTCCCTGATAGCACCTTCTCTGTGCCTGTTCACATTGCTTCGCAGAATCGCTTTTGTGCAGAAAACAGTAACACTTGTTCAGAAGGAAAGAAAGCACAGAGCCCCAGATTCTATGTTGTCCTGGAGAGCTTGCAGAGCACTGGGGAAAGGCAGGCAGAGAATTCCCTGCTAGCACCTTCTCTGTGCCTGGGAAGCAGAAGTGTTCACATTGCTTCGCAAGAATCGCTTTTGTGCAGAAAACACTAACACTTGTTCAGAAGGAAAGAAAGCACAGAGCCCCAGATTCTATGTTGTCCTGGAGAGCTTGCAGAGCACTGGGGAAAGGCAGGCAGAGAATTCCCTGCTAGCACCTTCTCTGTGCCTGGGAAGCAGAAGTGTTCACATTGCTTCGCATAATCGCTTTTGTGCAGAAAACAGTAACACTTGTTCAGAACGAAAGACAGCACAGAGCCCCAGATTTTATGTTGTCCTGGAGAGCTTGCAGAGCACTGGGGAAAGGCAGGCAGAGAATTCCCTGCTAGCACCTTCTCTGTGCCTGTTCACATTGCTTCGCAGAATCGCTTTTGTGCAGAAAACAGTAACACTTGTTCAGAAGGAAAGAAAGCACAGAGCCCCAGATTCTATGTTGTCCTGGAGAGCTTGCAGAGCACTGGGGAAAGGCAGGCAGAGAATTCCCTGCTAGCACCTTCTCTGTGCCTGGGAAGCAGAAGTGTTCACATTGCTTCGCAAGAATCGCTTTTGTGCAGAAAACACTAACACTTGTTCAGAAGGAAAGAAAGCACAGAGCCCCAGATTTTATGTTGTCCTGGAGAGCTTGCAGAGCACTGGGGAAAGGCAGGCAGAGAATTCCCTGCTAGCACCTTCTCTGTGCCTGGGAAGCAGAAGTGTTCACATTGCTTCGCAAGAATCGCTTTTGTGCAGAAAACACTAACACTTGTTCAGAAGGAAAGAAAGCACAGAGCCCCAGATTTTATGTTGTCCTGGAGAGCTTGCAGAGCACTGGGGAAAGGCAGGCAGAGAATTCCCTGCTAGCACCTTCTCTGTGCCTGTTCACATTGCTTCGCAGAATCGCTTTTGTGCAGAAAACAGTAACACTTGTTCAGAAGGAAAGAAAGCACAGAGCCCCAGATTCTATGTTGTCCTGGAGAGCTTGCAGAGCACTGGGGAAAGGCAGGCAGAGAATTCCCTGCTAGCACCTTCTCTGTGCCTGGGAAGCAGAAGTGTTCACATTGCTTCGCAAGAATCGCTTTTGTGCAGAAAACAGTAACACTTGTTCAGAAGGAAAGAAAGCACAGAGCCCCAGATTTTATGTTGTCCTGGAGAGCTTGCAGAGCACTGGGGAAAGGCAGGCAGAGAATTCCCTGATAGCACCTTCTCTGTGCCTGGGAAGCAGAAGTGTTCACATTGCTTCGCAAGAATCGCTTTTGTGCAGAAAACACTAACACTTGTTCAGAAGGAAAGAAAGCACAGAGCCCCAGATTTTATGTTGTCCTGGAGAGCTTGCAGAGCACTGGGGAAAGGCAGGCAGAGAATTCCCTGCTGGCACCTTCTCTGTGCCTGTTCACATTGCTTCGCAGAATCGCTTTTGTGCAGAAAACAGTAACACTTGTTCAGAAGGAAAGAAAGCACAGAGCCCCAGATTCTATGTTGTCCTGGAGAGCTTGCAGAGCACTGGGGAAAGGCAGGCAGAGAATTCCCTGCTAGCACCTTCTCTGTGCCTGGGAAGCAGAAGTGTTCACATTGCTTCGCAAGAATCGCTTTTGTGCAGAAAACACTAACACTTGTTCAGAAGGAAAGAAAGCACAGAGCCCCAGATTTTATGTTGTCCTGGAGAGCTTGCAGAGCACTGGGGAAAGGCAGGCAGAGAATTCCCTGCTAGCACCTTCTCTGTGCATGGGAAGCAGAAGTGTTCACATTGCTTCGCAAGAATCGCTTTTGTGCAGAAAACACTAACACTTGTTCAGAAGGAAAGAAAGCACAGAGCCCCAGATTTGCTGTTGTCCTGGAGAGCTTGCAGAGCACTGGGGAAAGGCAGGCAGAGAATTCCCTGCTAGCACCTTCTCTGTGCCTGTTCACATTGCTTCGTAGAATCGCTTTTGTGCAGAAAACAGTAACACTTGTTCAGAAGGAAAGAAAGCACAGAGCCCCAGATTCTATGTTGTCCTGGAGAGCTTGCAGAGCACTGGGGAAAGGCAGGCAGAGAATTCCCTGCTAGCACCTTCTCTGTGCCTGTTCACATTGCTTCGCAGAATCGCTTTTGTGCAGAAAACAGTAACACTTGTTCAGAAGGAAAGAAAGCACAGAGCCCCAGATTCTATGTTGTCCTGGAGAGCTTGCAGAGCACTGGGGAAAGGCAGGCAGAGAATTCCCTGCTAGCACCTTCTGTGTTCCTGGGAAGCAGAAGTGTTCACATTGCTTCGCATAATCGCTTTTGTGCAGAAAACAGTAACACTTGTTCAGAACGAAAGACAGCACAGAGCCCCAGATTTTATGTTGTCCTGGAGAGCTTGCAGAGCACTGGGGAAAGACAGGCAGAGAATTCCCTGCTAGCACCTTCTCTGTGCCTGTTCACATTGCTTCGCAGAATCGCTTTTGTGCAGAAAACAGTAACACTTGTTCAGAAGGAAAGAAAGCACAGAGCCCCAGATTCTATGTTGTCCTGGAGAGCTTGCAGAGCACTGGGGAAAGGCAGGCAGAGAATTCCCTGCTAGCACCTTCTCTGTGCCTGGGAAGCAGAAGTGTTCACATTGCTTCGCAAGAATCGCTTTTGTGCAGAAAACAGTAACACTTGTTCAGAAGGAAAGAAAGCACAGAGCCCCAGATTTTATGTTGTCCTGGAGAGCTTGCAGAGCACTGGGGAAAGGCAGGCAGAGAATTCCCTGATAGCACCTTCTCTGTGCCTGGGAAGCAGAATTGTTCACATTGCTTCGCAAGAATCGCTTTTGTGCAGAAAACACTAACACTTGTTCAGAAGGAAAGAAAGCACAGAGCCCCAGATTTTATGTTGTCCTGGAGAGCTTGCAGAGCACTGGGGAAAGGCAGGCAGAGAATTCCCTGCTAGCACCTTCTCTGTGCCTGTTCACATTGCTTCGCAAGAATCGCTTTTGTGCAGAAAACAGTAACACTTGTTCAGAAGGAAAGAAAGCACAGGGCCCCAGATTCTATGTTGTCCTGGAGAGCTTGCAGAGCACTGGGGAAAGGCAGGCAGAGAATTCCCTGCTAGCACCTTCTCTGTGCCTGGGAAGCAGAAGTGTTCACATTGCTTCGCAAGAATCGCTTTTGTGCAGAAAACAGTAACACTTGTTCAGAAGGAAAGAAAGCACAGAGCCCCAGATTTTATGTTGTCCTGGAGAGCTTGCAGAGCACTGGGGAAAGGCAGGCAGAGAATTCCCTGCTAGCACCTTCTCTGTGCCTGGGAAGCAGAAGTGTTCACATTGCTTCGCAAGAATCGCTTTTGTGCAGAAAACACTAACACTTGTTCAGAAGGAAAGAAAGCACAGAGCCCCAGATTTGCTGTTGTCCTGGAGAGGTTGCAGAGCACTGGGGAAAGGCAGGCAGAGAATTCCCTGCTAGCACCTTCTCTGTGCCTGTTCACATTGCTTCGTAGAATCGCTTTTGTGCAGAAAACAGTAACACTTGTTCAGAAGGAAAGAAAGCACAGAGCCCCAGATTCTATGTTGTCCTGGAGAGCTTGCAGAGCACTGGGGAAAGGCAGGCAGAGAATTCCCTGCTAGCACCTTCTCTGTGCCTGTTCACATTGCTTCGCAGAATCGCTTTTGTGCAGAAAACAGTAACACTTGTTCAGAACGAAAGAAAGCACAGAGCCCCAGATTCTATGTTGTCTTGGAGAGCTTGCAGAGCACTGGGGAAAGGCAGGCAGAGAATTCCCTGATAGCACCTTCTCTGTGCCTGTTCACATTGCTTCGCAGAATCGCTTTTGTGCAGAAAACAGTAACACTTGTTCAGAAGGAAAGAAAGCACAGAGCCCCAGATTCTATGTTGTCCTGGAGAGCTTGCAGAGCACTGGGGAAAGGCAGGCAGAGATTTCCCTGATAGCACCTTCTCTGTGCCTGGGAAGCAGAAGTGTTCACATTGCTTCGCATAATCGCTTTTGTGCAGAAAACAGTAACACTTGTTCAGAACGAAAGACAGCACAGAGCCCCAGATTTTATGTTGTCCTGCAGAGCTTGCAGAGCACTGGGGAAAGGCAGGCAGAGAATTCCCTGCTAGCACCTTCTCTGTGCCTGTTCACATTGCTTCGCAGAATCGCTTTTGTGCAGAAAACAGTAACACTTGTTCAGAAGGAAAGAAAGCACAGAGCCCCAGATTCTATGTTGTCCTGGAGAGCTTGCAGAGCACTGGGGAAAGGCAGGCAGAGAATTCCCTGCTAGCACCTTCTCTGTGCCTGGGAAGCAGAAGTGTTCACATTGCTTCGCAAGAATCGCTTTTGTGCAGAAAACAGTAACACTTGTTCAGAACGAAAGAAAGCACAGAGCCCCAGATTCTATGTTGTCTTGGAGAGCTTGCAGAGCACTGGGGAAAGGCTGGCAGAGAATTCCCTGATAGCACCTTCTCTGTGCCTGTTCACATTGCTTCGCAGAATCGCTTTTGTGCAGAAAACAGTAACAATTGTTCAGAAGGAAAGAAAGCACAGAGCCCCAGATTCTATGTTGTCCTGGAGAGCTTGCAGAGCACTGGGGAAAGGCAGGCAGAGAATTCCCTGCTAGCACCTTCTGTGTTCCTGGGAAGCAGAAGTGTTCACATTGCTTCGCATAATCGCTTTTGTGCAGAAAACAGTAACACTTGTTCAGAACGAAAGACAGCACAGAGCCCCAGATTTTATGTTGTCCTGGAGAGCTTGCAGAGCACTGGGGAAAGGCAGGCAGAGAATTCCCTGCTAGCACCTTCTCTGTGCCTGTTCACATTGCTTCGCAGAATCCCTTTTGTGCAGAAAACAGTAACACTTGTTCAGAAGGAAAGAAAGCACAGAGCCCCAGATTCTATGTTGTCCTGGAGAGTTTGCAGAGCACTGGGGAAAGGCAGGCAGAGAATTCCCTGCTAGCACCTTCTCTGTGCCTGGGAAGCAGAAGTGTTCACATTGCTTCGCAAGAATCGCTTTTGTGCAGAAAACACTAACACTTGTTCAGAAGGAAAGAAAGCACAGAGCCCCAGATTTTATGTTGTCCTGGAGAGCTTGCAGAGCACTGGGGAAAGGCAGGCAGAGAATTCCCTGATAGCACCTTCTCTGTGCCTGGGAAGCAGAAGTGTTCACATTGCTTCGCAAGAATCGCTTTTGTGCAGAAAACACTAACACTTGTTCAGAAGGAAAGAAAGCACAGAGCCCCAGATTTTATGTTGTCCTGCAGAGCTTGCAGAGCACTGGGGAAAGGCAGGCAGAGAATTCCCTGCTGGCACCTTCTCTGTGCCTGTTCACATTGCTTCGCAGAATCGCTTTTGTGCAGAAAACAGTAACACTTGTTCAGAAGGAAAGAAAGCACAGAGCCCCAGATTATATGTTGTCCTGGAGAGCTTGCAGAGCACTGGGGAAAGGCTGGCAGAGAATTCCCTGCTAGCACCTTCTCTGTGCCTGGGAAGCAGAAGTGTTCACATTGCTTCGCAAGAATCGCTTTTGTGCAGAAAACACTAACACTTGTTCAGAAGGAAAGAAAGCACAGAGCCCCAGATTTGCTGTTGTCCTGGAGAGCTTGCAGAGCACTGGGGAAAGGCAGGCAGAGAATTCCCTGCTAGCACCTTCTCTGTGCCTGTTCACATTGCTTCGTAGAATCGCTTTTGTGCAGAAAACAGTAACACTTGTTCAGAAGGAAAGAAAGCACAGAGCCCCAGATTCTATGTTGTCCTGGAGAGCTTGCAGAGCACTGGGGAAAGGCAGGCAGAGAATTCCCTGCTAGCACCTTCTCTGTGCCTGTTCACATTGCTTCGCAGAATCGCTTTTGTGCAGAAAACAGTAACACTTGTTCAGAACGAAAGAAAGCACAGAGCCCCAGATTTTATGTTGTCTTGGAGAGCTTGCAGAGCACTGGGGAAAGGCAGGCAGAGAATTCCCTGATAGCACCTTCTCTGTGCCTGTTCACATTGCTTCGCAGAATCGCTTTTGTGCAGAAAACAGTAACACTTGTTCAGAAGGAAAGAAAGCACAGAGCCCCAGATTCTATGTTGTCCTGGAGAGCTTGCAGAGCACTGGGGAAAGGCAGGCAGAGAATTCCCTGCTAGCACCTTCTCTGTGCCTGGGAAGCAGAAGTGTTCACATTGCTTCGCATAATCGCTTTTGTGCAGAAAACAGTAACACTTGTTCAGAACGAAAGACAGCACAGAGCCCCAGATTTTATGTTGTCCTGCAGAGCTTGCAGAGCACTGGGGAAAGGCAGGCAGAGAATTCCCTGCTAGCACCTTCTCTGTGCCTGTTCACATTGCTTCGCAAGAATCGCTTTTGTGCAGAAAACAGTAACACTTGTTCAGAAGGAAAGAAAGCACAGAGCCCCAGATTCTATGTTGTCCTGGAGAGCTTGCAGAGCACTGGGGAAAGGCAGGCAGAGAATTCCCTGCTAGCACCTTCTCTGTGCCTGGGAAGCAGAAGTGTTCACATTGCTTCGCAAGAATCGCTTTTGTGCAGAAAACACTAACACTTGTTCAGAAGGAAAGAAAGCACAGAGCCCCAGATTCTATGTTGTCCTGGAGAGCTTGCAGAGCACTGGGGAAAGGCAGGCAGAGAATTCCCTGCTAGCACCTTCTCTGTGCCTGGGAAGCAGAAGTGTTCACATTGCTTCGCATAATCGCTTTTGTGCAGAAAACAGTAACACTTGTTCAGAACGAAAGACAGCACAGAGCCCCAGATTTTATGTTGTCCTGGAGAGCTTGCAGAGCACTGGGGAAAGGCAGGCAGAGAATTCCCTGCTAGCACCTTCTCTGTGCCTGTTCACATTGCTTCGCAGAATCGCTTTTGTGCAGAAAACAGTAACACTTGTTCAGAAGGAAAGAAAGCACAGAGCCCCAGATTCTATGTTGTCCTGGAGAGCTTGCAGAGCACTGGGGAAAGGCAGGCAGAGAATTCCCTGCTAGTACCTTCTCTGTGCCTGGGAAGCAGAAGTGTTCACATTGCTTCGCAGAATCGCTTTTGTGCAGAAAACAGTAACACTTGTTCAGAAGGAAGGAAAGTACAGAGCCCCAGATTTTATGTTGTCCTGGAGAGCTTGCAGAGCACTGGGGAAAGGCAGGCAGAGAATTCCCTGCTAGCACCTTCTCTGTGCCTGGGAAGCAGAAGTGTTCACATTGCTTCGCAAGAATCGCTTTTGTGCAGAAAACACTAACACTTGTTCAGAAGGAAAGAAAGCACAGAGCCCCAGATTTTATGTTGTCCTGGAGAGCTTGCAGAGCACTGTGGAAAGGCAGGCAGAGAATTCCCTGCTGGCACCTTCTCTGTGCCTGTTCACATTTCTTCGCAGAATCGCTTTTGTGCAGAAAACAGTAACACTTGTTCAGAACGAAAGAAAGCACAGAGCCCCAGATTCTATGTTGTCCTGGAGAGCTTGCAGAGCACTGGGGAAAGGCAGGCAGAGAATTCCCTGCTAGCACCTTCTCTGTGCCTGGGAAGCAGAAGTGTTCACATTGCTTCGCATAATCGCTTTTGTGCAGAAAACACTAACACTTGTTCAGAAGGAAAGAAAGCACAGAGCCCCAGATTTTATGTTGTCCTGGAGAGCTTGCAGAGCACTGGGGAAAGGCAGGCAGAGAATTCCCTGCTGGCACCTTCTCTGTGCCTGTTCACATTGCTTCGCAGAATCGCTTTTGTGCAGAAAACAGTAACACTTGTTCAGAAGGAAAGAAAGCACAGAGCCCCAGATTCTATGTTGTCCTGGAGAGCTTGCAGAGCACTGGGGAAAGGCAGGCAGAGAATTCCCTGCTAGCACCTTCTCTGTGCCTGGGAAGCAGAAGTGTTCACATTGCTTCGCAAGAATCGCTTTTGTGCAGAAAACAATAACACTTGTTCAGAAGGAAAGAAAGCACAGAGCCCCAGATTCTATGTTGTCCTGGAGAGCTTGCAGAGCACTGGGGAAAGGCAGGCAGAGAATTCCCTGATAGCACCTTCTCTGTGCCTGGGAAGCAGAAGTGTTCACATTGCTTCGCATAATCGCTTTTGTGCAGAAAACAGTAACACTTGTTCAGAACGAAAGACAGCACAGAGCCCCAGATTTTATGTTGTCCTGGAGAGCTTGCAGAGCACTGGGGAAAGGCAGGCAGAGAATTCCCTGCTAGCACCTTCTCTGTGCCTGTTCACATTGCTTCGCAGAATCGCTTTTGTGCAGAAAACAGTAACACTTGTTCAGAACGAAAGAAAGCACAGAGCCCCAGATTCTATGTTGTCCTGGAGAGCTTGCAGAGCACTGGGGAAAGGCAGGCAGAGAATTCCCTGCTAGCACCTTCTCTGTGCCTGGGAAGCAGAAGTGTTCACATTGCTTCGCAAGAATCGCTTTTGTGCAGAAAACACTAACACTTGTTCAGAAGGAAAGAAAGCACAGAGCCCCAGATTTTATGTTGTCCTGGAGAGCTTGCAGAGCACTGGGGAAAGGCAGGCAGAGAATTCCCTGCTAGCACCTTCTCTGTGCCTGGGAAGCAGAATTGTTCACATTGCTTCGCAAGAATCGCTTTTGTGCAGAAAACAGTAACACTTGTTCAGAACGAAAGAAAGCACAGAGCCCCAGATTTTATGTTGTCCTGGAGAGCTTGCAGAGCACTGGGGAAAGGCAGGCAGAGAATTCCCTGATAGCACCTTCTCTGTGCCTGTTCACATTGCTTCGCAGAATCGCTTTTGTGCAGAAAACAGTAACACTTGTTCAGAACGAAAGAAAGCACAGAGCCCCAGATTTTATGTTGTCTTGGAGAGCTTGCAGAGCACTGGGGAAAGGCAGGCAGAGAATTCCCTGATAGCACCTTCTCTGTGCCTGTTCACATTGCTTCGCAGAATCGCTTTTGTGCAGAAAACAGTAACACTTGTTCAGAAGGAAAGAAAGCACAGAGCCCCAGATTCTATGTTGTCCTGGAGAGCTTGCAGAGCACTGGGGAAAGGCAGGCAGAGAATTCCCTGCTAGCACCTTCTCTGTGCCTGGGAAGCAGAAGTGTTCACATTGCTTCGCATAATCGCTTTTGTGCAGAAAACAGTAACACTTGTTCAGAACGAAAGACAGCACAGAGCCCCAGATTTTATGTTGTCCTGCAGAGCTTGCAGAGCACTGGGGAAAGGCAGGCAGAGAATTCCCTGATAGCACCTTCTCTGTGCCTGTTCACATTGCTTCGCAAGAATCGCTTTTGTGCAGAAAACAGTAACACTTGTTCAGAAGGAAAGAAAGCACAGAGCCACAGATTCTATGTTGTCCTGGAGAGCTTGCAGAGCACTGGGGAAAGGCAGGCAGAGAATTCCCTGCTAGCACCTTCTCTGTGCCTGGGAAGCAGAAGTGTTCACATTGCTTCGCAAGAATCGCTTTTGTGCAGAAAACACTAACACTTGTTAAGAAGGAAAGAAAGCACAGAGCCCCAGATTCTATGTTGTCCTGGAGAGCTTGCAGAGCACTGGGGAAAGGCAGGCAGAGAATTCCCTGCTAGCACCTTCTCTGTGCCTGGGAAGCAGAAGTGTTCACATTGCTTCGCATAATCGCTTTTGTGCAGAAAACAGTAACACTTGTTCAGAACGAAAGACAGCACAGAGCCCCAGATTTTATGTTGTCCTGCAGAGCTTGCAGAGCACTGGGGAAAGGCAGGTAGAGAATTCCCTGCTAGCACCTTCTCTGTGCCTGTTCACATTGCTTCGCAGAATCGCTTTTGTGCAGAAAACAGTAACACTTGTTCAGAAGGAAAGAAAGCACAGAGCCCCAGATTCTATGTTGTCCTGGAGAGCTTGCAGAGCACTGGGGAAAGGCAGGCAGAGAATTCCCTGCTAGCACCTTCTCTGTGCCTGGGAAGCAGAAGTGTTCACATTGCTTCGCAAGAATCGCTTTTGTGCAGAAAACACTAACACTTGTTCAGAAGGAAAGAAAGCACAGAGCCCCAGATTCTATGTTGTCCTGGAGAGCTTGCAGAGCACTGGGGAAAGGCAGGCAGAGAATTCCCTGCTAGCACCTTCTCTGTGCCTGGGAAGCAGAAGTGTTCACATTGCTTCGCATAATCGCTTTTGTGCAGAAAACAGTAACACTTGTTCAGAACGAAAGACAGCACAGAGCCCCAGATTTTATGTTGTCCTGGAGAGCTTGCAGAGCACTGGGGAAAGGCAGGCAGAGAATTCCCTGCTAGCACCTTCTCTGTGCCTGTTCACATTGCTTCGCAGAATCGCTTTTGTGCAGAAAACAGTAACACTTGTTCAGAAGGAAAGAAAGCACAGAGCCCCAGATTCTATGTTGTCCTGGAGAGCTTGCAGAGCACTGGGGAAAGGCAGGCAGAGAATTCCCTGCTAGTACCTTCTCTGTGCCTGGGAAGCAGAAGTGTTCACATTGCTTCGCAGAATCGCTTTTGTGCAGAAAACAGTAACACTTGTTCAGAAGGAAGGAAAGTACAGAGCCCCAGATTTTATGTTGTCCTGGAGAGCTTGCAGAGCACTGGGGAAAGGCAGGCAGAGAATTCCCTGCTAGCACCTTCTCTGTGCCTGGGAAGCAGAAGTGTTCACATTGCTTCGCAAGAATCGCTTTTGTGCAGAAAACACTAACACTTGTTCAGAAGGAAAGAAAGCACAGAGCCCCAGATTTTATGTTGTCCTGGAGAGCTTGCAGAGCACTGTGGAAAGGCAGGCAGAGAATTCCCTGCTGGCACCTTCTCTGTGCCTGTTCACATTTCTTCGCAGAATCGCTTTTGTGCAGAAAACAGTAACACTTGTTCAGAACGAAAGAAAGCACAGAGCCCCAGATTCTATGTTGTCCTGGAGAGCTTGCAGAGCACTGGGGAAAGGCAGGCAGAGAATTCCCTGCTAGCACCTTCTCTGTGCCTGGGAAGCAGAAGTGTTCACATTGCTTCGCAAGAATCGCTTTTGTGCAGAAAACAATAACACTTGTTCAGAAGGAAAGAAAGCACAGAGCCCCAGATTCTATGTTGTCCTGGAGAGCTTGCAGAGCACTGGGGAAAGGCAGGCAGAGAATTCCCTGATAGCACCTTCTCTGTGCCTGGGAAGCAGAAGTGTTCACATTGCTTCGCATAATCGCTTTTGTGCAGAAAACAGTAACACTTGTTCAGAACGAAAGACAGCACAGAGCCCCAGATTTTATGTTGTCCTGGAGAGCTTGCAGAGCACTGGGGAAAGGCAGGCAGAGAATTACCTGCTAGCACCTTCTCTGTGCCTGTTCACATTGCTTCGCAGAATCGCTTTTGTGCAGAAAACAGTAACACTTGTTCAGAAGGAAAGAAAGCACAGAGCCCCAGATTCTATGTTGTCCTGGAGAGCTTGCAGAGCACTGGGGAAAGGCAGGCAGAGAATTCCCTGCTAGCACCTTCTCTGTGCCTGGGAAGCAGAAGTGTTCACATTGCTTCGCAAGAATCGCTTTTGTGCAGAAAACACTAACACTTGTTCAGAAGGAAAGAAAGCACAGAGCCCCAGATTTTATGTTGTCCTGGAGAGCTTGCAGAGCACTGGGGAAAGGCAGGCAGAGAATTCCCTGCTAGCACCTTCTCTGTGCCTGGGAAGCAGAAGTGTTCACATTGCTTCGCAAGAATCGCTTTTGTGCAGAAAACAGTAACACTTGTTCAGAACGAAAGAAAGCACAGAGCCCCAGATTTTATGTTGTCCTGGAGAGCTTGCAGAGCACTGGGGAAAGGCAGGCAGAGAATTCCCTGATAGCACCTTCTCTGTGCCTGTTCACATTGCTTCGCAGAATCGCTTTTGTGCAGAAAACAGTAACACTTGTTCAGAACGAAAGAAAGCACAGAGCCCCAGATTCTATGTTGTCCTGGAGAGCTTGCAGAGCACTGGGGAAAGGCAGGCAGAGAATTCCCTGCTAGCACCTTCTCTGTGCCTGGGAAGCAGAAGTGTTCACATTGCTTCGCAAGAATCGCTTTTGTGCAGAAAACACTAACACTTGTTCAGAAGGAAAGAAAGCACAGAGCCCCAGATTTGCTGTTGTCCTGGAGAGCTTGCAGAGCACTGGGGAAAGGCAGGCAGAGAATTCCCTGCTAGCACCTTCTCTGTGCCTGTTCACATTGCTTCGCAGAATCGCTTTTGTGCAGAAAACAGTAACACTTGTTCAGAAGGAAAGAAAGCACAGAGCCCCAGATTCTATGTTGTCCTGGAGAGCTTGCAGAGCACTGGGGAAAGGCAGGCAGAGAATTCCCTGCTAGTACCTTCTCTGTGCCTGGGAAGCAGAAGTGTTCACATTGCTTCGCAGAATCGCTTTTGTGCAGAAAACAGTAACACTTGTTCAGAAGGAAGGAAAGTACAGAGCCCCAGATTTTATGTTGTCCTGGAGAGCTTGCAGAGCACTGGGGAAAGGCAGGCAGAGAATTCCCTGCTAGCACCTTCTCTGTGCCTGGGAAGCAGAAGTGTTCACATTGCTTCGCAAGAATCGCTTTTGTGCAGAAAACACTAACACTTGTTCAGAAGGAAAGAAAGCACAGAGCCCCAGATTTTATGTTGTCCTGGAGAGCTTGCAGAGCACTGGGGAAAGGCAGGCAGAGAATTCCCTGCTGGCACCTTCTCTGTGCCTGTTCACATTTCTTCGCAGAATCGCTTTTGTGCAGAAAACAGTAACACTTGTTCAGAAGGAAGGAAAGCACAGAGCCCCAGATTTTATGTTGCCCTGGAGAGCTTGCAGAGCACTGGGGAAAGGCAGGCAGAGAATTCCCTGCTAGCACCTTCTCTGTGCCTGGGAAGCAGAAGTGTTCACATTGCTTCGCAGAATCGCTTTTGTGCAGAAAACAGTAACACTTGTTCAGAAGGAAAGAAAGCACAGAGCCCCAGATTTTATGTTGTCCTGGAGAGCTTGCAGAGCACTGGGGAAAGGCAGGCAGAGAATTCCCTGCTAGCACCTTCTCTGTGCCTGGGAAGCAGAAGTGTTCACATTGCTTCGCAAGAATCGCTTTTGTGCAGAAAACACTAACACTTGTTCAGAAGGAAAGAAAGCACAGAGCCCCAGATTTTATGTTGTCCTGGAGAGCTTGCAGAGCACTGGGGAAAGGCAGGCAGAGAATTCCCTGATAGCACCTTCTCTGTGCCTGTTCACATTGCTTCGCAGAATCGCTTTTGTGCAGAAAACAGTAACACTTGTTCAGAACGAAAGAAAGCACAGAGCCCCAGATTCTATGTTGTCCTGGAGAGCTTGCAGAGCACTGGGGAAAGGCAGGCAGAGAATTCCCTGCTAGCACCTTCTCTGTGCCTGGGAAGCAGAAGTGTTCACATTGCTTCGCAAGAATCGCTTTTGTGCAGAAAACAGTAACACTTGTTCAGAACGAAAGAAAGCACAGAGCCCCAGATTCTATGTTGTCTTGGAGAGCTTGCAGAGCACTGGGGAAAGGCTGGCAGAGAATTCCCTGATAGCACCTTCTCTGTGCCTGTTCACAGTGCTTCGCAGAATCGCTTTTGTGCAGAAAACAGTAACACTTGTTCAGAAGGAAAGAAAGCACAGAGCCCCAGATTTTATGTTGTCCTGGAGAGCTTGCAGAGCACTGGGGAAAGGCAGGCAGAGAATTCCCTGATAGCACCTTCTCTGTGCCTGGGAAGCAGAAGTGTTCACATTGCTTCGCAAGAATCGCTTTTGTGCAGAAAACACTAACACTTGTTCAGAAGGAAAGAAGGCACAGAGCCCCAGATTTTATGTTGTCCTGCAGAGCTTGCAGAGCACTGGGGAAAGGCAGGCAGAGAATTCCCTGCTGGCACCTTCTCTGTGCCTGTTCACATTGCTTCGCAGAATCGCTTTTGTGCAGAAAACAGTAACACTTGTTCAGAAGGAAAGAAAGCACAGAGCCCCAGATTCTATGTTGTCCTGGAGAGCTTGCAGAGCACTGGGGAAAGGCAGGCAGAGAATTCCCTGCTAGCACCTTCTCTGTGCCTGCGAAGCAGAAGTGTTCACATTGCTTCGCAAGAATCGCTTTTGTGCAGAAAACACTAACACTTGTTCAGAAGGAAAGAAAGCACAGAGCCCCAGATTTTATGTTGTCCTGGAGAGCTTGCAGAGCACTGGGGAAAGGCAGGCAGAGAATTCCCTGCTAGCACCTTCTCTGTGCCTGTTCACATTGCTTCGTAGAATCGCTTTTGTGCAGAAAACAGTAACACTTGTTCAGAAGGAAAGAAAGCACAGAGCCCCAGATTCTATGTTGTCCTGGAGAGCTTGCAGAGCACTGGGGAAAGGCAGGCAGAGAATTCCCTGCTAGCACCTTCTCTGTGCCTGTTCACATTGCTTCGCAGAATCGCTTTTGTGCAGAAAACAGTAACACTTGTTCAGAAGGAAAGAAAGCACAGAGCCCCAGATTTTATGTTGTCTTGGAGAGCTTGCAGAGCACTGGGGAAAGGCAGGCAGAGAATTCCCTGCTAGCACCTTCTCTGTGCCTGGGAAGCAGAATTGTTCACATTGCTTCGCAAGAATCGCTTTTGTGCAGAAAACAGTAACACTTGTTCAGAAGGAAAGAAAGCACAGAGCCCCAGATTTTATGTTGTCCTGGAGAGCTTGCAGAGCACTGGGGAAAGGCAGGCAGAGAATTCCCTGATAGCACCTTCTCTGTGCCTGTTCACATTGCTTCGCAGAATCGCTTTTGTGCAGAAAACAGTAACACTTGTTCAGAAGGAAAGAAAGCACAGAGCCCCAGATTCTATGTTGTCCTGGAGAGCTTGCAGAGCACTGGGGAAAGGCAGGCAGAGAATTCCCTGCTAGCACCTTCTCTGTGCCTGGGAAGCAGAAGTGTTCACATTGCTTCGCAAGAATCGCTTTTGTGCAGAAAACAGTAACACTTGTTCAGAACGAAAGAAAGCACAGAGCCCCGGATTCTATGTTGTCTTGGAGAGCTTGCAGAGCACTGGGGAAAGGCTGGCAGAGAATTCCCTGATAGCACCTTCTCTGTGCCTGTTCACATTGCTTCGCAGAATCGCTTTTGTGCAGAAAACAGTAACACTTGTTCAGAAGGAAAGAAAGCACAGAGCCCCAGATTCTATGTTGTCCTGGAGAGCTTGCAGAGCACTGGGGAAAGGCAGGCAGAGAATTCCCTGCTAGCACCTTCTGTGTTCCTGGGAAGCAGAAGTGTTCACATTGCTTCGCATAATCGCTTTTGTGCAGAAAACAGTAACACTTGTTCAGAACGAAAGACAGCACAGAGCCCCAGCTTTTATGTTGTCCTGGAGAGCTTGCAGAGCACTGGGGAAAGGCAGGCAGAGAATTCCCTGCTAGCACCTTCTCTGTGCCTGTTCACATTGCTTCGCAGAATCGCTTTTGTGCAGAAAACAGTAACACTTGTTCAGAAGGAAAGAAAGCACAGAGCCCCAGATTCTATGTTGTCCTGGAGAGTTTGCAGAGCACTGGGGAAAGGCAGGCAGAGAATTCCCTGCTAGCACCTTCTCTGTGCCTGGGAAGCAGAAGTGTTCACATTGCTTCGCAAGAATCGCTTTTGTGCAGAAAACAGTAACACTTGTTCAGAACGAAAGAAAGCACAGAGCCCCAGATTCTATGTTGTCTTGGAGAGCTTGCAGAGCACTGGGGAAAGGCTGGCAGAGAATTCCCTGATAGCACCTTCTCTGTGCCTGTTCACATTGCTTCGCAGAATCGCTTTTGTGCAGAAAACAGTAACACTTGTTCAGAAGGAAAGAAAGCACAGAGCCCCAGATTCTATGTTGTCCTGGAGAGCTTGCAGAGCACTGGGGAAAGGCAGGCAGAGAATTCCCTGCTAGCACCTTCTCTGTGCCTGGGAAGCAGAAGTGTTCACATTGCTTCGCATAATCGCTTTTGTGCAGAAAACACTAACACTTGTTCAGAAGGAAAGAAAGCACAGAGCCCCAGATTTTATGTTGTCCTGGAGAGCTTGCAGAGCACTGGGGAAAGGCAGGCAGAGAATTCCCTGCTGGCACCTTCTCTGTGCCTGTTCACATTGCTTCGCAGAATCGCTTTTGTGCAGAAAACAGTAACACTTGTTCAGAACGAAAGAAAGCACAGAGCCCCAGATTCTATGTTGTCCTGGAGAGCTTGCAGAGCACTGGGGAAAGGCAGGCAGAGAATTCCCTGCTAGCACCTTCTCTGTGCCTGGGAAGCAGAAGTGTTCACATTGCTTCGCAAGAATCGCTTTTGTGCAGAAAACAATAACACTTGTTCAGAAGGAAAGAAAGCACAGAGCCCCAGATTCTATGTTGTCCTGGAGAGCTTGCAGAGCACTGGGGAAAGGCAGGCAGAGAATTCCCTGCTAGCACCTTCTCTGTGCCTGGGAAGCAGAATTGTTCACATTGCTTCGCAAGAATCGCTTTTGTGCAGAAAACAGTAACACTTGTTCAGAAGGAAAGAAAGCACAGAGCCCCAGATTTGCTGTTGTCCTGGAGAGCTTGCAGAGCACTGGGGAAAGGCAGGCAGAGAATTCCCTGCTAGCACCTTCTCTGTGCCTGTTCACATTGCTTCGCAGAATCGCTTTTGTGCAGAAAACAGTAACACTTGTTCAGAACGAAAGAAAGCACAGAGCCCCAGATTCTATGTTGTCCTGGAGAGCTTGCAGAGCACTGGGGAAAGGCAGGCAGAGAATTCCCTGCTAGCACCTTCTCTGTGCCTGTTCACATTGCTTCGCAGAATCGCTTTTGTGCAGAAAACAGTAACACTTGTTCAGAAGGAAAGAAAGCACAGAGCCCCAGATTCTATGTTGTCCTGGAGAGCTTGCAGAGCACTGGGGAAAGGCAGGCAGAGAATTCCCTGCTAGCACCTTCTCTGTGCCTGGGAAGCAGAAGTGTTCACATTGCTTCGCAGAATCGCTTTAGTGCAGAAAACACTAACACTTGTTCAGAAGGAAGGAAAGCACAGAGCCCCAGATTTTATGTTGTCCTGGAGAGCTTGCAGAGCACCGGGGAAAGGCAGGCAGAGAATTCCCTGCTGGCACCTTCTCTGTGCCTGTTCACATTGCTTCGCAGAATCGCTTTTGTGCAGAAAACAGTAACACTTGTTCAGAAGGAAAGAAAGCACAGAGCCCCAGATTCTATGTTGTCCTGGAGAGCTTGCAGAGCACTGGGGAAAGGCAGGCAGAGAATTCCTTGCTAGCACCTTCTCTGTGCCTGGGAAGCAGAAGTGTTCACATTGCTTCGCAAGAATCGCTTTTGTGCAGAAAACAGTAACACTTGTTCAGAAGGAAAGAAAGCACAGAGCCCCAGATTTTATGTTGTCCTGGAGAGCTTGCAGAGCACTGGGGAAAGGCAGGCAGAGAATTCCCTGATAGCACCTTCTCTGTGCCTGGGAAGCAGAAGTGTTCACATTGCTTCGCAGAATCGCTTTTGTGCAGAAAACACTAACACTTGTTCAGAACGAAAGAAAGCACAGAGCCCCAGATTCTATGTTGTCTTGGAGAGCTTGCAGAGCACTGGGGAAAGGCTGGCAGAGAATTCCCTGATAGCACCTTCTGTGTTCCTGGGAAGCAGAAGTGTTCACATTGCTTCGCATAATCGCTTTTGTGCAGAAAACAGTAACACTTGTTCAGAACGAAAGACAGCACAGAGCCCCAGATTTTATGTTGTCCTGGAGAGCTTGCAGAGCACTGGGGAAAGGCAGGCAGAGAATTCCCTGATAGCACCTTCTCTGTGCCTGGGAAGCAGAAGTGTTCACATTGCTTCGCAAGAATCGCTTTTGTGCAGAAAACACTAACACTTGTTCAGAAGGAAAGAAAGCACAGAGCCCCAGATTTTATGTTGTCCTGGAGAGCTTGCAGAGCACTGGGGAAAGGCAGGCAGAGAATTCCCTGCTAGCACCTTCTCTGTGCCTGTTCACATTGCTTCGCAGAATCGCTTTTTTGCAGAAAACAGTAACACTTGTTCAGAAGGAAAGAAAGCACAGAGCCCCAGATTCTAAGTTGTCCTGGAGAGCTTGCAGAGCACTGGGGAAAGGCAGGCAGAGAATTCCCTGCTAGCACCTTCTCTGTGCCTGGGAAGCAGAAGTGTTCACATTGCTTCGCAAGAATCGCTTTTGTGCAGAAAACACTAACACTTGTTCAGAAGGAAAGAAAGCACAGAGCCCCAGATTTTATGTTGTCCTGGAGAGCTTGCAGAGCACTGGGGAAAGGCAGGCAGAGAATTCCCTGCTAGCACCTTCTCTGTGCCTGGGAAGCAGAAGTGTTCACATTGCTTCGCAAGAATCGCTTTTGTGCAGAAAACACTAACACTTGTTCAGAAGGAAAGAAAGCACAGAGCCCCAGATTCTATGTTGTCCTGGAGAGCTTGCAGAGCACTGGGGAAAGGCAGGCAGAGAATTCCCTGATAGCACCTTCTCTGTGCCTGTTCACATTGCTTCGCAGAATCGCTTTTGTGCAGAAAACAGTAACACTTGTTCAGAACGAAAGAAAGCACAGAGCCCCAGATTCTATGTTGTCCTGGAGAGCTTGCAGAGCACTGGGGAAAGGCAGGCAGAGAATTCCCTGCTAGCACCTTCTCTGTGCCTGGGAAGCAGAAGTGTTCACATTGCTTCGCAAGAATCGCTTTTGTGCAGAAAACAGTAACACTTGTTCAGAAGGAAAGAAAGCACAGAGCCCCAGATTCTATGTTGTCCTGGAGAGCTTGCAGAGCACTGGGGAAAGGCAGGCAGAGAATTCCCTGCTAGCACCTTCTCTGTGCCTGGGAAGCAGAAGTGTCCACATTGCTTCGCAAGAATCGCTTTTGTGCAGAAAACACTAACACTTGTTCAGAAGGAAAGAAAGCACAGAGCCCCAGATTCTATGTTGTCCTGGAGAGCTTGCAGAGCACTGGGGAAAGGCAGGCAGAGAATTCCCTGCTAGCACCTTCTCTGTGCCTGTTCACATTGCTTCGCAGAATCGCTTTTGTGCAGAAAACAGTAACACTTGTTCAGAAGGAAAGAAAGCACAGAGCCCCAGATTCTATGTTGTCCTGGAGAGTTTGCAGAGCACTGGGGAAAGGCAGGCAGAGAATTCCCTGCTAGCACCTTCTCTGTGCCTGGGAAGCAGAAGTGTTCACATTGCTTCGCAAGAATCGCTTTTGTGCAGAAAACACTAACACTTGTTCAGAAGGAAAGAAAGCACAGAGCCCCAGATTTTATGTTGTCCTGGAGAGCTTGCAGAGCACTGGGGAAAGGCAGGCAGAGAATTCCCTGCTAGCACCTTCTCTGTGCCTGTTCACATTGCTTCGCAGAATCGCTTTTGTGCAGAAAACAGTAACACTTGTTCAGAAGGAAAGAAAGCACAGAGCCCCAGATTCTATGTTGTCCTGGAGAGCTTGCAGAGCACTGGGGAAAGGCAGGCAGAGAATTCCCTGCTAGCACCTTCTCTGTGCCTGGGAAGCAGAAGTGTTCACATTGCTTCGCAAGAATCGCTTTTGTGCAGAAAACACTAACACTTGTTCAGAAGGAAAGAAAGCACAGAGCCCCAGATTTTATGTTGTCCTGGAGAGCTTGCAGGGCACTGGGGAAAGGCAGGCAGAGAATTCCCTGCTAGCACCTTCTCTGTGCCTGGGAAGCAGAAGTGTTCACATTGCTTCGCAAGAATCGCTTTTGTGCAGAAAACAGTAACACTTGTTCAGAAGGAAAGAAAGCACAGAGCCCCAGATTTTATGTTGTCCTGGAGAGCTTGCAGAGCACTGGGGAAAGGCAGGCAGAGAATTCCCTGCTAGCACCTTCTCTGTGCCTGTTCACATTGCTTCGCAGAATCGCTTTTGTGCAGAAAACAGTAACACTTGTTCAGAAGGAAAGAAAGCACAGAGCCCCAGATTCTATGTTGTCCTGGAGAGCTTGCAGAGCACTGGGGAAAGGCAGGCAGAGAATTCCCTGCTAGCACCTTCTCTGTGCCTGTTCACATTGCTTCGCAGAATCGCTTTTGTGCAGAAAACAGTAACACTTGTTCAGAAGGAAGGAAAGCACAGAGCCCCAGATTTTATGTTGCCCTGGAGAGCTTGCAGAGCACTGGGGAAAGGCAGGCAGAGAATTCCCTGCTAGCACCTTCTCTGTGCCTGGGAAGCAGAAGTGTTCACATTGCTTCGCAGAATCGCTTTTGTGCAGAAAACACTAACACTTGTTCAGAAGGAAAGAAAGCACAGAGCCCCAGATTTTATGTTGTCCTGGAGAGCTTGCAGAGCACTGGAGAAAGGCAGGCAGAGAATTCCCTGCTAGCACCTTCTCTGTGCCTGGGAAGCAGAAGTGTTCACATTGCTTCGCAAGAATCGCTTTTGTGCAGAAAACACTAACACTTGTTCAGAAGGAAAGAAAGCACAGAGCCCCAGATTTTATGTTGTCCTGGAGAGCTTGCAGAGCACTGGGGAAAGGCAGGCAGAGAATTCCCTGATAGCACCTTCTCTGTGCCTGTTCACATTGCTTCGCAGAATCGCTTTTGTGCAGAAAACAGTAACACTTGTTCAGAACGAAAGAAAGCACAGAGCCCCAGATTCTATGTTGTCCTGGAGAGCTTGCAGAGCACTGGGGAAAGGCAGGCAGAGAATTCCCTGCTAGCACCTTCTCTGTGCCTGGGAAGCAGAAGTGTTCACATTGCTTCGCAAGAATCGCTTTTGTGCAGAAAACAGTAACACTTGTTCAGAACGAAAGAAAGCACAGAGCCCCAGATTCTATGTTGTCTTGGAGAGCTTGCAGAGCACTGGGGAAAGGCAGGCAGAGAATTCCCTGATAGCACCTTCTCTGTGCCTGTTCATATTGCTTCGCAGAATCGCTTTTGTGCAGAAAACAGTAACACTTGTTCAGAAGGAAAGAAAGCACAGAGCCCCAGATTCTATGTTGTCCTGGAGAGCTTGCAGAGCACTGGGGAAAGGCAGGCAGAGAATTCCCTGCTAGCACCTTCTGTGTTCCTGAGAAGCAGAAGTGTTCACATTGCTTCGCATAATCGCTTTTGTGCAGAAAACAGTAACACTTGTTCAGAACGAAAAAAAGCACAGAGCCCCAGCTTTTATGTTGTCCTGGAGAGCTTGCAGAGCACTGGGGAAAGGCAGGCAGAGAATTCCCTGCTAGCACCTTCTCTTTGCCTGTTCACATTGCTTCGCAGAATCGCTTTTGTGCAGAAAACAGTAACACTTGTTCAGAAGGAAAGAAAGCACAGAGCCCCAGATTCTATGTTGTCCTGGAGAGCTTGCAGAGCACTGGGGAAAGGCAGGCAGAGAATTCCCTGCTAGCACCTTCTCTGTGCCTGGGAAGCAGAAGTGTTCACATTGCTTCGCAAGAATCGCTTTTGTGCAGAAAACACTAACACTTGTTCAGAAGGAAAGAAAGCACAGAGCCCCAGATTCTATGTTGTCCTGGAGAGCTTGCAGAGCACTGGGGAAAGGCAGGCAGAGAATTCCCTGCTAGCACCTTCTCTGTGCCTGGGAAGCAGAAGTGTTCACATTGCTTCGCATAATCGCTTTTGTGCAGAAAACAGTAATACTTGTTCAGAACGAAAGACAGCACAGAGCCCCAGATTTTATGTTGTCCTGGAGAGCTTGCAGAGCACTGGGGAAAGGCAGGCAGAGAATTCCTTGCTAGCACCTTCTCTGTGCCTGTTCACATTGCTTCGCAGAATCGCTTTTGTGCAGAAAACAGTAACACTTGTTCAGAACGAAAGAAAGCACAGAGCCCCAGAATCTATGTTGTCCTGGAGAGCTTGCAGAGCACTGGGGAAAGGCAGGCAGAGAATTCCCTGCTAGCACCTTCTCTGTGCCTGGGAAGCAGAAGTGTTCACATTGCTTCGCAGAATCGCTTTTGTGCAGAAAACAGTAACACTTGTTCAGAAGGAAGGAAAGCACAGAGCCCCAGATTTTATGTTGTCCTGGAGAGCTTGCAGAGCACTGGGGAAAGGCAGGCAGAGAATTCCCTGATAGCACCTTCTCTGTGCCTGGGAAGCAGAAGTGTTCACATTGCTTCGCAAGAATCGCTTTTGTGCAGAAAACACTAACACTTGTTCAGAACGAAAGAAAGCACAGAGCCCCAGATTTTATGTTGTCCTGGAGAGCTTGCAGAGCACTGGGGAAAGGCAGGCAGAGAATTCCCTGCTAGCACCTTCTCTGTGCCTGTTCACATTGCTTCGCAGAATCGCTTTTGTGCAGAAAACACTAACACTTGTTCAGAACGAAAGAAAGCACAGAGCCCCAGATTCTATGTTGTCCTGGAGAGCTTGCAGAGCACTGGGGAAAGGCAGGCAGAGAATTCCCTGCTAGCACCTTCTCTGTGCCTGGGAAGCAGAAGTGTTCACATTGCTTCGCAAGAATCGCTTTTGTGCAGAAAACACTAACACTTGTTCAGAAGGAAAGAAAGCACAGAGCCCCAGATTTTATGTTGTCCTGGAGAGCTTGCAGAGCACTGGGGAAAGGCAGGCAGAGAATTCCCTGCTGGCACCTTCTCTGTGCCTGTTCACATTGCTTCGCAGAATCGCGTTTGTGCAGAAAACAGTAACACTTGTTCAGAAGGAAAGAAAGCACAGAGCCCCAGATTCTATGTTGTCCTGGAGAGCTTGCAGAGCACTGGGGAAAGGCAGGCAGAGAATTCCCTGCTAGCACCTTCTCTGTGCCTGGGAAGCAGAAGTGTTCACATTGCTTCGCAGAATCGCTTTTGTGCAGAAAACAGTAACACTTGTTCAGAACGAAAGAAAGCACAGAGCCCCAGATTCTATGTTGTCCTGGAGAGCTTGCAGAGCACTGGGGAAAGGCAGGCAGAGAATTCCCTGCTAGCACCTTCTCTGTGCCTGGGAAGCAGAAGTGTTCACATTGCTTCGCAAGAATCGCTTTTGTGCAGAAAACACTAACACTTGTTCAGAAGGAAAGAAAGCACAGAGCCCCAGATTTTATGTTGTCCTGGAGAGCTTGCAGAGCACTGGGGAAAGGCAGGCAGAGAATTCCCTGCTAGCACCTTCTCTGTGCCTGTTCACATTGCTTCGCAGAATCGCTTTTGTGCAGAAAACAGTAACACTTGTTCAGAACGAAAGAAAGCACAGAGCCCCAGATTCTATGTTGTCCTGGAGAGCTTGCAGAGCACTGGGGAAAGGCAGGCAGAGAATTCCCTGCTAGCACCTTCTCTGTGCCTGTTCACATTGCTTCGCAGAATCGCTTTTGTGCAGAAAACACTAACACTTGTTCAGAAGGAAAGAAAGCACAGAGCCCCAGATTCTATGTTGTCCTGGAGAGCTTGCAGAGCACTGGGGAAAGGCAGGCAGAGAATTCCCTGCTAGCACCTTCTCTGTGCCTGGGAAGCAGAAGTGTTCACATTGCTTCGCAAGAATCGCTTTTGTGCAGAAAACAGTAACACTTGTTCAGAAGGAAAGAAAGCACAGAGCCCCAGATTTTATGTTGTCCTGGAGAGCTTGCAGAGCACTGGGGAAAGGCAGGCAGAGAATTCCCTGCTAGCACCTTCTCTGTGCCTGTTCACATTGCTTCGCAGAATCGCTTTTGTGCAGAAAACAGTAACACTTGTTCAGAAGGAAAGAAAGCACAGAGCCCCAGATTTTATGTTGTCCTGGAGAGCTTGCAGAGCACTGGGGAAAGGCAGGCAGAGAATTCCCTGCTGGCACCTTCTCTGTGCCTGGGAAGCAGAAGTGTTCACATTGCTTCGCAAGAATCGCTTTTGTGCAGAAAACAGTAACACTTGTTCAGAAGGAAAGAAAGCACAGAGCCCCAGATTTTATGTTGTCCTGGAGAGCTTGCAGAGCACTGGGGAAAGGCAGGCAGAGAATTCCCTGCTAGCACCTTCTCTGTGCCTGTTCACATTGCTTCGCAGAATCGCTTTTGTGCAGAAAACAGTAACACTTGTTCAGAAGGAAAGAAAGCACAGAGCCCCAGATTCTATGTTGTCCTGGAGAGGTTGCAGAGCACTGGGGAAAGGCAGGCAGAGAATTCCCTGCTAGCACCTTCTCTGTGCCTGGGAAGCAGAAGTGTTCACATTGCTTCGCAAGAATCGCTTTTCTGCAGAAAACACTAACACTTGTTCAGAAGGAAAGAAAGCACAGAGCCCCAGATTTTATGTTGTCCTGGAGAGCTTGCAGAGCACTGGGGAAAGGCAGGCAGAGAATTCCCTGCTAGCACCTTCTCTGTGCCTGGGAAGCAGAAGTGTTCACATTGCTTCGCAAGAATCGCTTTTGTGCAGAAAACACTAACACTTGTTCAGAAGGAAAGAAAGCACAGAGCCCCAGATTTTATGTTGTCCTGGAGAGCTTGCAGAGCACTGGGGAAAGGCAGGCAGAGAATTCCCTGCTAGCACCTTCTCTGTGCCTGTTCACATTGCTTCGCAGAATCGCTTTTGTGCAGAAAACAGTAACACTTGTTCAGAAGGAAAGAAAGCACAGAGCCCCAGATTCTATGTTGTCCTGGAGAGCTTGCAGAGCACTGGGGAAAGGCAGGCAGAGAATTCCCTGCTAGCACCTTCTCTGTGCCTGGGAAGCAGAAGTGTTCACATTGCTTCGCAAGAATCGCTTTTGTGCAGAAAACACTAACACTTGTTCAGAAGGAAAGAAAGCACAGAGCCCCAGATTTTATGTTGTCCTGGAGAGCTTGCAGAGCACTGGGGAAAGGCAGGCAGAGAATTCCCTGCTGGCACCTTCTCTGTGCCTGTTCACATTGCTTCGCAGAATCGCTTTTGTGCAGAAAACAGTAACACTTGTTCAGAACGAAAGAAAGCACAGAGCCCCAGATTCTATGTTGTCCTGGAGAGCTTGCAGAGCACTGGGGAAAGGCAGGCAGAGAATTCCCTGCTAGCACCTTCTCTGTGCCTGGGAAGCAGAAGTGTTCACATTGCTTCGCAGAATCGCTTTTGTGCAGAAAACACTAACACTTGTTCAGAAGGAAAGAAAGCACAGAGCCCCAGATTTTATGTTGTCCTGGAGAGCTTGCAGAGCACTGGGGAAAGGCAGGCAGAGAATTCCCTGCTGGCACCTTCTCTGTGCCTGTTCACATTGCTTCGCAGAATCGCTTTTGTGCAGAAAACAGTAACACTTGTTCAGAACGAAAGAAAGCACAGAGCCCCAGATTCTATGTTGTCCTGGAGAGCTTGCAGAGCACTGGGGAAAGGCAGGCAGAGAATTCCCTGCTAGCACCTTCTCTGTGCCTGGGAAGCAGAAGTGTTCACATTGCTTCGCAAGAATCGCTTTTGTGCAGAAAACACTAACACTTGTTCAGAAGGAAAGAAAGCACAGAGCCCCAGATTTTATGTTGTCCTGGAGAGCTTGCAGAGCACTGGGGAAAGGCAGGCAGAGAATTCCCTGCTGGCACCTTCTCTGTGCCTGTTCACATTGCTTCGCAGAATCGCTTTTGTGCAGAAAACACTAACACTTGTTCAGAAGGAAAGAAAGCACAGAGCCCCAGATTCTATGTTGTCCTGGAGAGCTTGCAGAGCACTGGGGAAAGGCAGGCAGAGAATTCCCTGCTAGCACCTTCTCTGTGCCTGGGAAGCAGAAGTGTTCACATTGCTTCGCAGAATCGCTTTTGTGCAGAAAACAGTAACACTTGTTCAGAACGAAAGAAAGCACAGAGCCCCAGATTCTATGTTGTCCTGGAGAGCTTGCAGAGCACTGGGGAAAGGCAGGCAGAGAATTCCCTGCTAGCACCTTCTCTGTGCCTGTTCACATTGCTTCGCAGAATCGCTTTTGTGCAGAAAACAGTAACACTTGTTCAGAACGAAAGAAAGCACAGAGCCCCAGATTCTATGTTGTCCTGGAGAGCTTGCAGAGCACTGGGGAAAGGCAGGCAGAGAATTCCCTGCTGGCACCTTCTCTGTGCCTGTTCACATTGCTTCGCAGAATCGCTTTTGTGCAGAAAACAGTAACACTTGTTCAGAACGAAAGAAAGCACAGAGCCCCAGATTCTATGTTGTCCTGGAGAGCTTGCAGAGCACTGGGGAAAGGCAGGCAGAGAATTCCCTGCTAGCACCTTCTCTGTGCCTGGGAAGCAGAAGTGTTCACATTGCTTCGCAAGAATCGCTTTTGTGCAGAAAACACTAACACTTGTTCAGAAGGAAAGAAAGCACAGAGCCCCAGATTTTATGTTGTCCTGGAGAGCTTGCAGAGCACTGGGGAAAGGCAGGCAGAGAATTCCCTGCTAGCACCTTCTCTGTGCCTGGGAAGCAGAAGTGTTCACATTGCTTCGCAAGAATCGCTTTTGTGCAGAAAACACTAACACTTGTTCAGAAGGAAAGAAAGCACAGAGCCCCAGATTTTATGTTGTCCTGGAGAGCTTGCAGAGCACTGGGGAAAGGCAGGCAGAGAATTCCCTGCTAGCACCTTCTCTGTGCCTGTTCACATTGCTTCGCAGAATCGCTTTTGTGCAGAAAACAGTAACACTTGTTCAGAAGGAAAGAAAGCACAGAGCCCCAGATTTTATGTTGTCCTGGAGAGCTTGCAGAGCACTGGGGAAAGGCAGGCAGAGAATTCCCTGCTGGCACCTTCTCTGTGCCTGGGAAGCAGAAGTGTTCACATTGCTTCGCAAGAATCGCTTTTGTGCAGAAAACAGTAACACTTGTTCAGAAGGAAAGAAAGCACAGAGCCCCAGATTTTATGTTGTCCTGGAGAGCTTGCAGAGCACTGGGGAAAGGCAGGCAGAGAATTCCCTGCTAGCACCTTCTCTGTGCCTGTTCACATTGCTTCGCAGAATCGCTTTTGTGCAGAAAACAGTAACACTTGTTCAGAAGGAAAGAAAGCACAGAGCCCCAGATTCTATGTTGTCCTGGAGAGGTTGCAGAGCACTGGGGAAAGGCAGGCAGAGAATTCCCTGCTAGCACCTTCTCTGTGCCTGGGAAGCAGAAGTGTTCACATTGCTTCGCAAGAATCGCTTTTCTGCAGAAAACACTAACACTTGTTCAGAAGGAAAGAAAGCACAGAGCCCCAGATTTTATGTTGTCCTGGAGAGCTTGCAGAGCACTGGGGAAAGGCAGGCAGAGAATTCCCTGCTAGCACCTTCTCTGTGCCTGGGAAGCAGAAGTGTTCACATTGCTTCGCAAGAATCGCTTTTGTGCAGAAAACACTAACACTTGTTCAGAAGGAAAGAAAGCACAGAGCCCCAGATTTTATGTTGTCCTGGAGAGCTTGCAGAGCACTGGGGAAAGGCAGGCAGAGAATTCCCTGCTAGCACCTTCTCTGTGCCTGTTCACATTGCTTCGCAGAATCGCTTTTGTGCAGAAAACAGTAACACTTGTTCAGAAGGAAAGAAAGCACAGAGCCCCAGATTCTATGTTGTCCTGGAGAGCTTGCAGAGCACTGGGGAAAGGCAGGCAGAGAATTCCCTGCTAGCACCTTCTCTGTGCCTGGGAAGCAGAAGTGTTCACATTGCTTCGCAAGAATCGCTTTTGTGCAGAAAACACTAACACTTGTTCAGAAGGAAAGAAAGCACAGAGCCCCAGATTTTATGTTGTCCTGGAGAGCTTGCAGAGCACTGGGGAAAGGCAGGCAGAGAATTCCCTGCTGGCACCTTCTCTGTGCCTGTTCACATTGCTTCGCAGAATCGCTTTTGTGCAGAAAACAGTAACACTTGTTCAGAACGAAAGAAAGCACAGAGCCCCAGATTCTATGTTGTCCTGGAGAGCTTGCAGAGCACTGGGGAAAGGCAGGCAGAGAATTCCCTGCTAGCACCTTCTCTGTGCCTGGGAAGCAGAAGTGTTCACATTGCTTCGCAGAATCGCTTTTGTGCAGAAAACACTAACACTTGTTCAGAAGGAAAGAAAGCACAGAGCCCCAGATTTTATGTTGTCCTGGAGAGCTTGCAGAGCACTGGGGAAAGGCAGGCAGAGAATTCCCTGCTGGCAC
Organism: Strix aluco; assembly: GCF_031877795.1. Taxonomy (NCBI): domain Eukaryota; kingdom Metazoa; phylum Chordata; class Aves; order Strigiformes; family Strigidae; genus Strix; species Strix aluco. The sequence goes on from NW_027436556.1 coordinate 1,615,312, forward strand.
CTTCTCTGTGCCTGTTCACATTGCTTCGCAGAATCGCTTTTGTGCAGAAAACAGTAACACTTGTTCAGAACGAAAGAAAGCACAGAGCCCCAGATTCTATGTTGTCCTGGAGAGCTTGCAGAGCACTGGGGAAAGGCAGGCAGAGAATTCCCTGCTAGCACCTTCTCTGTGCCTGGGAAGCAGAAGTGTTCACATTGCTTCGCAAGAATCGCTTTTGTGCAGAAAACACTAACACTTGTTCAGAAGGAAAGAAAGCACAGAGCCCCAGATTTTATGTTGTCCTGGAGAGCTTGCAGAGCACTGGGGAAAGGCAGGCAGAGAATTCCCTGCTGGCACCTTCTCTGTGCCTGTTCACATTGCTTCGCAGAATCGCTTTTGTGCAGAAAACACTAACACTTGTTCAGAAGGAAAGAAAGCACAGAGCCCCAGATTCTATGTTGTCCTGGAGAGCTTGCAGAGCACTGGGGAAAGGCAGGCAGAGAATTCCCTGCTAGCACCTTCTCTGTGCCTGGGAAGCAGAAGTGTTCACATTGCTTCGCAGAATCGCTTTTGTGCAGAAAACAGTAACACTTGTTCAGAACGAAAGAAAGCACAGAGCCCCAGATTCTATGTTGTCCTGGAGAGCTTGCAGAGCACTGGGGAAAGGCAGGCAGAGAATTCCCTGCTAGCACCTTCTCTGTGCCTGTTCACATTGCTTCGCAGAATCGCTTTTGTGCAGAAAACAGTAACACTTGTTCAGAACGAAAGAAAGCACAGAGCCCCAGATTCTATGTTGTCCTGGAGAGCTTGCAGAGCACTGGGGAAAGGCAGGCAGAGAATTCCCTGCTAGCACCTTCTCTGTGCCTGGGAAGCAGAAGTGTTCACATTGCTTCGCATAATCGCTTTTGTGCAGAAAACAGTAACACTTGTTCAGAACGAAAGACAGCACAGAGCCCCAGATTTTATGTTGTCCTGGAGAGCTTGCAGAGCACTGGGGAAAGGCAGGCAGAGAATTCCCTGCTAGCACCTTCTCTGTGCCTGTTCACATTGCTTCGCAGAATCGCTTTTGTGCAGAAAACAGTAACACTTGTTCAGAAGGAAAGAAAGCACAGAGCCCCAGATTCTATGTTGTCCTGGAGAGCTTGCAGAGCACTGGGGAAAGGCAGGCAGAGAATTCCCTGCTAGTACCTTCTCTGTGCCTGGGAAGCAGAAGTGTTCACATTGCTTCGCAGAATCGCTTTTGTGCAGAAAACAGTAACACTTGTTCAGAAGGAAGGAAAGTACAGAGCCCCAGATTTTATGTTGTCCTGGAGAGCTTGCAGAGCACTGGGGAAAGGCAGGCAGAGAATTCCCTGCTAGCACCTTCTCTGTGCCTGGGAAGCAGAAGTGTTCACATTGCTTCGCAAGAATCGCTTTTGTGCAGAAAACACTAACACTTGTTCAGAAGGAAAGAAAGCACAGAGCCCCAGATTTTATGTTGTCCTGGAGAGCTTGCAGAGCACTGTGGAAAGGCAGGCAGAGAATTCCCTGCTGGCACCTTCTCTGTGCCTGTTCACATTTCTTCGCAGAATCGCTTTTGTGCAGAAAACAGTAACACTTGTTCAGAACGAAAGAAAGCACAGAGCCCCAGATTCTATGTTGTCCTGGAGAGCTTGCAGAGCACTGGGGAAAGGCAGGCAGAGAATTCCCTGCTAGCACCTTCTCTGTGCCTGGGAAGCAGAAGTGTTCACATTGCTTCGCAAGAATCGCTTTTGTGCAGAAAACAATAACACTTGTTCAGAAGGAAAGAAAGCACAGAGCCCCAGATTCTATGTTGTCCTGGAGAGCTTGCAGAGCACTGGGGAAAGGCAGGCAGAGAATTCCCTGATAGCACCTTCTCTGTGCCTGGGAAGCAGAAGTGTTCACATTGCTTCGCATAATCGCTTTTGTGCAGAAAACAGTAACACTTGTTCAGAACGAAAGACAGCACAGAGCCCCAGATTTTATGTTGTCCTGGAGAGCTTGCAGAGCACTGGGGAAAGGCAGGCAGAGAATTACCTGCTAGCACCTTCTCTGTGCCTGTTCACATTGCTTCGCAGAATCGCTTTTGTGCAGAAAACAGTAACACTTGTTCAGAAGGAAAGAAAGCACAGAGCCCCAGATTCTATGTTGTCCTGGAGAGCTTGCAGAGCACTGGGGAAAGGCAGGCAGAGAATTCCCTGCTAGCACCTTCTCTGTGCCTGGGAAGCAGAAGTGTTCACATTGCTTCGCAAGAATCGCTTTTGTGCAGAAAACACTAACACTTGTTCAGAAGGAAAGAAAGCACAGAGCCCCAGATTTTATGTTGTCCTGGAGAGCTTGCAGAGCACTGGGGAAAGGCAGGCAGAGAATTCCCTGCTAGCACCTTCTCTGTGCCTGGGAAGCAGAAGTGTTCACATTGCTTCGCAAGAATCGCTTTTGTGCAGAAAACAGTAACACTTGTTCAGAACGAAAGAAAGCACAGAGCCCCAGATTTTATGTTGTCCTGGAGAGCTTGCAGAGCACTGGGGAAAGGCAGGCAGAGAATTCCCTGATAGCACCTTCTCTGTGCCTGTTCACATTGCTTCGCAGAATCGCTTTTGTGCAGAAAACAGTAACACTTGTTCAGAACGAAAGAAAGCACAGAGCCCCAGATTCTATGTTGTCCTGGAGAGCTTGCAGAGCACTGGGGAAAGGCAGGCAGAGAATTCCCTGCTAGCACCTTCTCTGTGCCTGGGAAGCAGAAGTGTTCACATTGCTTCGCAAGAATCGCTTTTGTGCAGAAAACACTAACACTTGTTCAGAAGGAAAGAAAGCACAGAGCCCCAGATTTGCTGTTGTCCTGGAGAGCTTGCAGAGCACTGGGGAAAGGCAGGCAGAGAATTCCCTGCTAGCACCTTCTCTGTGCCTGTTCACATTGCTTCGCAGAATCGCTTTTGTGCAGAAAACAGTAACACTTGTTCAGAAGGAAAGAAAGCACAGAGCCCCAGATTCTATGTTGTCCTGGAGAGCTTGCAGAGCACTGGGGAAAGGCAGGCAGAGAATTCCCTGCTAGTACCTTCTCTGTGCCTGGGAAGCAGAAGTGTTCACATTGCTTCGCAGAATCGCTTTTGTGCAGAAAACAGTAACACTTGTTCAGAAGGAAGGAAAGTACAGAGCCCCAGATTTTATGTTGTCCTGGAGAGCTTGCAGAGCACTGGGGAAAGGCAGGCAGAGAATTCCCTGCTAGCACCTTCTCTGTGCCTGGGAAGCAGAAGTGTTCACATTGCTTCGCAAGAATCGCTTTTGTGCAGAAAACACTAACACTTGTTCAGAAGGAAAGAAAGCACAGAGCCCCAGATTTTATGTTGTCCTGGAGAGCTTGCAGAGCACTGGGGAAAGGCAGGCAGAGAATTCCCTGCTGGCACCTTCTCTGTGCCTGTTCACATTTCTTCGCAGAATCGCTTTTGTGCAGAAAACAGTAACACTTGTTCAGAAGGAAGGAAAGCACAGAGCCCCAGATTTTATGTTGCCCTGGAGAGCTTGCAGAGCACTGGGGAAAGGCAGGCAGAGAATTCCCTGCTAGCACCTTCTCTGTGCCTGGGAAGCAGAAGTGTTCACATTGCTTCGCAGAATCGCTTTTGTGCAGAAAACAGTAACACTTGTTCAGAAGGAAAGAAAGCACAGAGCCCCAGATTTTATGTTGTCCTGGAGAGCTTGCAGAGCACTGGGGAAAGGCAGGCAGAGAATTCCCTGCTAGCACCTTCTCTGTGCCTGGGAAGCAGAAGTGTTCACATTGCTTCGCAAGAATCGCTTTTGTGCAGAAAACACTAACACTTGTTCAGAAGGAAAGAAAGCACAGAGCCCCAGATTTTATGTTGTCCTGGAGAGCTTGCAGAGCACTGGGGAAAGGCAGGCAGAGAATTCCCTGATAGCACCTTCTCTGTGCCTGTTCACATTGCTTCGCAGAATCGCTTTTGTGCAGAAAACAGTAACACTTGTTCAGAACGAAAGAAAGCACAGAGCCCCAGATTCTATGTTGTCCTGGAGAGCTTGCAGAGCACTGGGGAAAGGCAGGCAGAGAATTCCCTGCTAGCACCTTCTCTGTGCCTGGGAAGCAGAAGTGTTCACATTGCTTCGCAAGAATCGCTTTTGTGCAGAAAACAGTAACACTTGTTCAGAACGAAAGAAAGCACAGAGCCCCAGATTCTATGTTGTCTTGGAGAGCTTGCAGAGCACTGGGGAAAGGCTGGCAGAGAATTCCCTGATAGCACCTTCTCTGTGCCTGTTCACAGTGCTTCGCAGAATCGCTTTTGTGCAGAAAACAGTAACACTTGTTCAGAAGGAAAGAAAGCACAGAGCCCCAGATTTTATGTTGTCCTGGAGAGCTTGCAGAGCACTGGGGAAAGGCAGGCAGAGAATTCCCTGATAGCACCTTCTCTGTGCCTGGGAAGCAGAAGTGTTCACATTGCTTCGCAAGAATCGCTTTTGTGCAGAAAACACTAACACTTGTTCAGAAGGAAAGAAGGCACAGAGCCCCAGATTTTATGTTGTCCTGCAGAGCTTGCAGAGCACTGGGGAAAGGCAGGCAGAGAATTCCCTGCTGGCACCTTCTCTGTGCCTGTTCACATTGCTTCGCAGAATCGCTTTTGTGCAGAAAACAGTAACACTTGTTCAGAAGGAAAGAAAGCACAGAGCCCCAGATTCTATGTTGTCCTGGAGAGCTTGCAGAGCACTGGGGAAAGGCAGGCAGAGAATTCCCTGCTAGCACCTTCTCTGTGCCTGCGAAGCAGAAGTGTTCACATTGCTTCGCAAGAATCGCTTTTGTGCAGAAAACACTAACACTTGTTCAGAAGGAAAGAAAGCACAGAGCCCCAGATTTTATGTTGTCCTGGAGAGCTTGCAGAGCACTGGGGAAAGGCAGGCAGAGAATTCCCTGCTAGCACCTTCTCTGTGCCTGTTCACATTGCTTCGTAGAATCGCTTTTGTGCAGAAAACAGTAACACTTGTTCAGAAGGAAAGAAAGCACAGAGCCCCAGATTCTATGTTGTCCTGGAGAGCTTGCAGAGCACTGGGGAAAGGCAGGCAGAGAATTCCCTGCTAGCACCTTCTCTGTGCCTGTTCACATTGCTTCGCAGAATCGCTTTTGTGCAGAAAACAGTAACACTTGTTCAGAAGGAAAGAAAGCACAGAGCCCCAGATTTTATGTTGTCTTGGAGAGCTTGCAGAGCACTGGGGAAAGGCAGGCAGAGAATTCCCTGCTAGCACCTTCTCTGTGCCTGGGAAGCAGAATTGTTCACATTGCTTCGCAAGAATCGCTTTTGTGCAGAAAACAGTAACACTTGTTCAGAAGGAAAGAAAGCACAGAGCCCCAGATTTTATGTTGTCCTGGAGAGCTTGCAGAGCACTGGGGAAAGGCAGGCAGAGAATTCCCTGATAGCACCTTCTCTGTGCCTGTTCACATTGCTTCGCAGAATCGCTTTTGTGCAGAAAACAGTAACACTTGTTCAGAAGGAAAGAAAGCACAGAGCCCCAGATTCTATGTTGTCCTGGAGAGCTTGCAGAGCACTGGGGAAAGGCAGGCAGAGAATTCCCTGCTAGCACCTTCTCTGTGCCTGGGAAGCAGAAGTGTTCACATTGCTTCGCAAGAATCGCTTTTGTGCAGAAAACAGTAACACTTGTTCAGAACGAAAGAAAGCACAGAGCCCCGGATTCTATGTTGTCTTGGAGAGCTTGCAGAGCACTGGGGAAAGGCTGGCAGAGAATTCCCTGATAGCACCTTCTCTGTGCCTGTTCACATTGCTTCGCAGAATCGCTTTTGTGCAGAAAACAGTAACACTTGTTCAGAAGGAAAGAAAGCACAGAGCCCCAGATTCTATGTTGTCCTGGAGAGCTTGCAGAGCACTGGGGAAAGGCAGGCAGAGAATTCCCTGCTAGCACCTTCTGTGTTCCTGGGAAGCAGAAGTGTTCACATTGCTTCGCATAATCGCTTTTGTGCAGAAAACAGTAACACTTGTTCAGAACGAAAGACAGCACAGAGCCCCAGCTTTTATGTTGTCCTGGAGAGCTTGCAGAGCACTGGGGAAAGGCAGGCAGAGAATTCCCTGCTAGCACCTTCTCTGTGCCTGTTCACATTGCTTCGCAGAATCGCTTTTGTGCAGAAAACAGTAACACTTGTTCAGAAGGAAAGAAAGCACAGAGCCCCAGATTCTATGTTGTCCTGGAGAGTTTGCAGAGCACTGGGGAAAGGCAGGCAGAGAATTCCCTGCTAGCACCTTCTCTGTGCCTGGGAAGCAGAAGTGTTCACATTGCTTCGCAAGAATCGCTTTTGTGCAGAAAACAGTAACACTTGTTCAGAACGAAAGAAAGCACAGAGCCCCAGATTCTATGTTGTCTTGGAGAGCTTGCAGAGCACTGGGGAAAGGCTGGCAGAGAATTCCCTGATAGCACCTTCTCTGTGCCTGTTCACATTGCTTCGCAGAATCGCTTTTGTGCAGAAAACAGTAACACTTGTTCAGAAGGAAAGAAAGCACAGAGCCCCAGATTCTATGTTGTCCTGGAGAGCTTGCAGAGCACTGGGGAAAGGCAGGCAGAGAATTCCCTGCTAGCACCTTCTCTGTGCCTGGGAAGCAGAAGTGTTCACATTGCTTCGCATAATCGCTTTTGTGCAGAAAACACTAACACTTGTTCAGAAGGAAAGAAAGCACAGAGCCCCAGATTTTATGTTGTCCTGGAGAGCTTGCAGAGCACTGGGGAAAGGCAGGCAGAGAATTCCCTGCTGGCACCTTCTCTGTGCCTGTTCACATTGCTTCGCAGAATCGCTTTTGTGCAGAAAACAGTAACACTTGTTCAGAACGAAAGAAAGCACAGAGCCCCAGATTCTATGTTGTCCTGGAGAGCTTGCAGAGCACTGGGGAAAGGCAGGCAGAGAATTCCCTGCTAGCACCTTCTCTGTGCCTGGGAAGCAGAAGTGTTCACATTGCTTCGCAAGAATCGCTTTTGTGCAGAAAACAATAACACTTGTTCAGAAGGAAAGAAAGCACAGAGCCCCAGATTCTATGTTGTCCTGGAGAGCTTGCAGAGCACTGGGGAAAGGCAGGCAGAGAATTCCCTGCTAGCACCTTCTCTGTGCCTGGGAAGCAGAATTGTTCACATTGCTTCGCAAGAATCGCTTTTGTGCAGAAAACAGTAACACTTGTTCAGAACGAAAGAAAGCACAGAGCCCCAGATTTGCTGTTGTCCTGGAGAGCTTGCAGAGCACTGGGGAAAGGCAGGCAGAGAATTCCCTGCTAGCACCTTCTCTGTGCCTGTTCACATTGCTTCGCAGAATCGCTTTTGTGCAGAAAACAGTAACACTTGTTCAGAACGAAAGAAAGCACAGAGCCCCAGATTCTATGTTGTCCTGGAGAGCTTGCAGAGCACTGGGGAAAGGCAGGCAGAGAATTCCCTGCTAGCACCTTCTCTGTGCCTGTTCACATTGCTTCGCAGAATCGCTTTTGTGCAGAAAACAGTAACACTTGTTCAGAAGGAAAGAAAGCACAGAGCCCCAGATTCTATGTTGTCCTGGAGAGCTTGCAGAGCACTGGGGAAAGGCAGGCAGAGAATTCCCTGCTAGCACCTTCTCTGTGCCTGGGAAGCAGAAGTGTTCACATTGCTTCGCAGAATCGCTTTAGTGCAGAAAACACTAACACTTGTTCAGAAGGAAGGAAAGCACAGAGCCCCAGATTTTATGTTGTCCTGGAGAGCTTGCAGAGCACCGGGGAAAGGCAGGCAGAGAATTCCCTGCTGGCACCTTCTCTGTGCCTGTTCACATTGCTTCGCAGAATCGCTTTTGTGCAGAAAACAGTAACACTTGTTCAGAAGGAAAGAAAGCACAGAGCCCCAGATTCTATGTTGTCCTGGAGAGCTTGCAGAGCACTGGGGAAAGGCAGGCAGAGAATTCCTTGCTAGCACCTTCTCTGTGCCTGGGAAGCAGAAGTGTTCACATTGCTTCGCAAGAATCGCTTTTGTGCAGAAAACAGTAACACTTGTTCAGAAGGAAAGAAAGCACAGAGCCCCAGATTTTATGTTGTCCTGGAGAGCTTGCAGAGCACTGGGGAAAGGCAGGCAGAGAATTCCCTGATAGCACCTTCTCTGTGCCTGGGAAGCAGAAGTGTTCACATTGCTTCGCAGAATCGCTTTTGTGCAGAAAACACTAACACTTGTTCAGAACGAAAGAAAGCACAGAGCCCCAGATTCTATGTTGTCTTGGAGAGCTTGCAGAGCACTGGGGAAAGGCTGGCAGAGAATTCCCTGATAGCACCTTCTGTGTTCCTGGGAAGCAGAAGTGTTCACATTGCTTCGCATAATCGCTTTTGTGCAGAAAACAGTAACACTTGTTCAGAACGAAAGACAGCACAGAGCCCCAGATTTTATGTTGTCCTGGAGAGCTTGCAGAGCACTGGGGAAAGGCAGGCAGAGAATTCCCTGATAGCACCTTCTCTGTGCCTGGGAAGCAGAAGTGTTCACATTGCTTCGCAAGAATCGCTTTTGTGCAGAAAACACTAACACTTGTTCAGAAGGAAAGAAAGCACAGAGCCCCAGATTTTATGTTGTCCTGGAGAGCTTGCAGAGCACTGGGGAAAGGCAGGCAGAGAATTCCCTGCTAGCACCTTCTCTGTGCCTGTTCACATTGCTTCGCAGAATCGCTTTTTTGCAGAAAACAGTAACACTTGTTCAGAAGGAAAGAAAGCACAGAGCCCCAGATTCTAAGTTGTCCTGGAGAGCTTGCAGAGCACTGGGGAAAGGCAGGCAGAGAATTCCCTGCTAGCACCTTCTCTGTGCCTGGGAAGCAGAAGTGTTCACATTGCTTCGCAAGAATCGCTTTTGTGCAGAAAACACTAACACTTGTTCAGAAGGAAAGAAAGCACAGAGCCCCAGATTTTATGTTGTCCTGGAGAGCTTGCAGAGCACTGGGGAAAGGCAGGCAGAGAATTCCCTGCTAGCACCTTCTCTGTGCCTGGGAAGCAGAAGTGTTCACATTGCTTCGCAAGAATCGCTTTTGTGCAGAAAACACTAACACTTGTTCAGAAGGAAAGAAAGCACAGAGCCCCAGATTCTATGTTGTCCTGGAGAGCTTGCAGAGCACTGGGGAAAGGCAGGCAGAGAATTCCCTGATAGCACCTTCTCTGTGCCTGGGAAGCAGAAGTGTTCACATTGCTTCGCAAGAATCGCTTTTGTGCAGAAAACAGTAACACTTGTTCAGAAGGAAAGAAAGCACAGAGCCCCAGATTCTATGTTGTCCTGGAGAGCTTGCAGAGCACTGGGGAAAGGCAGGCAGAGAATTCCCTGCTAGCACCTTCTCTGTGCCTGGGAAGCAGAAGTGTCCACATTGCTTCGCAAGAATCGCTTTTGTGCAGAAAACACTAACACTTGTTCAGAAGGAAAGAAAGCACAGAGCCCCAGATTCTATGTTGTCCTGGAGAGCTTGCAGAGCACTGGGGAAAGGCAGGCAGAGAATTCCCTGCTAGCACCTTCTCTGTGCCTGTTCACATTGCTTCGCAGAATCGCTTTTGTGCAGAAAACAGTAACACTTGTTCAGAAGGAAAGAAAGCACAGAGCCCCAGATTCTATGTTGTCCTGGAGAGTTTGCAGAGCACTGGGGAAAGGCAGGCAGAGAATTCCCTGCTAGCACCTTCTCTGTGCCTGGGAAGCAGAAGTGTTCACATTGCTTCGCAAGAATCGCTTTTGTGCAGAAAACACTAACACTTGTTCAGAAGGAAAGAAAGCACAGAGCCCCAGATTTTATGTTGTCCTGGAGAGCTTGCAGAGCACTGGGGAAAGGCAGGCAGAGAATTCCCTGCTAGCACCTTCTCTGTGCCTGTTCACATTGCTTCGCAGAATCGCTTTTGTGCAGAAAACAGTAACACTTGTTCAGAAGGAAAGAAAGCACAGAGCCCCAGATTCTATGTTGTCCTGGAGAGCTTGCAGAGCACTGGGGAAAGGCAGGCAGAGAATTCCCTGCTAGCACCTTCTCTGTGCCTGGGAAGCAGAAGTGTTCACATTGCTTCGCAAGAATCGCTTTTGTGCAGAAAACACTAACACTTGTTCAGAAGGAAAGAAAGCACAGAGCCCCAGATTTTATGTTGTCCTGGAGAGCTTGCAGGGCACTGGGGAAAGGCAGGCAGAGAATTCCCTGCTAGCACCTTCTCTGTGCCTGGGAAGCAGAAGTGTTCACATTGCTTCGCAAGAATCGCTTTTGTGCAGAAAACAGTAACACTTGTTCAGAAGGAAAGAAAGCACAGAGCCCCAGATTTTATGTTGTCCTGGAGAGCTTGCAGAGCACTGGGGAAAGGCAGGCAGAGAATTCCCTGCTAGCACCTTCTCTGTGCCTGTTCACATTGCTTCGCAGAATCGCTTTTGTGCAGAAAACAGTAACACTTGTTCAGAAGGAAAGAAAGCACAGAGCCCCAGATTCTATGTTGTCCTGGAGAGCTTGCAGAGCACTGGGGAAAGGCAGGCAGAGAATTCCCTGCTAGCACCTTCTCTGTGCCTGTTCACATTGCTTCGCAGAATCGCTTTTGTGCAGAAAACAGTAACACTTGTTCAGAAGGAAGGAAAGCACAGAGCCCCAGATTTTATGTTGCCCTGGAGAGCTTGCAGAGCACTGGGGAAAGGCAGGCAGAGAATTCCCTGCTAGCACCTTCTCTGTGCCTGGGAAGCAGAAGTGTTCACATTGCTTCGCAGAATCGCTTTTGTGCAGAAAACACTAACACTTGTTCAGAAGGAAAGAAAGCACAGAGCCCCAGATTTTATGTTGTCCTGGAGAGCTTGCAGAGCACTGGAGAAAGGCAGGCAGAGAATTCCCTGCTAGCACCTTCTCTGTGCCTGGGAAGCAGAAGTGTTCACATTGCTTCGCATAATCGCTTTTGTGCAGAAAACACTAACACTTGTTCAGAACGAAAAAAAGCACAGAGCCCCAGCTTTTATGTTGTCCTGGAGAGCTTGCAGAGCACTGGGGAAAGGCAGGCAGAGAATTCCCTGCTAGCACCTTCTCTGTGCCTGTTCACATTGCTTCGCAGAATCGCTTTTGTGCAGAAAACAGTAACACTTGTTCAGAAGGAAAGAAAGCACAGAGCCCCAGATTCTATGTTGTCCTGGAGAGTTTGCAGAGCACTGGGGAAAGGCAGGCAGAGAATTCCCTGCTAGCACCTTCTCTGTGCCTGGGAAGCAGAAGTGTTCACATTGCTTCGCAAGAATCGCTTTTGTGCAGAAAACAGTAACACTTGTTAAGAAGGAAAGAAAGCACAGAGCCCCAGATTTTATGTTGTCCTGGAGAGCTTGCAGAGCACTGGGGAAAGGCAGGCAGAGAATTCCCTGATAGCACCTTCTCTGTGCCTGTTCACATTGCTTCGCAGAATCGCTTTTGTGCAGAAAACAGTAACACTTGTTCAGAAGGAAAGAAAGCACAGAGCCCCAGATTCTATGTTGTCCTGGAGAGCTTGCAGAGCACTGGGGAAAGGCAGGCAGAGAATTCCCTGCTAGCACCTTCTCTGTGCCTGGGAAGCAGAAGTGTTCACATTGCTTCGCAAGAATCGCTTTTGTGCAGAAAACAGTAACACTTGTTCAGAAGGAAAGAAAGCACAGAGCCCCAGATTTTATGTTGTCCTGGAGAGCTTGCAGAGCACTGGGGAAAGGCAGGCAGAGAATTCCCTGATAGCACCTTCTCTGTGCCTGTTCACATTGCTTCGCAGAATCGCTTTTGTGCAGAAAACAGTAACACTTGTTCAGAAGGAAAGAAAGCACAGAGCCCCAGATTCTATGTTGTCCTGGAGAGCTTGCAGAGCACTGGGGAAAGGCAGGCAGAGAATTCCCTGCTAGCACCTTCTCTGTGCCTGGGAAGCAGAAGTGTTCACATTGCTTCGCAAGAATCGCTTTTGTGCAGAAAACACTAACACTTGTTCAGAAGGAAAGAAAGCACAGAGCCCCAGATTTTATGTTGTCCTGGAGAGCTTGCAGAGCACTGGGGAAAGGCAGGCAGAGAATTCCCTGCTAGCACCTTCTCTGTGCCTGGGAAGCAGAAGTGTTCACATTGCTTCGCAAGAATCGCTTTTGTGCAGAAAACACTAACACTTGTTCAGAAGGAAAGAAAGCACAGAGCCCCAGATTTTATGTTGTCCTGGAGAGCTTGCAAAGCACTGGGGAAAGGCAGGCAGAGAATTCCCTGCTAGCACCTTCTCTGTGCCTGTTCACATTGCTTCGCAGAATCGCTTTTGTGCAGAAAACAGTAACACTTGTTCAGAAGGAAAGAAAGCACAGAGCCCCAGATTCTATGTTGTCCTGGAGAGCTTGCAGAGCACTGGGGAAAGGCAGGCAGAGAATTCCCTGCTAGCACCTTCTCTTTGCCTGTTCACATTGCTTCGCAGAATCGCTTTTGTGCAGAAAACAGTAACACTTGTTCAGAAGGAAAGAAAGCACAGAGCCCCAGATTCTATGTTGTCCTGGAGAGCTTGCAGAGCACTGGGGAAAGGCAGGCAGAGAATTCCCTGCTAGCACCTTCTCTGTGCCTGGGAAGCAGAAGTGTTCACATTGCTTCGCAAGAATCGCTTTTGTGCAGAAAACACTAACACTTGTTCAGAAGGGAAGAAAGCACAGAGCCCCAGATTCTATGTTGTCCTGGAGAGCTTGCAGAGCACTGGGGAAAGGCAGGCAGAGAATTCCCTGCTAGCACCTTCTCTGTGCCTGGGAAGCAGAAGTGTTCACATTGCTTCGCATAATCGCTTTTGTGCAGAAAACAGTAATACTTGTTCAGAACGAAAGACAGCACAGAGCCCCAGATTTTATGTTGTCCTGGAGAGCTTGCAGAGCACTGGGGAAAGGCAGGCAGAGAATTCCTTGCTAGCACCTTCTCTGTGCCTGTTCACATTGCTTCGCAGAATCGCTTTTGTGCAGAAAACAGTAACACTTGTTCAGAACGAAAGAAAGCACAGAGCCCCAGAATCTATGTTGTCCTGGAGAGCTTGCAGAGCACTGGGGAAAGGCAGGCAGAGAATTCCCTGCTAGCACCTTCTCTGTGCCTGGGAAGCAGAAGTGTTCACATTGCTTCGCAGAATCGCTTTTGTGCAGAAAACAGTAACACTTGTTCAGAAGGAAGGAAAGCACAGAGCCCCAGATTTTATGTTGTCCTGGAGAGCTTGCAGAGCACTGGGGAAAGGCAGGCAGAGAATTCCCTGATAGCACCTTCTCTGTGCCTGGGAAGCAGAAGTGTTCACATTGCTTCGCAAGAATCGCTTTTGTGCAGAAAACACTAACACTTGTTCAGAACGAAAGAAAGCACAGAGCCCCAGATTTTATGTTGTCCTGGAGAGCTTGCAGAGCACTGGGGAAAGGCAGGCAGAGAATTCCCTGCTAGCACCTTCTCTGTGCCTGTTCACATTGCTTCGCAGAATCGCTTTTGTGCAGAAAACACTAACACTTGTTCAGAACGAAAGAAAGCACAGAGCCCCAGATTCTATGTTGTCCTGGAGAGCTTGCAGAGCACTGGGGAAAGGCAGGCAGAGAATTCCCTGCTAGCACCTTCTCTGTGCCTGGGAAGCAGAAGTGTTCACATTGCTTCGCAAGAATCGCTTTTGTGCAGAAAACTATAACACTTGTTCAGAAGGAAAGAAAGCACAGAGCCCCAGATTTTATGTTGTCCTGGAGAGCTTGCAGAGCACTGGGGAAAGGCAGGCAGAGAATTCCCTGCTGGCACCTTCTCTGTGCCTGTTCACATTGCTTCGCAGAATCGCGTTTGTGCAGAAAACAGTAACACTTGTTCAGAAGGAAAGAAAGCACAGAGCCCCAGATTCTATGTTGTCCTGGAGAGCTTGCAGAGCACTGGGGAAAGGCAGGCAGAGAATTCCCTGCTAGCACCTTCTCTGTGCCTGGGAAGCAGAAGTGTTCACATTGCTTCGCAGAATCGCTTTTGTGCAGAAAACAGTAACACTTGTTCAGAACGAAAGAAAGCACAGAGCCCCAGATTCTATGTTGTCCTGGAGAGCTTGCAGAGCACTGGGGAAAGGCAGGCAGAGAATTCCCTGCTAGCACCTTCTCTGTGCCTGGGAAGCAGAAGTGTTCACATTGCTTCGCAAGAATCGCTTTTGTGCAGAAAACACTAACACTTGTTCAGAAGGAAAGAAAGCACAGAGCCCCAGATTTTATGTTGTCCTGGAGAGCTTGCAGAGCACTGGGGAAAGGCAGGCAGAGAATTCCCTGCTAGCACCTTCTCTGTGCCTGTTCACATTGCTTCGCAGAATCGCTTTTGTGCAGAAAACAGTAACACTTGTTCAGAACGAAAGAAAGCACAGAGCCCCAGATTCTATGTTGTCCTGGAGAGCTTGCAGAGCACTGGGGAAAGGCAGGCAGAGAATTCCCTGCTAGCACCTTCTCTGTGCCTGTTCACATTGCTTCGCAGAATCGCTTTTGTGCAGAAAACACTAACACTTGTTCAGAAGGAAAGAAAGCACAGAGCCCCAGATTCTATGTTGTCCTGGAGAGCTTGCAGAGCACTGGGGAAAGGCAGGCAGAGAATTCCCTGCTAGCACCTTCTCTGTGCCTGGGAAGCAGAAGTGTTCACATTGCTTCGCAAGAATCGCTTTTGTGCAGAAAACACTAACACTTGTTCAGAAGGAAAGAAAGCACAGAGCCCCAGATTTTATGTTGTCCTGGAGAGCTTGCAGAGCACTGGGGAAAGGCAGGCAGAGAATTCCCTGCTAGCACCTTCTCTGTGCCTGTTCACATTGCTTCGCAGAATCGCTTTTGTGCAGAAAACAGTAACACTTGTTCAGAAGGAAAGAAAGCACAGAGCCCCAGATTTTATGTTGTCCTGGAGAGCTTGCAGAGCACTGGGGAAAGGCAGGCAGAGAATTCCCTGCTGGCACCTTCTCTGTGCCTGGGAAGCAGAAGTGTTCACATTGCTTCGCAAGAATCGCTTTTGTGCAGAAAACAGTAACACTTGTTCAGAAGGAAAGAAAGCACAGAGCCCCAGATTTTATGTTGTCCTGGAGAGCTTGCAGAGCACTGGGGAAAGGCAGGCAGAGAATTCCCTGCTAGCACCTTCTCTGTGCCTGTTCACATTGCTTCGCAGAATCGCTTTTGTGCAGAAAACAGTAACACTTGTTCAGAAGGAAAGAAAGCACAGAGCCCCAGATTCTATGTTGTCCTGGAGAGGTTGCAGAGCACTGGGGAAAGGCAGGCAGAGAATTCCCTGCTAGCACCTTCTCTGTGCCTGGGAAGCAGAAGTGTTCACATTGCTTCGCAAGAATCGCTTTTCTGCAGAAAACACTAACACTTGTTCAGAAGGAAAGAAAGCACAGAGCCCCAGATTTTATGTTGTCCTGGAGAGCTTGCAGAGCACTGGGGAAAGGCAGGCAGAGAATTCCCTGCTAGCACCTTCTCTGTGCCTGGGAAGCAGAAGTGTTCACATTGCTTCGCAAGAATCGCTTTTGTGCAGAAAACACTAACACTTGTTCAGAAGGAAAGAAAGCACAGAGCCCCAGATTTTATGTTGTCCTGGAGAGCTTGCAGAGCACTGGGGAAAGGCAGGCAGAGAATTCCCTGCTAGCACCTTCTCTGTGCCTGTTCACATTGCTTCGCAGAATCGCTTTTGTGCAGAAAACAGTAACACTTGTTCAGAAGGAAAGAAAGCACAGAGCCCCAGATTCTATGTTGTCCTGGAGAGCTTGCAGAGCACTGGGGAAAGGCAGGCAGAGAATTCCCTGCTAGCACCTTCTCTGTGCCTGGGAAGCAGAAGTGTTCACATTGCTTCGCAAGAATCGCTTTTGTGCAGAAAACACTAACACTTGTTCAGAAGGAAAGAAAGCACAGAGCCCCAGATTTTATGTTGTCCTGGAGAGCTTGCAGAGCACTGGGGAAAGGCAGGCAGAGAATTCCCTGCTGGCACCTTCTCTGTGCCTGTTCACATTGCTTCGCAGAATCGCTTTTGTGCAGAAAACAGTAACACTTGTTCAGAACGAAAGAAAGCACAGAGCCCCAGATTCTATGTTGTCCTGGAGAGCTTGCAGAGCACTGGGGAAAGGCAGGCAGAGAATTCCCTGCTAGCACCTTCTCTGTGCCTGGGAAGCAGAAGTGTTCACATTGCTTCGCAGAATCGCTTTTGTGCAGAAAACACTAACACTTGTTCAGAAGGAAAGAAAGCACAGAGCCCCAGATTTTATGTTGTCCTGGAGAGCTTGCAGAGCACTGGGGAAAGGCAGGCAGAGAATTCCCTGCTGGCACCTTCTCTGTGCCTGTTCACATTGCTTCGCAGAATCGCTTTTGTGCAGAAAACAGTAACACTTGTTCAGAACGAAAGAAAGCACAGAGCCCCAGATTCTATGTTGTCCTGGAGAGCTTGCAGAGCACTGGGGAAAGGCAGGCAGAGAATTCCCTGCTAGCACCTTCTCTGTGCCTGGGAAGCAGAAGTGTTCACATTGCTTCGCAAGAATCGCTTTTGTGCAGAAAACACTAACACTTGTTCAGAAGGAAAGAAAGCACAGAGCCCCAGATTTTATGTTGTCCTGGAGAGCTTGCAGAGCACTGGGGAAAGGCAGGCAGAGAATTCCCTGCTGGCACCTTCTCTGTGCCTGTTCACATTGCTTCGCAGAATCGCTTTTGTGCAGAAAACACTAACACTTGTTCAGAAGGAAAGAAAGCACAGAGCCCCAGATTCTATGTTGTCCTGGAGAGCTTGCAGAGCACTGGGGAAAGGCAGGCAGAGAATTCCCTGCTAGCACCTTCTCTGTGCCTGGGAAGCAGAAGTGTTCACATTGCTTCGCAGAATCGCTTTTGTGCAGAAAACAGTAACACTTGTTCAGAACGAAAGAAAGCACAGAGCCCCAGATTCTATGTTGTCCTGGAGAGCTTGCAGAGCACTGGGGAAAGGCAGGCAGAGAATTCCCTGCTAGCACCTTCTCTGTGCCTGTTCACATTGCTTCGCAGAATCGCTTTTGTGCAGAAAACAGTAACACTTGTTCAGAACGAAAGAAAGCACAGAGCCCCAGATTCTATGTTGTCCTGGAGAGCTTGCAGAGCACTGGGGAAAGGCAGGCAGAGAATTCCCTGCTGGCACCTTCTCTGTGCCTGTTCACATTGCTTCGCAGAATCGCTTTTGTGCAGAAAACAGTAACACTTGTTCAGAACGAAAGAAAGCACAGAGCCCCAGATTCTATGTTGTCCTGGAGAGCTTGCAGAGCACTGGGGAAAGGCAGGCAGAGAATTCCCTGCTAGCACCTTCTCTGTGCCTGGGAAGCAGAAGTGTTCACATTGCTTCGCAAGAATCGCTTTTGTGCAGAAAACACTAACACTTGTTCAGAAGGAAAGAAAGCACAGAGCCCCAGATTTTATGTTGTCCTGGAGAGCTTGCAGAGCACTGGGGAAAGGCAGGCAGAGAATTCCCTGCTAGCACCTTCTCTGTGCCTGGGAAGCAGAAGTGTTCACATTGCTTCGCAAGAATCGCTTTTGTGCAGAAAACACTAACACTTGTTCAGAAGGAAAGAAAGCACAGAGCCCCAGATTTTATGTTGTCCTGGAGAGCTTGCAGAGCACTGGGGAAAGGCAGGCAGAGAATTCCCTGCTAGCACCTTCTCTGTGCCTGTTCACATTGCTTCGCAGAATCGCTTTTGTGCAGAAAACAGTAACACTTGTTCAGAAGGAAAGAAAGCACAGAGCCCCAGATTTTATGTTGTCCTGGAGAGCTTGCAGAGCACTGGGGAAAGGCAGGCAGAGAATTCCCTGCTGGCACCTTCTCTGTGCCTGGGAAGCAGAAGTGTTCACATTGCTTCGCAAGAATCGCTTTTGTGCAGAAAACAGTAACACTTGTTCAGAAGGAAAGAAAGCACAGAGCCCCAGATTTTATGTTGTCCTGGAGAGCTTGCAGAGCACTGGGGAAAGGCAGGCAGAGAATTCCCTGCTAGCACCTTCTCTGTGCCTGTTCACATTGCTTCGCAGAATCGCTTTTGTGCAGAAAACAGTAACACTTGTTCAGAAGGAAAGAAAGCACAGAGCCCCAGATTCTATGTTGTCCTGGAGAGGTTGCAGAGCACTGGGGAAAGGCAGGCAGAGAATTCCCTGCTAGCACCTTCTCTGTGCCTGGGAAGCAGAAGTGTTCACATTGCTTCGCAAGAATCGCTTTTCTGCAGAAAACACTAACACTTGTTCAGAAGGAAAGAAAGCACAGAGCCCCAGATTTTATGTTGTCCTGGAGAGCTTGCAGAGCACTGGGGAAAGGCAGGCAGAGAATTCCCTGCTAGCACCTTCTCTGTGCCTGGGAAGCAGAAGTGTTCACATTGCTTCGCAAGAATCGCTTTTGTGCAGAAAACACTAACACTTGTTCAGAAGGAAAGAAAGCACAGAGCCCCAGATTTTATGTTGTCCTGGAGAGCTTGCAGAGCACTGGGGAAAGGCAGGCAGAGAATTCCCTGCTAGCACCTTCTCTGTGCCTGTTCACATTGCTTCGCAGAATCGCTTTTGTGCAGAAAACAGTAACACTTGTTCAGAAGGAAAGAAAGCACAGAGCCCCAGATTCTATGTTGTCCTGGAGAGCTTGCAGAGCACTGGGGAAAGGCAGGCAGAGAATTCCCTGCTAGCACCTTCTCTGTGCCTGGGAAGCAGAAGTGTTCACATTGCTTCGCAAGAATCGCTTTTGTGCAGAAAACACTAACACTTGTTCAGAAGGAAAGAAAGCACAGAGCCCCAGATTTTATGTTGTCCTGGAGAGCTTGCAGAGCACTGGGGAAAGGCAGGCAGAGAATTCCCTGCTGGCACCTTCTCTGTGCCTGTTCACATTGCTTCGCAGAATCGCTTTTGTGCAGAAAACAGTAACACTTGTTCAGAACGAAAGAAAGCACAGAGCCCCAGATTCTATGTTGTCCTGGAGAGCTTGCAGAGCACTGGGGAAAGGCAGGCAGAGAATTCCCTGCTAGCACCTTCTCTGTGCCTGGGAAGCAGAAGTGTTCACATTGCTTCGCAGAATCGCTTTTGTGCAGAAAACACTAACACTTGTTCAGAAGGAAAGAAAGCACAGAGCCCCAGATTTTATGTTGTCCTGGAGAGCTTGCAGAGCACTGGGGAAAGGCAGGCAGAGAATTCCCTGCTGGCACCTTCTCTGTGCCTGTTCACATTGCTTCGCAGAATCGCTTTTGTGCAGAAAACAGTAACACTTGTTCAGAACGAAAGAAAGCACAGAGCCCCAGATTCTATGTTGTCCTGGAGAGCTTGCAGAGCACTGGGGAAAGGCAGGCAGAGAATTCCCTGCTAGCACCTTCTCTGTGCCTGGGAAGCAGAAGTGTTCACATTGCTTCGCAAGAATCGCTTTTGTGCAGAAAACACTAACACTTGTTCAGAAGGAAAGAAAGCACAGAGCCCCAGATTTTATGTTGTCCTGGAGAGCTTGCAGAGCACTGGGGAAAGGCAGGCAGAGAATTCCCTGCTGGCACCTTCTCTGTGCCTGTTCACATTGCTTCGCAGAATCGCTTTTGTGCAGAAAACACTAACACTTGTTCAGAAGGAAAGAAAGCACAGAGCCCCAGATTCTATGTTGTCCTGGAGAGCTTGCAGAGCACTGGGGAAAGGCAGGCAGAGAATTCCCTGCTAGCACCTTCTCTGTGCCTGGGAAGCAGAAGTGTTCACATTGCTTCGCAGAATCGCTTTTGTGCAGAAAACAGTAACACTTGTTCAGAACGAAAGAAAGCACAGAGCCCCAGATTCTATGTTGTCCTGGAGAGCTTGCAGAGCACTGGGGAAAGGCAGGCAGAGAATTCCCTGCTAGCACCTTCTCTGTGCCTGTTCACATTGCTTCGCAGAATCGCTTTTGTGCAGAAAACAGTAACACTTGTTCAGAACGAAAGAAAGCACAGAGCCCCAGATTCTATGTTGTCCTGGAGAGCTTGCAGAGCACTGGGGAAAGGCAGGCAGAGAATTCCCTGCTGGCACCTTCTCTGTGCCTGTTCACATTGCTTCGCAGAATCGCTTTTGTGCAGAAAACAGTAACACTTGTTCAGAACGAAAGAAAGCACAGAGCCCCAGATTCTATGTTGTCCTGGAGAGCTTGCAGAGCACTGGGGAAAGGCAGGCAGAGAATTCCCTGCTAGCACCTTCTCTGTGCCTGGGAAGCAGAAGTGTTCACATTGCTTCGCAAGAATCGCTTTTGTGCAGAAAACACTAACACTTGTTCAGAAGGAAAGAAAGCACAGAGCCCCAGATTTTATGTTGTCCTGGAGAGCTTGCAGAGCACTGGGGAAAGGCAGGCAGAGAATTCCCTGATAGCACCTTCTCTGTGCCTGGGAAGCAGAAGTGTTCACATTGCTTCGCAGAATCGCTTTTGTGCAGAAAACAGTAACACTTGTTCAGAAGGAAAGAAAGCACAGAGCCCCAGATTCTATGTTGTCTTGGAGAGCTTGCAGAGCACTGGGGAAAGGCAGGCAGAGAATTCCCTGCTGGCACCTTCTCTGTGCCTGTTCACATTGCTTCGCAGAATCGCTTTTGTGCAGAAAACAGTAACACTTGTTCAGAAGGAAAGAAAGCACAGAGCCCCAGATTCTATGTTGTCCTGGAGAGCTTGCAGAGCACTGGGGAAAGGCAGGCAGAGAATTCCCTGCTAGCACCTTCTCTGTGCCTGGGAAGCAGAAGTGTTCACATTGCTTCGCAAGAATCGCTTTTGTGCAGAAAACACTAACACTTGTTCAGAAGGAAAGAAAGCACAGAGCCCCAGATTCTATGTTGTCCTGGAGAGCTTGCAGAGCACTGGGGAAAGGCAGGCAGAGAATTCCCTGCTAGCACCTTCTCTGTGCCTGTTCACATTGCTTCGCAGAATCGCTTTTGTGCAGAAAACAGTAACACTTGTTCAGAAGGAAAGAAAGCACAGAGCCCCAGATTCTATGTTGTCCTGGAGAGCTTGCAGAGCACTGGGGAAAGGCAGGCAGAGAATTCCCTGCTAGCACCTTCTCTGTGCCTGGGAAGCAGAAGTGTTCACATTGCTTCGCAAGAATCGCTTTTGTGCAGAAAACACTAACACTTGTTCAGAAGGAAAGAAAGCACAGAGCCCCAGATTTTATGTTGTCCTGGAGAGCTTGCAGAGCACTGGGGAAAGGCAGGCAGAGAATTCCCTGATAGCACCTTCTCTGTGCCTGTTCACATTGCTTCGCAGAATCGCTTTTGTGCAGAAAACAGTAACACTTGTTCAGAACGAAAGAAAGCACAGAGCCCCAGATTCTATGTTGTCCTGGAGAGCTTGCAGAGCACTGGGGAAAGGCAGGCAGAGAATTCCCTGCTAGCACCTTCTCTGTGCCTGGGAAGCAGAAGTGTTCACATTGCTTCGCAAGAATCGCTTTTGTGCAGAAAACACTAACACTTGTTCAGAACGAAAGACAGCACAGAGCCCCAGATTTTATGTTGTCCTGGAGAGCTTGCAGAGCACTGGGGAAAGGCAGGCAGAGAATTCCCTGATAGCACCTTCTCTGTGCCTGTTCACATTGCTTCGCAGAATCGCTTTTTTGCAGAAAACAGTAACACTTGTTCAGAAGGAAAGAAAGCACAGAGCCCCAGATTCTATGTTGTCCTGGAGAGCTTGCAGAGCACTGGGGAAAGGCAGGCAGAGAATTCCCTGCTAGCACCTTCTCTGTGCCTGGGAAGCAGAAGTGTTCACATTGCTTCGCAAGAATCGCTTTTGTGCAGAAAACACTAACACTTGTTCAGAAGGAAAGAAAGCACAGAGCCCCAGATTCTATGTTGTCCTGGAGAGCTTGCAGAGCACTGGGGAAAGGCAGGCAGAGAATTCCCTGCTAGCACCTTCTCTGTGCCTGGGAAGCAGAAGTGTTCACATTGCTTCGCAGAATCGCTTTTGTGCAGAAAACACTAACACTTGTTCAGAAGGAAAGAAAGCACAGAGCCCCAGATTTTATGTTGTCCTGGAGAGCTTGCAGAGCACTGGGGAAAGGCAGGCAGAGAATTCCCTGCTGGCACCTTCTCTGTGCCTGTTCACATTGCTTCGCAGAATCGCTTTTGTGCAGAAAACAGTAACACTTGTTCAGAACGAAAGAAAGCACAGAGCCCCAGATTCTATGTTGTCCTGGAGAGCTTGCAGAGCACTGGGGAAAGGCAGGCAGAGAATTCCCTGCTAGCACCTTCTCTGTGCCTGGGAAGCAGAAGTGTTCACATTGCTTCGCAAGAATCGCTTTTGTGCAGAAAACACTAACACTTGTTCAGAAGGAAAGAAAGCACAGAGCCCCAGATTTTATGTTGTCCTGGAGAGCTTGCAGAGCACTGGGGAAAGGCAGGCAGAGAATTCCCTGCTGGCACCTTCTCTGTGCCTGTTCACATTGCTTCGCAGAATCGCTTTTGTGCAGAAAACAGTAACACTTGTTCAGAAGGAAAGAAAGCACAGAGCCCCAGATTCTATGTTGTCCTGGAGAGCTTGCAGAGCACTGGGGAAAGGCAGGCAGAGAATTCCCTGCTAGCACCTTCTCTGTGCCTGGGAAGCAGAAGTGTTCACATTGCTTCGCAGAATCGCTTTTGTGCAGAAAACAGTAACACTTGTTCAGAACGAAAGAAAGCACAGAGCCCCAGATTCTATGTTGTCCTGGAGAGCTTGCAGAGCACTGGGGAAAGGCAGGCAGAGAATTCCCTGCTAGCACCTTCTCTGTGCCTGTTCACATTGCTTCGCAGAATCGCTTTTGTGCAGAAAACAGTAACACTTGTTCAGAACGAAAGAAAGCACAGAGCCCCAGATTCTATGTTGTCCTGGAGAGCTTGCAGAGCACTGGGGAAAGGCAGGCAGAGAATTCCCTGCTGGCACCTTCTCTGTGCCTGTTCACATTGCTTCGCAGAATCGCTTTTGTGCAGAAAACAGTAACACTTGTTCAGAACGAAAGAAAGCACAGAGCCCCAGATTCTATGTTGTCCTGGAGAGCTTGCAGAGCACTGGGGAAAGGCAGGCAGAGAATTCCCTGCTAGCACCTTCTCTGTGCCTGGGAAGCAGAAGTGTTCACATTGCTTCGCAAGAATCGCTTTTGTGCAGAAAACACTAACACTTGTTCAGAAGGAAAGAAAGCACAGAGCCCCAGATTTTATGTTGTCCTGGAGAGCTTGCAGAGCACTGGGGAAAGGCAGGCAGAGAATTCCCTGATAGCACCTTCTCTGTGCCTGGGAAGCAGAAGTGTTCACATTGCTTCGCAGAATCGCTTTTGTGCAGAAAACAGTAACACTTGTTCAGAAGGAAAGAAAGCACAGAGCCCCAGATTCTATGTTGTCTTGGAGAGCTTGCAGAGCACTGGGGAAAGGCAGGCAGAGAATTCCCTGCTGGCACCTTCTCTGTGCCTGTTCACATTGCTTCGCAGAATCGCTTTTGTGCAGAAAACAGTAACACTTGTTCAGAAGGAAAGAAAGCACAGAGCCCCAGATTCTATGTTGTCCTGGAGAGCTTGCAGAGCACTGGGGAAAGGCAGGCAGAGAATTCCCTGCTAGCACCTTCTCTGTGCCTGGGAAGCAGAAGTGTTCACATTGCTTCGCAAGAATCGCTTTTGTGCAGAAAACACTAACACTTGTTCAGAAGGAAAGAAAGCACAGAGCCCCAGATTCTATGTTGTCCTGGAGAGCTTGCAGAGCACTGGGGAAAGGCAGGCAGAGAATTCCCTGCTAGCACCTTCTCTGTGCCTGTTCACATTGCTTCGCAGAATCGCTTTTGTGCAGAAAACAGTAACACTTGTTCAGAAGGAAAGAAAGCACAGAGCCCCAGATTCTATGTTGTCCTGGAGAGCTTGCAGAGCACTGGGGAAAGGCAGGCAGAGAATTCCCTGCTAGCACCTTCTCTGTGCCTGGGAAGCAGAAGTGTTCACATTGCTTCGCAAGAATCGCTTTTGTGCAGAAAACACTAACACTTGTTCAGAAGGAAAGAAAGCACAGAGCCCCAGATTTTATGTTGTCCTGGAGAGCTTGCAGAGCACTGGGGAAAGGCAGGCAGAGAATTCCCTGATAGCACCTTCTCTGTGCCTGTTCACATTGCTTCGCAGAATCGCTTTTGTGCAGAAAACTGTAACACTTGTTCAGAAGGAAAGAAAGCACAGAGCCCCAGATTCTATGTTGTCCTGGAGAGCTTGCAGAGCACTGGGGAAAGGCAGGCAGAGAATTCCCTGATAGCACCTTCTCTGTGCCTGGGAAGCAGAAGTGTTCACATTGCTTCGCAAGAATCGCTTTTGTGCTGAAAACAGTAACACTTGTTCAGAACGAAAGACAGCACAGAGCCCCAGATTTTATGTTGTCCTGGAGAGCTTGCAGAGCACTGGGGAAAGGCAGGCAGAGAATTCCCTGATAGCACCTTCTCTGTGCCTGTTCACATTGCTTCGCAGAATCGCTTTTTTGCAGAAAACAGTAACACTTGTTCAGAAGGAAAGAAAGCACAGAGCCCCAGATTCTATGTTGTCCTGGAGAGCTTGCAGAGCACTGGGGAAAGGCAGGCAGAGAATTCCCTGCTAGCACCTTCTCTGTGCCTGGGAAGCAGAAGTGTTCACATTGCTTCGCAAGAATCGCTTTTGTGCAGAAAACACTAACACTTGTTCAGAAGGAAAGAAAGCACAGAGCCCCAGATTCTATGTTGTCCTGGAGAGCTTGCAGAGCACTGGGGAAAGGCAGGCAGAGAATTCCCTGCTAGCACCTTCTCTGTGCCTGGGAAGCAGAAGTGTTCACATTGCTTCGCAAGAATCGCTTTTGTGCAGAAAACACTAACACTTGTTCAGAAGGAAAGAAAGCACAGAGCCCCAGATTCTATGTTGTCCTGGAGAGCTTGCAGAGCACTGGGGAAAGGCAGGCAGAGAATTCCCTGCTAGCACCTTCTCTGTGCCTGTTCACATTGCTTCGCAGAATCGCTTTTGTGCAGAAAACAGTAACACTTGTTCAGAAGGAAAGAAAGCACAGAGCCCCAGATTCTATGTTGTCCTGGAGAGCTTGCAGAGCACTGGGGAAAGGCAGGCAGAGAATTCCCTGCTAGCACCTTCTCTGTGCCTGGGAAGCAGAAGTGTTCACATTGCTTCGCAAGAATCGCTTTTGTGCAGAAAACACTAACACTTGTTCAGAAGGAAAGAAAGCACAGAGCCCCAGATTTTATGTTGTCCTGGAGAGCTTGCAGAGCACTGGGGAAAGGCAGGCAGAGAATTCCCTGATAGCACCTTCTCTGTGCCTGTTCACATTGCTTCGCAGAATCGCTTTTGTGCAGAAAACAGTAACACTTGTTCAGAAGGAAAGAAAGCACAGAGCCCCAGATTCTATGTTGTCCTGGAGAGCTTGCAGAGCACTGGGGAAAGGCAGGCAGAGAATTCCCTGCTAGCACCTTCTCTGTGCCTGTTCACATTGCTTCGCAGAATCGCTTTTGTGCAGAAAACAGTAACACTTGTTCAGAAGGAAAGAAAGCACAGAGCCCCAGATTCTATGTTGTCCTGGAGAGCTTGCAGAGCACTGGGGAAAGGCAGGCAGAGAATTCCCTGCTAGCACCTTCTCTGTGCCTGGGAAGCAGAAGTGTTCACATTGCTTCGCAAGAATCGCTTTTGTGCAGAAAACACTAACACTTGTTCAGAAGGAAAGAAAGCACAGAGCCCCAGATTCTATGTTGTCCTGGAGAGCTTGCAGAGCACTGGGGAAAGGCAGGCAGAGAATTCCCTGCTAGCACCTTCTCTGTGCCTGGGAAGCAGAAGTGTTCACATTGCTTCGCAAGAATCGCTTTTGTGCAGAAAACACTAACACTTGTTCAGAAGGAAAGAAAGCACAGAGCCCCAGATTTTATGTTGTCCTGGAGAGCTTGCAAAGCACTGGGGAAAGGCAGGCAGAGAATTCCCTGCTAGCACCTTCTCTGTGCCTGTTCACATTGCTTCGCAGAATCGCTTTTGTGCAGAAAACAGTAACACTTGTTCAGAAGGAAAGAAAGCACAGAGCCCCAGATTCTATGTTGTCCTGGAGAGCTTGCAGAGCACTGGGGAAAGGCAGGCAGAGAATTCCCTGCTAGCACCTTCTCTTTGCCTGTTCACATTGCTTCGCAGAATCGCTTTTGTGCAGAAAACAGTAACACTTGTTCAGAAGGAAAGAAAGCACAGAGCCCCAGATTCTATGTTGTCCTGGAGAGCTTGCAGAGCACTGGGGAAAGGCAGGCAGAGAATTCCCTGCTAGCACCTTCTCTGTGCCTGGGAAGCAGAAGTGTTCACATTGCTTCGCAAGAATCGCTTTTGTGCAGAAAACACTAACACTTGTTCAGAAGGAAAGAAAGCACAGAGCCCCAGATTCTATGTTGTCCTGGAGAGCTTGCAGAGCACTGGGGAAAGGCAGGCAGAGAATTCCCTGCTAGCACCTTCTCTGTGCCTGGGAAGCAGAAGTGTTCACATTGCTTCGCATAATCGCTTTTGTGCAGAAAACAGTAATACTTGTTCAGAACGAAAGACAGCACAGAGCCCCAGATTTTATGTTGTCCTGGAGAGCTTGCAGAGCACTGGGGAAAGGCAGGCAGAGAATTCCTTGCTAGCACCTTCTCTGTGCCTGTTCACATTGCTTCGCAGAATCGCTTTTGTGCAGAAAACAGTAACACTTGTTCAGAACGAAAGAAAGCACAGAGCCCCAGAATCTATGTTGTCCTGGAGAGCTTGCAGAGCACTGGGGAAAGGCAGGCAGAGAATTCCCTGCTAGTACCTTCTCTGTGCCTGGGAAGCAGAAGTGTTCACATTGCTTCGCAGAATCGCTTTTGTGCAGAAAACAGTAACACTTGTTCAGAAGGAAGGAAAGCACAGAGCCCCAGATTTTATGTTGTCCTGGAGAGCTTGCAGAGCACTGGGGAAAGGCAGGCAGAGAATTCCCTGATAGCACCTTCTCTGTGCCTGGGAAGCAGAAGTGTTCACATTGCTTCGCAAGAATCGCTTTTGTGCAGAAAACACTAACACTTGTTCAGAAGGAAAGAAAGCACAGAGCCCCAGATTCTATGTTGTCCTGGAGAGCTTGCAGAGCACTGGGGAAAGGCAGGCAGAGAATTCCCTGCTAGCACCTTCTCTGTGCCTGGGAAGCAGAAGTGTTCACATTGCTTCGCAAGAATCGCTTTTGTGCAGAAAACTATAACACTTGTTCAGAAGGAAAGAAAGCACAGAGCCCCAGATTTTATGTTGTCCTGGAGAGCTTGCAGAGCACTGGGGAAAGGCAGGCAGAGAATTCCCTGCTGGCACCTTCTCTGTGCCTGTTCACATTGCTTCGCAGAATCGCTTTTGTGCAGAAAACAGTAACACTTGTTCAGAAGGAAAGAAAGCACAGAGCCCCAGATTCTATGTTGTCCTGGAGAGCTTGCAGAGCACTGGGGAAAGGCAGGCAGAGAATTCCCTGCTAGCACCTTCTCTGTGCCTGGGAAGCAGAAGTGTTCACATTGCTTCGCAGAATCGCTTTTGTGCAGAAAACAGTAACACTTGTTCAGAACGAAAGAAAGCACAGAGCCCCAGATTCTATGTTGTCTTGGAGAGCTTGCAGAGCACTGGGGAAAGGCAGGCAGAGAATTCCCTGCTAGCACCTTCTCTGTGCCTGGGAAGCAGAAGTGTTCACATTGCTTCGCAAGAATCGCTTTTGTGCAGAAAACACTAACACTTGTTCAGAAGGAAAGAAAGCACAGAGCCCCAGATTTTATGTTGTCCTGGAGAGCTTGCAGAGCACTGGGGAAAGGCAGGCAGAGAATTCCCTGCTAGCACCTTCTCTGTGCCTGTTCACATTGCTTCGCAGAATCGCTTTTGTGCAGAAAACAGTAACACTTGTTCAGAACGAAAGAAAGCACAGAGCCCCAGATTCTATGTTGTCCTGGAGAGCTTGCAGAGCACTGGGGAAAGGCAGGCAGAGAATTCCCTGCTAGCACCTTCTCTGTGCCTGTTCACATTGCTTCGCAGAATCGCTTTTGTGCAGAAAACACTAACACTTGTTCAGAAGGAAAGAAAGCACAGAGCCCCAGATTCTATGTTGTCCTGGAGAGCTTGCAGAGCACTGGGGAAAGGCAGGCAGAGAATTCCCTGCTAGCACCTTCTCTGTGCCTGGGAAGCAGAAGTGTTCACATTGCTTCGCAAGAATCGCTTTTGTGCAGAAAACAGTAACACTTGTTCAGAAGGAAAGAAAGCACAGAGCCCCAGATTCTATGTTGTCCTGGAGAGCTTGCAGAGCACTGGGGAAAGGCAGGCAGAGAATTCCCTGCTAGCACCTTCTCTGTGCCTGTTCACATTGCTTCGCAGAATCGCTTTTGTGCAGAAAACAGTAACACTTGTTCAGAAGGAAAGAAAGCACAGAGCCCCAGATTCTATGTTGTCCTGGAGAGGTTGCAGAGCACTGGGGAAAGGCAGGCAGAGAATTCCCTGCTAGCACCTTCTCTGTGCCTGGGAAGCAGAAGTGTTCACATTGCTTCGCAAGAATCGCTTTTCTGCAGAAAACACTAACACTTGTTCAGAAGGAAAGAAAGCACAGAGCCCCAGATTTTATGTTGTCCTGGAGAGCTTGCAGAGCACTGGGGAAAGGCAGGCAGAGAATTCCCTGCTAGCACCTTCTCTGTGCCTGCGAAGCAGAAGTGTTCACATTGCTTCGCAAGAATCGCTTTTGTGCAGAAAACACTAACACTTGTTCAGAAGGAAAGAAAGCACAGAGCCCCAGATTTTATGTTGTCCTGGAGAGCTTGCAGAGCACTGGGGAAAGGCAGGCAGAGAATTCCCTGCTAGCACCTTCTCTGTGCCTGTTCACATTGCTTCGCAGAATCGCTTTTGTGCAGAAAACAGTAACACTTGTTCAGAAGGAAAGAAAGCACAGAGCCCCAGATTCTATGTTGTCCTGGAGAGCTTGCAGAGCACTGGGGAAAGGCAGGCAGAGAATTCCCTGCTAGCACCTTCTCTTTGCCTGTTCACATTGCTTCGCAGAATCGCTTTTGTGCAGAAAACAGTAACACTTGTTCAGAAGGAAAGAAAGCACAGAGCCCCAGATTCTATGTTGTCCTGGAGAGCTTGCAGAGCACTGGGGAAAGGCAGGCAGAGAATTCCCTGCTAGCACCTTCTCTGTGCCTGGGAAGCAGAAGTGTTCACATTGCTTCGCAAGAATCGCTTTTGTGCAGAAAACAATAACACTTGTTCAGAAGGAAAGAAAGCACAGAGCCCCAGATTTTATGTTGTCCTGGAGAGCTTGCAGAGCACTGGGGAAAGGCAGGCAGAGAATTCCCTGATAGCACCTTCTCTGTGCCTGGGAAGCAGAAGTGTTCACATTGCTTCGCAAGAATCGCTTTTGTGCAGAAAACACTAACACTTGTTCAGAACGAAAGAAAGCACAGAGCCCCAGATTTTATGTTGTCCTGGAGAGCTTGCAGAGCACTGGGGAAAGGCAGGCAGAGAATTCCCTGCTAGCACCTTCTCTGTGCCTGTTCACATTGCTTCGCAGAATCGCTTTTGTGCAGAAAACACTAACACTTGTTCAGAACGAAAGAAAGCACAGAGCCCCAGATTCTATGTTGTCCTGGAGAGCTTGCAGAGCACTGGGGAAAGGCAGGCAGAGAATTCCCTGCTAGCACCTTCTCTGTGCCTGGGAAGCAGAAGTGTTCACATTGCTTCGCAAGAATCGCTTTTGTGCAGAAAACTATAACACTTGTTCAGAAGGAAAGAAAGCACAGAGCCCCAGATTTTATGTTGTCCTGGAGAGCTTGCAGAGCACTGGGGAAAGGCAGGCAGAGAATTCCCTGCTGGCACCTTCTCTGTGCCTGTTCACATTGCTTCGCAGAATCGCGTTTGTGCAGAAAACAGTAACACTTGTTCAGAAGGAAAGAAAGCACAGAGCCCCAGATTCTATGTTGTCCTGGAGAGCTTGCAGAGCACTGGGGAAAGGCAGGCAGAGAATTCCCTGCTAGCACCTTCTCTGTGCCTGGGAAGCAGAAGTGTTCACATTGCTTCGCAGAATCGCTTTTGTGCAGAAAACAGTAACACTTGTTCAGAACGAAAGAAAGCACAGAGCCCCAGATTCTATGTTGTCCTGGAGAGCTTGCAGAGCACTGGGGAAAGGCAGGCAGAGAATTCCCTGCTAGCACCTTCTCTGTGCCTGGGAAGCAGAAGTGTTCACATTGCTTCGGAAGAATCGCTTTTGTGCAGAAAACACTAACACTTGTTCAGAAGGAAAGAAAGCACAGAGCCCCAGATTTTATGTTGTCCTGGAGAGCTTGCAGAGCACTGGGGAAAGGCAGGCAGAGAATTCCCTGCTAGCACCTTCTCTGTGCCTGTTCACATTGCTTCGCAGAATCGCTTTTGTGCAGAAAACAGTAACACTTGTTCAGAACGAAAGAAAGCACAGAGCCCCAGATTCTATGTTGTCCTGGAGAGCTTGCAGAGCACTGGGGAAAGGCAGGCAGAGAATTCCCTGCTAGCACCTTCTCTGTGCCTGTTCACATTGCTTCGCAGAATCGCTTTTGTGCAGAAAACACTAACACTTGTTCAGAAGGAAAGAAAGCACAGAGCCCCAGATTCTATGTTGTCCTGGAGAGCTTGCAGAGCACTGGGGAAAGGCAGGCAGAGAATTCCCTGCTAGCACCTTCTCTGTGCCTGGGAAGCAGAAGTGTTCACATTGCTTCGCAAGAATCGCTTTTGTGCAGAAAACAGTAACACTTGTTCAGAAGGAAAGAAAGCACAGAGCCCCAGATTTTATGTTGTCCTGGAGAGCTTGCAGAGCACTGGGGAAAGGCAGGCAGAGAATTCCCTGCTAGCACCTTCTCTGTGCCTGTTCACATTGCTTCGCAGAATCGCTTTTGTGCAGAAAACAGTAACACTTGTTCAGAAGGAAAGAAAGCACAGAGCCCCAGATTCTATGTTGTCCTGGAGAGGTTGCAGAGCACTGGGGAAAGGCAGGCAGAGAATTCCCTGCTAGCACCTTCTCTGTGCCTGGGAAGCAGAAGTGTTCACATTGCTTCGCAAGAATCGCTTTTCTGCAGAAAACACTAACACTTGTTCAGAAGGAAAGAAAGCACAGAGCCCCAGATTTTATGTTGTCCTGGAGAGCTTGCAGAGCACTGGGGAAAGGCAGGCAGAGAATTCCCTGCTAGCACCTTCTCTGTGCCTGGGAAGCAGAAGTGTTCACATTGCTTCGCAAGAATCGCTTTTGTGCAGAAAACACTAACACTTGTTCAGAAGGAAAGAAAGCACAGAGCCCCAGATTTTATGTTGTCCTGGAGAGCTTGCAGAGCACTGGGGAAAGGCAGGCAGAGAATTCCCTGCTAGCACCTTCTCTGTGCCTGTTCACATTGCTTCGCAGAATCGCTTTTGTGCAGAAAACAGTAACACTTGTTCAGAAGGAAAGAAAGCACAGAGCCCCAGATTTTATGTTGTCCTGGAGAGCTTGCAGAGCACTGGGGAAAGGCAGGCAGAGAATTCCCTGCTGGCACCTTCTCTGTGCCTGGGAAGCAGAAGTGTTCACATTGCTTCGCAAGAATCGCTTTTGTGCAGAAAACAGTAACACTTGTTCAGAAGGAAAGAAAGCACAGAGCCCCAGATTTTATGTTGTCCTGGAGAGCTTGCAGAGCACTGGGGAAAGGCAGGCAGAGAATTCCCTGCTAGCACCTTCTCTGTGCCTGTTCACATTGCTTCGCAGAATCGCTTTTGTGCAGAAAACAGTAACACTTGTTCAGAAGGAAAGAAAGCACAGAGCCCCAGATTCTATGTTGTCCTGGAGAGGTTGCAGAGCACTGGGGAAAGGCAGGCAGAGAATTCCCTGCTAGCACCTTCTCTGTGCCTGGGAAGCAGAAGTGTTCACATTGCTTCGCAAGAATCGCTTTTCTGCAGAAAACACTAACACTTGTTCAGAAGGAAAGAAAGCACAGAGCCCCAGATTTTATGTTGTCCTGGAGAGCTTGCAGAGCACTGGGGAAAGGCAGGCAGAGAATTCCCTGCTAGCACCTTCTCTGTGCCTGGGAAGCAGAAGTGTTCACATTGCTTCGCAAGAATCGCTTTTGTGCAGAAAACACTAACACTTGTTCAGAAGGAAAGAAAGCACAGAGCCCCAGATTTTATGTTGTCCTGGAGAGCTTGCAGAGCACTGGGGAAAGGCAGGCAGAGAATTCCCTGCTAGCACCTTCTCTGTGCCTGTTCACATTGCTTCGCAGAATCGCTTTTGTGCAGAAAACACTAACACTTGTTCAGAACGAAAGAAAGCACAGAGCCCCAGATTCTATGTTGTCCTGGAGAGCTTGCAGAGCACTGGGGAAAGGCAGGCAGAGAATTCCCTGCTAGCACCTTCTCTGTGCCTGGGAAGCAGAAGTGTTCACATTGCTTCGCAAGAATCGCTTTTGTGCAGAAAACACTAACACTTGTTCAGAAGGAAAGAAAGCACAGAGCCCCAGATTTTATGTTGTCCTGGAGAGCTTGCAGAGCACTGGGGAAAGGCAGGCAGAGAATTCCCTGCTGGCACCTTCTCTGTGCCTGTTCACATTGCTTCGCAGAATCGCTTTTGTGCAGAAAACAGTAACACTTGTTCAGAAAGAAAGAAAGCACAGAGCCCCAGATTCTATGTTGTCCTGGAGAGCTTGCAGAGCACTGGGGAAAGGCAGGCAGAGAATTCCCTGCTAGCACCTTCTCTGTGCCTGGGAAGCAGAAGTGTTCACATTGCTTCGCAGAATCGCTTTTGTGCAGAAAACACTAACACTTGTTCAGAAGGAAAGAAAGCACAGAGCCCCAGATTTTATGTTGTCCTGGAGAGCTTGCAGAGCACTGGGGAAAGGCAGGCAGAGAATTCCCTGCTGGCACCTTCTCTGTGCCTGTTCACATTGCTTCGCAGAATCGCTTTTGTGCAGAAAACAGTAACACTTGTTCAGAACGAAAGAAAGCACAGAGCCCCAGATTCTATGTTGTCCTGGAGAGCTTGCAGAGCACTGGGGAAAGGCAGGCAGAGAATTCCCTGCTAGCACCTTCTCTGTGCCTGGGAAGCAGAAGTGTTCACATTGCTTCGCAAGAATCGCTTTTGTGCAGAAAACACTAACACTTGTTCAGAAGGAAAGAAAGCACAGAGCCCCAGATTTTATGTTGTCCTGGAGAGCTTGCAGAGCACTGGGGAAAGGCAGGCAGAGAATTCCCTGCTGGCACCTTCTCTGTGCCTGTTCACATTGCTTCGCAGAATCGCTTTTGTGCAGAAAACACTAACACTTGTTCAGAAGGAAAGAAAGCACAGAGCCCCAGATTCTATGTTGTCCTGGAGAGCTTGCAGAGCACTGGGGAAAGGCAGGCAGAGAATTCCCTGCTAGCACCTTCTCTGTGCCTGGGAAGCAGAAGTGTTCACATTGCTTCGCAGAATCGCTTTTGTGCAGAAAACAGTAACACTTGTTCAGAACGAAAGAAAGCACAGAGCCCCAGATTCTATGTTGTCCTGGAGAGCTTGCAGAGCACTGGGGAAAGGCAGGCAGAGAATTCCCTGCTAGCACCTTCTCTGTGCCTGTTCACATTGCTTCGCAGAATCGCTTTTGTGCAGAAAACAGTAACACTTGTTCAGAACGAAAGAAAGCACAGAGCCCCAGATTCTATGTTGTCCTGGAGAGCTTGCAGAGCACTGGGGAAAGGCAGGCAGAGAATTCCCTGCTGGCACCTTCTCTGTGCCTGTTCACATTGCTTCGCAGAATCGCTTTTGTGCAGAAAACAGTAACACTTGTTCAGAACGAAAGAAAGCACAGAGCCCCAGATTCTATGTTGTCCTGGAGAGCTTGCAGAGCACTGGGGAAAGGCAGGCAGAGAATTCCCTGCTAGCACCTTCTCTGTGCCTGGGAAGCAGAAGTGTTCACATTGCTTCGCAAGAATCGCTTTTGTGCAGAAAACACTAACACTTGTTCAGAAGGAAAGAAAGCACAGAGCCCCAGATTTTATGTTGTCCTGGAGAGCTTGCAGAGCACTGGGGAAAGGCAGGCAGAGAATTCCCTGATAGCACCTTCTCTGTGCCTGGGAAGCAGAAGTGTTCACATTGCTTCGCAGAATCGCTTTTGTGCAGAAAACAGTAACACTTGTTCAGAAGGAAAGAAAGCACAGAGCCCCAGATTCTATGTTGTCTTGGAGAGCTTGCAGAGCACTGGGGAAAGGCAGGCAGAGAATTCCCTGCTGGCACCTTCTCTGTGCCTGTTCACATTGCTTCGCAGAATCGCTTTTGTGCAGAAAACAGTAACACTTGTTCAGAAGGAAAGAAAGCACAGAGCCCCAGATTCTATGTTGTCCTGGAGAGCTTGCAGAGCACTGGGGAAAGGCAGGCAGAGAATTCCCTGCTAGCACCTTCTCTGTGCCTGGGAAGCAGAAGTGTTCACATTGCTTCGCAAGAATCGCTTTTGTGCAGAAAACACTAACACTTGTTCAGAAGGAAAGAAAGCACAGAGCCCCAGATTCTATGTTGTCCTGGAGAGCTTGCAGAGCACTGGGGAAAGGCAGGCAGAGAATTCCCTGCTAGCACCTTCTCTGTGCCTGTTCACATTGCTTCGCAGAATCGCTTTTGTGCAGAAAACAGTAACACTTGTTCAGAAGGAAAGAAAGCACAGAGCCCCAGATTCTATGTTGTCCTGGAGAGCTTGCAGAGCACTGGGGAAAGGCAGGCAGAGAATTCCCTGCTAGCACCTTCTCTGTGCCTGGGAAGCAGAAGTGTTCACATTGCTTCGCAAGAATCGCTTTTGTGCAGAAAACACTAACACTTGTTCAGAAGGAAAGAAAGCACAGAGCCCCAGATTTTATGTTGTCCTGGAGAGCTTGCAGAGCACTGGGGAAAGGCAGGCAGAGAATTCCCTGCTGGCACCTTCTCTGTGCCTGTTCACATTGCTTCGCAGAATCGCTTTTGTGCAGAAAACAGTAACACTTGTTCAGAAGGAAAGAAAGCACAGAGCCCCAGATTCTATGTTGTCCTGGAGAGCTTGCAGAGCACTGGGGAAAGGCAGGCAGAGAATTCCCTGCTAGCACCTTCTCTGTGCCTGGGAAGCAGAAGTGTTCACATTGCTTCGCAAGAATCGCTTTTGTGCAGAAAACACTAACACTTGTTCAGAACGAAAGACAGCACAGAGCCCCAGATTTTATGTTGTCCTGGAGAGCTTGCAGAGCACTGGGGAAAGGCAGGCAGAGAATTCCCTGATAGCACCTTCTCTGTGCCTGTTCACATTGCTTCGCAGAATCGCTTTTTTGCAGAAAACAGTAACACTTGTTCAGAAGGAAAGAAAGCACAGAGCCCCAGATTCTATGTTGTCCTGGAGAGCTTGCAGAGCACTGGGGAAAGGCAGGCAGAGAATTCCCTGCTAGCACCTTCTCTGTGCCTGGGAAGCAGAAGTGTTCACATTGCTTCGCAAGAATCGCTTTTGTGCAGAAAACACTAACACTTGTTCAGAAGGAAAGAAAGCACAGAGCCCCAGATTCTATGTTGTCCTGGAGAGCTTGCAGAGCACTGGGGAAAGGCAGGCAGAGAATTCCCTGCTAGCACCTTCTCTGTGCCTGGGAAGCAGAAGTGTTCACATTGCTTCGCAGAATCGCTTTTGTGCAGAAAACACTAACACTTGTTCAGAAGGAAAGAAAGCACAGAGCCCCAGATTTTATGTTGTCCTGGAGAGCTTGCAGAGCACTGGGGAAAGGCAGGCAGAGAATTCCCTGCTGGCACCTTCTCTGTGCCTGTTCACATTGCTTCGCAGAATCGCTTTTGTGCAGAAAACAGTAACACTTGTTCAGAACGAAAGAAAGCACAGAGCCCCAGATTCTATGTTGTCCTGGAGAGCTTGCAGAGCACTGGGGAAAGGCAGGCAGAGAATTCCCTGCTAGCACCTTCTCTGTGCCTGGGAAGCAGAAGTGTTCACATTGCTTCGCAAGAATCGCTTTTGTGCAGAAAACACTAACACTTGTTCAGAAGGAAAGAAAGCACAGAGCCCCAGATTTTATGTTGTCCTGGAGAGCTTGCAGAGCACTGGGGAAAGGCAGGCAGAGAATTCCCTGCTGGCACCTTCTCTGTGCCTGTTCACATTGCTTCGCAGAATCGCTTTTGTGCAGAAAACACTAACACTTGTTCAGAAGGAAAGAAAGCACAGAGCCCCAGATTCTATGTTGTCCTGGAGAGCTTGCAGAGCACTGGGGAAAGGCAGGCAGAGAATTCCCTGCTAGCACCTTCTCTGTGCCTGGGAAGCAGAAGTGTTCACATTGCTTCGCAGAATCGCTTTTGTGCAGAAAACAGTAACACTTGTTCAGAACGAAAGAAAGCACAGAGCCCCAGATTCTATGTTGTCCTGGAGAGCTTGCAGAGCACTGGGGAAAGGCAGGCAGAGAATTCCCTGCTAGCACCTTCTCTGTGCCTGTTCACATTGCTTCGCAGAATCGCTTTTGTGCAGAAAACAGTAACACTTGTTCAGAACGAAAGAAAGCACAGAGCCCCAGATTCTATGTTGTCCTGGAGAGCTTGCAGAGCACTGGGGGAAGGCAGGCAGAGAATTCCCTGCTGGCACCTTCTCTGTGCCTGTTCACATTGCTTCGCAGAATCGCTTTTGTGCAGAAAACACTAACACTTGTTCAGAAGGAAAGAAAGCACAGAGCCCCAGATTTTATGTTGTCCTGGAGAGCTTGCAGAGCACTGGGGAAAGGCAGGCAGAGAATTCCCTGATAGCACCTTCTCTGTGCCTGGGAAGCAGAAGTGTTCACATTGCTTCGCAGAATCGCTTTTGTGCAGAAAACAGTAACACTTGTTCAGAAGGAAAGAAAGCACAGAGCCCCAGATTCTATGTTGTCTTGGAGAGCTTGCAGAGCACTGGGGAAAGGCAGGCAGAGAATTCCCTGCTGGCACCTTCTCTGTGCCTGTTCACATTGCTTCGCAGAATCGCTTTTGTGCAGAAAACAGTAACACTTGTTCAGAAGGAAAGAAAGCACAGAGCCCCAGATTCTATGTTGTCCTGGAGAGCTTGCAGAGCACTGGGGAAAGGCAGGCAGAGAATTCCCTGCTAGCACCTTCTCTGTGCCTGGGAAGCAGAAGTGTTCACATTGCTTCGCAAGAATCGCTTTTGTGCAGAAAACACTAACACTTGTTCAGAAGGAAAGAAAGCACAGAGCCCCAGATTCTATGTTGTCCTGGAGAGCTTGCAGAGCACTGGGGAAAGGCAGGCAGAGAATTCCCTGCTAGCACCTTCTCTGTGCCTGTTCACATTGCTTCGCAGAATCGCTTTTGTGCAGAAAACAGTAACACTTGTTCAGAAGGAAAGAAAGCACAGAGCCCCAGATTCTATGTTGTCCTGGAGAGCTTGCAGAGCACTGGGGAAAGGCAGGCAGAGAATTCCCTGCTAGCACCTTCTCTGTGCCTGGGAAGCAGAAGTGTTCACATTGCTTCGCAAGAATCGCTTTTGTGCAGAAAACACTAACACTTGTTCAGAAGGAAAGAAAGCACAGAGCCCCAGATTTTATGTTGTCCTGGAGAGCTTGCAGAGCACTGGGGAAAGGCAGGCAGAGAATTCCCTGATAGCACCTTCTCTGTGCCTGTTCACATTGCTTCGCAGAATCGCTTTTGTGCAGAAAACTGTAACACTTGTTCAGAAGGAAAGAAAGCACAGAGCCCCAGATTCTATGTTGTCCTGGAGAGCTTGCAGAGCACTGGGGAAAGGCAGGCAGAGAATTCCCTGCTAGCACCTTCTCTGTGCCTGGGAAGCAGAAGTGTTCACATTGCTTCGCAAGAATCGCTTTTGTGCAGAAAACACTAACACTTGTTCAGAAGGAAAGAAAGCACAGAGCCCCAGATTCTATGTTGTCCTGGAGAGCTTGCAGAGCACTGGGGAAAGGCAGGCAGAGAATTCCCTGCTAGCACCTTCTCTGTGCCTGGGAAGCAGAAGTGTTCACATTGCTTCGCAAGAATCGCTTTTGTGCAGAAAACACTAACACTTGTTCAGAAGGAAAGAAAGCACAGAGCCCCAGATTCTATGTTGTCCTGGAGAGCTTGCAGAGCACTGGGGAAAGGCAGGCAGAGAATTCCCTGCTAGCACCTTCTCTGTGCCTGTTCACATTGCTTCGCAGAATCGCTTTTGTGCAGAAAACAGTAACACTTGTTCAGAAGGAAAGAAAGCACAGAGCCCCAGATTCTATGTTGTCCTGGAGAGCTTGCAGAGCACTGGGGAAAGGCAGGCAGAGAATTCCCTGCTAGCACCTTCTCTGTGCCTGGGAAGCAGAAGTGTTCACATTGCTTCGCAAGAATCGCTTTTGTGCAGAAAACACTAACACTTGTTCAGAAGGAAAGAAAGCACAGAGCCCCAGATTTTATGTTGTCCTGGAGAGCTTGCAGAGCACTGGGGAAAGGCAGGCAGAGAATTCCCTGATAGCACCTTCTCTGTGCCTGTTCACATTGCTTCGCAGAATCGCTTTTGTGCAGAAAACAGTAACACTTGTTCAGAAGGAAAGAAAGCACAGAGCCCCAGATTCTATGTTGTCCTGGAGAGCTTGCAGAGCACTGGGGAAAGGCAGGCAGAGAATTCCCTGCTAGCACCTTCTCTGTGCCTGTTCACATTGCTTCGCAGAATCGCTTTTGTGCAGAAAACAGTAACACTTGTTCAGAAGGAAAGAAAGCACAGAGCCCCAGATTCTATGTTGTCCTGGAGAGCTTGCAGAGCACTGGGGAAAGGCAGGCAGAGAATTCCCTGCTAGCACCTTCTCTGTGCCTGGGAAGCAGAAGTGTTCACATTGCTTCGCAAGAATCGCTTTTGTGCAGAAAACACTAACACTTGTTCAGAACGAAAGAAAGCACAGAGCCCCAGATTCTATGTTGTCCTGGAGAGCTTGCAGAGCACTGGGGAAAGGCAGGCAGAGAATTCCCTGCTGGCACCTTCTCTGTGCCTGGGAAGCAGAAGTGTTCACATTGCTTCGCAAGAATCGCTTTTGTGCAGAAAACACTAACACTTGTTCAGAAGGAAAGAAAGCACAGAGCCCCAGATTTTATGTTGTCCTGGAGAGCTTGCAAAGCACTGGGGAAAGGCAGGCAGAGAATTCCCTGCTAGCACCTTCTCTGTGCCTGTTCACATTGCTTCGCAGAATCGCTTTTGTGCAGAAAACAGTAACACTTGTTCAGAAGGAAAGAAAGCACAGAGCCCCAGATTCTATGTTGTCCTGGAGAGCTTGCAGAGCACTGGGGAAAGGCAGGCAGAGAATTCCCTGCTAGCACCTTCTCTTTGCCTGTTCACATTGCTTCGCAGAATCGCTTTTGTGCAGAAAACAGTAACACTTGTTCAGAAGGAAAGAAAGCACAGAGCCCCAGATTCTATGTTGTCCTGGAGAGCTTGCAGAGCACTGGGGAAAGGCAGGCAGAGAATTCCCTGCTAGCACCTTCTCTGTGCCTGGGAAGCAGAAGTGTTCACATTGCTTCGCAAGAATCGCTTTTGTGCAGAAAACACTAACACTTGTTCAGAAGGAAAGAAAGGACAGAGCCCCAGATTCTATGTTGTCCTGGAGAGCTTGCAGAGCACTGGGGAAAGGCAGGCAGAGAATTCCCTGCTAGCACCTTCTCTGTGCCTGGGAAGCAGAAGTGTTCACATTGCTTCGCATAATCGCTTTTGTGCAGAAAACAGTAATACTTGTTCAGAACGAAAGACAGCACAGAGCCCCAGATTTTATGTTGTCCTGGAGAGCTTGCAGAGCACTGGGGAAAGGCAGGCAGAGAATTCCTTGCTAGCACCTTCTCTGTGCCTGTTCACATTGCTTCGCAGAATCGCTTTTGTGCAGAAAACAGTAACACTTGTTCAGAACGAAAGAAAGCACAGAGCCCCAGAATCTATGTTGTCCTGGAGAGCTTGCAGAGCACTGGGGAAAGGCAGGCAGAGAATTCCCTGCTAGTACCTTCTCTGTGCCTGGGAAGCAGAAGTGTTCACATTGCTTCGCAGAATCGCTTTTGTGCAGAAAACACTAACACTTGTTCAGAAGGAAGGAAAGCACAGAGCCCCAGATTTTATGTTGTCCTGGAGAGCTTGCAGAGCACTGGGGAAAGGCAGGCAGAGAATTCCCTGATAGCACCTTCTCTGTGCCTGGGAAGCAGAAGTGTTCACATTGCTTCGCAAGAATCGCTTTTGTGCAGAAAACACTAACACTTGTTCAGAAGGAAAGAAAGCACAGAGCCCCAGATTCTATGTTGTCCTGGAGAGCTTGCAGAGCACTGGGGAAAGGCA
This sequence comes from Strix aluco, assembly GCF_031877795.1. Taxonomy (NCBI): domain Eukaryota; kingdom Metazoa; phylum Chordata; class Aves; order Strigiformes; family Strigidae; genus Strix; species Strix aluco. The sequence goes on from NW_027436556.1 coordinate 1,655,405, forward strand.
GGCAGAGAATTCCCTGCTAGCACCTTCTCTGTGCCTGGGAAGCAGAAGTGTTCACATTGCTTCGCAAGAATCGCTTTTGTGCAGAAAACTATAACACTTGTTCAGAAGGAAAGAAAGCACAGAGCCCCAGATTTTATGTTGTCCTGGAGAGCTTGCAGAGCACTGGGGAAAGGCAGGCAGAGAATTCCCTGCTGGCACCTTCTCTGTGCCTGTTCACATTGCTTCGCAGAATCGCTTTTGTGCAGAAAACAGTAACACTTGTTCAGAAGGAAAGAAAGCACAGAGCCCCAGATTCTATGTTGTCCTGGAGAGCTTGCAGAGCACTGGGGAAAGGCAGGCAGAGAATTCCCTGCTAGCACCTTCTCTGTGCCTGGGAAGCAGAAGTGTTCACATTGCTTCGCAGAATCGCTTTTGTGCAGAAAACAGTAACACTTGTTCAGAACGAAAGAAAGCACAGAGCCCCAGATTCTATGTTGTCTTGGAGAGCTTGCAGAGCACTGGGGAAAGGCAGGCAGAGAATTCCCTGATAGCACCTTCTCTGTGCCTGTTCACATTGCTTCGCAGAATCGCTTTTGTGCAGAAAACAGTAACACTTGTTCAGAAGGAAAGAAAGCACAGAGCCCCAGATTCTATGTTGTCCTGGAGAGCTTGCAGAGCACTGGGGAAAGGCAGGCAGAGAATTCCCTGCTAGCACCTTCTCTGTGCCTGGGAAGCAGAAGTGTTCACATTGCTTCGCAAGAATCGCTTTTGTGCAGAAAACACTAACACTTGTTCAGAAGGAAAGAAAGCACAGAGCCCCAGATTTTATGTTGTCCTGGAGAGCTTGCAGAGCACTGGGGAAAGGCAGGCAGAGAATTCCCTGCTAGCACCTTCTCTGTGCCTGTTCACATTGCTTCGCAGAATCGCTTTTGTGCAGAAAACAGTAACACTTGTTCAGAAGGAAAGAAAGCACAGAGCCCCAGATTCTATGTTGTCCTGGAGAGCTTGCAGAGCACTGGGGAAAGGCAGGCAGAGAATTCCCTGCTAGCACCTTCTCTGTGCCTGTTCACATTGCTTCGCAGAATCGCTTTTGTGCAGAAAACACTAACACTTGTTCAGAAGGAAAGAAAGCACAGAGCCCCAGATTCTATGTTGTCCTGGAGAGCTTGCAGAGCACTGGGGAAAGGCAGGCAGAGAATTCCCTGCTAGCACCTTCTCTGTGCCTGGGAAGCAGAAGTGTTCACATTGCTTCGCAAGAATCGCTTTTGTGCAGAAAACAGTAACACTTGTTCAGAAGGAAAGAAAGCACAGAGCCCCAGATTCTATGTTGTCCTGGAGAGCTTGCAGAGCACTGGGGAAAGGCAGGCAGAGAATTCCCTGCTAGCACCTTCTCTGTGCCTGTTCACATTGCTTCGCAGAATCGCTTTTGTGCAGAAAACAGTAACACTTGTTCAGAAGGAAAGAAAGCACAGAGCCCCAGATTCTATGTTGTCCTGGAGAGGTTGCAGAGCACTGGGGAAAGGCAGGCAGAGAATTCCCTGCTAGCACCTTCTCTGTGCCTGGGAAGCAGAAGTGTTCACATTGCTTCGCAAGAATCGCTTTTCTGCAGAAAACACTAACACTTGTTCAGAAGGAAAGAAAGCACAGAGCCCCAGATTTTATGTTGTCCTGGAGAGCTTGCAGAGCACTGGGGAAAGGCAGGCAGAGAATTCCCTGCTAGCACCTTCTCTGTGCCTGGGAAGCAGAAGTGTTCACATTGCTTCGCAAGAATCGCTTTTGTGCAGAAAACACTAACACTTGTTCAGAAGGAAAGAAAGCACAGAGCCCCAGATTTTATGTTGTCCTGGAGAGCTTGCAGAGCACTGGGGAAAGGCAGGCAGAGAATTCCCTGCTAGCACCTTCTCTGTGCCTGTTCACATTGCTTCGCAGAATCGCTTTTGTGCAGAAAACAGTAACACTTGTTCAGAAGGAAAGAAAGCACAGAGCCCCAGATTCTATGTTGTCCTGGAGAGCTTGCAGAGCACTGGGGAAAGGCAGGCAGAGAATTCCCTGCTAGCACCTTCTCTTTGCCTGTTCACATTGCTTCGCAGAATCGCTTTTGTGCAGAAAACAGTAACACTTGTTCAGAAGGAAAGAAAGCACAGAGCCCCAGATTCTATGTTGTCCTGGAGAGCTTGCAGAGCACTGGGGAAAGGCAGGCAGAGAATTCCCTGCTAGCACCTTCTCTGTGCCTGGGAAGCAGAAGTGTTCACATTGCTTCGCAGAATCGCTTTTGTGCAGAAAACACTAACACTTGTTCAGAAGGAAAGAAAGCACAGAGCCCCAGATTTTATGTTGTCCTGGAGAGCTTGCAGAGCACTGGGGAAAGGCAGGCAGAGAATTCCCTGCTGGCACCTTCTCTGTGCCTGTTCACATTGCTTCGCAGAATCGCTTTTGTGCAGAAAACAGTAACACTTGTTCAGAACGACAGAAAGCACAGAGCCCCAGATTCTATGTTGTCCTGGAGAGCTTGCAGAGCACTGGGGAAAGGCAGGCAGAGAATTCCCTGCTAGCACCTTCTCTGTGCCTGGGAAGCAGAAGTGTTCACATTGCTTCGCAAGAATCGCTTTTGTGCAGAAAACACTAACACTTGTTCAGAAGGAAAGAAAGCACAGAGCCCCAGATTTTATGTTGTCCTGGAGAGCTTGCAGAGCACTGGGGAAAGGCAGGCAGAGAATTCCCTGCTGGCACCTTCTCTGTGCCTGTTCACATTGCTTCGCAGAATCGCTTTTGTGCAGAAAACAGTAACACTTGTTCAGAAGGAAAGAAAGCACAGAGCCCCAGATTCTATGTTGTCCTGGAGAGCTTGCAGAGCACTGGGGAAAGGCAGGCAGAGAATTCCCTGCTAGCACCTTCTCTGTGCCTGGGAAGCAGAAGTGTTCACATTGCTTCGCAGAATCGCTTTTGTGCAGAAAACAGTAACACTTGTTCAGAACGAAAGAAAGCACAGAGCCCCAGATTCTATGTTGTCCTGGAGAGCTTGCAGAGCACTGGGGAAAGGCAGGCAGAGAATTCCCTGCTAGCACCTTCTCTGTGCCTGTTCACATTGCTTCGCAGAATCGCTTTTGTGCAGAAAACAGTAACACTTGTTCAGAACGAAAGAAAGCACAGAGCCCCAGATTCTATGTTGTCCTGGAGAGCTTGCAGAGCACTGGGGAAAGGCAGGCAGAGAATTCCCTGCTGGCACCTTCTCTGTGCCTGTTCACATTGCTTCGCAGAATCGCTTTTGTGCAGAAAACAGTAACACTTGTTCAGAAGGAAAGAAAGCACAGAGCCCCAGATTCTATGTTGTCCTGGAGAGCTTGCAGAGCACTGGGGAAAGGCAGGCAGAGAATTCCCTGCTAGCACCTTCTCTGTGCCTGGGAAGCAGAAGTGTTCACATTGCTTCGCAAGAATCGCTTTTGTGCAGAAAACAGTAACACTTGTTCAGAAGGAAAGAAAGCACAGAGCCCCAGATTTTATGTTGTCCTGGAGAGCTTGCAGAGCACTGGGGAAAGGCAGGCAGAGAATTCCCTGCTGGCACCTTCTCTGTGCCTGTTCACATTGCTTCGCAGAATCGCTTTTGTGCAGAAAACAGTAACACTTGTTCAGAACGAAAGAAAGCACAGAGCCCCAGATTCTATGTTGTCCTGGAGAGCTTGCAGAGCACTGGGGAAAGGCAGGCAGAGAATTCCCTGATAGCACCTTCTCTGTGCCTGGGAAGCAGAAGTGTTCACATTGCTTCGCAAGAATCGCTTTTGTGCAGAAAACACTAACACTTGTTCAGAAGGAAAGAAAGCACAGAGCCCCAGATTCTATGTTGTCCTGGAGAGCTTGCAGAGCACTGGGGAAAGGCAGGCAGAGAATTCCCTGCTAGCACCTTCTCTGTGCCTGTTCACATTGCTTCGCAGAATCGCTTTTGTGCAGAAAACAGTAACACTTGTTCAGAAGGAAAGAAAGCACAGAGCCCCAGATTCTATGTTGTCCTGGAGAGCTTGCAGAGCACTGGGGAAAGGCAGGCAGAGAATTCCCTGCTAGCACCTTCTCTGTGCCTGGGAAGCAGAAGTGTTCACATTGCTTCGCAAGAATCGCTTTTGTGCAGAAAACACTAACACTTGTTCAGAAGGAAAGAAAGCACAGAGCCCCAGATTTTATGTTGTCCTGGAGAGCTTGCAGAGCACTGGGGAAAGGCAGGCAGAGAATTCCCTGCTAGCACCTTCTCTGTGCCTGTTCACATTGCTTCGCAGAATCGCTTTTGTGCAGAAAACAGTAACACTTGTTCAGAAGGAAAGAAAGCACAGAGCCCCAGATTCTATGTTGTCCTGGAGAGCTTGCAGAGCACTGGGGAAAGGCAGGCAGAGAATTCCCTGCTAGCACCTTCTCTGTGCCTGGGAAGCAGAAGTGTTCACATTGCTTCGCAAGAATCGCTTTTGTGCTGAAAACAGTAACACTTGTTCAGAACGAAAGACAGCACAGGGCCCCAGATTTTATGTTGTCCTGGAGAGCTTGCAGAGCACTGGGGAAAGGCAGGCAGAGAATTCCCTGATAGCACCTTCTCTGTGCCTGTTCACATTGCTTCGCAGAATCGCTTTTTTGCAGAAAACAGTAACACTTGTTCAGAAGGAAAGAAAGCACAGAGCCCCAGATTCTATGTTGTCCTGGAGAGCTTGCAGAGCACTGGGGAAAGGCAGGCAGAGAATTCCCTGCTAGCACCTTCTCTGTGCCTGGGAAGCAGAAGTGTCCACATTGCTTCGCAAGAATCGCTTTTGTGCAGAAAACACTAACACTTGTTCAGAAGGAAAGAAAGCACAGAGCCCCAGATTCTATGTTGTCCTGGAGAGCTTGCAGAGCACTGGGGAAAGGCAGGCAGAGAATTCCCTGCTAGCACCTTCTCTGTGCCTGGGAAGCAGAAGTGTTCACATTGCTTCACATAATCGCTTTTGTGCAGAAAACAGTAACACTTGTTCAGAACGAAAGACAGCACAGAGCCCCAGATTTTATGTTGTCCTGGAGAGCTTGCAGAGCACTGGGGAAAGGCAGGCAGAGAATTCCCTGCTAGCACCTTCTCTGTGCCTGTTCACATTGCTTCGCAGAATCGCTTTTGTGCAGAAAACAGTAACACTTGTTCAGAAGGAAAGAAAGCACAGAGCCCCAGATTCTATGTTGTCCTGGAGAGCTTGCAGAGCACTGGGGAAAGGCAGGCAGAGAATTCCCTGCTAGCACCTTCTCTGTGCCTGGGAAGCAGAAGTGTTCACATTGCTTCGCAAGAATCGCTTTTGTGCAGAAAACACTAACACTTGTTCAGAAGGAAAGAAAGCACAGAGCCCCAGATTTTATGTTGTCCTGGAGAGCTTGCAGAGCACTGGGGAAAGGCAGGCAGAGAATTCCCTGCTGGCACCTTCTCTGTGCCTGTTCACATTGCTTCGCAGAATCGCTTTTGTGCAGAAAACAGTAACACTTGTTCAGAACGAAAGAAAGCACAGAGCCCCAGATTCTATGTTGTCCTGGAGAGCTTGCAGAGCACTGGGGAAAGGCAGGCAGAGAATTCCCTGCTAGCACCTTCTCTGTGCCTGTTCACATTGCTTCGCAGAATCGCTTTTGTGCAGAAAACAGTAACACTTGTTCAGAAGGAAAGAAAGCACAGAGCCCCAGATTCTATGTTGTCCTGGAGAGCTTGCAGAGCACTGGGGAAAGGCAGGCAGAGAATTCCCTGCTAGCACCTTCTCTGTGCCTGGGAAGCAGAAGTGTTCACATTGCTTCGCAAGAATCGCTTTTGTGCAGAAAACACTAACACTTGTTCAGAAGGAAAGAAAGCACAGAGCCCCAGATTCTATGTTGTCCTGGAGAGCTTGCAGAGCACTGGGGAAAGGCAGGCAGAGAATTCCCTGCTAGCACCTTCTCTGTGCCTGGGAAGCAGAAGTGTTCACATTGCTTCGCAAGAATCGCTTTTGTGCAGAAAACAGTAACACTTGTTCAGAAGGAAAGAAAGCACAGAGCCCCAGATTTTATGTTGTCCTGGAGAGCTTGCAGAGCACTGGGGAAAGGCAGGCAGAGAATTCCCTGCTAGCACCTTCTCTGTGCCTGTTCACATTTCTTCGCAGAATCGCTTTTGTGCAGAAAACAGTAACACTTGTTCAGAAGGAAAGAAAGCACAGAGCCCCAGATTCTATGTTGTCCTGGAGAGCTTGCAGAGCACTGGGGAAAGGCAGGCAGAGAATTCCCTGCTAGCACCTTCTCTTTGCCTGTTCACATTGCTTCGCAGAATCGCTTTTGTGCAGAAAACAGTAACACTTGTTCAGAAGGAAAGAAAGCACAGAGCCCCAGATTCTATGTTGTCCTGGAGAGCTTGCAGAGCACTGGGGAAAGGCAGGCAGAGAATTCCCTGCTAGCACCTTCTCTGTGCCTGGGAAGCAGAAGTGTTCACATTGCTTCGCAAGAATCGCTTTTGTGCAGAAAACACTAACACTTGTTCAGAACGAAAGAAAGCACAGAGCCCCAGATTCTATGTTGTCCTGGAGAGCTTGCAGAGCACTGGGGAAAGGCAGGCAGAGAATTCCCTGCTAGCACCTTCTCTGTGCCTGGGAAGCAGAAGTGTTCACATTGCTTCGCAGAATCGCTTTTGTGCAGAAAACAGTAACACTTGTTCAGAACGAAAGACAGCACAGAGCCCCAGATTCTATGTTGTCCTGGAGAGCTTGCAGAGCACTGGGGAAAGGCAGGCAGAGAATTCCCTGCTAGTACCTTCTCTGTGCCTGGGAAGCAGAAGTGTTCACATTGCTTCGCAGAATCGCTTTTGTGCAGAAAACAGTAACACTTGTTCAGAAGGAAGGAAAGCACAGAGCCCCAGATTTTATGTTGTCCTGGAGAGCTTGCAGAGCACTGGGGAAAGGCAGGCAGAGAATTCCCTGCTAGCACCTTCTCTGTGCCTGGGAAGCAGAAGTGTTCACATTGCTTCGCAAGAATCGCTTTTGTGCAGAAAACACTAACACTTGTTCAGAACGAAAGAAAGCACAGAGCCCCAGATTTTATGTTGTCCTGGAGAGCTTGCAGAGCACTGGGGAAAGGCAGGCAGAGAATTCCCTGCTAGCACCTTCTCTGTGCCTGTTCACATTGCTTCGCAGAATCGCTTTTGTGCAGAAAACACTAACACTTGTTCAGAAGGAAAGAAAGCACAGAGCCCCAGATTCTATGTTGTCCTGGAGAGCTTGCAGAGCACTGGGGAAAGGCAGGCAGAGAATTCCCTGCTAGCACCTTCTCTGTGCCTGGGAAGCAGAAGTGTTCACATTGCTTCGCAGAATCGCTTTTGTGCAGAAAACAGTAACACTTGTTCAGAACGAAAGAAAGCACAGAGCCCCAGATTCTATGTTGTCTTGGAGAGCTTGCAGAGCACTGGGGAAAGGCAGGCAGAGAATTCCCTGATAGCACCTTCTCTGTGCCTGTTCACATTGCTTCGCAAGAATCGCTTTTGTGCAGAAAACAGTAACACTTGTTCAGAAGGAAAGAAAGCACAGAGCCCCAGATTCTATGTTGTCCTGGAGAGCTTGCAGAGCACTGGGGAAAGGCAGGCAGAGAATTCCCTGCTAGCACCTTCTCTGTGCCTGGGAAGCAGAAGTGTTCACATTGCTTCGCAAGAATCGCTTTTGTGCAGAAAACACTAACACTTGTTCAGAAGGAAAGAAAGCACAGAGCCCCAGATTTTATGTTGTCCTGGAGAGCTTGCAGAGCACTGGGGAAAGGCAGGCAGAGAATTCCCTGCTAGCACCTTCTCTGTGCCTGTTCACATTGCTTCGCAGAATCGCTTTTGTGCAGAAAACAGTAACACTTGTTCAGAACGAAAGAAAGCACAGAGCCCCAGATTCTATGTTGTCCTGGAGAGCTTGCAGAGCACTGGGGAAAGGCAGGCAGAGAATTCCCTGCTAGCACCTTCTCTGTGCCTGTTCACATTGCTTCGCAGAATCGCTTTTGTGCAGAAAACACTAACACTTGTTCAGAAGGAAAGAAAGCACAGAGCCCCAGATTCTATGTTGTCCTGGAGAGCTTGCAGAGCACTGGGGAAAGGCAGGCAGAGAATTCCCTGCTAGCACCTTCTCTGTGCCTGGGAAGCAGAAGTGTTCACATTGCTTCGCAAGAATCGCTTTTGTGCAGAAAACAGTAACACTTGTTCAGAAGGAAAGAAAGCACAGAGCCCCAGATTTTATGTTGTCCTGGAGAGCTTGCAGAGCACTGGGGAAAGGCAGGCAGAGAATTCCCTGCTGGCACCTTCTCTGTGCCTGTTCACATTGCTTCGCAGAATCGCTTTTGTGCAGAAAACAGTAACACTTGTTCAGAACGAAAGAAAGCACAGAGCCCCAGATTCTATGTTGTCCTGGAGAGCTTGCAGAGCACTGGGGAAAGGCAGGCAGAGAATTCCCTGCTAGCACCTTCTCTGTGCCTGGGAAGCAGAAGTGTTCACATTGCTTCGCAAGAATCGCTTTTGTGCAGAAAACACTAACACTTGTTCAGAAGGAAAGAAAGCACAGAGCCCCAGATTCTATGTTGTCCTGGAGAGCTTGCAGAGCACTGGGGAAAGGCAGGCAGAGAATTCCCTGCTAGCACCTTCTCTGTGCCTGTTCACATTGCTTCGCAGAATCGCTTTTGTGCAGAAAACAGTAACACTTGTTCAGAAGGAAAGAAAGCACAGAGCCCCAGATTCTATGTTGTCCTGGAGAGCTTGCAGAGCACTGGGGAAAGGCAGGCAGAGAATTCCCTGCTAGCACCTTCTCTGTGCCTGGGAAGCAGAAGTGTTCACATTGCTTCGCAAGAATCGCTTTTGTGCAGAAAACACTAACACTTGTTCAGAAGGAAAGAAAGCACAGAGCCCCAGATTTTATGTTGTCCTGGAGAGCTTGCAGAGCACTGGGGAAAGGCAGGCAGAGAATTCCCTGCTAGCACCTTCTCTTTGCCTGTTCACATTGCTTCGCAGAATCGCTTTTGTGCAGAAAACAGTAACACTTGTTCAGAAGGAAAGAAAGCACAGAGCCCCAGATTCTATGTTGTCCTGGAGAGCTTGCAGAGCACTGGGGAAAGGCAGGCAGAGAATTCCCTGCTAGCACCTTCTCTGTGCCTGGGAAGCAGAAGTGTTCACATTGCTTCGCAAGAATCGCTTTTGTGCTGAAAACAGTAACACTTGTTCAGAACGAAAGACAGCACAGGGCCCCAGATTTTATGTTGTCCTGGAGAGCTTGCAGAGCACTGGGGAAAGGCAGGCAGAGAATTCCCTGATAGCACCTTCTCTGTGCCTGTTCACATTGCTTCGCAGAATCGCTTTTTTGCAGAAAACAGTAACACTTGTTCAGAAGGAAAGAAAGCACAGAGCCCCAGATTCTATGTTGTCCTGGAGAGCTTGCAGAGCACTGGGGAAAGGCAGGCAGAGAATTCCCTGCTAGCACCTTCTCTGTGCCTGGGAAGCAGAAGTGTCCACATTGCTTCGCAAGAATCGCTTTTGTGCAGAAAACACTAACACTTGTTCAGAAGGAAAGAAAGCACAGAGCCCCAGATTCTATGTTGTCCTGGAGAGCTTGCAGAGCACTGGGGAAAGGCAGGCAGAGAATTCCCTGCTAGCACCTTCTCTGTGCCTGGGAAGCAGAAGTGTTCACATTGCTTCGCATAATCGCTTTTGTGCAGAAAACAGTAACACTTGTTCTGAACGAAAGACAGCACAGAGCCCCAGATTTTATGTTGTCCTGGAGAGCTTGCAGAGCACTGGGGAAAGGCAGGCAGAGAATTCCCTGCTAGCACCTTCTCTGTGCCTGTTCACATTGCTTCGCAGAATCGCTTTTGTGCAGAAAACAGTAACACTTGTTCAGAAGGAAAGAAAGCACAGAGCCCCAGATTCTATGTTGTCCTGGAGAGCTTGCAGAGCACTGGGGAAAGGCAGGCAGAGAATTCCCTGCTAGCACCTTCTCTGTGCCTGGGAAGCAGAAGTGTTCACATTGCTTCGCAAGAATCGCTTTTGTGCAGAAAACACTAACACTTGTTCAGAAGGAAAGAAAGCACAGAGCCCCAGATTTTATGTTGTCCTGGAGAGCTTGCAGAGCACTGGGGAAAGGCAGGCAGAGAATTCCCTGCTGGCACCTTCTCTGTGCCTGTTCACATTGCTTCGCAGAATCGCTTTTGTGCAGAAAACAGTAACACTTGTTCAGAACGAAAGAAAGCACAGAGCCCCAGATTCTATGTTGTCCTGGAGAGCTTGCAGAGCACTGGGGAAAGGCAGGCAGAGAATTCCCTGCTAGCACCTTCTCTGTGCCTGTTCACATTGCTTCGCAGAATCGCTTTTGTGCAGAAAACAGTAACACTTGTTCAGAAGGAAAGAAAGCACAGAGCCCCAGATTCTATGTTGTCCTGGAGAGCTTGCAGAGCACTGGGGAAAGGCAGGCAGAGAATTCCCTGCTAGCACCTTCTCTGTGCCTGGGAAGCAGAAGTGTTCACATTGCTTCGCAAGAATCGCTTTTGTGCAGAAAACACTAACACTTGTTCAGAAGGAAAGAAAGCACAGAGCCCCAGATTCTATGTTGTCCTGGAGAGCTTGCAGAGCACTGGGGAAAGGCAGGCAGAGAATTCCCTGCTAGCACCTTCTCTGTGCCTGGGAAGCAGAAGTGTTCACATTGCTTCGCAAGAATCGCTTTTGTGCAGAAAACAGTAACACTTGTTCAGAAGGAAAGAAAGCACAGAGCCCCAGATTTTATGTTGTCCTGGAGAGCTTGCAGAGCACTGGGGAAAGGCAGGCAGAGAATTCCCTGCTAGCACCTTCTCTGTGCCTGTTCACATTTCTTCGCAGAATCGCTTTTGTGCAGAAAACAGTAACACTTGTTCAGAAGGAAAGAAAGCACAGAGCCCCAGATTCTATGTTGTCCTGGAGAGCTTGCAGAGCACTGGGGAAAGGCAGGCAGAGAATTCCCTGCTAGCACCTTCTCTTTGCCTGTTCACATTGCTTCGCAGAATCGCTTTTGTGCAGAAAACAGTAACACTTGTTCAGAAGGAAAGAAAGCACAGAGCCCCAGATTCTATGTTGTCCTGGAGAGCTTGCAGAGCACTGGGGAAAGGCAGGCAGAGAATTCCCTGCTAGCACCTTCTCTGTGCCTGTTCACATTTCTTCGCAGAATCGCTTTTGTGCAGAAAACAGTAACACTTGTTCAGAAGGAAAGAAAGCACAGAGCCCCAGATTCTATGTTGTCCTGGAGAGCTTGCAGAGCACTGGGGAAAGGCAGGCAGAGAATTCCCTGCTAGCACCTTCTCTTTGCCTGTTCACATTGCTTCGCAGAATCGCTTTTGTGCAGAAAACAGTAACACTTGTTCAGAAGGAAAGAAAGCACAGAGCCCCAGATTCTATGTTGTCCTGGAGAGCTTGCAGAGCACTGGGGAAAGGCAGGCAGAGAATTCCCTGCTAGCACCTTCTCTGTGCCTGGGAAGCAGAAGTGTTCACATTGCTTCGCAAGAATCGCTTTTGTGCAGAAAACACTAACACTTGTTCAGAACGAAAGAAAGCACAGAGCCCCAGATTCTATGTTGTCCTGGAGAGCTTGCAGAGCACTGGGGAAAGGCAGGCAGAGAATTCCCTGCTAGCACCTTCTCTGTGCCTGGGAAGCAGAAGTGTTCACATTGCTTCGCAGAATCGCTTTTGTGCAGAAAACAGTAACACTTGTTCAGAACGAAAGACAGCACAGAGCCCCAGATTCTATGTTGTCCTGGAGAGCTTGCAGAGCACTGGGGAAAGGCAGGCAGAGAATTCCCTGCTAGTACCTTCTCTGTGCCTGGGAAGCAGAAGTGTTCACATTGCTTCGCAGAATCGCTTTTGTGCAGAAAACAGTAACACTTGTTCAGAAGGAAGGAAAGCACAGAGCCCCAGATTTTATGTTGTCCTGGAGAGCTTGCAGAGCACTGGGGAAAGGCAGGCAGAGAATTCCCTGCTAGCACCTTCTCTGTGCCTGGGAAGCAGAAGTGTTCACATTGCTTCGCAAGAATCGCTTTTGTGCAGAAAACACTAACACTTGTTCAGAACGAAAGAAAGCACAGAGCCCCAGATTTTATGTTGTCCTGGAGAGCTTGCAGAGCACTGGGGAAAGGCAGGCAGAGAATTCCCTGCTAGCACCTTCTCTGTGCCTGTTCACATTGCTTCGCAGAATCGCTTTTGTGCAGAAAACACTAACACTTGTTCAGAAGGAAAGAAAGCACAGAGCCCCAGATTCTATGTTGTCCTGGAGAGCTTGCAGAGCACTGGGGAAAGGCAGGCAGAGAATTCCCTGCTAGCACCTTCTCTGTGCCTGGGAAGCAGAAGTGTTCACATTGCTTCGCAGAATCGCTTTTGTGCAGAAAACAGTAACACTTGTTCAGAACGAAAGAAAGCACAGAGCCCCAGATTCTATGTTGTCTTGGAGAGCTTGCAGAGCACTGGGGAAAGGCAGGCAGAGAATTCCCTGATAGCACCTTCTCTGTGCCTGTTCACATTGCTTCGCAAGAATCGCTTTTGTGCAGAAAACAGTAACACTTGTTCAGAAGGAAAGAAAGCACAGAGCCCCAGATTCTATGTTGTCCTGGAGAGCTTGCAGAGCACTGGGGAAAGGCAGGCAGAGAATTCCCTGCTAGCACCTTCTCTGTGCCTGGGAAGCAGAAGTGTTCACATTGCTTCGCAAGAATCGCTTTTGTGCAGAAAACACTAACACTTGTTCAGAAGGAAAGAAAGCACAGAGCCCCAGATTTTATGTTGTCCTGGAGAGCTTGCAGAGCACTGGGGAAAGGCAGGCAGAGAATTCCCTGCTAGCACCTTCTCTGTGCCTGTTCACATTGCTTCGCAGAATCGCTTTTGTGCAGAAAACAGTAACACTTGTTCAGAACGAAAGAAAGCACAGAGCCCCAGATTCTATGTTGTCCTGGAGAGCTTGCAGAGCACTGGGGAAAGGCAGGCAGAGAATTCCCTGCTAGCACCTTCTCTGTGCCTGTTCACATTGCTTCGCAGAATCGCTTTTGTGCAGAAAACACTAACACTTGTTCAGAAGGAAAGAAAGCACAGAGCCCCAGATTCTATGTTGTCCTGGAGAGCTTGCAGAGCACTGGGGAAAGGCAGGCAGAGAATTCCCTGCTAGCACCTTCTCTGTGCCTGGGAAGCAGAAGTGTTCACATTGCTTCGCAAGAATCGCTTTTGTGCAGAAAACAGTAACACTTGTTCAGAAGGAAAGAAAGCACAGAGCCCCAGATTTTATGTTGTCCTGGAGAGCTTGCAGAGCACTGGGGAAAGGCAGGCAGAGAATTCCCTGCTGGCACCTTCTCTGTGCCTGTTCACATTGCTTCGCAGAATCGCTTTTGTGCAGAAAACAGTAACACTTGTTCAGAACGAAAGAAAGCACAGAGCCCCAGATTCTATGTTGTCCTGGAGAGCTTGCAGAGCACTGGGGAAAGGCAGGCAGAGAATTCCCTGCTAGCACCTTCTCTGTGCCTGGGAAGCAGAAGTGTTCACATTGCTTCGCAAGAATCGCTTTTGTGCAGAAAACACTAACACTTGTTCAGAAGGAAAGAAAGCACAGAGCCCCAGATTCTATGTTGTCCTGGAGAGCTTGCAGAGCACTGGGGAAAGGCAGGCAGAGAATTCCCTGCTAGTACCTTCTCTGTGCCTGGGAAGCAGAAGTGTTCACATTGCTTCGCAGAATCGCTTTTGTGCAGAAAACAGTAACACTTGTTCAGAAGGAAGGAAAGTACAGAGCCCCAGATTTTATGTTGTCCTGGAGAGCTTGCAGAGCACTGGGGAAAGGCAGGCAGAGAATTCCCTGCTAGCACCTTCTCTGTGCCTGGGAAGCAGAAGTGTTCACATTGCTTCGCAAGAATCGCTTTTGTGCAGAAAACACTAACACTTGTTCAGAAGGAAAGAAAGCACAGAGCCCCAGATTTTATGTTGTCCTGGAGAGCTTGCAGAGCACTGTGGAAAGGCAGGCAGAGAATTCCCTGCTGGCACCTTCTCTGTGCCTGTTCACATTTCTTCGCAGAATCGCTTTTGTGCAGAAAACAGTAACACTTGTTCAGAACGAAAGAAAGCACAGAGCCCCAGATTCTATGTTGTCCTGGAGAGCTTGCAGAGCACTGGGGAAAGGCAGGCAGAGAATTCCCTGCTAGCACCTTCTCTGTGCCTGGGAAGCAGAAGTGTTCACATTGCTTCGCATAATCGCTTTTGTGCAGAAAACACTAACACTTGTTCAGAAGGAAAGAAAGCACAGAGCCCCAGATTTTATGTTGTCCTGGAGAGCTTGCAGAGCACTGGGGAAAGGCAGGCAGAGAATTCCCTGCTGGCACCTTCTCTGTGCCTGTTCACATTGCTTCGCAGAATCGCTTTTGTGCAGAAAACAGTAACACTTGTTCAGAACGAAAGAAAGCACAGAGCCCCAGATTCTATGTTGTCCTGGAGAGCTTGCAGAGCACTGGGGAAAGGCAGGCAGAGAATTCCCTGCTAGCACCTTCTCTGTGCCTGGGAAGCAGAAGTGTTCACATTGCTTCGCAAGAATCGCTTTTGTGCAGAAAACAATAACACTTGTTCAGAAGGAAAGAAAGCACAGAGCCCCAGATTCTATGTTGTCCTGGAGAGCTTGCAGAGCACTGGGGAAAGGCAGGCAGAGAATTCCCTGATAGCACCTTCTCTGTGCCTGGGAAGCAGAAGTGTTCACATTGCTTCGCATAATCGCTTTTGTGCAGAAAACAGTAACACTTGTTCAGAACGAAAGACAGCACAGAGCCCCAGATTTTATGTTGTCCTGGAGAGCTTGCAGAGCACTGGGGAAAGGCAGGCAGAGAATTCCCTGCTAGCACCTTCTCTGTGCCTGTTCACATTGCTTCGCAGAATCGCTTTTGTGCAGAAAACAGTAACACTTGTTCAGAACGAAAGAAAGCACAGAGCCCCAGATTCTATGTTGTCCTGGAGAGCTTGCAGAGCACTGGGGAAAGGCAGGCAGAGAATTGCCTGCTAGCACCTTCTCTGTGCCTGGGAAGCAGAAGTGTTCACATTGCTTCGCAAGAATCGCTTTTGTGCAGAAAACACTAACACTTGTTCAGAAGGAAAGAAAGCACAGAGCCCCAGATTTTATGTTGTCCTGGAGAGCTTGCAGAGCACTGGGGAAAGGCAGGCAGAGAATTCCCTGCTAGCACCTTCTCTGTGCCTGGGAAGCAGAATTGTTCACATTGCTTCGCAAGAATCGCTTTTGTGCAGAAAACAGTAACACTTGTTCAGAACGAAAGAAAGCACAGAGCCCCAGATTTTATGTTGTCCTGGAGAGCTTGCAGAGCACTGGGGAAAGGCAGGCAGAGAATTCCCTGATAGCACCTTCTCTGTGCCTGTTCACATTGCTTCGCAGAATCGCTTTTGTGCAGAAAACAGTAACACTTGTTCAGAACGAAAGAAAGCACAGAGCCCCAGATTTTATGTTGTCTTGGAGAGCTTGCAGAGCACTGGGGAAAGGCAGGCAGAGAATTCCCTGATAGCACCTTCTCTGTGCCTGTTCACATTGCTTCGCAGAATCGCTTTTGTGCAGAAAACAGTAACACTTGTTCAGAAGGAAAGAAAGCACAGAGCCCCAGATTCTATGTTGTCCTGGAGAGCTTGCAGAGCACTGGGGAAAGGCAGGCAGAGAATTCCCTGCTAGCACCTTCTCTGTGCCTGGGAAGCAGAAGTGTTCACATTGCTTCGCATAATCGCTTTTGTGCAGAAAACAGTAACACTTGTTCAGAACGAAAGACAGCACAGAGCCCCAGATTTTATGTTGTCCTGCAGAGCTTGCAGAGCACTGGGGAAAGGCAGGCAGAGAATTCCCTGATAGCACCTTCTCTGTGCCTGTTCACATTGCTTCGCAAGAATCGCTTTTGTGCAGAAAACAGTAACACTTGTTCAGAAGGAAAGAAAGCACAGAGCCCCAGATTCTATGTTGTCCTGGAGAGCTTGCAGAGCACTGGGGAAAGGCAGGCAGAGAATTCCCTGCTAGCACCTTCTCTGTGCCTGGGAAGCAGAAGTGTTCACATTGCTTCGCAAGAATCGCTTTTGTGCAGAAAACACTAACACTTGTTAAGAAGGAAAGAAAGCACAGAGCCCCAGATTCTATGTTGTCCTGGAGAGCTTGCAGAGCACTGGGGAAAGGCAGGCAGAGAATTCCCTGCTAGCACCTTCTCTGTGCCTGGGAAGCAGAAGTGTTCACATTGCTTCGCATAATCGCTTTTGTGCAGAAAACAGTAACACTTGTTCAGAACGAAAGACAGCACAGAGCCCCAGATTTTATGTTGTCCTGCAGAGCTTGCAGAGCACTGGGGAAAGGCAGGTAGAGAATTCCCTGCTAGCACCTTCTCTGTGCCTGTTCACATTGCTTCGCAGAATCGCTTTTGTGCAGAAAACAGTAACACTTGTTCAGAAGGAAAGAAAGCACAGAGCCCCAGATTCTATGTTGTCCTGGAGAGCTTGCAGAGCACTGGGGAAAGGCAGGCAGAGAATTCCCTGCTAGCACCTTCTCTGTGCCTGGGAAGCAGAAGTGTTCACATTGCTTCGCAAGAATCGCTTTTGTGCAGAAAACACTAACACTTGTTCAGAAGGAAAGAAAGCACAGAGCCCCAGATTCTATGTTGTCCTGGAGAGCTTGCAGAGCACTGGGGAAAGGCAGGCAGAGAATTCCCTGCTAGCACCTTCTCTGTGCCTGGGAAGCAGAAGTGTTCACATTGCTTCGCATAATCGCTTTTGTGCAGAAAACAGTAACACTTGTTCAGAACGAAAGACAGCACAGAGCCCCAGATTTTATGTTGTCCTGGAGAGCTTGCAGAGCACTGGGGAAAGGCAGGCAGAGAATTCCCTGCTAGCACCTTCTCTGTGCCTGTTCACATTGCTTCGCAGAATCGCTTTTGTGCAGAAAACAGTAACACTTGTTCAGAAGGAAAGAAAGCACAGAGCCCCAGATTCTATGTTGTCCTGGAGAGCTTGCAGAGCACTGGGGAAAGGCAGGCAGAGAATTCCCTGCTAGTACCTTCTCTGTGCCTGGGAAGCAGAAGTGTTCACATTGCTTCGCAGAATCGCTTTTGTGCAGAAAACAGTAACACTTGTTCAGAAGGAAGGAAAGTACAGAGCCCCAGATTTTATGTTGTCCTGGAGAGCTTGCAGAGCACTGGGGAAAGGCAGGCAGAGAATTCCCTGCTAGCACCTTCTCTGTGCCTGGGAAGCAGAAGTGTTCACATTGCTTCGCAAGAATCGCTTTTGTGCAGAAAACACTAACACTTGTTCAGAAGGAAAGAAAGCACAGAGCCCCAGATTTTATGTTGTCCTGGAGAGCTTGCAGAGCACTGTGGAAAGGCAGGCAGAGAATTCCCTGCTGGCACCTTCTCTGTGCCTGTTCACATTTCTTCGCAGAATCGCTTTTGTGCAGAAAACAGTAACACTTGTTCAGAACGAAAGAAAGCACAGAGCCCCAGATTCTATGTTGTCCTGGAGAGCTTGCAGAGCACTGGGGAAAGGCAGGCAGAGAATTCCCTGCTAGCACCTTCTCTGTGCCTGGGAAGCAGAAGTGTTCACATTGCTTCGCAAGAATCGCTTTTGTGCAGAAAACAATAACACTTGTTCAGAAGGAAAGAAAGCACAGAGCCCCAGATTCTATGTTGTCCTGGAGAGCTTGCAGAGCACTGGGGAAAGGCAGGCAGAGAATTCCCTGATAGCACCTTCTCTGTGCCTGGGAAGCAGAAGTGTTCACATTGCTTCGCATAATCGCTTTTGTGCAGAAAACAGTAACACTTGTTCAGAACGAAAGACAGCACAGAGCCCCAGATTTTATGTTGTCCTGGAGAGCTTGCAGAGCACTGGGGAAAGGCAGGCAGAGAATTACCTGCTAGCACCTTCTCTGTGCCTGTTCACATTGCTTCGCAGAATCGCTTTTGTGCAGAAAACAGTAACACTTGTTCAGAAGGAAAGAAAGCACAGAGCCCCAGATTCTATGTTGTCCTGGAGAGCTTGCAGAGCACTGGGGAAAGGCAGGCAGAGAATTCCCTGCTAGCACCTTCTCTGTGCCTGGGAAGCAGAAGTGTTCACATTGCTTCGCAAGAATCGCTTTTGTGCAGAAAACACTAACACTTGTTCAGAAGGAAAGAAAGCACAGAGCCCCAGATTTTATGTTGTCCTGGAGAGCTTGCAGAGCACTGGGGAAAGGCAGGCAGAGAATTCCCTGCTAGCACCTTCTCTGTGCCTGGGAAGCAGAATTGTTCACATTGCTTCGCAAGAATCGCTTTTGTGCAGAAAACAGTAACACTTGTTCAGAACGAAAGAAAGCACAGAGCCCCAGATTTTATGTTGTCCTGGAGAGCTTGCAGAGCACTGGGGAAAGGCAGGCAGAGAATTCCCTGATAGCACCTTCTCTGTGCCTGTTCACATTGCTTCGCAGAATCGCTTTTGTGCAGAAAACAGTAACACTTGTTCAGAACGAAAGAAAGCACAGAGCCCCAGATTTTATGTTGTCTTGGAGAGCTTGCAGAGCACTGGGGAAAGGCAGGCAGAGAATTCCCTGATAGCACCTTCTCTGTGCCTGTTCACATTGCTTCGCAGAATCGCTTTTGTGCAGAAAACAGTAACACTTGTTCAGAAGGAAAGAAAGCACAGAGCCCCAGATTCTATGTTGTCCTGGAGAGCTTGCAGAGCACTGGGGAAAGGCAGGCAGAGAATTCCCTGCTAGCACCTTCTCTGTGCCTGGGAAGCAGAAGTGTTCACATTGCTTCGCATAATCGCTTTTGTGCAGAAAACAGTAACACTTGTTCAGAACGAAAGACAGCACAGAGCCCCAGATTTTATGTTGTCCTGCAGAGCTTGCAGAGCACTGGGGAAAGGCAGGCAGAGAATTCCCTGATAGCACCTTCTCTGTGCCTGTTCACATTGCTTCGCAAGAATCGCTTTTGTGCAGAAAACAGTAACACTTGTTCAGAAGGAAAGAAAGCACAGAGCCCCAGATTCTATGTTGTCCTGGAGAGCTTGCAGAGCACTGGGGAAAGGCAGGCAGAGAATTCCCTGCTAGCACCTTCTCTGTGCCTGGGAAGCAGAAGTGTTCACATTGCTTCGCAAGAATCGCTTTTGTGCAGAAAACACTAACACTTGTTAAGAAGGAAAGAAAGCACAGAGCCCCAGATTCTATGTTGTCCTGGAGAGCTTGCAGAGCACTGGGGAAAGGCAGGCAGAGAATTCCCTGCTAGCACCTTCTCTGTGCCTGGGAAGCAGAAGTGTTCACATTGCTTCGCATAATCGCTTTTGTGCAGAAAACAGTAACACTTGTTCAGAACGAAAGACAGCACAGAGCCCCAGATTTTATGTTGTCCTGCAGAGCTTGCAGAGCACTGGGGAAAGGCAGGTAGAGAATTCCCTGCTAGCACCTTCTCTGTGCCTGTTCACATTGCTTCGCAGAATCGCTTTTGTGCAGAAAACAGTAACACTTGTTCAGAAGGAAAGAAAGCACAGAGCCCCAGATTCTATGTTGTCCTGGAGAGCTTGCAGAGCACTGGGGAAAGGCAGGCAGAGAATTCCCTGCTAGCACCTTCTCTGTGCCTGGGAAGCAGAAGTGTTCACATTGCTTCGCAAGAATCGCTTTTGTGCAGAAAACACTAACACTTGTTCAGAAGGAAAGAAAGCACAGAGCCCCAGATTCTATGTTGTCCTGGAGAGCTTGCAGAGCACTGGGGAAAGGCAGGCAGAGAATTCCCTGCTAGCACCTTCTCTGTGCCTGGGAAGCAGAAGTGTTCACATTGCTTCGCATAATCGCTTTTGTGCAGAAAACAGTAACACTTGTTCAGAACGAAAGACAGCACAGAGCCCCAGATTTTATGTTGTCCTGGAGAGCTTGCAGAGCACTGGGGAAAGGCAGGCAGAGAATTCCCTGCTAGCACCTTCTCTGTGCCTGTTCACATTGCTTCGCAGAATCGCTTTTGTGCAGAAAACAGTAACACTTGTTCAGAAGGAAAGAAAGCACAGAGCCCCAGATTCTATGTTGTCCTGGAGAGCTTGCAGAGCACTGGGGAAAGGCAGGCAGAGAATTCCCTGCTAGTACCTTCTCTGTGCCTGGGAAGCAGAAGTGTTCACATTGCTTCGCAGAATCGCTTTTGTGCAGAAAACAGTAACACTTGTTCAGAAGGAAGGAAAGTACAGAGCCCCAGATTTTATGTTGTCCTGGAGAGCTTGCAGAGCACTGGGGAAAGGCAGGCAGAGAATTCCCTGCTAGCACCTTCTCTGTGCCTGGGAAGCAGAAGTGTTCACATTGCTTCGCAAGAATCGCTTTTGTGCAGAAAACACTAACACTTGTTCAGAAGGAAAGAAAGCACAGAGCCCCAGATTTTATGTTGTCCTGGAGAGCTTGCAGAGCACTGTGGAAAGGCAGGCAGAGAATTCCCTGCTGGCACCTTCTCTGTGCCTGTTCACATTTCTTCGCAGAATCGCTTTTGTGCAGAAAACAGTAACACTTGTTCAGAACGAAAGAAAGCACAGAGCCCCAGATTCTATGTTGTCCTGGAGAGCTTGCAGAGCACTGGGGAAAGGCAGGCAGAGAATTCCCTGCTAGCACCTTCTCTGTGCCTGGGAAGCAGAAGTGTTCACATTGCTTCGCAAGAATCGCTTTTGTGCAGAAAACAATAACACTTGTTCAGAAGGAAAGAAAGCACAGAGCCCCAGATTCTATGTTGTCCTGGAGAGCTTGCAGAGCACTGGGGAAAGGCAGGCAGAGAATTCCCTGATAGCACCTTCTCTGTGCCTGGGAAGCAGAAGTGTTCACATTGCTTCGCATAATCGCTTTTGTGCAGAAAACAGTAACACTTGTTCAGAACGAAAGACAGCACAGAGCCCCAGATTTTATGTTGTCCTGGAGAGCTTGCAGAGCACTGGGGAAAGGCAGGCAGAGAATTACCTGCTAGCACCTTCTCTGTGCCTGTTCACATTGCTTCGCAGAATCGCTTTTGTGCAGAAAACAGTAACACTTGTTCAGAAGGAAAGAAAGCACAGAGCCCCAGATTCTATGTTGTCCTGGAGAGCTTGCAGAGCACTGGGGAAAGGCAGGCAGAGAATTCCCTGCTAGCACCTTCTCTGTGCCTGGGAAGCAGAAGTGTTCACATTGCTTCGCAAGAATCGCTTTTGTGCAGAAAACACTAACACTTGTTCAGAAGGAAAGAAAGCACAGAGCCCCAGATTTTATGTTGTCCTGGAGAGCTTGCAGAGCACTGGGGAAAGGCAGGCAGAGAATTCCCTGCTAGCACCTTCTCTGTGCCTGGGAAGCAGAATTGTTCACATTGCTTCGCAAGAATCGCTTTTGTGCAGAAAACAGTAACACTTGTTCAGAACGAAAGAAAGCACAGAGCCCCAGATTTTATGTTGTCCTGGAGAGCTTGCAGAGCACTGGGGAAAGGCAGGCAGAGAATTCCCTGATAGCACCTTCTCTGTGCCTGTTCACATTGCTTCGCAGAATCGCTTTTGTGCAGAAAACAGTAACACTTGTTCAGAACGAAAGAAAGCACAGAGCCCCAGATTCTATGTTGTCCTGGAGAGCTTGCAGAGCACTGGGGAAAGGCAGGCAGAGAATTCCCTGCTAGCACCTTCTCTGTGCCTGGGAAGCAGAAGTGTTCACATTGCTTCGCAAGAATCGCTTTTGTGCAGAAAACACTAACACTTGTTCAGAAGGAAAGAAAGCACAGAGCCCCAGATTTGCTGTTGTCCTGGAGAGCTTGCAGAGCACTGGGGAAAGGCAGGCAGAGAATTCCCTGCTAGCACCTTCTCTGTGCCTGTTCACATTGCTTCGCAGAATCGCTTTTGTGCAGAAAACAGTAACACTTGTTCAGAAGGAAAGAAAGCACAGAGCCCCAGATTCTATGTTGTCCTGGAGAGCTTGCAGAGCACTGGGGAAAGGCAGGCAGAGAATTCCCTGCTAGTACCTTCTCTGTGCCTGGGAAGCAGAAGTGTTCACATTGCTTCGCAGAATCGCTTTTGTGCAGAAAACAGTAACACTTGTTCAGAAGGAAGGAAAGTACAGAGCCCCAGATTTTATGTTGTCCTGGAGAGCTTGCAGAGCACTGGGGAAAGGCAGGCAGAGAATTCCCTGCTAGCACCTTCTCTGTGCCTGGGAAGCAGAAGTGTTCACATTGCTTCGCAAGAATCGCTTTTGTGCAGAAAACACTAACACTTGTTCAGAAGGAAAGAAAGCACAGAGCCCCAGATTTTATGTTGTCCTGGAGAGCTTGCAGAGCACTGGGGAAAGGCAGGCAGAGAATTCCCTGCTGGCACCTTCTCTGTGCCTGTTCACATTTCTTCGCAGAATCGCTTTTGTGCAGAAAACAGTAACACTTGTTCAGAAGGAAGGAAAGCACAGAGCCCCAGATTTTATGTTGCCCTGGAGAGCTTGCAGAGCACTGGGGAAAGGCAGGCAGAGAATTCCCTGCTAGCACCTTCTCTGTGCCTGGGAAGCAGAAGTGTTCACATTGCTTCGCAGAATCGCTTTTGTGCAGAAAACAGTAACACTTGTTCAGAAGGAAAGAAAGCACAGAGCCCCAGATTTTATGTTGTCCTGGAGAGCTTGCAGAGCACTGGGGAAAGGCAGGCAGAGAATTCCCTGCTAGCACCTTCTCTGTGCCTGGGAAGCAGAAGTGTTCACATTGCTTCGCAAGAATCGCTTTTGTGCAGAAAACACTAACACTTGTTCAGAAGGAAAGAAAGCACAGAGCCCCAGATTTTATGTTGTCCTGGAGAGCTTGCAGAGCACTGGGGAAAGGCAGGCAGAGAATTCCCTGATAGCACCTTCTCTGTGCCTGTTCACATTGCTTCGCAGAATCGCTTTTGTGCAGAAAACAGTAACACTTGTTCAGAACGAAAGAAAGCACAGAGCCCCAGATTCTATGTTGTCCTGGAGAGCTTGCAGAGCACTGGGGAAAGGCAGGCAGAGAATTCCCTGCTAGCACCTTCTCTGTGCCTGGGAAGCAGAAGTGTTCACATTGCTTCGCAAGAATCGCTTTTGTGCAGAAAACAGTAACACTTGTTCAGAACGAAAGAAAGCACAGAGCCCCAGATTCTATGTTGTCTTGGAGAGCTTGCAGAGCACTGGGGAAAGGCTGGCAGAGAATTCCCTGATAGCACCTTCTCTGTGCCTGTTCACAGTGCTTCGCAGAATCGCTTTTGTGCAGAAAACAGTAACACTTGTTCAGAAGGAAAGAAAGCACAGAGCCCCAGATTTTATGTTGTCCTGGAGAGCTTGCAGAGCACTGGGGAAAGGCAGGCAGAGAATTCCCTGATAGCACCTTCTCTGTGCCTGGGAAGCAGAAGTGTTCACATTGCTTCGCAAGAATCGCTTTTGTGCAGAAAACACTAACACTTGTTCAGAAGGAAAGAAGGCACAGAGCCCCAGATTTTATGTTGTCCTGCAGAGCTTGCAGAGCACTGGGGAAAGGCAGGCAGAGAATTCCCTGCTGGCACCTTCTCTGTGCCTGTTCACATTGCTTCGCAGAATCGCTTTTGTGCAGAAAACAGTAACACTTGTTCAGAAGGAAAGAAAGCACAGAGCCCCAGATTCTATGTTGTCCTGGAGAGCTTGCAGAGCACTGGGGAAAGGCAGGCAGAGAATTCCCTGCTAGCACCTTCTCTGTGCCTGCGAAGCAGAAGTGTTCACATTGCTTCGCAAGAATCGCTTTTGTGCAGAAAACACTAACACTTGTTCAGAAGGAAAGAAAGCACAGAGCCCCAGATTTTATGTTGTCCTGGAGAGCTTGCAGAGCACTGGGGAAAGGCAGGCAGAGAATTCCCTGCTAGCACCTTCTCTGTGCCTGTTCACATTGCTTCGTAGAATCGCTTTTGTGCAGAAAACAGTAACACTTGTTCAGAAGGAAAGAAAGCACAGAGCCCCAGATTCTATGTTGTCCTGGAGAGCTTGCAGAGCACTGGGGAAAGGCAGGCAGAGAATTCCCTGCTAGCACCTTCTCTGTGCCTGTTCACATTGCTTCGCAGAATCGCTTTTGTGCAGAAAACAGTAACACTTGTTCAGAAGGAAAGAAAGCACAGAGCCCCAGATTTTATGTTGTCTTGGAGAGCTTGCAGAGCACTGGGGAAAGGCAGGCAGAGAATTCCCTGCTAGCACCTTCTCTGTGCCTGGGAAGCAGAATTGTTCACATTGCTTCGCAAGAATCGCTTTTGTGCAGAAAACAGTAACACTTGTTCAGAAGGAAAGAAAGCACAGAGCCCCAGATTTTATGTTGTCCTGGAGAGCTTGCAGAGCACTGGGGAAAGGCAGGCAGAGAATTCCCTGATAGCACCTTCTCTGTGCCTGTTCACATTGCTTCGCAGAATCGCTTTTGTGCAGAAAACAGTAACACTTGTTCAGAAGGAAAGAAAGCACAGAGCCCCAGATTCTATGTTGTCCTGGAGAGCTTGCAGAGCACTGGGGAAAGGCAGGCAGAGAATTCCCTGCTAGCACCTTCTCTGTGCCTGGGAAGCAGAAGTGTTCACATTGCTTCGCAAGAATCGCTTTTGTGCAGAAAACAGTAACACTTGTTCAGAACGAAAGAAAGCACAGAGCCCCGGATTCTATGTTGTCTTGGAGAGCTTGCAGAGCACTGGGGAAAGGCTGGCAGAGAATTCCCTGATAGCACCTTCTCTGTGCCTGTTCACATTGCTTCGCAGAATCGCTTTTGTGCAGAAAACAGTAACACTTGTTCAGAAGGAAAGAAAGCACAGAGCCCCAGATTCTATGTTGTCCTGGAGAGCTTGCAGAGCACTGGGGAAAGGCAGGCAGAGAATTCCCTGCTAGCACCTTCTGTGTTCCTGGGAAGCAGAAGTGTTCACATTGCTTCGCATAATCGCTTTTGTGCAGAAAACAGTAACACTTGTTCAGAACGAAAGACAGCACAGAGCCCCAGCTTTTATGTTGTCCTGGAGAGCTTGCAGAGCACTGGGGAAAGGCAGGCAGAGAATTCCCTGCTAGCACCTTCTCTGTGCCTGTTCACATTGCTTCGCAGAATCGCTTTTGTGCAGAAAACAGTAACACTTGTTCAGAAGGAAAGAAAGCACAGAGCCCCAGATTCTATGTTGTCCTGGAGAGTTTGCAGAGCACTGGGGAAAGGCAGGCAGAGAATTCCCTGCTAGCACCTTCTCTGTGCCTGGGAAGCAGAAGTGTTCACATTGCTTCGCAAGAATCGCTTTTGTGCAGAAAACAGTAACACTTGTTCAGAACGAAAGAAAGCACAGAGCCCCAGATTCTATGTTGTCTTGGAGAGCTTGCAGAGCACTGGGGAAAGGCTGGCAGAGAATTCCCTGATAGCACCTTCTCTGTGCCTGTTCACATTGCTTCGCAGAATCGCTTTTGTGCAGAAAACAGTAACACTTGTTCAGAAGGAAAGAAAGCACAGAGCCCCAGATTCTATGTTGTCCTGGAGAGCTTGCAGAGCACTGGGGAAAGGCAGGCAGAGAATTCCCTGCTAGCACCTTCTCTGTGCCTGGGAAGCAGAAGTGTTCACATTGCTTCGCATAATCGCTTTTGTGCAGAAAACACTAACACTTGTTCAGAAGGAAAGAAAGCACAGAGCCCCAGATTTTATGTTGTCCTGGAGAGCTTGCAGAGCACTGGGGAAAGGCAGGCAGAGAATTCCCTGCTGGCACCTTCTCTGTGCCTGTTCACATTGCTTCGCAGAATCGCTTTTGTGCAGAAAACAGTAACACTTGTTCAGAACGAAAGAAAGCACAGAGCCCCAGATTCTATGTTGTCCTGGAGAGCTTGCAGAGCACTGGGGAAAGGCAGGCAGAGAATTCCCTGCTAGCACCTTCTCTGTGCCTGGGAAGCAGAAGTGTTCACATTGCTTCGCAAGAATCGCTTTTGTGCAGAAAACAATAACACTTGTTCAGAAGGAAAGAAAGCACAGAGCCCCAGATTCTATGTTGTCCTGGAGAGCTTGCAGAGCACTGGGGAAAGGCAGGCAGAGAATTCCCTGCTAGCACCTTCTCTGTGCCTGGGAAGCAGAATTGTTCACATTGCTTCGCAAGAATCGCTTTTGTGCAGAAAACAGTAACACTTGTTCAGAACGAAAGAAAGCACAGAGCCCCAGATTTGCTGTTGTCCTGGAGAGCTTGCAGAGCACTGGGGAAAGGCAGGCAGAGAATTCCCTGCTAGCACCTTCTCTGTGCCTGTTCACATTGCTTCGCAGAATCGCTTTTGTGCAGAAAACAGTAACACTTGTTCAGAACGAAAGAAAGCACAGAGCCCCAGATTCTATGTTGTCCTGGAGAGCTTGCAGAGCACTGGGGAAAGGCAGGCAGAGAATTCCCTGCTAGCACCTTCTCTGTGCCTGTTCACATTGCTTCGCAGAATCGCTTTTGTGCAGAAAACAGTAACACTTGTTCAGAAGGAAAGAAAGCACAGAGCCCCAGATTCTATGTTGTCCTGGAGAGCTTGCAGAGCACTGGGGAAAGGCAGGCAGAGAATTCCCTGCTAGCACCTTCTCTGTGCCTGGGAAGCAGAAGTGTTCACATTGCTTCGCAGAATCGCTTTAGTGCAGAAAACACTAACACTTGTTCAGAAGGAAGGAAAGCACAGAGCCCCAGATTTTATGTTGTCCTGGAGAGCTTGCAGAGCACCGGGGAAAGGCAGGCAGAGAATTCCCTGCTGGCACCTTCTCTGTGCCTGTTCACATTGCTTCGCAGAATCGCTTTTGTGCAGAAAACAGTAACACTTGTTCAGAAGGAAAGAAAGCACAGAGCCCCAGATTCTATGTTGTCCTGGAGAGCTTGCAGAGCACTGGGGAAAGGCAGGCAGAGAATTCCTTGCTAGCACCTTCTCTGTGCCTGGGAAGCAGAAGTGTTCACATTGCTTCGCAAGAATCGCTTTTGTGCAGAAAACAGTAACACTTGTTCAGAAGGAAAGAAAGCACAGAGCCCCAGATTTTATGTTGTCCTGGAGAGCTTGCAGAGCACTGGGGAAAGGCAGGCAGAGAATTCCCTGATAGCACCTTCTCTGTGCCTGGGAAGCAGAAGTGTTCACATTGCTTCGCAGAATCGCTTTTGTGCAGAAAACACTAACACTTGTTCAGAACGAAAGAAAGCACAGAGCCCCAGATTCTATGTTGTCTTGGAGAGCTTGCAGAGCACTGGGGAAAGGCTGGCAGAGAATTCCCTGATAGCACCTTCTGTGTTCCTGGGAAGCAGAAGTGTTCACATTGCTTCGCATAATCGCTTTTGTGCAGAAAACAGTAACACTTGTTCAGAACGAAAGACAGCACAGAGCCCCAGATTTTATGTTGTCCTGGAGAGCTTGCAGAGCACTGGGGAAAGGCAGGCAGAGAATTCCCTGATAGCACCTTCTCTGTGCCTGGGAAGCAGAAGTGTTCACATTGCTTCGCAAGAATCGCTTTTGTGCAGAAAACACTAACACTTGTTCAGAAGGAAAGAAAGCACAGAGCCCCAGATTTTATGTTGTCCTGGAGAGCTTGCAGAGCACTGGGGAAAGGCAGGCAGAGAATTCCCTGCTAGCACCTTCTCTGTGCCTGTTCACATTGCTTCGCAGAATCGCTTTTTTGCAGAAAACAGTAACACTTGTTCAGAAGGAAAGAAAGCACAGAGCCCCAGATTCTAAGTTGTCCTGGAGAGCTTGCAGAGCACTGGGGAAAGGCAGGCAGAGAATTCCCTGCTAGCACCTTCTCTGTGCCTGGGAAGCAGAAGTGTTCACATTGCTTCGCAAGAATCGCTTTTGTGCAGAAAACACTAACACTTGTTCAGAAGGAAAGAAAGCACAGAGCCCCAGATTTTATGTTGTCCTGGAGAGCTTGCAGAGCACTGGGGAAAGGCAGGCAGAGAATTCCCTGCTAGCACCTTCTCTGTGCCTGGGAAGCAGAAGTGTTCACATTGCTTCGCAAGAAACGCTTTTGTGCAGAAAACACTAACACTTGTTCAGAAGGAAAGAAAGCACAGAGCCCCAGATTCTATGTTGTCCTGGAGAGCTTGCAGAGCACTGGGGAAAGGCAGGCAGAGAATTCCCTGCTAGCACCTTCTCTGTGCCTGTTCACATTGCTTCGCAGAATCGCTTTTGTGCAGAAAACAGTAACACTTGTTCAGAACGAAAGAAAGCACAGAGCCCCAGATTCTATGTTGTCCTGGAGAGCTTGCAGAGCACTGGGGAAAGGCAGGCAGAGAATTCCCTGCTAGCACCTTCTCTGTGCCTGGGAAGCAGAAGTGTTCACATTGCTTCGCAAGAATCGCTTTTGTGCAGAAAACAGTAACACTTGTTCAGAAGGAAAGAAAGCACAGAGCCCCAGATTCTATGTTGTCCTGGAGAGCTTGCAGAGCACTGGGGAAAGGCAGGCAGAGAATTCCCTGCTAGCACCTTCTCTGTGCCTGGGAAGCAGAAGTGTCCACATTGCTTCGCAAGAATCGCTTTTGTGCAGAAAACACTAACACTTGTTCAGAAGGAAAGAAAGCACAGAGCCCCAGATTCTATGTTGTCCTGGAGAGCTTGCAGAGCACTGGGGAAAGGCAGGCAGAGAATTCCCTGCTAGCACCTTCTCTGTGCCTGTTCACATTGCTTCGCAGAATCGCTTTTGTGCAGAAAACAGTAACACTTGTTCAGAAGGAAAGAAAGCACAGAGCCCCAGATTCTATGTTGTCCTGGAGAGTTTGCAGAGCACTGGGGAAAGGCAGGCAGAGAATTCCCTGCTAGCACCTTCTCTGTGCCTGGGAAGCAGAAGTGTTCACATTGCTTCGCAAGAATCGCTTTTGTGCAGAAAACACTAACACTTGTTCAGAAGGAAAGAAAGCACAGAGCCCCAGATTTTATGTTGTCCTGGAGAGCTTGCAGAGCACTGGGGAAAGGCAGGCAGAGAATTCCCTGCTAGCACCTTCTCTGTGCCTGTTCACATTGCTTCGCAGAATCGCTTTTGTGCAGAAAACAGTAACACTTGTTCAGAAGGAAAGAAAGCACAGAGCCCCAGATTCTATGTTGTCCTGGAGAGCTTGCAGAGCACTGGGGAAAGGCAGGCAGAGAATTCCCTGCTAGCACCTTCTCTGTGCCTGGGAAGCAGAAGTGTTCACATTGCTTCGCAAGAATCGCTTTTGTGCAGAAAACACTAACACTTGTTCAGAAGGAAAGAAAGCACAGAGCCCCAGATTTTATGTTGTCCTGGAGAGCTTGCAGGGCACTGGGGAAAGGCAGGCAGAGAATTCCCTGCTAGCACCTTCTCTGTGCCTGGGAAGCAGAAGTGTTCACATTGCTTCGCAAGAATCGCTTTTGTGCAGAAAACAGTAACACTTGTTCAGAAGGAAAGAAAGCACAGAGCCCCAGATTTTATGTTGTCCTGGAGAGCTTGCAGAGCACTGGGGAAAGGCAGGCAGAGAATTCCCTGCTAGCACCTTCTCTGTGCCTGTTCACATTGCTTCGCAGAATCGCTTTTGTGCAGAAAACAGTAACACTTGTTCAGAAGGAAAGAAAGCACAGAGCCCCAGATTCTATGTTGTCCTGGAGAGCTTGCAGAGCACTGGGGAAAGGCAGGCAGAGAATTCCCTGCTAGCACCTTCTCTGTGCCTGTTCACATTGCTTCGCAGAATCGCTTTTGTGCAGAAAACAGTAACACTTGTTCAGAAGGAAGGAAAGCACAGAGCCCCAGATTTTATGTTGCCCTGGAGAGCTTGCAGAGCACTGGGGAAAGGCAGGCAGAGAATTCCCTGCTAGCACCTTCTCTGTGCCTGGGAAGCAGAAGTGTTCACATTGCTTCGCAGAATCGCTTTTGTGCAGAAAACACTAACACTTGTTCAGAAGGAAAGAAAGCACAGAGCCCCAGATTTTATGTTGTCCTGGAGAGCTTGCAGAGCACTGGAGAAAGGCAGGCAGAGAATTCCCTGCTAGCACCTTCTCTGTGCCTGGGAAGCAGAAGTGTTCACATTGCTTCGCAAGAATCGCTTTTGTGCAGAAAACACTAACACTTGTTCAGAAGGAAAGAAAGCACAGAGCCCCAGATTTTATGTTGTCCTGGAGAGCTTGCAGAGCACTGGGGAAAGGCAGGCAGAGAATTCCCTGATAGCACCTTCTCTGTGCCTGTTCACATTGCTTCGCAGAATCGCTTTTGTGCAGAAAACAGTAACACTTGTTCAGAACGAAAGAAAGCACAGAGCCCCAGATTCTATGTTGTCCTGGAGAGCTTGCCAGAGCACTGGGGAAAGGCAGGCAGAGAATTCCCTGCTAGCACCTTCTCTGTGCCTGGGAAGCAGAAGTGTTCACATTGCTTCGCAAGAATCGCTTTTGTGCAGAAAACAGTAACACTTGTTCAGAACGAAAGAAAGCACAGAGCCCCAGATTCTATGTTGTCTTGGAGAGCTTGCAGAGCACTGGGGAAAGGCAGGCAGAGAATTCCCTGATAGCACCTTCTCTGTGCCTGTTCATATTGCTTCGCAGAATCGCTTTTGTGCAGAAAACAGTAACACTTGTTCAGAAGGAAAGAAAGCACAGAGCCCCAGATTCTATGTTGTCCTGGAGAGCTTGCAGAGCACTGGGGAAAGGCAGGCAGAGAATTCCCTGCTAGCACCTTCTGTGTTCCTGAGAAGCAGAAGTGTTCACATTGCTTCGCATAATCGCTTTTGTGCAGAAAACAGTAACACTTGTTCAGAACGAAAGACAGCACAGAGCCCCAGCTTTTATGTTGTCCTGGAGAGCTTGCAGAGCACTGGGGAAAGGCAGGCAGAGAATTCCCTGCTAGCACCTTCTCTGTGCCTGTTCACATTGCTTCGCAGAATCGCTTTTGTGCAGAAAACAGTAACACTTGTTCAGAAGGAAAGAAAGCACAGAGCCCCAGATTCTATGTTGTCCTGGAGAGTTTGCAGAGCACTGGGGAAAGGCAGGCAGAGAATTCCCTGCTAGCACCTTCTCTGTGCCTGGGAAGCAGAAGTGTTCACATTGCTTCGCAAGAATCGCTTTTGTGCAGAAAACACTAACACTTGTTAAGAAGGAAAGAAAGCACAGAGCCCCAGATTTTATGTTGTCCTGGAGAGCTTGCAGAGCACTGGGGAAAGGCAGGCAGAGAATTCCCTGATAGCACCTTCTCTGTGCCTGTTCACATTGCTTCGCAGAATCGCTTTTGTGCAGAAAACAGTAACACTTGTTCAGAAGGAAAGAAAGCACAGAGCCCCAGATTCTATGTTGTCCTGGAGAGCTTGCAGAGCACTGGGGAAAGGCAGGCAGAGAATTCCCTGCTAGCACCTTCTCTGTGCCTGGGAAGCAGAAGTGTTCACATTGCTTCGCAAGAATCGCTTTTGTGCAGAAAACACTAACACTTGTTCAGAACGAAAGAAAGCACAGAGCCCCAGATTTTATGTTGTCCTGGAGAGCTTGCAGAGCACTGGGGAAAGGCAGGCAGAGAATTCCCTGATAGCACCTTCTCTGTGCCTGTTCACATTGCTTCGCAGAATCGCTTTTGTGCAGAAAACAGTAACACTTGTTCAGAAGGAAAGAAAGCACAGAGCCCCAGATTCTATGTTGTCCTGGAGAGCTTGCAGAGCACTGGGGAAAGGCAGGCAGAGAATTCCCTGCTAGCACCTTCTCTGTGCCTGGGAAGCAGAAGTGTTCACATTGCTTCGCAAGAATCGCTTTTGTGCAGAAAACACTAACACTTGTTCAGAAGGAAAGAAAGCACAGAGCCCCAGATTTTATGTTGTCCTGGAGAGCTTGCAGAGCACTGGGGAAAGGCAGGCAGAGAATTCCCTGCTAGCACCTTCTCTGTGCCTGGGAAGCAGAAGTGTTCACATTGCTTCGCAAGAATCGCTTTTGTGCAGAAAACACTAACACTTGTTCAGAAGGAAAGAAAGCACAGAGCCCCAGATTTTATGTTGTCCTGGAGAGCTTGCAAAGCACTGGGGAAAGGCAGGCAGAGAATTCCCTGCTAGCACCTTCTCTGTGCCTGTTCACATTGCTTCGCAGAATCGCTTTTGTGCAGAAAACAGTAACACTTGTTCAGAAGGAAAGAAAGCACAGAGCCCCAGATTCTATGTTGTCCTGGAGAGCTTGCAGAGCACTGGGGAAAGGCAGGCAGAGAATTCCCTGCTAGCACCTTCTCTTTGCCTGTTCACATTGCTTCGCAGAATCGCTTTTGTGCAGAAAACAGTAACACTTGTTCAGAAGGAAAGAAAGCACAGAGCCCCAGATTCTATGTTGTCCTGGAGAGCTTGCAGAGCACTGGGGAAAGGCAGGCAGAGAATTCCCTGCTAGCACCTTCTCTGTGCCTGGGAAGCAGAAGTGTTCACATTGCTTCGCAAGAATCGCTTTTGTGCAGAAAACACTAACACTTGTTCAGAAGGAAAGAAAGCACAGAGCCCCAGATTCTATGTTGTCCTGGAGAGCTTGCAGAGCACTGGGGAAAGGCAGGCAGAGAATTCCCTGCTAGCACCTTCTCTGTGCCTGGGAAGCAGAAGTGTTCACATTGCTTCGCATAATCGCTTTTGTGCAGAAAACAGTAATACTTGTTCAGAACGAAAGACAGCACAGAGCCCCAGATTTTATGTTGTCCTGGAGAGCTTGCAGAGCACTGGGGAAAGGCAGGCAGAGAATTCCTTGCTAGCACCTTCTCTGTGCCTGTTCACATTGCTTCGCAGAATCGCTTTTGTGCAGAAAACAGTAACACTTGTTCAGAACGAAAGAAAGCACAGAGCCCCAGAATCTATGTTGTCCTGGAGAGCTTGCAGAGCACTGGGGAAAGGCAGGCAGAGAATTCCCTGCTAGTACCTTCTCTGTGC
The DNA here is from genome assembly GCF_031877795.1 of Strix aluco. Taxonomy (NCBI): domain Eukaryota; kingdom Metazoa; phylum Chordata; class Aves; order Strigiformes; family Strigidae; genus Strix; species Strix aluco. Next base: position 1,688,142 of record NW_027436556.1, read on the forward strand.
CTGGGAAGCAGAAGTGTTCACATTGCTTCGCAGAATCGCTTTTGTGCAGAAAACAGTAACACTTGTTCAGAAGGAAGGAAAGCACAGAGCCCCAGATTTTATGTTGTCCTGGAGAGCTTGCAGAGCACTGGGGAAAGGCAGGCAGAGAATTCCCTGATAGCACCTTCTCTGTGCCTGGGAAGCAGAAGTGTTCACATTGCTTCGCAAGAATCGCTTTTGTGCAGAAAACAGTAACACTTGTTCAGAACGAAAGAAAGCACAGAGCCCCAGATTTTATGTTGTCCTGGAGAGCTTGCAGAGCACTGGGGAAAGGCAGGCAGAGAATTCCCTGCTAGCACCTTCTCTGTGCCTGTTCACATTGCTTCGCAGAATCGCTTTTGTGCAGAAAACACTAACACTTGTTCAGAACGAAAGAAAGCACAGAGCCCCAGATTCTATGTTGTCCTGGAGAGCTTGCAGAGCACTGGGGAAAGGCAGGCAGAGAATTCCCTGCTAGCACCTTCTCTGTGCCTGGGAAGCAGAAGTGTTCACATTGCTTCGCAAGAATCGCTTTTGTGCAGAAAACTATAACACTTGTTCAGAAGGAAAGAAAGCACAGAGCCCCAGATTTTATGTTGTCCTGGAGAGCTTGCAGAGCACTGGGGAAAGGCAGGCAGAGAATTCCCTGCTGGCACCTTCTCTGTGCCTGTTCACATTGCTTCGCAGAATCGCGTTTGTGCAGAAAACAGTAACACTTGTTCAGAAGGAAAGAAAGCACAGAGCCCCAGATTCTATGTTGTCCTGGAGAGCTTGCAGAGCACTGGGGAAAGGCAGGCAGAGAATTCCCTGCTAGCACCTTCTCTGTGCCTGGGAAGCAGAAGTGTTCACATTGCTTCGCAGAATCGCTTTTGTGCAGAAAACAGTAACACTTGTTCAGAACGAAAGAAAGCACAGAGCCCCAGATTCTATGTTGTCCTGGAGAGCTTGCAGAGCACTGGGGAAAGGCAGGCAGAGAATTCCCTGCTAGCACCTTCTCTGTGCCTGGGAAGCAGAAGTGTTCACATTGCTTCGCAAGAATCGCTTTTGTGCAGAAAACACTAACACTTGTTCAGAAGGAAAGAAAGCACAGAGCCCCAGATTTTATGTTGTCCTGGAGAGCTTGCAGAGCACTGGGGAAAGGCAGGCAGAGAATTCCCTGCTAGCACCTTCTCTGTGCCTGTTCACATTGCTTCGCAGAATCGCTTTTGTGCAGAAAACAGTAACACTTGTTCAGAAGGAAAGAAAGCACAGAGCCCCAGATTCTATGTTGTCCTGGAGAGCTTGCAGAGCACTGGGGAAAGGCAGGCAGAGAATTCCCTGCTAGCACCTTCTCTGTGCCTGTTCACATTGCTTCGCAGAATCGCTTTTGTGCAGAAAACAGTAACACTTGTTCAGAACGAAAGAAAGCACAGAGCCCCAGATTCTATGTTGTCCTGGAGAGCTTGCAGAGCACTGGGGAAAGGCAGGCAGAGAATTCCCTGCTAGCACCTTCTCTGTGCCTGTTCACATTGCTTCGCAGAATCGCTTTTGTGCAGAAAACACTAACACTTGTTCAGAAGGAAAGAAAGCACAGAGCCCCAGATTCTATGTTGTCCTGGAGAGCTTGCAGAGCACTGGGGAAAGGCAGGCAGAGAATTCCCTGCTAGCACCTTCTCTGTGCCTGGGAAGCAGAAGTGTTCACATTGCTTCGCAAGAATCGCTTTTGTGCAGAAAACAGTAACACTTGTTCAGAAGGAAAGAAAGCACAGAGCCCCAGATTTTATGTTGTCCTGGAGAGCTTGCAGAGCACTGGGGAAAGGCAGGCAGAGAATTCCCTGCTAGCACCTTCTCTGTGCCTGTTCACATTGCTTCGCAGAATCGCTTTTGTGCAGAAAACAGTAACACTTGTTCAGAAGGAAAGAAAGCACAGAGCCCCAGATTCTATGTTGTCCTGGAGAGGTTGCAGAGCACTGGGGAAAGGCAGGCAGAGAATTCCCTGCTAGCACCTTCTCTGTGCCTGGGAAGCAGAAGTGTTCACATTGCTTCGCAAGAATCGCTTTTCTGCAGAAAACACTAACACTTGTTCAGAAGGAAAGAAAGCACAGAGCCCCAGATTTTATGTTGTCCTGGAGAGCTTGCAGAGCACTGGGGAAAGGCAGGCAGAGAATTCCCTGCTAGCACCTTCTCTGTGCCTGGGAAGCAGAAGTGTTCACATTGCTTCGCAAGAATCGCTTTTGTGCAGAAAACACTAACACTTGTTCAGAAGGAAAGAAAGCACAGAGCCCCAGATTTTATGTTGTCCTGGAGAGCTTGCAGAGCACTGGGGAAAGGCAGGCAGAGAATTCCCTGCTAGCACCTTCTCTGTGCCTGTTCACATTGCTTCGCAGAATCGCTTTTGTGCAGAAAACAGTAACACTTGTTCAGAAGGAAAGAAAGCACAGAGCCCCAGATTTTATGTTGTCCTGGAGAGCTTGCAGAGCACTGGGGAAAGGCAGGCAGAGAATTCCCTGCTGGCACCTTCTCTGTGCCTGGGAAGCAGAAGTGTTCACATTGCTTCGCAAGAATCGCTTTTGTGCTGAAAACAGTAACACTTGTTCAGAACGAAAGAAAGCACAGAGCCCCAGATTTTATGTTGTCCTGGAGAGCTTGCAGAGCACTGGGGAAAGGCAGGCAGAGAATTCCCTGCTAGCACCTTCTCTGTGCCTGTTCACATTGCTTCGCAGAATCGCTTTTGTGCAGAAAACAGTAACACTTGTTCAGAAGGAAAGAAAGCACAGAGCCCCAGATTCTATGTTGTCCTGGAGAGGTTGCAGAGCACTGGGGAAAGGCAGGCAGAGAATTCCCTGCTAGCACCTTCTCTGTGCCTGGGAAGCAGAAGTGTTCACATTGCTTCGCAAGAATCGCTTTTCTGCAGAAAACACTAACACTTGTTCAGAAGGAAAGAAAGCACAGAGCCCCAGATTTTATGTTGTCCTGGAGAGCTTGCAGAGCACTGGGGAAAGGCAGGCAGAGAATTCCCTGCTAGCACCTTCTCTGTGCCTGGGAAGCAGAAGTGTTCACATTGCTTCGCAAGAATCGCTTTTGTGCAGAAAACACTAACACTTGTTCAGAAGGAAAGAAAGCACAGAGCCCCAGATTTTATGTTGTCCTGGAGAGCTTGCAGAGCACTGGGGAAAGGCAGGCAGAGAATTCCCTGCTAGCACCTTCTCTGTGCCTGTTCACATTGCTTCGCAGAATCGCTTTTGTGCAGAAAACAGTAACACTTGTTCAGAAGGAAAGAAAGCACAGAGCCCCAGATTCTATGTTGTCCTGGAGAGCTTGCAGAGCACTGGGGAAAGGCAGGCAGAGAATTCCCTGCTAGCACCTTCTCTGTGCCTGGGAAGCAGAAGTGTTCACATTGCTTCGCAAGAATCGCTTTTGTGCAGAAAACACTAACACTTGTTCAGAAGGAAAGAAAGCACAGAGCCCCAGATTTTATGTTGTCCTGGAGAGCTTGCAGAGCACTGGGGAAAGGCAGGCAGAGAATTCCCTGCTGGCACCTTCTCTGTGCCTGTTCACATTGCTTCGCAGAATCGCTTTTGTGCAGAAAACAGTAACACTTGTTCAGAACGAAAGAAAGCACAGAGCCCCAGATTCTATGTTGTCCTGGAGAGCTTGCAGAGCACTGGGGAAAGGCAGGCAGAGAATTCCCTGCTAGCACCTTCTCTGTGCCTGGGAAGCAGAAGTGTTCACATTGCTTCGCAGAATCGCTTTTGTGCAGAAAACACTAACACTTGTTCAGAAGGAAAGAAAGCACAGAGCCCCAGATTTTATGTTGTCCTGGAGAGCTTGCAGAGCACTGGGGAAAGGCAGGCAGAGAATTCCCTGCTGGCACCTTCTCTGTGCCTGTTCACATTGCTTCGCAGAATCGCTTTTGTGCAGAAAACAGTAACACTTGTTCAGAACGAAAGAAAGCACAGAGCCCCAGATTCTATGTTGTCCTGGAGAGCTTGCAGAGCACTGGGGAAAGGCAGGCAGAGAATTCCCTGCTAGCACCTTCTCTGTGCCTGGGAAGCAGAAGTGTTCACATTGCTTCGCAAGAATCGCTTTTGTGCAGAAAACACTAACACTTGTTCAGAAGGAAAGAAAGCACAGAGCCCCAGATTTTATGTTGTCCTGGAGAGCTTGCAGAGCACTGGGGAAAGGCAGGCAGAGAATTCCCTGCTGGCACCTTCTCTGTGCCTGTTCACATTGCTTCGCAGAATCGCTTTTGTGCAGAAAACACTAACACTTGTTCAGAAGGAAAGAAAGCACAGAGCCCCAGATTCTATGTTGTCCTGGAGAGCTTGCAGAGCACTGGGGAAAGGCAGGCAGAGAATTCCCTGCTAGCACCTTCTCTGTGCCTGGGAAGCAGAAGTGTTCACATTGCTTCGCAGAATCGCTTTTGTGCAGAAAACAGTAACACTTGTTCAGAACGAAAGAAAGCACAGAGCCCCAGATTCTATGTTGTCCTGGAGAGCTTGCAGAGCACTGGGGAAAGGCAGGCAGAGAATTCCCTGCTAGCACCTTCTCTGTGCCTGTTCACATTGCTTCGCAGAATCGCTTTTGTGCAGAAAACAGTAACACTTGTTCAGAACGAAAGAAAGCACAGAGCCCCAGATTCTATGTTGTCCTGGAGAGCTTGCAGAGCACTGGGGAAAGGCAGGCAGAGAATTCCCTGCTGGCACCTTCTCTGTGCCTGTTCACATTGCTTCGCAGAATCGCTTTTGTGCAGAAAACAGTAACACTTGTTCAGAACGAAAGAAAGCACAGAGCCCCAGATTCTATGTTGTCCTGGAGAGCTTGCAGAGCACTGGGGAAAGGCAGGCAGAGAATTCCCTGCTAGCACCTTCTCTGTGCCTGGGAAGCAGAAGTGTTCACATTGCTTCGCAAGAATCGCTTTTGTGCAGAAAACACTAACACTTGTTCAGAAGGAAAGAAAGCACAGAGCCCCAGATTTTATGTTGTCCTGGAGAGCTTGCAGAGCACTGGGGAAAGGCAGGCAGAGAATTCCCTGCTAGCACCTTCTCTGTGCCTGGGAAGCAGAAGTGTTCACATTGCTTCGCAAGAATCGCTTTTGTGCAGAAAACACTAACACTTGTTCAGAAGGAAAGAAAGCACAGAGCCCCAGATTTTATGTTGTCCTGGAGAGCTTGCAGAGCACTGGGGAAAGGCAGGCAGAGAATTCCCTGCTAGCACCTTCTCTGTGCCTGTTCACATTGCTTCGCAGAATCGCTTTTGTGCAGAAAACAGTAACACTTGTTCAGAAGGAAAGAAAGCACAGAGCCCCAGATTTTATGTTGTCCTGGAGAGCTTGCAGAGCACTGGGGAAAGGCAGGCAGAGAATTCCCTGCTGGCACCTTCTCTGTGCCTGGGAAGCAGAAGTGTTCACATTGCTTCGCAAGAATCGCTTTTGTGCAGAAAACAGTAACACTTGTTCAGAAGGAAAGAAAGCACAGAGCCCCAGATTTTATGTTGTCCTGGAGAGCTTGCAGAGCACTGGGGAAAGGCAGGCAGAGAATTCCCTGCTAGCACCTTCTCTGTGCCTGTTCACATTGCTTCGCAGAATCGCTTTTGTGCAGAAAACAGTAACACTTGTTCAGAAGGAAAGAAAGCACAGAGCCCCAGATTCTATGTTGTCCTGGAGAGGTTGCAGAGCACTGGGGAAAGGCAGGCAGAGAATTCCCTGCTAGCACCTTCTCTGTGCCTGGGAAGCAGAAGTGTTCACATTGCTTCGCAAGAATCGCTTTTCTGCAGAAAACACTAACACTTGTTCAGAAGGAAAGAAAGCACAGAGCCCCAGATTTTATGTTGTCCTGGAGAGCTTGCAGAGCACTGGGGAAAGGCAGGCAGAGAATTCCCTGCTAGCACCTTCTCTGTGCCTGGGAAGCAGAAGTGTTCACATTGCTTCGCAAGAATCGCTTTTGTGCAGAAAACACTAACACTTGTTCAGAAGGAAAGAAAGCACAGAGCCCCAGATTTTATGTTGTCCTGGAGAGCTTGCAGAGCACTGGGGAAAGGCAGGCAGAGAATTCCCTGCTAGCACCTTCTCTGTGCCTGTTCACATTGCTTCGCAGAATCGCTTTTGTGCAGAAAACAGTAACACTTGTTCAGAAGGAAAGAAAGCACAGAGCCCCAGATTCTATGTTGTCCTGGAGAGCTTGCAGAGCACTGGGGAAAGGCAGGCAGAGAATTCCCTGCTAGCACCTTCTCTGTGCCTGGGAAGCAGAAGTGTTCACATTGCTTCGCAAGAATCGCTTTTGTGCAGAAAACACTAACACTTGTTCAGAAGGAAAGAAAGCACAGAGCCCCAGATTTTATGTTGTCCTGGAGAGCTTGCAGAGCACTGGGGAAAGGCAGGCAGAGAATTCCCTGCTGGCACCTTCTCTGTGCCTGTTCACATTGCTTCGCAGAATCGCTTTTGTGCAGAAAACAGTAACACTTGTTCAGAACGAAAGAAAGCACAGAGCCCCAGATTCTATGTTGTCCTGGAGAGCTTGCAGAGCACTGGGGAAAGGCAGGCAGAGAATTCCCTGCTAGCACCTTCTCTGTGCCTGGGAAGCAGAAGTGTTCACATTGCTTCGCAGAATCGCTTTTGTGCAGAAAACACTAACACTTGTTCAGAAGGAAAGAAAGCACAGAGCCCCAGATTTTATGTTGTCCTGGAGAGCTTGCAGAGCACTGGGGAAAGGCAGGCAGAGAATTCCCTGCTGGCACCTTCTCTGTGCCTGTTCACATTGCTTCGCAGAATCGCTTTTGTGCAGAAAACAGTAACACTTGTTCAGAACGAAAGAAAGCACAGAGCCCCAGATTCTATGTTGTCCTGGAGAGCTTGCAGAGCACTGGGGAAAGGCAGGCAGAGAATTCCCTGCTAGCACCTTCTCTGTGCCTGGGAAGCAGAAGTGTTCACATTGCTTCGCAAGAATCGCTTTTGTGCAGAAAACACTAACACTTGTTCAGAAGGAAAGAAAGCACAGAGCCCCAGATTTTATGTTGTCCTGGAGAGCTTGCAGAGCACTGGGGAAAGGCAGGCAGAGAATTCCCTGCTGGCACCTTCTCTGTGCCTGTTCACATTGCTTCGCAGAATCGCTTTTGTGCAGAAAACACTAACACTTGTTCAGAAGGAAAGAAAGCACAGAGCCCCAGATTCTATGTTGTCCTGGAGAGCTTGCAGAGCACTGGGGAAAGGCAGGCAGAGAATTCCCTGCTAGCACCTTCTCTGTGCCTGGGAAGCAGAAGTGTTCACATTGCTTCGCAGAATCGCTTTTGTGCAGAAAACAGTAACACTTGTTCAGAACGAAAGAAAGCACAGAGCCCCAGATTCTATGTTGTCCTGGAGAGCTTGCAGAGCACTGGGGAAAGGCAGGCAGAGAATTCCCTGCTAGCACCTTCTCTGTGCCTGTTCACATTGCTTCGCAGAATCGCTTTTGTGCAGAAAACAGTAACACTTGTTCAGAACGAAAGAAAGCACAGAGCCCCAGATTCTATGTTGTCCTGGAGAGCTTGCAGAGCACTGGGGAAAGGCAGGCAGAGAATTCCCTGCTGGCACCTTCTCTGTGCCTGTTCACATTGCTTCGCAGAATCGCTTTTGTGCAGAAAACAGTAACACTTGTTCAGAACGAAAGAAAGCACAGAGCCCCAGATTCTATGTTGTCCTGGAGAGCTTGCAGAGCACTGGGGAAAGGCAGGCAGAGAATTCCCTGCTAGCACCTTCTCTGTGCCTGGGAAGCAGAAGTGTTCACATTGCTTCGCAAGAATCGCTTTTGTGCAGAAAACACTAACACTTGTTCAGAAGGAAAGAAAGCACAGAGCCCCAGATTTTATGTTGTCCTGGAGAGCTTGCAGAGCACTGGGGAAAGGCAGGCAGAGAATTCCCTGATAGCACCTTCTCTGTGCCTGGGAAGCAGAAGTGTTCACATTGCTTCGCAGAATCGCTTTTGTGCAGAAAACAGTAACACTTGTTCAGAAGGAAAGAAAGCACAGAGCCCCAGATTCTATGTTGTCTTGGAGAGCTTGCAGAGCACTGGGGAAAGGCAGGCAGAGAATTCCCTGCTGGCACCTTCTCTGTGCCTGTTCACATTGCTTCGCAGAATCGCTTTTGTGCAGAAAACAGTAACACTTGTTCAGAAGGAAAGAAAGCACAGAGCCCCAGATTCTATGTTGTCCTGGAGAGCTTGCAGAGCACTGGGGAAAGGCAGGCAGAGAATTCCCTGCTAGCACCTTCTCTGTGCCTGGGAAGCAGAAGTGTTCACATTGCTTCGCAAGAATCGCTTTTGTGCAGAAAACACTAACACTTGTTCAGAAGGAAAGAAAGCACAGAGCCCCAGATTCTATGTTGTCCTGGAGAGCTTGCAGAGCACTGGGGAAAGGCAGGCAGAGAATTCCCTGCTAGCACCTTCTCTGTGCCTGTTCACATTGCTTCGCAGAATCGCTTTTGTGCAGAAAACAGTAACACTTGTTCAGAAGGAAAGAAAGCACAGAGCCCCAGATTCTATGTTGTCCTGGAGAGCTTGCAGAGCACTGGGGAAAGGCAGGCAGAGAATTCCCTGCTAGCACCTTCTCTGTGCCTGGGAAGCAGAAGTGTTCACATTGCTTCGCAAGAATCGCTTTTGTGCAGAAAACACTAACACTTGTTCAGAAGGAAAGAAAGCACAGAGCCCCAGATTTTATGTTGTCCTGGAGAGCTTGCAGAGCACTGGGGAAAGGCAGGCAGAGAATTCCCTGATAGCACCTTCTCTGTGCCTGTTCACATTGCTTCGCAGAATCGCTTTTGTGCAGAAAACAGTAACACTTGTTCAGAACGAAAGAAAGCACAGAGCCCCAGATTCTATGTTGTCCTGGAGAGCTTGCAGAGCACTGGGGAAAGGCAGGCAGAGAATTCCCTGCTAGCACCTTCTCTGTGCCTGGGAAGCAGAAGTGTTCACATTGCTTCGCAAGAATCGCTTTTGTGCAGAAAACACTAACACTTGTTCAGAACGAAAGACAGCACAGAGCCCCAGATTCTATGTTGTCTTGGAGAGCTTGCAGAGCACTGGGGAAAGGCAGGCAGAGAATTCCCTGATAGCACCTTCTCTGTGCCTGTTCACATTGCTTCGCAGAATCGCTTTTTTGCAGAAAACAGTAACACTTGTTCAGAAGGAAAGAAAGCACAGAGCCCCAGATTCTATGTTGTCCTGGAGAGCTTGCAGAGCACTGGGGAAAGGCAGGCAGAGAATTCCCTGCTAGCACCTTCTCTGTGCCTGGGAAGCAGAAGTGTTCACATTGCTTCGCAAGAATCGCTTTTGTGCAGAAAACACTAACACTTGTTCAGAAGGAAAGAAAGCACAGAGCCCCAGATTCTATGTTGTCCTGGAGAGCTTGCAGAGCACTGGGGAAAGGCAGGCAGAGAATTCCCTGCTAGCACCTTCTCTGTGCCTGGGAAGCAGAAGTGTTCACATTGCTTCGCAGAATCGCTTTTGTGCAGAAAACACTAACACTTGTTCAGAAGGAAAGAAAGCACAGAGCCCCAGATTTTATGTTGTCCTGGAGAGCTTGCAGAGCACTGGGGAAAGGCAGGCAGAGAATTCCCTGCTGGCACCTTCTCTGTGCCTGTTCACATTGCTTCGCAGAATCGCTTTTGTGCAGAAAACAGTAACACTTGTTCAGAACGAAAGAAAGCACAGAGCCCCAGATTCTATGTTGTCCTGGAGAGCTTGCAGAGCACTGGGGAAAGGCAGGCAGAGAATTCCCTGCTAGCACCTTCTCTGTGCCTGGGAAGCAGAAGTGTTCACATTGCTTCGCAAGAATCGCTTTTGTGCAGAAAACACTAACACTTGTTCAGAAGGAAAGAAAGCACAGAGCCCCAGATTTTATGTTGTCCTGGAGAGCTTGCAGAGCACTGGGGAAAGGCAGGCAGAGAATTCCCTGCTGGCACCTTCTCTGTGCCTGTTCACATTGCTTCGCAGAATCGCTTTTGTGCAGAAAACAGTAACACTTGTTCAGAAGGAAAGAAAGCACAGAGCCCCAGATTCTATGTTGTCCTGGAGAGCTTGCAGAGCACTGGGGAAAGGCAGGCAGAGAATTCCCTGCTAGCACCTTCTCTGTGCCTGGGAAGCAGAAGTGTTCACATTGCTTCGCAGAATCGCTTTTGTGCAGAAAACAGTAACACTTGTTCAGAACGAAAGAAAGCACAGAGCCCCAGATTCTATGTTGTCCTGGAGAGCTTGCAGAGCACTGGGGAAAGGCAGGCAGAGAATTCCCTGCTAGCACCTTCTCTGTGCCTGTTCACATTGCTTCGCAGAATCGCTTTTGTGCAGAAAACAGTAACACTTGTTCAGAACGAAAGAAAGCACAGAGCCCCAGATTCTATGTTGTCCTGGAGAGCTTGCAGAGCACTGGGGAAAGGCAGGCAGAGAATTCCCTGCTGGCACCTTCTCTGTGCCTGTTCACATTGCTTCGCAGAATCGCTTTTGTGCAGAAAACAGTAACACTTGTTCAGAACGAAAGAAAGCACAGAGCCCCAGATTCTATGTTGTCCTGGAGAGCTTGCAGAGCACTGGGGAAAGGCAGGCAGAGAATTCCCTGCTAGCACCTTCTCTGTGCCTGGGAAGCAGAAGTGTTCACATTGCTTCGCAAGAATCGCTTTTGTGCAGAAAACACTAACACTTGTTCAGAAGGAAAGAAAGCACAGAGCCCCAGATTTTATGTTGTCCTGGAGAGCTTGCAGAGCACTGGGGAAAGGCAGGCAGAGAATTCCCTGATAGCACCTTCTCTGTGCCTGGGAAGCAGAAGTGTTCACATTGCTTCGCAGAATCGCTTTTGTGCAGAAAACAGTAACACTTGTTCAGAAGGAAAGAAAGCACAGAGCCCCAGATTCTATGTTGTCTTGGAGAGCTTGCAGAGCACTGGGGAAAGGCAGGCAGAGAATTCCCTGCTGGCACCTTCTCTGTGCCTGTTCACATTGCTTCGCAGAATCGCTTTTGTGCAGAAAACAGTAACACTTGTTCAGAAGGAAAGAAAGCACAGAGCCCCAGATTCTATGTTGTCCTGGAGAGCTTGCAGAGCACTGGGGAAAGGCAGGCAGAGAATTCCCTGCTAGCACCTTCTCTGTGCCTGGGAAGCAGAAGTGTTCACATTGCTTCGCAAGAATCGCTTTTGTGCAGAAAACACTAACACTTGTTCAGAAGGAAAGAAAGCACAGAGCCCCAGATTCTATGTTGTCCTGGAGAGCTTGCAGAGCACTGGGGAAAGGCAGGCAGAGAATTCCCTGCTAGCACCTTCTCTGTGCCTGTTCACATTGCTTCGCAGAATCGCTTTTGTGCAGAAAACAGTAACACTTGTTCAGAAGGAAAGAAAGCACAGAGCCCCAGATTCTATGTTGTCCTGGAGAGCTTGCAGAGCACTGGGGAAAGGCAGGCAGAGAATTCCCTGCTAGCACCTTCTCTGTGCCTGGGAAGCAGAAGTGTTCACATTGCTTCGCAAGAATCGCTTTTGTGCAGAAAACACTAACACTTGTTCAGAAGGAAAGAAAGCACAGAGCCCCAGATTTTATGTTGTCCTGGAGAGCTTGCAGAGCACTGGGGAAAGGCAGGCAGAGAATTCCCTGATAGCACCTTCTCTGTGCCTGTTCACATTGCTTCGCAGAATCGCTTTTGTGCAGAAAACTGTAACACTTGTTCAGAAGGAAAGAAAGCACAGAGCCCCAGATTCTATGTTGTCCTGGAGAGCTTGCAGAGCACTGGGGAAAGGCAGGCAGAGAATTCCCTGATAGCACCTTCTCTGTGCCTGGGAAGCAGAAGTGTTCACATTGCTTCGCAAGAATCGCTTTTGTGCTGAAAACAGTAACACTTGTTCAGAACGAAAGACAGCACAGAGCCCCAGATTTTATGTTGTCCTGGAGAGCTTGCAGAGCACTGGGGAAAGGCAGGCAGAGAATTCCCTGATAGCACCTTCTCTGTGCCTGTTCACATTGCTTCGCAGAATCGCTTTTTTGCAGAAAACAGTAACACTTGTTCAGAAGGAAAGAAAGCACAGAGCCCCAGATTCTATGTTGTCCTGGAGAGCTTGCAGAGCACTGGGGAAAGGCAGGCAGAGAATTCCCTGCTAGCACCTTCTCTGTGCCTGGGAAGCAGAAGTGTTCACATTGCTTCGCAAGAATCGCTTTTGTGCAGAAAACACTAACACTTGTTCAGAAGGAAAGAAAGCACAGAGCCCCAGATTCTATGTTGTCCTGGAGAGCTTGCAGAGCACTGGGGAAAGGCAGGCAGAGAATTCCCTGCTAGCACCTTCTCTGTGCCTGGGAAGCAGAAGTGTTCACATTGCTTCGCAAGAATCGCTTTTGTGCAGAAAACACTAACACTTGTTCAGAAGGAAAGAAAGCACAGAGCCCCAGATTCTATGTTGTCCTGGAGAGCTTGCAGAGCACTGGGGAAAGGCAGGCAGAGAATTCCCTGCTAGCACCTTCTCTGTGCCTGTTCACATTGCTTCGCAGAATCGCTTTTGTGCAGAAAACAGTAACACTTGTTCAGAAGGAAAGAAAGCACAGAGCCCCAGATTCTATGTTGTCCTGGAGAGCTTGCAGAGCACTGGGGAAAGGCAGGCAGAGAATTCCCTGCTAGCACCTTCTCTGTGCCTGGGAAGCAGAAGTGTTCACATTGCTTCGCAAGAATCGCTTTTGTGCAGAAAACACTAACACTTGTTCAGAAGGAAAGAAAGCACAGAGCCCCAGATTTTATGTTGTCCTGGAGAGCTTGCAGAGCACTGGGGAAAGGCAGGCAGAGAATTCCCTGATAGCACCTTCTCTGTGCCTGTTCACATTGCTTCGCAGAATCGCTTTTGTGCAGAAAACAGTAACACTTGTTCAGAAGGAAAGAAAGCACAGAGCCCCAGATTCTATGTTGTCCTGGAGAGCTTGCAGAGCACTGGGGAAAGGCAGGCAGAGAATTCCCTGCTAGCACCTTCTCTGTGCCTGTTCACATTGCTTCGCAGAATCGCTTTTGTGCAGAAAACAGTAACACTTGTTCAGAAGGAAAGAAAGCACAGAGCCCCAGATTCTATGTTGTCCTGGAGAGCTTGCAGAGCACTGGGGAAAGGCAGGCAGAGAATTCCCTGCTAGCACCTTCTCTGTGCCTGGGAAGCAGAAGTGTTCACATTGCTTCGCAAGAATCGCTTTTGTGCAGAAAACACTAACACTTGTTCAGAAGGAAAGAAAGCACAGAGCCCCAGATTCTATGTTGTCCTGGAGAGCTTGCAGAGCACTGGGGAAAGGCAGGCAGAGAATTCCCTGCTAGCACCTTCTCTGTGCCTGGGAAGCAGAAGTGTTCACATTGCTTCGCAAGAATCGCTTTTGTGCAGAAAACACTAACACTTGTTCAGAAGGAAAGAAAGCACAGAGCCCCAGATTTTATGTTGTCCTGGAGAGCTTGCAAAGCACTGGGGAAAGGCAGGCAGAGAATTCCCTGCTAGCACCTTCTCTGTGCCTGTTCACATTGCTTCGCAGAATCGCTTTTGTGCAGAAAACAGTAACACTTGTTCAGAAGGAAAGAAAGCACAGAGCCCCAGATTCTATGTTGTCCTGGAGAGCTTGCAGAGCACTGGGGAAAGGCAGGCAGAGAATTCCCTGCTAGCACCTTCTCTTTGCCTGTTCACATTGCTTCGCAGAATCGCTTTTGTGCAGAAAACAGTAACACTTGTTCAGAAGGAAAGAAAGCACAGAGCCCCAGATTCTATGTTGTCCTGGAGAGCTTGCAGAGCACTGGGGAAAGGCAGGCAGAGAATTCCCTGCTAGCACCTTCTCTGTGCCTGGGAAGCAGAAGTGTTCACATTGCTTCGCAAGAATCGCTTTTGTGCAGAAAACACTAACACTTGTTCAGAAGGAAAGAAAGCACAGAGCCCCAGATTCTATGTTGTCCTGGAGAGCTTGCAGAGCACTGGGGAAAGGCAGGCAGAGAATTCCCTGCTAGCACCTTCTCTGTGCCTGGGAAGCAGAAGTGTTCACATTGCTTCGCATAATCGCTTTTGTGCAGAAAACAGTAATACTTGTTCAGAACGAAAGACAGCACAGAGCCCCAGATTTTATGTTGTCCTGGAGAGCTTGCAGAGCACTGGGGAAAGGCAGGCAGAGAATTCCTTGCTAGCACCTTCTCTGTGCCTGTTCACATTGCTTCGCAGAATCGCTTTTGTGCAGAAAACAGTAACACTTGTTCAGAACGAAAGAAAGCACAGAGCCCCAGAATCTATGTTGTCCTGGAGAGCTTGCAGAGCACTGGGGAAAGGCAGGCAGAGAATTCCCTGCTAGTACCTTCTCTGTGCCTGGGAAGCAGAAGTGTTCACATTGCTTCGCAGAATCGCTTTTGTGCAGAAAACAGTAACACTTGTTCAGAAGGAAGGAAAGCACAGAGCCCCAGATTTTATGTTGTCCTGGAGAGCTTGCAGAGCACTGGGGAAAGGCAGGCAGAGAATTCCCTGATAGCACCTTCTCTGTGCCTGGGAAGCAGAAGTGTTCACATTGCTTCGCAAGAATCGCTTTTGTGCAGAAAACACTAACACTTGTTCAGAAGGAAAGAAAGCACAGAGCCCCAGATTCTATGTTGTCCTGGAGAGCTTGCAGAGCACTGGGGAAAGGCAGGCAGAGAATTCCCTGCTAGCACCTTCTCTGTGCCTGGGAAGCAGAAGTGTTCACATTGCTTCGCAAGAATCGCTTTTGTGCAGAAAACTATAACACTTGTTCAGAAGGAAAGAAAGCACAGAGCCCCAGATTTTATGTTGTCCTGGAGAGCTTGCAGAGCACTGGGGAAAGGCAGGCAGAGAATTCCCTGCTGGCACCTTCTCTGTGCCTGTTCACATTGCTTCGCAGAATCGCTTTTGTGCAGAAAACAGTAACACTTGTTCAGAAGGAAAGAAAGCACAGAGCCCCAGATTCTATGTTGTCCTGGAGAGCTTGCAGAGCACTGGGGAAAGGCAGGCAGAGAATTCCCTGCTAGCACCTTCTCTGTGCCTGGGAAGCAGAAGTGTTCACATTGCTTCGCAGAATCGCTTTTGTGCAGAAAACAGTAACACTTGTTCAGAACGAAAGAAAGCACAGAGCCCCAGATTCTATGTTGTCTTGGAGAGCTTGCAGAGCACTGGGGAAAGGCAGGCAGAGAATTCCCTGATAGCACCTTCTCTGTGCCTGTTCACATTGCTTCGCAGAATCGCTTTTGTGCAGAAAACAGTAACACTTGTTCAGAAGGAAAGAAAGCACAGAGCCCCAGATTCTATGTTGTCCTGGAGAGCTTGCAGAGCACTGGGGAAAGGCAGGCAGAGAATTCCCTGCTAGCACCTTCTCTGTGCCTGGGAAGCAGAAGTGTTCACATTGCTTCGCAAGAATCGCTTTTGTGCAGAAAACACTAACACTTGTTCAGAAGGAAAGAAAGCACAGAGCCCCAGATTTTATGTTGTCCTGGAGAGCTTGCAGAGCACTGGGGAAAGGCAGGCAGAGAATTCCCTGCTAGCACCTTCTCTGTGCCTGTTCACATTGCTTCGCAGAATCGCTTTTGTGCAGAAAACAGTAACACTTGTTCAGAACGAAAGAAAGCACAGAGCCCCAGATTCTATGTTGTCCTGGAGAGCTTGCAGAGCACTGGGGAAAGGCAGGCAGAGAATTCCCTGCTAGCACCTTCTCTGTGCCTGTTCACATTGCTTCGCAGAATCGCTTTTGTGCAGAAAACACTAACACTTGTTCAGAAGGAAAGAAAGCACAGAGCCCCAGATTCTATGTTGTCCTGGAGAGCTTGCAGAGCACTGGGGAAAGGCAGGCAGAGAATTCCCTGCTAGCACCTTCTCTGTGCCTGGGAAGCAGAAGTGTTCACATTGCTTCGCAAGAATCGCTTTTGTGCAGAAAACAGTAACACTTGTTCAGAAGGAAAGAAAGCACAGAGCCCCAGATTCTATGTTGTCCTGGAGAGCTTGCAGAGCACTGGGGAAAGGCAGGCAGAGAATTCCCTGCTAGCACCTTCTCTGTGCCTGTTCACATTGCTTCGCAGAATCGCTTTTGTGCAGAAAACAGTAACACTTGTTCAGAAGGAAAGAAAGCACAGAGCCCCAGATTCTATGTTGTCCTGGAGAGGTTGCAGAGCACTGGGGAAAGGCAGGCAGAGAATTCCCTGCTAGCACCTTCTCTGTGCCTGGGAAGCAGAAGTGTTCACATTGCTTCGCAAGAATCGCTTTTCTGCAGAAAACACTAACACTTGTTCAGAAGGAAAGAAAGCACAGAGCCCCAGATTTTATGTTGTCCTGGAGAGCTTGCAGAGCACTGGGGAAAGGCAGGCAGAGAATTCCCTGCTAGCACCTTCTCTGTGCCTGCGAAGCAGAAGTGTTCACATTGCTTCGCAAGAATCGCTTTTGTGCAGAAAACACTAACACTTGTTCAGAAGGAAAGAAAGCACAGAGCCCCAGATTTTATGTTGTCCTGGAGAGCTTGCAGAGCACTGGGGAAAGGCAGGCAGAGAATTCCCTGCTAGCACCTTCTCTGTGCCTGTTCACATTGCTTCGCAGAATCGCTTTTGTGCAGAAAACAGTAACACTTGTTCAGAAGGAAAGAAAGCACAGAGCCCCAGATTCTATGTTGTCCTGGAGAGCTTGCAGAGCACTGGGGAAAGGCAGGCAGAGAATTCCCTGCTAGCACCTTCTCTTTGCCTGTTCACATTGCTTCGCAGAATCGCTTTTGTGCAGAAAACAGTAACACTTGTTCAGAAGGAAAGAAAGCACAGAGCCCCAGATTCTATGTTGTCCTGGAGAGCTTGCAGAGCACTGGGGAAAGGCAGGCAGAGAATTCCCTGCTAGCACCTTCTCTGTGCCTGGGAAGCAGAAGTGTTCACATTGCTTCGCAAGAATCGCTTTTGTGCAGAAAACAATAACACTTGTTCAGAAGGAAAGAAAGCACAGAGCCCCAGATTTTATGTTGTCCTGGAGAGCTTGCAGAGCACTGGGGAAAGGCAGGCAGAGAATTCCCTGATAGCACCTTCTCTGTGCCTGGGAAGCAGAAGTGTTCACATTGCTTCGCAAGAATCGCTTTTGTGCAGAAAACACTAACACTTGTTCAGAACGAAAGAAAGCACAGAGCCCCAGATTTTATGTTGTCCTGGAGAGCTTGCAGAGCACTGGGGAAAGGCAGGCAGAGAATTCCCTGCTAGCACCTTCTCTGTGCCTGTTCACATTGCTTCGCAGAATCGCTTTTGTGCAGAAAACACTAACACTTGTTCAGAACGAAAGAAAGCACAGAGCCCCAGATTCTATGTTGTCCTGGAGAGC
This sequence comes from Strix aluco, assembly GCF_031877795.1. Lineage (NCBI taxonomy): Eukaryota > Metazoa > Chordata > Aves > Strigiformes > Strigidae > Strix > Strix aluco. Next base: position 1,705,425 of record NW_027436556.1, read on the forward strand.
TTGCAGAGCACTGGGGAAAGGCAGGCAGAGAATTCCCTGCTAGCACCTTCTCTGTGCCTGGGAAGCAGAAGTGTTCACATTGCTTCGCAAGAATCGCTTTTGTGCAGAAAACTATAACACTTGTTCAGAAGGAAAGAAAGCACAGAGCCCCAGATTTTATGTTGTCCTGGAGAGCTTGCAGAGCACTGGGGAAAGGCAGGCAGAGAATTCCCTGCTGGCACCTTCTCTGTGCCTGTTCACATTGCTTCGCAGAATCGCGTTTGTGCAGAAAACAGTAACACTTGTTCAGAAGGAAAGAAAGCACAGAGCCCCAGATTCTATGTTGTCCTGGAGAGCTTGCAGAGCACTGGGGAAAGGCAGGCAGAGAATTCCCTGCTAGCACCTTCTCTGTGCCTGGGAAGCAGAAGTGTTCACATTGCTTCGCAGAATCGCTTTTGTGCAGAAAACAGTAACACTTGTTCAGAACGAAAGAAAGCACAGAGCCCCAGATTCTATGTTGTCCTGGAGAGCTTGCAGAGCACTGGGGAAAGGCAGGCAGAGAATTCCCTGCTAGCACCTTCTCTGTGCCTGGGAAGCAGAAGTGTTCACATTGCTTCGGAAGAATCGCTTTTGTGCAGAAAACACTAACACTTGTTCAGAAGGAAAGAAAGCACAGAGCCCCAGATTTTATGTTGTCCTGGAGAGCTTGCAGAGCACTGGGGAAAGGCAGGCAGAGAATTCCCTGCTAGCACCTTCTCTGTGCCTGTTCACATTGCTTCGCAGAATCGCTTTTGTGCAGAAAACAGTAACACTTGTTCAGAACGAAAGAAAGCACAGAGCCCCAGATTCTATGTTGTCCTGGAGAGCTTGCAGAGCACTGGGGAAAGGCAGGCAGAGAATTCCCTGCTAGCACCTTCTCTGTGCCTGTTCACATTGCTTCGCAGAATCGCTTTTGTGCAGAAAACACTAACACTTGTTCAGAAGGAAAGAAAGCACAGAGCCCCAGATTCTATGTTGTCCTGGAGAGCTTGCAGAGCACTGGGGAAAGGCAGGCAGAGAATTCCCTGCTAGCACCTTCTCTGTGCCTGGGAAGCAGAAGTGTTCACATTGCTTCGCAAGAATCGCTTTTGTGCAGAAAACAGTAACACTTGTTCAGAAGGAAAGAAAGCACAGAGCCCCAGATTTTATGTTGTCCTGGAGAGCTTGCAGAGCACTGGGGAAAGGCAGGCAGAGAATTCCCTGCTAGCACCTTCTCTGTGCCTGTTCACATTGCTTCGCAGAATCGCTTTTGTGCAGAAAACAGTAACACTTGTTCAGAAGGAAAGAAAGCACAGAGCCCCAGATTCTATGTTGTCCTGGAGAGGTTGCAGAGCACTGGGGAAAGGCAGGCAGAGAATTCCCTGCTAGCACCTTCTCTGTGCCTGGGAAGCAGAAGTGTTCACATTGCTTCGCAAGAATCGCTTTTCTGCAGAAAACACTAACACTTGTTCAGAAGGAAAGAAAGCACAGAGCCCCAGATTTTATGTTGTCCTGGAGAGCTTGCAGAGCACTGGGGAAAGGCAGGCAGAGAATTCCCTGCTAGCACCTTCTCTGTGCCTGGGAAGCAGAAGTGTTCACATTGCTTCGCAAGAATCGCTTTTGTGCAGAAAACACTAACACTTGTTCAGAAGGAAAGAAAGCACAGAGCCCCAGATTTTATGTTGTCCTGGAGAGCTTGCAGAGCACTGGGGAAAGGCAGGCAGAGAATTCCCTGCTAGCACCTTCTCTGTGCCTGTTCACATTGCTTCGCAGAATCGCTTTTGTGCAGAAAACAGTAACACTTGTTCAGAAGGAAAGAAAGCACAGAGCCCCAGATTTTATGTTGTCCTGGAGAGCTTGCAGAGCACTGGGGAAAGGCAGGCAGAGAATTCCCTGCTGGCACCTTCTCTGTGCCTGGGAAGCAGAAGTGTTCACATTGCTTCGCAAGAATCGCTTTTGTGCAGAAAACAGTAACACTTGTTCAGAAGGAAAGAAAGCACAGAGCCCCAGATTTTATGTTGTCCTGGAGAGCTTGCAGAGCACTGGGGAAAGGCAGGCAGAGAATTCCCTGCTAGCACCTTCTCTGTGCCTGTTCACATTGCTTCGCAGAATCGCTTTTGTGCAGAAAACAGTAACACTTGTTCAGAAGGAAAGAAAGCACAGAGCCCCAGATTCTATGTTGTCCTGGAGAGGTTGCAGAGCACTGGGGAAAGGCAGGCAGAGAATTCCCTGCTAGCACCTTCTCTGTGCCTGGGAAGCAGAAGTGTTCACATTGCTTCGCAAGAATCGCTTTTCTGCAGAAAACACTAACACTTGTTCAGAAGGAAAGAAAGCACAGAGCCCCAGATTTTATGTTGTCCTGGAGAGCTTGCAGAGCACTGGGGAAAGGCAGGCAGAGAATTCCCTGCTAGCACCTTCTCTGTGCCTGGGAAGCAGAAGTGTTCACATTGCTTCGCAAGAATCGCTTTTGTGCAGAAAACACTAACACTTGTTCAGAAGGAAAGAAAGCACAGAGCCCCAGATTTTATGTTGTCCTGGAGAGCTTGCAGAGCACTGGGGAAAGGCAGGCAGAGAATTCCCTGCTAGCACCTTCTCTGTGCCTGTTCACATTGCTTCGCAGAATCGCTTTTGTGCAGAAAACAGTAACACTTGTTCAGAAGGAAAGAAAGCACAGAGCCCCAGATTCTATGTTGTCCTGGAGAGCTTGCAGAGCACTGGGGAAAGGCAGGCAGAGAATTCCCTGCTAGCACCTTCTCTGTGCCTGGGAAGCAGAAGTGTTCACATTGCTTCGCAAGAATCGCTTTTGTGCAGAAAACACTAACACTTGTTCAGAAGGAAAGAAAGCACAGAGCCCCAGATTTTATGTTGTCCTGGAGAGCTTGCAGAGCACTGGGGAAAGGCAGGCAGAGAATTCCCTGCTGGCACCTTCTCTGTGCCTGTTCACATTGCTTCGCAGAATCGCTTTTGTGCAGAAAACAGTAACACTTGTTCAGAACGAAAGAAAGCACAGAGCCCCAGATTCTATGTTGTCCTGGAGAGCTTGCAGAGCACTGGGGAAAGGCAGGCAGAGAATTCCCTGCTAGCACCTTCTCTGTGCCTGGGAAGCAGAAGTGTTCACATTGCTTCGCAGAATCGCTTTTGTGCAGAAAACACTAACACTTGTTCAGAAGGAAAGAAAGCACAGAGCCCCAGATTTTATGTTGTCCTGGAGAGCTTGCAGAGCACTGGGGAAAGGCAGGCAGAGAATTCCCTGCTGGCACCTTCTCTGTGCCTGTTCACATTGCTTCGCAGAATCGCTTTTGTGCAGAAAACAGTAACACTTGTTCAGAACGAAAGAAAGCACAGAGCCCCAGATTCTATGTTGTCCTGGAGAGCTTGCAGAGCACTGGGGAAAGGCAGGCAGAGAATTCCCTGCTAGCACCTTCTCTGTGCCTGGGAAGCAGAAGTGTTCACATTGCTTCGCAAGAATCGCTTTTGTGCAGAAAACACTAACACTTGTTCAGAAGGAAAGAAAGCACAGAGCCCCAGATTTTATGTTGTCCTGGAGAGCTTGCAGAGCACTGGGGAAAGGCAGGCAGAGAATTCCCTGCTGGCACCTTCTCTGTGCCTGTTCACATTGCTTCGCAGAATCGCTTTTGTGCAGAAAACACTAACACTTGTTCAGAAGGAAAGAAAGCACAGAGCCCCAGATTCTATGTTGTCCTGGAGAGCTTGCAGAGCACTGGGGAAAGGCAGGCAGAGAATTCCCTGCTAGCACCTTCTCTGTGCCTGGGAAGCAGAAGTGTTCACATTGCTTCGCAGAATCGCTTTTGTGCAGAAAACAGTAACACTTGTTCAGAACGAAAGAAAGCACAGAGCCCCAGATTCTATGTTGTCCTGGAGAGCTTGCAGAGCACTGGGGAAAGGCAGGCAGAGAATTCCCTGCTAGCACCTTCTCTGTGCCTGTTCACATTGCTTCGCAGAATCGCTTTTGTGCAGAAAACAGTAACACTTGTTCAGAACGAAAGAAAGCACAGAGCCCCAGATTCTATGTTGTCCTGGAGAGCTTGCAGAGCACTGGGGAAAGGCAGGCAGAGAATTCCCTGCTGGCACCTTCTCTGTGCCTGTTCACATTGCTTCGCAGAATCGCTTTTGTGCAGAAAACAGTAACACTTGTTCAGAACGAAAGAAAGCACAGAGCCCCAGATTCTATGTTGTCCTGGAGAGCTTGCAGAGCACTGGGGAAAGGCAGGCAGAGAATTCCCTGCTAGCACCTTCTCTGTGCCTGGGAAGCAGAAGTGTTCACATTGCTTCGCAAGAATCGCTTTTGTGCAGAAAACACTAACACTTGTTCAGAAGGAAAGAAAGCACAGAGCCCCAGATTTTATGTTGTCCTGGAGAGCTTGCAGAGCACTGGGGAAAGGCAGGCAGAGAATTCCCTGATAGCACCTTCTCTGTGCCTGGGAAGCAGAAGTGTTCACATTGCTTCGCAGAATCGCTTTTGTGCAGAAAACAGTAACACTTGTTCAGAAGGAAAGAAAGCACAGAGCCCCAGATTCTATGTTGTCTTGGAGAGCTTGCAGAGCACTGGGGAAAGGCAGGCAGAGAATTCCCTGCTGGCACCTTCTCTGTGCCTGTTCACATTGCTTCGCAGAATCGCTTTTGTGCAGAAAACAGTAACACTTGTTCAGAAGGAAAGAAAGCACAGAGCCCCAGATTCTATGTTGTCCTGGAGAGCTTGCAGAGCACTGGGGAAAGGCAGGCAGAGAATTCCCTGCTAGCACCTTCTCTGTGCCTGGGAAGCAGAAGTGTTCACATTGCTTCGCAAGAATCGCTTTTGTGCAGAAAACACTAACACTTGTTCAGAAGGAAAGAAAGCACAGAGCCCCAGATTCTATGTTGTCCTGGAGAGCTTGCAGAGCACTGGGGAAAGGCAGGCAGAGAATTCCCTGCTAGCACCTTCTCTGTGCCTGTTCACATTGCTTCGCAGAATCGCTTTTGTGCAGAAAACAGTAACACTTGTTCAGAAGGAAAGAAAGCACAGAGCCCCAGATTCTATGTTGTCCTGGAGAGCTTGCAGAGCACTGGGGAAAGGCAGGCAGAGAATTCCCTGCTAGCACCTTCTCTGTGCCTGGGAAGCAGAAGTGTTCACATTGCTTCGCAAGAATCGCTTTTGTGCAGAAAACACTAACACTTGTTCAGAAGGAAAGAAAGCACAGAGCCCCAGATTTTATGTTGTCCTGGAGAGCTTGCAGAGCACTGGGGAAAGGCAGGCAGAGAATTCCCTGCTGGCACCTTCTCTGTGCCTGTTCACATTGCTTCGCAGAATCGCTTTTGTGCAGAAAACAGTAACACTTGTTCAGAAGGAAAGAAAGCACAGAGCCCCAGATTCTATGTTGTCCTGGAGAGCTTGCAGAGCACTGGGGAAAGGCAGGCAGAGAATTCCCTGCTAGCACCTTCTCTGTGCCTGGGAAGCAGAAGTGTTCACATTGCTTCGCAAGAATCGCTTTTGTGCAGAAAACACTAACACTTGTTCAGAACGAAAGACAGCACAGAGCCCCAGATTTTATGTTGTCCTGGAGAGCTTGCAGAGCACTGGGGAAAGGCAGGCAGAGAATTCCCTGATAGCACCTTCTCTGTGCCTGTTCACATTGCTTCGCAGAATCGCTTTTTTGCAGAAAACAGTAACACTTGTTCAGAAGGAAAGAAAGCACAGAGCCCCAGATTCTATGTTGTCCTGGAGAGCTTGCAGAGCACTGGGGAAAGGCAGGCAGAGAATTCCCTGCTAGCACCTTCTCTGTGCCTGGGAAGCAGAAGTGTTCACATTGCTTCGCAAGAATCGCTTTTGTGCAGAAAACACTAACACTTGTTCAGAAGGAAAGAAAGCACAGAGCCCCAGATTCTATGTTGTCCTGGAGAGCTTGCAGAGCACTGGGGAAAGGCAGGCAGAGAATTCCCTGCTAGCACCTTCTCTGTGCCTGGGAAGCAGAAGTGTTCACATTGCTTCGCAGAATCGCTTTTGTGCAGAAAACACTAACACTTGTTCAGAAGGAAAGAAAGCACAGAGCCCCAGATTTTATGTTGTCCTGGAGAGCTTGCAGAGCACTGGGGAAAGGCAGGCAGAGAATTCCCTGCTGGCACCTTCTCTGTGCCTGTTCACATTGCTTCGCAGAATCGCTTTTGTGCAGAAAACAGTAACACTTGTTCAGAACGAAAGAAAGCACAGAGCCCCAGATTCTATGTTGTCCTGGAGAGCTTGCAGAGCACTGGGGAAAGGCAGGCAGAGAATTCCCTGCTAGCACCTTCTCTGTGCCTGGGAAGCAGAAGTGTTCACATTGCTTCGCAAGAATCGCTTTTGTGCAGAAAACACTAACACTTGTTCAGAAGGAAAGAAAGCACAGAGCCCCAGATTTTATGTTGTCCTGGAGAGCTTGCAGAGCACTGGGGAAAGGCAGGCAGAGAATTCCCTGCTGGCACCTTCTCTGTGCCTGTTCACATTGCTTCGCAGAATCGCTTTTGTGCAGAAAACACTAACACTTGTTCAGAAGGAAAGAAAGCACAGAGCCCCAGATTCTATGTTGTCCTGGAGAGCTTGCAGAGCACTGGGGAAAGGCAGGCAGAGAATTCCCTGCTAGCACCTTCTCTGTGCCTGGGAAGCAGAAGTGTTCACATTGCTTCGCAGAATCGCTTTTGTGCAGAAAACAGTAACACTTGTTCAGAACGAAAGAAAGCACAGAGCCCCAGATTCTATGTTGTCCTGGAGAGCTTGCAGAGCACTGGGGAAAGGCAGGCAGAGAATTCCCTGCTAGCACCTTCTCTGTGCCTGTTCACATTGCTTCGCAGAATCGCTTTTGTGCAGAAAACAGTAACACTTGTTCAGAACGAAAGAAAGCACAGAGCCCCAGATTCTATGTTGTCCTGGAGAGCTTGCAGAGCACTGGGGAAAGGCAGGCAGAGAATTCCCTGCTGGCACCTTCTCTGTGCCTGTTCACATTGCTTCGCAGAATCGCTTTTGTGCAGAAAACACTAACACTTGTTCAGAAGGAAAGAAAGCACAGAGCCCCAGATTTTATGTTGTCCTGGAGAGCTTGCAGAGCACTGGGGAAAGGCAGGCAGAGAATTCCCTGATAGCACCTTCTCTGTGCCTGGGAAGCAGAAGTGTTCACATTGCTTCGCAGAATCGCTTTTGTGCAGAAAACAGTAACACTTGTTCAGAAGGAAAGAAAGCACAGAGCCCCAGATTCTATGTTGTCTTGGAGAGCTTGCAGAGCACTGGGGAAAGGCAGGCAGAGAATTCCCTGCTGGCACCTTCTCTGTGCCTGTTCACATTGCTTCGCAGAATCGCTTTTGTGCAGAAAACAGTAACACTTGTTCAGAAGGAAAGAAAGCACAGAGCCCCAGATTCTATGTTGTCCTGGAGAGCTTGCAGAGCACTGGGGAAAGGCAGGCAGAGAATTCCCTGCTAGCACCTTCTCTGTGCCTGGGAAGCAGAAGTGTTCACATTGCTTCGCAAGAATCGCTTTTGTGCAGAAAACACTAACACTTGTTCAGAAGGAAAGAAAGCACAGAGCCCCAGATTCTATGTTGTCCTGGAGAGCTTGCAGAGCACTGGGGAAAGGCAGGCAGAGAATTCCCTGCTAGCACCTTCTCTGTGCCTGTTCACATTGCTTCGCAGAATCGCTTTTGTGCAGAAAACAGTAACACTTGTTCAGAAGGAAAGAAAGCACAGAGCCCCAGATTCTATGTTGTCCTGGAGAGCTTGCAGAGCACTGGGGAAAGGCAGGCAGAGAATTCCCTGCTAGCACCTTCTCTGTGCCTGGGAAGCAGAAGTGTTCACATTGCTTCGCAAGAATCGCTTTTGTGCAGAAAACACTAACACTTGTTCAGAAGGAAAGAAAGCACAGAGCCCCAGATTTTATGTTGTCCTGGAGAGCTTGCAGAGCACTGGGGAAAGGCAGGCAGAGAATTCCCTGATAGCACCTTCTCTGTGCCTGTTCACATTGCTTCGCAGAATCGCTTTTGTGCAGAAAACTGTAACACTTGTTCAGAAGGAAAGAAAGCACAGAGCCCCAGATTCTATGTTGTCCTGGAGAGCTTGCAGAGCACTGGGGAAAGGCAGGCAGAGAATTCCCTGCTAGCACCTTCTCTGTGCCTGGGAAGCAGAAGTGTTCACATTGCTTCGCAAGAATCGCTTTTGTGCTGAAAACAGTAACACTTGTTCAGAACGAAAGACAGCACAGAGCCCCAGATTTTATGTTGTCCTGGAGAGCTTGCAGAGCACTGGGGAAAGGCAGGCAGAGAATTCCCTGATAGCACCTTCTCTGTGCCTGTTCACATTGCTTCGCAGAATCGCTTTTTTGCAGAAAACAGTAACACTTGTTCAGAAGGAAAGAAAGCACAGAGCCCCAGATTCTATGTTGTCCTGGAGAGCTTGCAGAGCACTGGGGAAAGGCAGGCAGAGAATTCCCTGCTAGCACCTTCTCTGTGCCTGGGAAGCAGAAGTGTTCACATTGCTTCGCAAGAATCGCTTTTGTGCAGAAAACACTAACACTTGTTCAGAAGGAAAGAAAGCACAGAGCCCCAGATTCTATGTTGTCCTGGAGAGCTTGCAGAGCACTGGGGAAAGGCAGGCAGAGAATTCCCTGCTAGCACCTTCTCTGTGCCTGGGAAGCAGAAGTGTTCACATTGCTTCGCAAGAATCGCTTTTGTGCAGAAAACACTAACACTTGTTCAGAAGGAAAGAAAGCACAGAGCCCCAGATTCTATGTTGTCCTGGAGAGCTTGCAGAGCACTGGGGAAAGGCAGGCAGAGAATTCCCTGCTAGCACCTTCTCTGTGCCTGTTCACATTGCTTCGCAGAATCGCTTTTGTGCAGAAAACAGTAACACTTGTTCAGAAGGAAAGAAAGCACAGAGCCCCAGATTCTATGTTGTCCTGGAGAGCTTGCAGAGCACTGGGGAAAGGCAGGCAGAGAATTCCCTGCTAGCACCTTCTCTGTGCCTGGGAAGCAGAAGTGTTCACATTGCTTCGCAAGAATCGCTTTTGTGCAGAAAACACTAACACTTGTTCAGAAGGAAAGAAAGCACAGAGCCCCAGATTTTATGTTGTCCTGGAGAGCTTGCAGAGCACTGGGGAAAGGCAGGCAGAGAATTCCCTGATAGCACCTTCTCTGTGCCTGTTCACATTGCTTCGCAGAATCGCTTTTGTGCAGAAAACAGTAACACTTGTTCAGAAGGAAAGAAAGCACAGAGCCCCAGATTCTATGTTGTCCTGGAGAGCTTGCAGAGCACTGGGGAAAGGCAGGCAGAGAATTCCCTGCTAGCACCTTCTCTGTGCCTGTTCACATTGCTTCGCAGAATCGCTTTTGTGCAGAAAACAGTAACACTTGTTCAGAAGGAAAGAAAGCACAGAGCCCCAGATTCTATGTTGTCCTGGAGAGCTTGCAGAGCACTGGGGAAAGGCAGGCAGAGAATTCCCTGCTAGCACCTTCTCTGTGCCTGGGAAGCAGAAGTGTTCACATTGCTTCGCAAGAATCGCTTTTGTGCAGAAAACACTAACACTTGTTCAGAACGAAAGAAAGCACAGAGCCCCAGATTCTATGTTGTCCTGGAGAGCTTGCAGAGCACTGGGGAAAGGCAGGCAGAGAATTCCCTGCTGGCACCTTCTCTGTGCCTGGGAAGCAGAAGTGTTCACATTGCTTCGCAAGAATCGCTTTTGTGCAGAAAACACTAACACTTGTTCAGAAGGAAAGAAAGCACAGAGCCCCAGATTTTATGTTGTCCTGGAGAGCTTGCAAAGCACTGGGGAAAGGCAGGCAGAGAATTCCCTGCTAGCACCTTCTCTGTGCCTGTTCACATTGCTTCGCAGAATCGCTTTTGTGCAGAAAACAGTAACACTTGTTCAGAAGGAAAGAAAGCACAGAGCCCCAGATTCTATGTTGTCCTGGAGAGCTTGCAGAGCACTGGGGAAAGGCAGGCAGAGAATTCCCTGCTAGCACCTTCTCTTTGCCTGTTCACATTGCTTCGCAGAATCGCTTTTGTGCAGAAAACAGTAACACTTGTTCAGAAGGAAAGAAAGCACAGAGCCCCAGATTCTATGTTGTCCTGGAGAGCTTGCAGAGCACTGGGGAAAGGCAGGCAGAGAATTCCCTGCTAGCACCTTCTCTGTGCCTGGGAAGCAGAAGTGTTCACATTGCTTCGCAAGAATCGCTTTTGTGCAGAAAACACTAACACTTGTTCAGAAGGAAAGAAAGGACAGAGCCCCAGATTCTATGTTGTCCTGGAGAGCTTGCAGAGCACTGGGGAAAGGCAGGCAGAGAATTCCCTGCTAGCACCTTCTCTGTGCCTGGGAAGCAAAAGTGTTCACATTGCTTCGCATAATCGCTTTTGTGCAGAAAACAGTAATACTTGTTCAGAACGAAAGACAGCACAGAGCCCCAGATTTTATGTTGTCCTGGAGAGCTTGCAGAGCACTGGGGAAAGGCAGGCAGAGAATTCCTTGCTAGCACCTTCTCTGTGCCTGTTCACATTGCTTCGCAGAATCGCTTTTGTGCAGGAAACAGTAACACTTGTTCAGAACGAAAGAAAGCACAGAGCCCCAGAATCTATGTTGTCCTGGAGAGCTTGCAGAGCACTGGGGAAAGGCAGGCAGAGAATTCCCTGCTAGTACCTTCTCTGTGCCTGGGAAGCAGAAGTGTTCACATTGCTTCGCAGAATCGCTTTTGTGCAGAAAACACTAACACTTGTTCAGAAGGAAGGAAAGCACAGAGCCCCAGATTTTATGTTGTCCTGGAGAGCTTGCAGAGCACTGGGGAAAGGCAGGCAGAGAATTCCCTGATAGCACCTTCTCTGTGCCTGGGAAGCAGAAGTGTTCACATTGCTTCGCAAGAATCGCTTTTGTGCAGAAAACACTAACACTTGTTCAGAAGGAAAGAAAGCACAGAGCCCCAGATTCTATGTTGTCCTGGAGAGCTTGCAGAGCACTGGGGAAAGGCAGGCAGAGAATTCCCTGCTAGCACCTTCTCTGTGCCTGGGAAGCAGAAGTGTTCACATTGCTTCGCAAGAATCGCTTTTGTGCAGAAAACTATAACACTTGTTCAGAAGGAAAGAAAGCACAGAGCCCCAGATTTTATGTTGTCCTGGAGAGCTTGCAGAGCACTGGGGAAAGGCAGGCAGAGAATTCCCTGCTGGCACCTTCTCTGTGCCTGTTCACATTGCTTCGCAGAATCGCTTTTGTGCAGAAAACAGTAACACTTGTTCAGAAGGAAAGAAAGCACAGAGCCCCAGATTCTATGTTGTCCTGGAGAGCTTGCAGAGCACTGGGGAAAGGCAGGCAGAGAATTCCCTGCTAGCACCTTCTCTGTGCCTGGGAAGCAGAAGTGTTCACATTGCTTCGCAGAATCGCTTTTGTGCAGAAAACAGTAACACTTGTTCAGAACGAAAGAAAGCACAGAGCCCCAGATTCTATGTTGTCTTGGAGAGCTTGCAGAGCACTGGGGAAAGGCAGGCAGAGAATTCCCTGATAGCACCTTCTCTGTGCCTGTTCACATTGCTTCGCAGAATCGCTTTTGTGCAGAAAACAGTAACACTTGTTCAGAAGGAAAGAAAGCACAGAGCCCCAGATTCTATGTTGTCCTGGAGAGCTTGCAGAGCACTGGGGAAAGGCAGGCAGAGAATTCCCTGCTAGCACCTTCTCTGTGCCTGGGAAGCAGAAGTGTTCACATTGCTTCGCAAGAATCGCTTTTGTGCAGAAAACACTAACACTTGTTCAGAAGGAAAGAAAGCACAGAGCCCCAGATTTTATGTTGTCCTGGAGAGCTTGCAGAGCACTGGGGAAAGGCAGGCAGAGAATTCCCTGCTAGCACCTTCTCTGTGCCTGTTCACATTGCTTCGCAGAATCGCTTTTGTGCAGAAAACAGTAACACTTGTTCAGAACGAAAGAAAGCACAGAGCCCCAGATTCTATGTTGTCCTGGAGAGCTTGCAGAGCACTGGGGAAAGGCAGGCAGAGAATTCCCTGCTAGCACCTTCTCTGTGCCTGTTCACATTGCTTCGCAGAATCGCTTTTGTGCAGAAAACACTAACACTTGTTCAGAAGGAAAGAAAGCACAGAGCCCCAGATTCTATGTTGTCCTGGAGAGCTTGCAGAGCACTGGGGAAAGGCAGGCAGAGAATTCCCTGCTAGCACCTTCTCTGTGCCTGGGAAGCAGAAGTGTTCACATTGCTTCGCAAGAATCGCTTTTGTGCAGAAAACAGTAACACTTGTTCAGAAGGAAAGAAAGCACAGAGCCCCAGATTCTATGTTGTCCTGGAGAGCTTGCAGAGCACTGGGGAAAGGCAGGCAGAGAATTCCCTGCTAGCACCTTCTCTGTGCCTGTTCACATTGCTTCGCAGAATCGCTTTTGTGCAGAAAACAGTAACACTTGTTCAGAAGGAAAGAAAGCACAGAGCCCCAGATTCTATGTTGTCCTGGAGAGGTTGCAGAGCACTGGGGAAAGGCAGGCAGAGAATTCCCTGCTAGCACCTTCTCTGTGCCTGGGAAGCAGAAGTGTTCACATTGCTTCGCAAGAATCGCTTTTCTGCAGAAAACACTAACACTTGTTCAGAAGGAAAGAAAGCACAGAGCCCCAGATTTTATGTTGTCCTGGAGAGCTTGCAGAGCACTGGGGAAAGGCAGGCAGAGAATTCCCTGCTAGCACCTTCTCTGTGCCTGGGAAGCAGAAGTGTTCACATTGCTTCGCAAGAATCGCTTTTGTGCAGAAAACACTAACACTTGTTCAGAAGGAAAGAAAGCACAGAGCCCCAGATTTTATGTTGTCCTGGAGAGCTTGCAGAGCACTGGGGAAAGGCAGGCAGAGAATTCCCTGCTAGCACCTTCTCTGTGCCTGTTCACATTGCTTCGCAGAATCGCTTTTGTGCAGAAAACAGTAACACTTGTTCAGAAGGAAAGAAAGCACAGAGCCCCAGATTCTATGTTGTCCTGGAGAGCTTGCAGAGCACTGGGGAAAGGCAGGCAGAGAATTCCCTGCTAGCACCTTCTCTTTGCCTGTTCACATTGCTTCGCAGAATCGCTTTTGTGCAGAAAACAGTAACACTTGTTCAGAAGGAAAGAAAGCACAGAGCCCCAGATTCTATGTTGTCCTGGAGAGCTTGCAGAGCACTGGGGAAAGGCAGGCAGAGAATTCCCTGCTAGCACCTTCTCTGTGCCTGGGAAGCAGAAGTGTTCACATTGCTTCGCAGAATCGCTTTTGTGCAGAAAACACTAACACTTGTTCAGAAGGAAAGAAAGCACAGAGCCCCAGATTTTATGTTGTCCTGGAGAGCTTGCAGAGCACTGGGGAAAGGCAGGCAGAGAATTCCCTGCTGGCACCTTCTCTGTGCCTGTTCACATTGCTTCGCAGAATCGCTTTTGTGCAGAAAACAGTAACACTTGTTCAGAAGGAAAGAAAGCACAGAGCCCCAGATTCTATGTTGTCCTGGAGAGCTTGCAGAGCACTGGGGAAAGGCAGGCAGAGAATTCCCTGCTAGCACCTTCTCTGTGCCTGGGAAGCAGAAGTGTTCACATTGCTTCGCAAGAATCGCTTTTGTGCAGAAAACACTAACACTTGTTCAGAAGGAAAGAAAGCACAGAGCCCCAGATTTTATGTTGTCCTGGAGAGCTTGCAGAGCACTGGGGAAAGGCAGGCAGAGAATTCCCTGCTGGCACCTTCTCTGTGCCTGTTCACATTGCTTCGCAGAATCGCTTTTGTGCAGAAAACAGTAACACTTGTTCAGAAGGAAAGAAAGCACAGAGCCCCAGATTCTATGTTGTCCTGGAGAGCTTGCAGAGCACTGGGGAAAGGCAGGCAGAGAATTCCCTGCTAGCACCTTCTCTGTGCCTGGGAAGCAGAAGTGTTCACATTGCTTCGCAGAATCGCTTTTGTGCAGAAAACAGTAACACTTGTTCAGAACGAAAGAAAGCACAGAGCCCCAGATTCTATGTTGTCCTGGAGAGCTTGCAGAGCACTGGGGAAAGGCAGGCAGAGAATTCCCTGCTAGCACCTTCTCTGTGCCTGTTCACATTGCTTCGCAGAATCGCTTTTGTGCAGAAAACAGTAACACTTGTTCAGAACGAAAGAAAGCACAGAGCCCCAGATTCTATGTTGTCCTGGAGAGCTTGCAGAGCACTGGGGAAAGGCAGGCAGAGAATTCCCTGCTGGCACCTTCTCTGTGCCTGTTCACATTGCTTCGCAGAATCGCTTTTGTGCAGAAAACAGTAACACTTGTTCAGAAGGAAAGAAAGCACAGAGCCCCAGATTCTATGTTGTCCTGGAGAGCTTGCAGAGCACTGGGGAAAGGCAGGCAGAGAATTCCCTGCTAGCACCTTCTCTGTGCCTGGGAAGCAGAAGTGTTCACATTGCTTCGCAAGAATCGCTTTTGTGCAGAAAACAGTAACACTTGTTCAGAAGGAAAGAAAGCACAGAGCCCCAGATTTTATGTTGTCCTGGAGAGCTTGCAGAGCACTGGGGAAAGGCAGGCAGAGAATTCCCTGCTGGCACCTTCTCTGTGCCTGTTCACATTGCTTCGCAGAATCGCTTTTGTGCAGAAAACAGTAACACTTGTTCAGAACGAAAGAAAGCACAGAGCCCCAGATTCTATGTTGTCCTGGAGAGCTTGCAGAGCACTGGGGAAAGGCAGGCAGAGAATTCCCTGATAGCACCTTCTCTGTGCCTGGGAAGCAGAAGTGTTCACATTGCTTCGCAAGAATCGCTTTTGTGCAGAAAACACTAACACTTGTTCAGAAGGAAAGAAAGCACAGAGCCCCAGATTCTATGTTGTCCTGGAGAGCTTGCAGAGCACTGGGGAAAGGCAGGCAGAGAATTCCCTGCTAGCACCTTCTCTGTGCCTGTTCACATTGCTTCGCAGAATCGCTTTTGTGCAGAAAACAGTAACACTTGTTCAGAAGGAAAGAAAGCACAGAGCCCCAGATTCTATGTTGTCCTGGAGAGCTTGCAGAGCACTGGGGAAAGGCAGGCAGAGAATTCCCTGCTAGCACCTTCTCTGTGCCTGGGAAGCAGAAGTGTTCACATTGCTTCGCAGAATCGCTTTTGTGCAGAAAACACTAACACTTGTTCAGAAGGAAAGAAAGCACAGAGCCCCAGATTTTATGTTGTCCTGGAGAGCTTGCAGAGCACTGGGGAAAGGCAGGCAGAGAATTCCCTGCTGGCACCTTCTCTGTGCCTGTTCACATTGCTTCGCAGAATCGCTTTTGTGCAGAAAACAGTAACACTTGTTCAGAACGACAGAAAGCACAGAGCCCCAGATTCTATGTTGTCCTGGAGAGCTTGCAGAGCACTGGGGAAAGGCAGGCAGAGAATTCCCTGCTAGCACCTTCTCTGTGCCTGGGAAGCAGAAGTGTTCACATTGCTTCGCAAGAATCGCTTTTGTGCAGAAAACACTAACACTTGTTCAGAAGGAAAGAAAGCACAGAGCCCCAGATTTTATGTTGTCCTGGAGAGCTTGCAGAGCACTGGGGAAAGGCAGGCAGAGAATTCCCTGCTGGCACCTTCTCTGTGCCTGTTCACATTGCTTCGCAGAATCGCTTTTGTGCAGAAAACAGTAACACTTGTTCAGAAGGAAAGAAAGCACAGAGCCCCAGATTCTATGTTGTCCTGGAGAGCTTGCAGAGCACTGGGGAAAGGCAGGCAGAGAATTCCCTGCTAGCACCTTCTCTGTGCCTGGGAAGCAGAAGTGTTCACATTGCTTCGCAGAATCGCTTTTGTGCAGAAAACAGTAACACTTGTTCAGAACGAAAGAAAGCACAGAGCCCCAGATTCTATGTTGTCCTGGAGAGCTTGCAGAGCACTGGGGAAAGGCAGGCAGAGAATTCCCTGCTAGCACCTTCTCTGTGCCTGTTCACATTGCTTCGCAGAATCGCTTTTGTGCAGAAAACAGTAACACTTGTTCAGAACGAAAGAAAGCACAGAGCCCCAGATTCTATGTTGTCCTGGAGAGCTTGCAGAGCACTGGGGAAAGGCAGGCAGAGAATTCCCTGCTGGCACCTTCTCTGTGCCTGTTCACATTGCTTCGCAGAATCGCTTTTGTGCAGAAAACAGTAACACTTGTTCAGAAGGAAAGAAAGCACAGAGCCCCAGATTCTATGTTGTCCTGGAGAGCTTGCAGAGCACTGGGGAAAGGCAGGCAGAGAATTCCCTGCTAGCACCTTCTCTGTGCCTGGGAAGCAGAAGTGTTCACATTGCTTCGCAAGAATCGCTTTTGTGCAGAAAACAGTAACACTTGTTCAGAAGGAAAGAAAGCACAGAGCCCCAGATTTTATGTTGTCCTGGAGAGCTTGCAGAGCACTGGGGAAAGGCAGGCAGAGAATTCCCTGCTGGCACCTTCTCTGTGCCTGTTCACATTGCTTCGCAGAATCGCTTTTGTGCAGAAAACAGTAACACTTGTTCAGAACGAAAGAAAGCACAGAGCCCCAGATTCTATGTTGTCCTGGAGAGCTTGCAGAGCACTGGGGAAAGGCAGGCAGAGAATTCCCTGATAGCACCTTCTCTGTGCCTGGGAAGCAGAAGTGTTCACATTGCTTCGCAAGAATCGCTTTTGTGCAGAAAACACTAACACTTGTTCAGAAGGAAAGAAAGCACAGAGCCCCAGATTCTATGTTGTCCTGGAGAGCTTGCAGAGCACTGGGGAAAGGCAGGCAGAGAATTCCCTGCTAGCACCTTCTCTGTGCCTGTTCACATTGCTTCGCAGAATCGCTTTTGTGCAGAAAACAGTAACACTTGTTCAGAAGGAAAGAAAGCACAGAGCCCCAGATTCTATGTTGTCCTGGAGAGCTTGCAGAGCACTGGGGAAAGGCAGGCAGAGAATTCCCTGCTAGCACCTTCTCTGTGCCTGGGAAGCAGAAGTGTTCACATTGCTTCGCAAGAATCGCTTTTGTGCAGAAAACACTAACACTTGTTCAGAAGGAAAGAAAGCACAGAGCCCCAGATTTTATGTTGTCCTGGAGAGCTTGCAGAGCACTGGGGAAAGGCAGGCAGAGAATTCCCTGATAGCACCTTCTCTGTGCCTGTTCACATTGCTTCGCAGAATCGCTTTTGTGCAGAAAACAGTAACACTTGTTCAGAAGGAAAGAAAGCACAGAGCCCCAGATTCTATGTTGTCCTGGAGAGCTTGCAGAGCACTGGGGAAAGGCAGGCAGAGAATTCCCTGCTAGCACCTTCTCTGTGCCTGGGAAGCAGAAGTGTTCACATTGCTTCGCAAGAATCGCTTTTGTGCTGAAAACAGTAACACTTGTTCAGAACGAAAGACAGCACAGGGCCCCAGATTTTATGTTGTCCTGGAGAGCTTGCAGAGCACTGGGGAAAGGCAGGCAGAGAATTCCCTGATAGCACCTTCTCTGTGCCTGTTCACATTGCTTCGCAGAATCGCTTTTTTGCAGAAAACAGTAACACTTGTTCAGAAGGAAAGAAAGCACAGAGCCCCAGATTCTATGTTGTCCTGGAGAGCTTGCAGAGCACTGGGGAAAGGCAGGCAGAGAATTCCCTGCTAGCACCTTCTCTGTGCCTGGGAAGCAGAAGTGTCCACATTGCTTCGCAAGAATCGCTTTTGTGCAGAAAACACTAACACTTGTTCAGAAGGAAAGAAAGCACAGAGCCCCAGATTCTATGTTGTCCTGGAGAGCTTGCAGAGCACTGGGGAAAGGCAGGCAGAGAATTCCCTGCTAGCACCTTCTCTGTGCCTGGGAAGCAGAAGTGTTCACATTGCTTCACATAATCGCTTTTGTGCAGAAAACAGTAACACTTGTTCTGAACGAAAGACAGCACAGAGCCCCAGATTTTATGTTGTCCTGGAGAGCTTGCAGAGCACTGGGGAAAGGCAGGCAGAGAATTCCCTGCTAGCACCTTCTCTGTGCCTGTTCACATTGCTTCGCAGAATCGCTTTTGTGCAGAAAACAGTAACACTTGTTCAGAAGGAAAGAAAGCACAGAGCCCCAGATTCTATGTTGTCCTGGAGAGCTTGCAGAGCACTGGGGAAAGGCAGGCAGAGAATTCCCTGCTAGCACCTTCTCTGTGCCTGGGAAGCAGAAGTGTTCACATTGCTTCGCAAGAATCGCTTTTGTGCAGAAAACACTAACACTTGTTCAGAAGGAAAGAAAGCACAGAGCCCCAGATTTTATGTTGTCCTGGAGAGCTTGCAGAGCACTGGGGAAAGGCAGGCAGAGAATTCCCTGCTGGCACCTTCTCTGTGCCTGTTCACATTGCTTCGCAGAATCGCTTTTGTGCAGAAAACAGTAACACTTGTTCAGAACGAAAGAAAGCACAGAGCCCCAGATTCTATGTTGTCCTGGAGAGCTTGCAGAGCACTGGGGAAAGGCAGGCAGAGAATTCCCTGCTAGCACCTTCTCTGTGCCTGTTCACATTGCTTCGCAGAATCGCTTTTGTGCAGAAAACAGTAACACTTGTTCAGAAGGAAAGAAAGCACAGAGCCCCAGATTCTATGTTGTCCTGGAGAGCTTGCAGAGCACTGGGGAAAGGCAGGCAGAGAATTCCCTGCTAGCACCTTCTCTGTGCCTGGGAAGCAGAAGTGTTCACATTGCTTCGCAAGAATCGCTTTTGTGCAGAAAACACTAACACTTGTTCAGAAGGAAAGAAAGCACAGAGCCCCAGATTCTATGTTGTCCTGGAGAGCTTGCAGAGCACTGGGGAAAGGCAGGCAGAGAATTCCCTGCTAGCACCTTCTCTGTGCCTGGGAAGCAGAAGTGTTCACATTGCTTCGCAAGAATCGCTTTTGTGCAGAAAACAGTAACACTTGTTCAGAAGGAAAGAAAGCACAGAGCCCCAGATTTTATGTTGTCCTGGAGAGCTTGCAGAGCACTGGGGAAAGGCAGGCAGAGAATTCCCTGCTAGCACCTTCTCTGTGCCTGTTCACATTTCTTCGCAGAATCGCTTTTGTGCAGAAAACAGTAACACTTGTTCAGAAGGAAAGAAAGCACAGAGCCCCAGATTCTATGTTGTCCTGGAGAGCTTGCAGAGCACTGGGGAAAGGCAGGCAGAGAATTCCCTGCTAGCACCTTCTCTTTGCCTGTTCACATTGCTTCGCAGAATCGCTTTTGTGCAGAAAACAGTAACACTTGTTCAGAAGGAAAGAAAGCACAGAGCCCCAGATTCTATGTTGTCCTGGAGAGCTTGCAGAGCACTGGGGAAAGGCAGGCAGAGAATTCCCTGCTAGCACCTTCTCTGTGCCTGGGAAGCAGAAGTGTTCACATTGCTTCGCAAGAATCGCTTTTGTGCAGAAAACACTAACACTTGTTCAGAACGAAAGAAAGCACAGAGCCCCAGATTCTATGTTGTCCTGGAGAGCTTGCAGAGCACTGGGGAAAGGCAGGCAGAGAATTCCCTGCTAGCACCTTCTCTGTGCCTGGGAAGCAGAAGTGTTCACATTGCTTCGCAGAATCGCTTTTGTGCAGAAAACAGTAACACTTGTTCAGAACGAAAGACAGCACAGAGCCCCAGATTCTATGTTGTCCTGGAGAGCTTGCAGAGCACTGGGGAAAGGCAGGCAGAGAATTCCCTGCTAGTACCTTCTCTGTGCCTGGGAAGCAGAAGTGTTCACATTGCTTCGCAGAATCGCTTTTGTGCAGAAAACAGTAACACTTGTTCAGAAGGAAGGAAAGCACAGAGCCCCAGATTTTATGTTGTCCTGGAGAGCTTGCAGAGCACTGGGGAAAGGCAGGCAGAGAATTCCCTGCTAGCACCTTCTCTGTGCCTGGGAAGCAGAAGTGTTCACATTGCTTCGCAAGAATCGCTTTTGTGCAGAAAACACTAACACTTGTTCAGAACGAAAGAAAGCACAGAGCCCCAGATTTTATGTTGTCCTGGAGAGCTTGCAGAGCACTGGGGAAAGGCAGGCAGAGAATTCCCTGCTAGCACCTTCTCTGTGCCTGTTCACATTGCTTCGCAGAATCGCTTTTGTGCAGAAAACACTAACACTTGTTCAGAAGGAAAGAAAGCACAGAGCCCCAGATTCTATGTTGTCCTGGAGAGCTTGCAGAGCACTGGGGAAAGGCAGGCAGAGAATTCCCTGCTAGCACCTTCTCTGTGCCTGGGAAGCAGAAGTGTTCACATTGCTTCGCAGAATCGCTTTTGTGCAGAAAACAGTAACACTTGTTCAGAACGAAAGAAAGCACAGAGCCCCAGATTCTATGTTGTCTTGGAGAGCTTGCAGAGCACTGGGGAAAGGCAGGCAGAGAATTCCCTGATAGCACCTTCTCTGTGCCTGTTCACATTGCTTCGCAAGAATCGCTTTTGTGCAGAAAACAGTAACACTTGTTCAGAAGGAAAGAAAGCACAGAGCCCCAGATTCTATGTTGTCCTGGAGAGCTTGCAGAGCACTGGGGAAAGGCAGGCAGAGAATTCCCTGCTAGCACCTTCTCTGTGCCTGGGAAGCAGAAGTGTTCACATTGCTTCGCAAGAATCGCTTTTGTGCAGAAAACACTAACACTTGTTCAGAAGGAAAGAAAGCACAGAGCCCCAGATTTTATGTTGTCCTGGAGAGCTTGCAGAGCACTGGGGAAAGGCAGGCAGAGAATTCCCTGCTAGCACCTTCTCTGTGCCTGTTCACATTGCTTCGCAGAATCGCTTTTGTGCAGAAAACAGTAACACTTGTTCAGAACGAAAGAAAGCACAGAGCCCCAGATTCTATGTTGTCCTGGAGAGCTTGCAGAGCACTGGGGAAAGGCAGGCAGAGAATTCCCTGCTAGCACCTTCTCTGTGCCTGTTCACATTGCTTCGCAGAATCGCTTTTGTGCAGAAAACACTAACACTTGTTCAGAAGGAAAGAAAGCACAGAGCCCCAGATTCTATGTTGTCCTGGAGAGCTTGCAGAGCACTGGGGAAAGGCAGGCAGAGAATTCCCTGCTAGCACCTTCTCTGTGCCTGGGAAGCAGAAGTGTTCACATTGCTTCGCAAGAATCGCTTTTGTGCAGAAAACAGTAACACTTGTTCAGAAGGAAAGAAAGCACAGAGCCCCAGATTTTATGTTGTCCTGGAGAGCTTGCAGAGCACTGGGGAAAGGCAGGCAGAGAATTCCCTGCTGGCACCTTCTCTGTGCCTGTTCACATTGCTTCGCAGAATCGCTTTTGTGCAGAAAACAGTAACACTTGTTCAGAACGAAAGAAAGCACAGAGCCCCAGATTCTATGTTGTCCTGGAGAGCTTGCAGAGCACTGGGGAAAGGCAGGCAGAGAATTCCCTGCTAGCACCTTCTCTGTGCCTGGGAAGCAGAAGTGTTCACATTGCTTCGCAAGAATCGCTTTTGTGCAGAAAACACTAACACTTGTTCAGAAGGAAAGAAAGCACAGAGCCCCAGATTCTATGTTGTCCTGGAGAGCTTGCAGAGCACTGGGGAAAGGCAGGCAGAGAATTCCCTGCTAGCACCTTCTCTGTGCCTGTTCACATTGCTTCGCAGAATCGCTTTTGTGCAGAAAACAGTAACACTTGTTCAGAAGGAAAGAAAGCACAGAGCCCCAGATTCTATGTTGTCCTGGAGAGCTTGCAGAGCACTGGGGAAAGGCAGGCAGAGAATTCCCTGCTAGCACCTTCTCTGTGCCTGGGAAGCAGAAGTGTTCACATTGCTTCGCAAGAATCGCTTTTGTGCAGAAAACACTAACACTTGTTCAGAAGGAAAGAAAGCACAGAGCCCCAGATTTTATGTTGTCCTGGAGAGCTTGCAGAGCACTGGGGAAAGGCAGGCAGAGAATTCCCTGATAGCACCTTCTCTGTGCCTGTTCACATTGCTTCGCAGAATCGCTTTTGTGCAGAAAACAGTAACACTTGTTCAGAAGGAAAGAAAGCACAGAGCCCCAGATTCTATGTTGTCCTGGAGAGCTTGCAGAGCACTGGGGAAAGGCAGGCAGAGAATTCCCTGCTAGCACCTTCTCTGTGCCTGGGAAGCAGAAGTGTTCACATTGCTTCGCAAGAATCGCTTTTGTGCTGAAAACAGTAACACTTGTTCAGAACGAAAGACAGCACAGGGCCCCAGATTTTATGTTGTCCTGGAGAGCTTGCAGAGCACTGGGGAAAGGCAGGCAGAGAATTCCCTGATAGCACCTTCTCTGTGCCTGTTCACATTGCTTCGCAGAATCGCTTTTTTGCAGAAAACAGTAACACTTGTTCAGAAGGAAAGAAAGCACAGAGCCCCAGATTCTATGTTGTCCTGGAGAGCTTGCAGAGCACTGGGGAAAGGCAGGCAGAGAATTCCCTGCTAGCACCTTCTCTGTGCCTGGGAAGCAGAAGTGTCCACATTGCTTCGCAAGAATCGCTTTTGTGCAGAAAACACTAACACTTGTTCAGAAGGAAAGAAAGCACAGAGCCCCAGATTCTATGTTGTCCTGGAGAGCTTGCAGAGCACTGGGGAAAGGCAGGCAGAGAATTCCCTGCTAGCACCTTCTCTGTGCCTGGGAAGCAGAAGTGTTCACATTGCTTCGCATAATCGCTTTTGTGCAGAAAACAGTAACACTTGTTCTGAACGAAAGACAGCACAGAGCCCCAGATTTTATGTTGTCCTGGAGAGCTTGCAGAGCACTGGGGAAAGGCAGGCAGAGAATTCCCTGCTAGCACCTTCTCTGTGCCTGTTCACATTGCTTCGCAGAATCGCTTTTGTGCAGAAAACAGTAACACTTGTTCAGAAGGAAAGAAAGCACAGAGCCCCAGATTCTATGTTGTCCTGGAGAGCTTGCAGAGCACTGGGGAAAGGCAGGCAGAGAATTCCCTGCTAGCACCTTCTCTGTGCCTGGGAAGCAGAAGTGTTCACATTGCTTCGCAAGAATCGCTTTTGTGCAGAAAACACTAACACTTGTTCAGAAGGAAAGAAAGCACAGAGCCCCAGATTTTATGTTGTCCTGGAGAGCTTGCAGAGCACTGGGGAAAGGCAGGCAGAGAATTCCCTGCTGGCACCTTCTCTGTGCCTGTTCACATTGCTTCGCAGAATCGCTTTTGTGCAGAAAACAGTAACACTTGTTCAGAACGAAAGAAAGCACAGAGCCCCAGATTCTATGTTGTCCTGGAGAGCTTGCAGAGCACTGGGGAAAGGCAGGCAGAGAATTCCCTGCTAGCACCTTCTCTGTGCCTGTTCACATTGCTTCGCAGAATCGCTTTTGTGCAGAAAACAGTAACACTTGTTCAGAAGGAAAGAAAGCACAGAGCCCCAGATTCTATGTTGTCCTGGAGAGCTTGCAGAGCACTGGGGAAAGGCAGGCAGAGAATTCCCTGCTAGCACCTTCTCTGTGCCTGGGAAGCAGAAGTGTTCACATTGCTTCGCAAGAATCGCTTTTGTGCAGAAAACACTAACACTTGTTCAGAAGGAAAGAAAGCACAGAGCCCCAGATTCTATGTTGTCCTGGAGAGCTTGCAGAGCACTGGGGAAAGGCAGGCAGAGAATTCCCTGCTAGCACCTTCTCTGTGCCTGGGAAGCAGAAGTGTTCACATTGCTTCGCAAGAATCGCTTTTGTGCAGAAAACAGTAACACTTGTTCAGAAGGAAAGAAAGCACAGAGCCCCAGATTTTATGTTGTCCTGGAGAGCTTGCAGAGCACTGGGGAAAGGCAGGCAGAGAATTCCCTGCTAGCACCTTCTCTGTGCCTGTTCACATTTCTTCGCAGAATCGCTTTTGTGCAGAAAACAGTAACACTTGTTCAGAAGGAAAGAAAGCACAGAGCCCCAGATTCTATGTTGTCCTGGAGAGCTTGCAGAGCACTGGGGAAAGGCAGGCAGAGAATTCCCTGCTAGCACCTTCTCTTTGCCTGTTCACATTGCTTCGCAGAATCGCTTTTGTGCAGAAAACAGTAACACTTGTTCAGAAGGAAAGAAAGCACAGAGCCCCAGATTCTATGTTGTCCTGGAGAGCTTGCAGAGCACTGGGGAAAGGCAGGCAGAGAATTCCCTGCTAGCACCTTCTCTGTGCCTGTTCACATTTCTTCGCAGAATCGCTTTTGTGCAGAAAACAGTAACACTTGTTCAGAAGGAAAGAAAGCACAGAGCCCCAGATTCTATGTTGTCCTGGAGAGCTTGCAGAGCACTGGGGAAAGGCAGGCAGAGAATTCCCTGCTAGCACCTTCTCTTTGCCTGTTCACATTGCTTCGCAGAATCGCTTTTGTGCAGAAAACAGTAACACTTGTTCAGAAGGAAAGAAAGCACAGAGCCCCAGATTCTATGTTGTCCTGGAGAGCTTGCAGAGCACTGGGGAAAGGCAGGCAGAGAATTCCCTGCTAGCACCTTCTCTGTGCCTGGGAAGCAGAAGTGTTCACATTGCTTCGCAAGAATCGCTTTTGTGCAGAAAACACTAACACTTGTTCAGAACGAAAGAAAGCACAGAGCCCCAGATTCTATGTTGTCCTGGAGAGCTTGCAGAGCACTGGGGAAAGGCAGGCAGAGAATTCCCTGCTAGCACCTTCTCTGTGCCTGGGAAGCAGAAGTGTTCACATTGCTTCGCAGAATCGCTTTTGTGCAGAAAACAGTAACACTTGTTCAGAACGAAAGACAGCACAGAGCCCCAGATTCTATGTTGTCCTGGAGAGCTTGCAGAGCACTGGGGAAAGGCAGGCAGAGAATTCCCTGCTAGTACCTTCTCTGTGCCTGGGAAGCAGAAGTGTTCACATTGCTTCGCAGAATCGCTTTTGTGCAGAAAACAGTAACACTTGTTCAGAAGGAAGGAAAGCACAGAGCCCCAGATTTTATGTTGTCCTGGAGAGCTTGCAGAGCACTGGGGAAAGGCAGGCAGAGAATTCCCTGCTAGCACCTTCTCTGTGCCTGGGAAGCAGAAGTGTTCACATTGCTTCGCAAGAATCGCTTTTGTGCAGAAAACACTAACACTTGTTCAGAACGAAAGAAAGCACAGAGCCCCAGATTTTATGTTGTCCTGGAGAGCTTGCAGAGCACTGGGGAAAGGCAGGCAGAGAATTCCCTGCTAGCACCTTCTCTGTGCCTGTTCACATTGCTTCGCAGAATCGCTTTTGTGCAGAAAACACTAACACTTGTTCAGAAGGAAAGAAAGCACAGAGCCCCAGATTCTATGTTGTCCTGGAGAGCTTGCAGAGCACTGGGGAAAGGCAGGCAGAGAATTCCCTGCTAGCACCTTCTCTGTGCCTGGGAAGCAGAAGTGTTCACATTGCTTCGCAGAATCGCTTTTGTGCAGAAAACAGTAACACTTGTTCAGAACGAAAGAAAGCACAGAGCCCCAGATTCTATGTTGTCTTGGAGAGCTTGCAGAGCACTGGGGAAAGGCAGGCAGAGAATTCCCTGATAGCACCTTCTCTGTGCCTGTTCACATTGCTTCGCAAGAATCGCTTTTGTGCAGAAAACAGTAACACTTGTTCAGAAGGAAAGAAAGCACAGAGCCCCAGATTCTATGTTGTCCTGGAGAGCTTGCAGAGCACTGGGGAAAGGCAGGCAGAGAATTCCCTGCTAGCACCTTCTCTGTGCCTGGGAAGCAGAAGTGTTCACATTGCTTCGCAAGAATCGCTTTTGTGCAGAAAACACTAACACTTGTTCAGAAGGAAAGAAAGCACAGAGCCCCAGATTTTATGTTGTCCTGGAGAGCTTGCAGAGCACTGGGGAAAGGCAGGCAGAGAATTCCCTGCTAGCACCTTCTCTGTGCCTGTTCACATTGCTTCGCAGAATCGCTTTTGTGCAGAAAACAGTAACACTTGTTCAGAACGAAAGAAAGCACAGAGCCCCAGATTCTATGTTGTCCTGGAGAGCTTGCAGAGCACTGGGGAAAGGCAGGCAGAGAATTCCCTGCTAGCACCTTCTCTGTGCCTGTTCACATTGCTTCGCAGAATCGCTTTTGTGCAGAAAACACTAACACTTGTTCAGAAGGAAAGAAAGCACAGAGCCCCAGATTCTATGTTGTCCTGGAGAGCTTGCAGAGCACTGGGGAAAGGCAGGCAGAGAATTCCCTGCTAGCACCTTCTCTGTGCCTGGGAAGCAGAAGTGTTCACATTGCTTCGCAAGAATCGCTTTTGTGCAGAAAACAGTAACACTTGTTCAGAAGGAAAGAAAGCACAGAGCCCCAGATTTTATGTTGTCCTGGAGAGCTTGCAGAGCACTGGGGAAAGGCAGGCAGAGAATTCCCTGCTGGCACCTTCTCTGTGCCTGTTCACATTGCTTCGCAGAATCGCTTTTGTGCAGAAAACAGTAACACTTGTTCAGAACGAAAGAAAGCACAGAGCCCCAGATTCTATGTTGTCCTGGAGAGGTTGCAGAGCACTGGGGAAAGGCAGGCAGAGAATTCCCTGCTAGCACCTTCTCTGTGCCTGGGAAGCAGAAGTGTTCACATTGCTTCGCAAGAATCGCTTTTGTGCAGAAAACAGTAACACTTGTTCAGAAGGAAAGAAAGCACAGAGCCCCAGATTCTATGTTGTCCTGGAGAGCTTGCAGAGCACTGGGGAAAGGCAGGCAGAGAATTCCCTGCTAGCACCTTCTCTGTGCCTGTTCACATTGCTTCGCAGAATCGCTTTTGTGCAGAAAACAGTAACACTGGTTCAGAAGGAAAGAAAGCACAGAGCCCCAGATTCTATGTTGTCCTGGAGAGCTTGCAGAGCACTGGGGAAAGGCAGGCAGAGAATTCCCTGCTAGCACCTTCTCTGTGCCTGGGAAGCAGAAGTGTTCACATTGCTTCGCAAGAATCGCTTTTGTGCAGAAAACACTAACACTTGTTCAGAAGGAAAGAAAGCACAGAGCCCCAGATTTTATGTTGTCCTGGAGAGCTTGCAGAGCACTGGGGAAAGGCAGGCAGAGAATTCCCTGCTAGCACCTTCTCTGTGCCTGTTCACATTGCTTCGCAGAATCGCTTTTGTGCAGAAAACAGTAACACTTGTTCAGAAGGAAAGAAAGCACAGAGCCCCAGATTCTATGTTGTCCTGGAGAGCTTGCAGAGCACTGGGGAAAGGCAGGCAGAGAATTCCCTGCTAGCACCTTCTCTGTGCCTGGGAAGCAGAAGTGTTCACATTGCTTCGCAAGAATCGCTTTTGTGCTGAAAACAGTAACACTTGTTCAGAACGAAAGACAGCACAGGGCCCCAGATTTTATGTTGTCCTGGAGAGCTTGCAGAGCACTGGGGAAAGGCAGGCAGAGAATTCCCTGATAGCACCTTCTCTGTGCCTGTTCACATTGCTTCGCAGAATCGCTTTTTTGCAGAAAACAGTAACACTTGTTCAGAAGGAAAGAAAGCACAGAGCCCCAGATTCTATGTTGTCCTGGAGAGCTTGCAGAGCACTGGGGAAAGGCAGGCAGAGAATTCCCTGCTAGCACCTTCTCTGTGCCTGGGAAGCAGAAGTGTCCACATTGCTTCGCAAGAATCGCTTTTGTGCAGAAAACACTAACACTTGTTCAGAAGGAAAGAAAGCACAGAGCCCCAGATTCTATGTTGTCCTGGAGAGCTTGCAGAGCACTGGGGAAATGCAGGCAGAGAATTCCCTGCTAGCACCTTCTCTGTGCCTGGGAAGCAGAAGTGTTCACATTGCTTCGCATAATCGCTTTTGTGCAGAAAACAGTAACACTTGTTCTGAACGAAAGACAGCACAGAGCCCCAGATTTTATGTTGTCCTGGAGAGCTTGCAGAGCACTGGGGAAAGGCAGGCAGAGAATTCCCTGCTAGCACCTTCTCTGTGCCTGTTCACATTGCTTCGCAGAATCGCTTTTGTGCAGAAAACAGTAACACTTGTTCAGAAGGAAAGAAAGCACAGAGCCCCAGATTCTATGTTGTCCTGGAGAGCTTGCAGAGCACTGGGGAAAGGCAGGCAGAGAATTCCCTGCTAGCACCTTCTCTGTGCCTGGGAAGCAGAAGTGTTCACATTGCTTCGCAAGAATCGCTTTTGTGCAGAAAACACTAACACTTGTTCAGAAGGAAAGAAAGCACAGAGCCCCAGATTTTATGTTGTCCTGGAGAGCTTGCAGAGCACTGGGGAAAGGCAGGCAGAGAATTCCCTGCTGGCACCTTCTCTGTGCCTGTTCACATTGCTTCGCAGAATCGCTTTTGTGCAGAAAACAGTAACACTTGTTCAGAACGAAAGAAAGCACAGAGCCCCAGATTCTATGTTGTCCTGGAGAGCTTGCAGAGCACTGGGGAAAGGCAGGCAGAGAATTCCCTGCTAGCACCTTCTCTGTGCCTGTTCACATTGCTTCGCAGAATCGCTTTTGTGCAGAAAACAGTAACACTTGTTCAGAAGGAAAGAAAGCACAGAGCCCCAGATTCTATGTTGTCCTGGAGAGCTTGCAGAGCACTGGGGAAAGGCAGGCAGAGAATTCCCTGCTAGCACCTTCTCTGTGCCTGGGAAGCAGAAGTGTTCACATTGCTTCGCAAGAATCGCTTTTGTGCAGAAAACACTAACACTTGTTCAGAAGGAAAGAAAGCACAGAGCCCCAGATTCTATGTTGTCCTGGAGAGCTTGCAGAGCACTGGGGAAAGGCAGGCAGAGAATTCCCTGCTAGCACCTTCTCTGTGCCTGGGAAGCAGAAGTGTTCACATTGCTTCGCAAGAATCGCTTTTGTGCAGAAAACAGTAACACTTGTTCAGAAGGAAAGAAAGCACAGAGCCCCAGATTTTATGTTGTCCTGGAGAGCTTGCAGAGCACTGGGGAAAGGCAGGCAGAGAATTCCCTGCTAGCACCTTCTCTGTGCCTGTTCACATTTCTTCGCAGAATCGCTTTTGTGCAGAAAACAGTAACACTTGTTCAGAAGGAAAGAAAGCACAGAGCCCCAGATTCTATGTTGTCCTGGAGAGCTTGCAGAGCACTGGGGAAAGGCAGGCAGAGAATTCCCTGCTAGCACCTTCTCTTTGCCTGTTCACATTGCTTCGCAGAATCGCTTTTGTGCAGAAAACAGTAACACTTGTTCAGAAGGAAAGAAAGCACAGAGCCCCAGATTCTATGTTGTCCTGGAGAGCTTGCAGAGCACTGGGGAAAGGCAGGCAGAGAATTCCCTGCTAGCACCTTCTCTGTGCCTGGGAAGCAGAAGTGTTCACATTGCTTCGCAAGAATCGCTTTTGTGCAGAAAACACTAACACTTGTTCAGAACGAAAGAAAGCACAGAGCCCCAGATTCTATGTTGTCCTGGAGAGCTTGCAGAGCACTGGGGAAAGGCAGGCAGAGAATTCCCTGCTAGCACCTTCTCTGTGCCTGGGAAGCAGAAGTGTTCACATTGCTTCGCAGAATCGCTTTTGTGCAGAAAACAGTAACACTTGTTCAGAACGAAAGACAGCACAGAGCCCCAGATTCTATGTTGTCCTGGAGAGCTTGCAGAGCACTGGGGAAAGGCAGGCAGAGAATTCCTTGCTAGCACCTTCTCTGTGCCTGTTCACATTGCTTCGCAGAATCGCTTTTGTGCAGAAAACAGTAACACTTGTTCAGAACGAAAGAAAGCACAGAGCCCCAGATTCTATGTTGTCCTGGAGAGCTTGCAGAGCACTGGGGAAAGGCAGGCAGAGAATTCCCTGCTAGTACCTTCTCTGTGCCTGGGAAGCAGAAGTGTTCACATTGCTTCGCAGAATCGCTTTTGTGCAGAAAACAGTAACACTTGTTCAGAAGGAAGGAAAGCACAGAGCCCCAGATTTTATGTTGTCCTGGAGAGCTTGCAGAGCACTGGGGAAAGGCAGGCAGAGAATTCCCTGCTAGCACCTTCTCTGTGCCTGGGAAGCAGAAGTGTTCACATTGCTTCGCAAGAATCGCTTTTGTGCAGAAAACACTAACACTTGTTCAGAACGAAAGAAAGCACAGAGCCCCAGATTTTATGTTGTCCTGGAGAGCTTGCAGAGCACTGGGGAAAGGCAGGCAGAGAATTCCCTGCTAGCACCTTCTCTGTGCCTGTTCACATTGCTTCGCAGAATCGCTTTTGTGCAGAAAACACTAACACTTGTTCAGAAGGAAAGAAAGCACAGAGCCCCAGATTCTATGTTGTCCTGGAGAGCTTGCAGAGCACTGGGGAAAGGCAGGCAGAGAATTCCCTGCTAGCACCTTCTCTGTGCCTGGGAAGCAGAAGTGTTCACATTGCTTCGCAGAATCGCTTTTGTGCAGAAAACAGTAACACTTGTTCAGAACGAAAGAAAGCACAGAGCCCCAGATTCTATGTTGTCTTGGAGAGCTTGCAGAGCACTGGGGAAAGGCAGGCAGAGAATTCCCTGATAGCACCTTCTCTGTGCCTGTTCACATTGCTTCGCAAGAATCGCTTTTGTGCAGAAAACAGTAACACTTGTTCAGAAGGAAAGAAAGCACAGAGCCCCAGATTCTATGTTGTCCTGGAGAGCTTGCAGAGCACTGGGGAAAGGCAGGCAGAGAATTCCCTGCTAGCACCTTCTCTGTGCCTGGGAAGCAGAAGTGTTCACATTGCTTCGCAAGAATCGCTTTTGTGCAGAAAACACTAACACTTGTTCAGAAGGAAAGAAAGCACAGAGCCCCAGATTTTATGTTGTCCTGGAGAGCTTGCAGAGCACTGGGGAAAGGCAGGCAGAGAATTCCCTGCTAGCACCTTCTCTGTGCCTGTTCACATTGCTTCGCAGAATCGCTTTTGTGCAGAAAACAGTAACACTTGTTCAGAACGAAAGAAAGCACAGAGCCCCAGATTCTATGTTGTCCTGGAGAGCTTGCAGAGCACTGGGGAAAGGCAGGCAGAGAATTCCCTGCTAGCACCTTCTCTGTGCCTGTTCACATTGCTTCGCAGAATCGCTTTTGTGCAGAAAACACTAACACTTGTTCAGAAGGAAAGAAAGCACAGAGCCCCAGATTCTATGTTGTCCTGGAGAGCTTGCAGAGCACTGGGGAAAGGCAGGCAGAGAATTCCCTGCTAGCACCTTCTCTGTGCCTGGGAAGCAGAAGTGTTCACATTGCTTCGCAAGAATCGCTTTTGTGCAGAAAACAGTAACACTTGTTCAGAAGGAAAGAAAGCACAGAGCCCCAGATTTTATGTTGTCCTGGAGAGCTTGCAGAGCACTGGGGAAAGGCAGGCAGAGAATTCCCTGCTAGCACCTTCTCTGTGCCTGTTCACATTGCTTCGCAGAATCGCTTTTGTGCAGAAAACAGTAACACTTGTTCAGAAGGAAAGAAAGCACAGAGCCCCAGATTCTATGTTGTCCTGGAGAGGTTGCAGAGCACTGGGGAAAGGCAGGCAGAGAATTCCCTGCTAGCACCTTCTCTGTGCCTGGGAAGCAGAAGTGTTCACATTGCTTCGCAAGAATCGCTTTTCTGCAGAAAACACTAACACTTGTTCAGAAGGAAAGAAAGCACAGAGCCCCAGATTTTATGTTGTCCTGGAGAGCTTGCAGAGCACTGGGGAAAGGCAGGCAGAGAATTCCCTGCTAGCACCTTCTCTGTGCCTGGGAAGCAGAAGTGTTCACATTGCTTCGCATAATCGCTTTTGTGCAGAAAACACTAACACTTGTTCAGAAGGAAAGAAAGCACAGAGCCCCAGATTTTATGTTGTCCTGGAGAGCTTGCAGAGCACTGGGGAAAGGCAGGCAGAGAATTCCCTGCTAGCACCTTCTCTGTGCCTGTTCACATTGCTTCGCAGAATCGCTTTTGTGCAGAAAACAGTAACACTTGTTCAGAAGGAAAGAAAGCACAGAGCCCCAGATTCTATGTTGTCCTGGAGAGCTTGCAGAGCACTGGGGAAAGGCAGGCAGAGAATTCCCTGCTAGCACCTTCTCTGTGCCTGGGAAGCAGAAGTGTTCACATTGCTTCGCAAGAATCGCTTTTGTGCAGAAAACACTAACACTTGTTCAGAAGGAAAGAAAGCACAGAGCCCCAGATTCTATGTTATCCTGGAGAGCTTGCAGAGCACTGGGGAAAGGCAGGCAGAGAATTCCCTGCTAGCACCTTCTCTGTGCCTGGGAAGCAGAAGTGTTCACATTGCTTCGCAAGAATCGCTTTTGTGCAGAAAACACTAACACTTGTTCAGAAGGAAAGAAAGCACAGAGCCCCAGATTCTATGTTGTCCTGGAGAGCTTGCAGAGCACTGGGGAAAGGCAGGCAGAGAATTCCCTGCTAGCACCTTCTCTGTGCCTGTTCACATTGCTTCGCAGAATCGCTTTTGTGCAGAAAACACTAACACTTGTTCAGAACGAAAGAAAGCACAGAGCCCCAGATTCTATGTTGTCCTGGAGAGCTTGCAGAGCACTGGGGAAAGGCAGGCAGAGAATTCCCTGCTAGTACCTTCTCTGTGCCTGGGAAGCAGAAGTGTTCACATTGCTTCGCAGAATCGCTTTTGTGCAGAAAACAGTAACACTTGTTCAGAAGGAAGGAAAGCACAGAGCCCCAGATTTTATGTTGTCCTGGAGAGCTTGCAGAGCACTGGGGAAAGGCAGGCAGAGAATTCCCTGCTAGCACCTTCTCTGTGCCTGGGAAGCAGAAGTGTTCACATTGCTTCGCAAGAATCGCTTTTGTGCAGAAAACACTAACACTTGTTCAGAAGGAAAGAAAGCACAGAGCCCCAGATTTTATGTTGTCCTGGAGAGCTTGCAGAGCACTGGGGAAAGGCAGGCAGAGAATTCCCTGCTAGCACCTTCTCTGTGCCTGTTCACATTGCTTCGCAGAATCGCTTTTGTGCAGAAAACACTAACACTTGTTCAGAAGGAAAGAAAGCACAGAGCCCCAGATTCTATGTTGTCCTGGAGAGGTTGCAGAGCACTGGGGAAAGGCAGGCAGAGAATTCCCTGCTAGCACCTTCTCTGTGCCTGGGAAGCAGAAGTGTTCACATTGCTTCGCAAGAATCGCTTTTGTGCAGAAAACAGTAACACTTGTTCAGAAGGAAAGAAAGCACAGAGCCCCAGATTTTATGTTGTCCTGGAGAGCTTGCAGAGCACTGGGGAAAGGCAGGCAGAGAATTCCCTGCTGGCACCTTCTCTGTGCCTGTTCACATTGCTTCGCAGAATCGCTTTTGTGCAGAAAACAGTAACACTTGTTCAGAACGAAAGAAAGCACAGAGCCCCAGATTCTATGTTGTCCTGGAGAGCTTGCAGAGCACTGGGGAAAGGCAGGCAGAGAATTCCCTGCTAGCACCTTCTCTGTGCCTGGGAAGCAGAAGTGTTCACATTGCTTCGCAAGAATCGCTTTTGTGCAGAAAACAATAACACTTGTTCAGAAGGAAAGAAAGCACAGAGCCCCAGATTTTATGTTGTCCTGGAGAGCTTGCAGAGCACTGGGGAAAGGCAGGCAGAGAATTCCCTGATAGCACCTTCTCTGTGCCTGGGAAGCAGAAGTGTTCACATTGCTTCGCAGAATCGCTTTTGTGCAGAAAACAGTAACACTTGTTCAGAACGAAAGAAAGCACAGAGCCCCAGATTCTATGTTGTCTTGGAGAGCTTGCAGAGCACTGGGGAAAGGCAGGCAGAGAATTCCCTGATAGCACCTTCTCTGTGCCTGTTCACATTGCTTCGCAGAATCGCTTTTGTGCAGAAAACAGTAACACTTGTTCAGAAGGAAAGAAAGCACAGAGCCCCAGATTCTATGTTGTCCTGGAGAGCTTGCAGAGCACTGGGGAAAGGCAGGCAGAGAATTCCCTGCTAGCACGTTCTCTGTGCCTGGGAAGCAGAAGTGTTCACATTGCTTCGCATAATCGCTTTTGTGCAGAAAACAGTAACACTTGTTCAGAACGAAAGACAGCACAGAGCCCCAGATTCTATGTTGTCCTGGAGAGCTTGCAGAGCACTGGGGAAAGGCAGGCAGAGAATTCCCTGCTAGCACCTTCTCTGTGCCTGTTCACATTGCTTCGCAGAATCGCTTTTGTGCAGAAAACAGTAACACTTGTTCAGAAGGAAAGAAAGCACAGAGCCCCAGATTCTATGTTGTCCTGGAGAGCTTGCAGAGCACTGGGGAAAGGCAGGCAGAGAATTCCCTGCTAGCACCTTCTCTGTGCCTGGGAAGCAGAAGTGTTCACATTGCTTCGCAAGAATCGCTTTTGTGCAGAAAACACTAACACTTGTTCAGAAGGAAAGAAAGCACAGAGCCCCAGATTTTATGTTGTCCTGGAGAGCTTGCAGAGCACTGGGGAAAGGCAGGCAGAGAATTCCCTGCTAGCACCTTCTCTGTGCCTGGGAAGCAGAAGTGTTCACATTGCTTCGCAAGAATCGCTTTTGTGCAGAAAACACTAACACTTGTTCAGAAGGAAAGAAAGCACAGAGCCCCAGATTTTATGTTGTCCTGGAGAGCTTGCAGAGCACTGGGGAAAGGCAGGCAGAGAATTCCCTGCTAGCACCTTCTCTGTGCCTGTTCACATTGCTTCGCAGAATCGCTTTTGTGCAGAAAACAGTAACACTTGTTCAGAAGGAAAGAAAGCACAGAGCCCCAGATTCTATGTTGTCCTGGAGAGCTTGCAGAGCACTGGGGAAAGGCAGGCAGAGAATTCCCTGCTAGCACCTTCTCTGTGCCTGGGAAGCAGAAGTGTTCACATTGCTTCGCAAGAATCACTTTTGTGCAGAAAACACTAACACTTGTTCAGAAGGAAAGAAAGCACAGAGCCCCAGATTCTATGTTGTCCTGGAGAGCTTGCAGAGCACTGGGGAAAGGCAGGCAGAGAATTCCCTGCTAGCACCTTCTCTGTGCCTGGGAAGCAGAAGTGTTCACATTGCTTCGCAAGAATCGCTTTTGTGCAGAAAACAGTAACACTTGTTCAGAAGGAAAGAAAGCACAGAGCCCCAGATTTTATGTTGTCCTGGAGAGCTTGCAGAGCACTGGGGAAAGGCAGGCAGAGAATTCCCTGCTAGCACCTTCTCTGTGCCTGTTCACATTGCTTCGCAGAATCGCTTTTGTGCAGAAAACAGTAACACTTGTTCAGAAGGAAAGAAAGCACAGAGCCCCAGATTCTATGTCGTCCTGGAGAGGTTGCAGAGCACTGGGGAAAGGCAGGCAGAGAATTCCCTGCTAGCACCTTCTCTGTGCCTGGGAAGCAGAAGTGTTCACATTGCTTCGCAAGAATTGCTTTTGTGCAGAAAACACTAACACTTGTTCAGAAGGAAAGAAAGCACAGAGCCCCAGATTTTATGTTGTCCTGGAGAGCTTGCAGAGCACTGGGGAAAGGCAGGCAGAGAATTCCCTGCTAGCACCTTCTCTGTGCCTGGGAAGCAGAAGTGTTCACATTGCTTCGCAAGAATCGCTTTTGTGCAGAAAACACTAACACTTGTTCAGAAGGAAAGAAAGCACAGAGCCCCAGATTTTATGTTGTCCTGGAGAGCTTGCAGAGCACTGGGGAAAGGCAGGCAGAGAATTCCCTGCTAGCACCTTCTCTGTGCCTGTTCACATTGCTTCGCAGAATCGCTTTTGTGCAGAAAACAGTAACACTTGTTCAGAACGAAAGAAAGCACAGAGCCCCAGATTCTATGTTGTCCTGGAGAGCTTGCAGAGCACTGGGGAAAGGCAGGCAGAGAATTCCCTGCTAGCACCTTCTCTTTGCCTGTTCACATTGCTTCGCAGAATCGCTTTTGTGCAGAAAACACTAACACTTGTTCAGAAGGAAAGAAAGCACAGAGCCCCAGATTCTATGTTGTCCTGGAGAGCTTGCAGAGCACTGGGGAAAGGCAGGCAGAGAATTCCCTGCTAGCACCTTCTCTGTGCCTGGGAAGCAGAAGTGTTCACATTGCTTCGCAAGAATCGCTTTTGTGCAGAAAACAGTAACACTTGTTCAGAAGGAAAGAAAGCACAGAGCCCCAGATTCTATGTTGTCCTGGAGAGCTTGCAGAGCACTGGGGAAAGGCAGGCAGAGAATTCCCTGCTAGCACCTTCTCTGTGCCTGGGAAGCAGAAGTGTTCACATTGCTTCGCATAATCGCTTTTGTGCAGAAAACAGTAACACTTGTTCAGAACGAAAGACAGCACAGAGCCCCAGATTTTATGTTGTCCTGGAGAGCTTGCAGAGCACTGGGGAAAGGCAGGCAGAGAATTCCCTGCTAGCACCTTCTCTGTGCCTGTTCACATTGCTTCGCAGAATCGCTTTTGTGCAGAAAACAGTAACACTTGTTCAGAACGAAAGAAAGCACAGAGCCCCAGATTCTATGTTGTCCTGGAGAGCTTGCAGAGCACTGGGGAAAGGCAGGCAGAGAATTCCCTGCTAGTACCTTCTCTGTGCCTGGGAAGCAGAAGTGTTCACATTGCTTCGCAGAATCGCTTTTGTGCAGAAAACAGTAACACTTGTTCAGAAGGAAGGAAAGCACAGAGCCCCAGATTTTATGTTGTCCTGGAGAGCTTGCAGAGCACTGGGGAAAGGCAGGCAGAGAATTCCCTGATAGCACCTTCTCTGTGCCTGGGAAGCAGAAGTGTTCACATTGCTTCGCAAGAATCGCTTTTGTGCAGAAAACACTAACACTTGTTCAGAAGGAAAGAAAGCACAGAGCCCCAGATTTTATGTTGTCCTGGAGAGCTTGCAGAGCACTGGGGAAAGGCAGGCAGAGAATTCCCTGCTGGCACCTTCTCTGTGCCTGTTCACATTGCTTCGCAGAATCGCTTTTGTGCAGAAAACAGTAACACTTGTTCAGAACGAAAGAAAGCACAGAGCCCCAGATTCTATGTTGTCCTGGAGAGCTTGCAGAGCACTGGGGAAAGGCAGGCAGAGAATTCCCTGCTAGCACCTTCTCTGTGCCTGGGAAGCAGAAGTGTTCACATTGCTTCGCAAGAATCGCTTTTGTGCAGAAAACAATAACACTTGTTCAGAAGAAAAGAAAGCACAGAGCCCCAGATTTTATGTTGTCCTGGAGAGCTTGCAGAGCACTGGGGAAAGGCAGGCAGAGAATTCCCTGCTAGCACCTTCTCTGTGCCTGGGAAGCAGAAGTGTTCACATTGCTTCGCAGAATCGCTTTTGTGCAGAAAACAGTAACACTTGTTCAGAACGAAAGAAAGCACAGAGCCCCAGATTCTATGTTGTCTTGGAGACCTTGCAGAGCACTGGGGAAAGGCAGGCAGAGAATTCCCTGATAGCACCTTCTCTGTGCCTGTTCACATTGCTTCGCAGAATCGCTTTTGTGCAGAAAACATTAACACTTGTTCAGAAGGAAAGAAAGCACAGAGCCCCAGATTCTATGTTGTCCTGGAGAGCTTGCAGAGCACTGGGGAAAGGCAGGCAGAGAATTCCCTGCTAGCACCTTCTCTGTGCCTGGGAAGCAGAAGTGTTCACATTGCTTCGCATAATCGCTTTTGTGCAGAAAACAGTAACACTTGTTCAGAAGGAAAGAAAGCACAGAGCCCCAGATTTTATGTTGTCCTGGAGAGCTTGCAGAGCACTGGGGAAAGGCAGGCAGAGAATTCCCTGATAGCACCTTCTCTGTGCCTGTTCACATTGCTTCGCAGAATCGCTTTTGTGCAGAAAACAGTAACACTTGTTCAGAAGGAAAGAAAGCACAGAGCCCCAGATTCTATGTTGTCCTGGAGAGGTTGCAGAG
Organism: Strix aluco; assembly: GCF_031877795.1. Taxonomy (NCBI): domain Eukaryota; kingdom Metazoa; phylum Chordata; class Aves; order Strigiformes; family Strigidae; genus Strix; species Strix aluco. The sequence goes on from NW_027436556.1 coordinate 1,742,796, forward strand.
CACTGGGGAAAGGCAGGCAGAGAATTCCCTGCTAGCACCTTCTCTGTGCCTGGGAAGCAGAAGTGTTCACATTGCTTCGCAAGAATAGTTTTTGTGCAGAAAACACTAACACTTGTTCAGAAGGAAAGAAAGCACAGAGCCCCAGATTTTATGTTGTCCTGGAGAGCTTGCAGAGCACTGGGGAAAGGCAGGCAGAGAATTCCCTGCTAGCACCTTCTCTGTGCCTGGGAAGCAGAAGTGTTCAAATTGCTTCGCAATAATCGCTTTTGTGCAGAAAACACTAACACTTGTTCAGAAGGAAAGAAAGCACAGAGCCCCAGATTTTATGTTGTCCTGGAGAGCTTGCAGAGCACTGGGGAAAGGCAGGCAGAGAATTCCCTGCTAGCACCTTCTCTGTGCCTGTTCACATTGCTTCGCAGAATCGCTTTTGTGCAGAAAACAGTAACACTTGTTCAGAAGGAAGGAAAGCACAGAGCCCCAGATTTTATGTTGTCCTGGAGAGCTTGCAGAGCACTGGGGAAAGGCAGGCAGAGAATTCCCTGATAGCACCTTCTCTGTGCCTGGGAAGCAGAAGTGTTCACATTGCTTCGCAAGAATCGCTTTTGTGCAGAAAACACTAACACTTGTTCAGAAGGAAAGAAAGCACAGAGCCCCAGATTTTATGTTGTCCTGGAGAGCTTGCAGAGCACTGGGGAAAGGCAGGCAGAGAATTCCCTGCTGGCACCTTCTCTGTGCCTGTTCACATTGCTTCGCATAATCGCTTTTGTGCAGAAAACAGTAACACTTGTTCAGAACGAAAGACAGCACAGAGCCCCAGATTCTATGTTGTCCTGGAGAGCTTGCAGAGCACTGGGGAAAGGCAGGCAGAGAATTCCCTGCTAGCACCTTCTCTGTGCCTGGGAAGCAGAAGTGTTCACATTGCTTCGCAAGAATCGCTTTTGTGCAGAAAACTATAACACTTGTTCAGAAGGAAAGAAAGCACAGAGCCCCAGATTTTATGTTGTCCTGGAGAGCTTGCAGAGCACTGGGGAAAGGCAGGCAGAGAATTCCCTGCTGGCACCTTCTCTGTGCCTGTTCACATTGCTTCGCAGAATCGCTTTTGTGCAGAAAACAGTAACACTTGTTCAGAACGAAAGAAAGCACAGAGCCCCAGATTCTATGTTGTCCTGGAGAGCTTGCAGAGCACTGGGGAAAGGCAGGCAGAGAATTCCCTGCTAGCACCTTCTCTGTGCCTGGGAAGCAGAAGTGTTCACATTGCTTCGCAAGAATCGCTTTTGTGCAGAAAACAATAACACTTGTTCAGAAGAAAAGAAAGCACAGAGCCCCAGATTTTATGTTGTCCTGGAGAGCTTGCAGAGCACTGGGGAAAGGCAGGCAGAGAATTCCCTGCTAGCACCTTCTCTGTGCCTGGGAAGCAGAAGTGTTCACATTGCTTCGCAGAATCGCTTTTGTGCAGAAAACAGTAACACTTGTTCAGAACGAAAGAAAGCACAGAGCCCCAGATTCTATGTTGTCTTGGAGACCTTGCAGAGCACTGGGGAAAGGCAGGCAGAGAATTCCCTGATAGCACCTTCTCTGTGCCTGTTCACATTGCTTCGCAGAATCGCTTTTGTGCAGAAAACATTAACACTTGTTCAGAAGGAAAGAAAGCACAGAGCCCCAGATTCTATGTTGTCCTGGAGAGCTTGCAGAGCACTGGGGAAAGGCAGGCAGAGAATTCCCTGCTAGCACCTTCTCTGTGCCTGGGAAGCAGAAGTGTTCACATTGCTTCGCATAATCGCTTTTGTGCAGAAAACAGTAACACTTGTTCAGAAGGAAAGAAAGCACAGAGCCCCAGATTTTATGTTGTCCTGGAGAGCTTGCAGAGCACTGGGGAAAGGCAGGCAGAGAATTCCCTGATAGCACCTTCTCTGTGCCTGTTCACATTGCTTCGCAGAATCGCTTTTGTGCAGAAAACAGTAACACTTGTTCAGAAGGAAAGAAAGCACAGAGCCCCAGATTCTATGTTGTCCTGGAGAGGTTGCAGAGCACTGGGGAAAGGCAGGCAGAGAATTCCCTGCTAGCACCTTCTCTGTGCCTGGGAAGCAGAAGTGTTCACATTGCTTCGCAAGAATAGTTTTTGTGCAGAAAACACTAACACTTGTTCAGAAGGAAAGAAAGCACAGAGCCCCAGATTTTATGTTGTCCTGGAGAGCTTGCAGAGCACTGGGGAAAGGCAGGCAGAGAATTCCCTGCTAGCACCTTCTCTGTGCCTGGGAAGCAGAAGTGTTCAAATTGCTTCGCAATAATCGCTTTTGTGCAGAAAACACTAACACTTGTTCAGAAGGAAAGAAAGCACAGAGCCCCAGATTTTATGTTGTCCTGGAGAGCTTGCAGAGCACTGGGGAAAGGCAGGCAGAGAATTCCCTGCTAGCACCTTCTCTGTGCCTGTTCACATTGCTTCGCAGAATCGCTTTTGTGCAGAAAACAGTAACACTTGTTCAGAAGGAAAGAAAGCACAGAGCCCCAGATTCTATGTTGTCCTGGAGAGCTTGCAGAGCACTGGGGAAAGGCAGGCAGAGAATTCCCTGCTAGCACCTTCTCTGTGCCTGTTCACATTGCTTCGCAGAATCGCTTTTGTGCAGAAAACAGTAACACTTGTTCAGAAGGAAAGAAAGCACAGAGCCCCAGATTCTATGTTGTCCTGGAGAGCTTGCAGAGCACTGGGGAAAGGCAGGCAGAGAATTCCCTGCTAGCACCTTCTCTGTGCCTGGGAAGCAGAAGTGTTCACATTGCTTCGCAGAATCGCTTTTGTGCAGAAAACAATAACACTTGTTCAGAAGGAAGGAAAGCACAGAGCCCCAGATTTTATGTTGTCCTGGAGAGCTTGCAGAGCACTGGGGAAAGGCAGGCAGAGAATTCCCTGCTAGCACCTTCTCTGTGCATGGGAAGCAGAAGTGTTCACATTGCTTCGCAGAATCGCTTTTCTGCAGAAAACAGTAACACTTGTTCAGAACGAAAGAAAGCACAGAGCCCCAGATTCTATGTTGTCCTGGAGAGCTTGCAGAGCACTGGGGAAAGGCTGGCAGAGAGTTCCCTGATAGCACCTTCTCTGTGCCTGTTCACATTGCTTCGCAGAATCGCTTTTGTGCAGAAAACAGTAACACTTGTTCAGAACGAAAGAAAGCACAGAGCCCCAGATTCTATGTTGTCTTGGAGAGCTTGCAGAGCACTGGGGAAAGGCAGGCAGAGAATTCCCCGCTGGCACCTTCTCTGTGCCTGTTCACATTGCTTCGCAGAATCGCTTTTGTGCAGAAAACAGTAACACTTGTTCAGAAGGAAAGAAAGCACAGAGCCCCAGATTTTATGTTGTCCTGGAGAGCTTGCAGAGCACTGGGGAAAGGCAGGCAGAGAATTCCCTGCTAGCACCTTCTCTGTGCCTGGGAAGCAGAAGTGTTCACATTGCTTCGCAGAATCGCTTTTGTGCAGAAAACAGTAACACTTGTTCAGAACGAAAGAAAGCACAGAGCCCCAGATTCTATGTTGTCTTGGAGAGCTTGCAGAGCACTGGGGAAAGGCAGGCAGAGAATTCCCTGATAGCACCTTCTCTGTGCCTGTTCACATTGCTTCGCAGAATCGCTTTTGTGCAGAAAACAATAACACTTGTTCAGAAGGAAAGAAAGCACAGAGCCCCAGATTTTATGTTGTCCTGGAGAGCTTGCAGAGCACTGGGGAAAGGCAGGCAGAGAATTCCCTGATAGCACCTTCTCTGTGCCTGGGAAGCAGAAGTGTTCACATTGCTTCGCAAGAATCGCTTTTGTGCAGAAAACAGTAACACTTGTTCAGAACGAAAGAAAGCACAGAGCCCCAGATTCTATGTTGTCTTGGAGAGCTTGCAGAGCACTGGGGAAAGGCTGGCAGAGAGTTCCCTGATAGCACCTCTCTGTGCCTGTTCACATTGCTTCGCAGAATCGCTTTTGTGCAGAAAACACTAACACTTGTTCAGAAGGAAAGAAAGCACAGAGCCCCAGATTCTATGTTGTCCTGGAGAGCTTGCAGAGCACTGGGGAAAGGCAGGCAGAGAATTCCCTGCTAGCACCTTCTCTGTGCCTGGGAAGCAGAAGTGTTCACATTGCTTCGCAAGAATCGCTTTTGTGCAGGAAACACTAACACTTGTTCAGAAGGAAAGAAAGCACAGAGCCCCAGATTTTATGTTGTCCTGGAGAGCTTGCAGAGCACTGGGGAAAGGCAGGCAGAGAATTCCCTGCTGGCACCTTCTCTGTGCCTGTTCACATTGCTTCGCAGAATCGCTTTTGTGCAGAAAACAGTAACACTTGTTCAGAACGAAAGAAAGCACAGAGCCCCAGATTTTATGTTGTCCTGGAGAGCTTGCAGAGCACTGGGGAAAGGCAGGCAGAGAATTCCCTGCTAGCACCTTCTCTGTGCCTGTTCACATTGCTTCGCAGAATCGCTTTTGTGCAGAAAACAGTAACACTTGTTCAGAACGAAAGAAAGCACAGAGCCCCAGATTCTATGTTGTCCTGGAGAGTTTGCAGAGCACTGGGGAAAGGCAGGCAGAGAATTCCCTGCTAGCACCTTCTCTGTGCCTGGGAAGCAGAAGTGTTCACATTGCTTCGCAAGAATCGCTTTTGTGCAGAAAACAGTAACACTTGTTCAGAACGAAAGAAAGCACAGAGCCCCAGATTTTATGTTGTCTTGGAGAGCTTGCAGAGCACTGGGGAAAGGCAGGCAGAGAATTCCCTGCTAGCACCTTCTCTGTGCCTGTTCACATTGCTTCGCAGAATCGCTTTTGTGCAGAAAACAGTAACACTTGTTCAGAAGGAAAGAAAGCACAGAGCCCCAGATTCTATGTTGTCCTGGAGAGCTTGCAGAGCACTGGGGAAAGGCAGGCAGAGAATTCCCTGCTAGCACCTTCTCTGTGCCTGGGAAGCAGAAGTGTTCACATTGCTTCGCATAATCGCTTTTGTGCAGAAAACAGTAACACTTGTTCAGAACGAAAGAAAGCACAGAGCCCCAGATTCTATGTTGTCCTGGAGAGCTTGCAGAGCACTGGGGAAAGGCAGGCAGAGAATTCCCTGCTAGCACCTTCTCTGTGCCTGTTCACATTGCTTCGCAGAATCGCTTTTGTGCAGAAAACAGTAACACTTGTTCAGAACGAAAGAAAGCACAGAGCCCCAGATTCTATGTTGTCCTGGAGAGGTTGCAGAGCACTGGGGAAAGGCAGGCAGAGAATTCCCTGCTAGCACCTTCTCTGTGCCTGGGAAGCAGAAGTGTTCACATTGCTTCGCAAGAATCGCTTTTGTGCAGAAAACACTAACACTTGTTCAGAAGGAAAGAAAGCACAGAGCCCCAGATTTTATGTTGTCCTGGAGAGCTTGCAGAGCACTGGGGAAAGGCAGGCAGAGAATTCCCTGCTAGCACCTTCTCTGTGCCTGGGAAGCAGAAGTGTTCAAATTGCTTCGCAAGAATCGCTTTTGTGCAGAAAACACTAACACTTGTTCAGAAGGAAAGAAAGCACAGAGCCCCAGATTCTATGTTGTCCTGGAGAGCTTGCAGAGCACTGGGGAAAGGCAGGCAGAGAATTCCCTGCTAGCACCTTCTCTGTGCCTGTTCACATTGCTTCGCAGAATCGCTTTTGTGCAGAAAACAGTAACACTTGTTCAGAAGGAAAGAAAGCACAGAGCCCCAGATTCTATGTTGTCCTGGAGAGCTTGCAGAGCACTGGGGAAAGGCAGGCAGAGAATTCCCTGCTAGCACCTTATCTGTGCCTGTTCACATTGCTTCGCAGAATCGCTTTTGTGCAGAAAACACTAACACTTGTTCAGAACGAAAGAAAGCACAGAGCCCCAGATTCTATGTTGTCCTGGAGAGCTTGCAGAGCACTGGGGAAAGGCAGGCAGAGAATTCCCTGCTAGCACCTTCTCTGTGCCTGGGAAGCAGAAGTGTTCACATTGCTTCGCAAGAATCGCTTTTGTGCAGAAAACACTAACACTTGTTCAGAAGGAAAGAAAGCACAGAGCCCCAGATTTTATGTTGTCCTGGAGAGCTTGCAGAGCACTGGGGAAAGGCAGGCAGAGAATTCCCTGCTGGCACCTTCTCTGTGCCTGTTCACATTGCTTCGCAGAATCGCTTTTGTGCAGAAAACAGTAACACTTGTTCAGAACGAAAGAAAGCACAGAGCCCCAGATTCTATGTTGTCCTGGAGAGCTTGCAGAGCACTGGGGAAAGGCAGGCAGAGAATTCCCTGCTAGCACCTTCTCTGTGCCTGGGAAGCAGAAGTGTTCACATTGCTTCGCAAGAATCGCTTTTGTGCAGAAAACAGTAACACTTGTTCAGAAGGAAAGAAAGCACAGAGCCCCAGATTTTATGTTGTCCTGGAGAGCTTGCAGAGCACTGGGGAAAGGCAGGCAGAGAATTCCCTGCTAGCACCTTCTCTGTGCCTGTTCACATTGCTTCGCAGAATCGCTTTTGTGCAGAAAACAGTAACACTTGTTCAGAAGGAAAGAAAGCACAGAGCCCCAGATTCTATGTTGTCCTGGAGAGCTTGCAGAGCACTGGGGAAAGGCAGGCAGAGAATTCCCTGCTAGCACCTTCTCTGTGCCTGTTCACATTGCTTCGCAGAATCGCTTTTGTGCAGAAAACAGTAACACTTGTTCAGAAGGAAAGAAAGCACAGAGCCCCAGATTCTATGTTGTCCTGGAGAGCTTGCAGAGCACTGGGGAAAGGCAGGCAGAGAATTCCCTGCTAGCACCTTCTCTGTGCATGGGAAGCAGAAGTGTTCACATTGCTTCGCAAGACTCGCTTTTGTGCAGAAAACACTAACACTTGTTCAGAAGGAAAGAAAGCACAGAGCCCCAGATTTTATGTTGTCCTGGAGAGCTTGCAGAGCACTGGGGAAAGGCAGGCAGAGAATTCCCTGCTGGCACCTTCTCTGTGCCTGTTCACATTGCTTCGCAGAATCGCTTTTGTGCAGAAAACAGTAACACTTGTTCAGAACGAAAGAAAGCACAGAGCCCCAGATTCTATGTTGTCCTGGAGAGCTTGCAGAGCACTGGGGAAAGGCAGGCAGAGAATTCCCTGCTAGCACCGTCTCTGTGCCTGGGAAGCAGAAGTGTTCACATTGCTTCGCAAGAATCGCTTTTGTGCAGAAAACAGTAACACTTGTTCAGAAGGAAAGAAAGCATAGAGCCCCAGATTTTATATTGTCCTGGAGAGCTTGCAGAGCACTGGGGAAAGGCAGGCAGAGAATTCCCTGCTGGCACCTTCTCTGTGCCTGTTCACATTGCTTCGCAGAATCGCTTTTGTGCAGAAAACAGTAACACTTGTTCAGAAGGAAAGAAAGCACAGAGCCCCAGATTCTATGTTGTCCTGGAGAGCTTGCAGAGCACTGGGGAAAGGCAGGCAGAGAATTCCCTGCTAGCACCTTCTCTGTGCCTGTTCACATTGCTTCGCAGAATCGCTTTTGTGCAGAAAACAGTAACACTTGTTCAGAAGGAAAGAAAGCACAGAGCCCCAGATTCTATGTTGTCCTGGAGAGCTTGCAGAGCACTGGGGAAAGGCAGGCAGAGAATTCCCTGCTAGCACCTTCTCTGTGCCTGGGAAGCAGAAGTGTTCACATTGCTTCGCAGAATCGCTTTTGTGCAGAAAACAATAACACTTGTTCAGAACGAAAGAAAGCACAGAGCCCCAGATTTTATGTTGTCCTGGAGAGCTTGCAGAGCACTGGGGAAAGGCAGGCAGAGAATTCCCTGCTAGCACCTTCTCTGTGCATGGGAAGCAGAAGTGTTCACATTGCTTGGCAAGACTCGCTTTTGTGCAGAAAACACTAACACTTGTTCAGAAGGAAAGAAAGCACAGAGCCCCAGATTTTATGTTGTCCTGGAGAGCTTGCAGAGCACTGGGGAAAGGCAGGCAGAGAATTCCCTGATAGCACCTTCTCTGTGCCTGGGAAGCAGAAGTGTTCACATTGCTTCGCAGAATCGCTTTTGTGCAGAAAACAGTAACACTTGTTCAGAAGGAAAGAAAGCACAGAGCCCCAGATTCTATGTTGTCCTGGAGAGCTTGCAGAGCACTGGGGAAAGGCAGGCAGAGAATTCCCTGCTAGCACCTTCTCTGTGCATGGGAAGCAGAAGTGTTCACATTGCTTCGCAAGACTCGCTTTTGTGCAGAAAACACTAACACTTGTTCAGAACGAAAGACAGCACAGAGCCCCAGATTTTATGTTGTCCTGGAGAGCTTGCAGAGCACTGGGGAAAGGCAGGCAGAGAATTCCCTGCTGGCACCTTCTCTGTGCCTGTTCACATTGCTTCGCAGAATCGCTTTTGTGCAGAAAACAGTAACACTTGTTCAGAACGAAAGAAAGCACAGAGCCCCAGATTCTATGTTGTCCTGGAGAGCTTGCAGAGCACTGGGGAAAGGCAGGCAGAGAATTCCCTGCTAGCACCGTCTCTGTGCCTGGGAAGCAGAAGTGTTCACATTGCTTCGCAAGAATCGCTTTTGTGCAGAAAACAGTAACACTTGTTCAGAAGGAAAGAAAGCATAGAGCCCCAGATTTTATATTGTCCTGGAGAGCTTGCAGAGCACTGGGGAAAGGCAGGCAGAGAATTCCCTGCTGGCACCTTCTCTGTGCCTGTTCACATTGCTTCGCAGAATCGCTTTTGTGCAGAAAACAGTAACACTTGTTCAGAAGGAAAGAAAGCACAGAGCCCCAGATTCTATGTTGTCCTGGAGAGCTTGCAGAGCACTGGGGAAAGGCAGGCAGAGAATTCCCTGCTAGCACCTTCTCTGTGCCTGTTCACATTGCTTCGCAGAATCGCTTTTGTGCAGAAAACAGTAACACTTGTTCAGAACGAAAGAAAGCACAGAGCCCCAGATTCTATGTTGTCCTGGAGAGCTTGCAGAGCACTGGGGAAAGGCAGGCAGAGAATTCCCTGCTAGCACCTTCTCTGTGCCTGGGAAGCAGAAGTGTTCACATTGCTTCGCAGAATCGCTTTTGTGCAGAAAACAATAACACTTGTTCAGAAGGAAGGAAAGCACAGAGCCCCAGATTTTATGTTGTCCTGGAGAGCTTGCAGAGCACTGGGGAAAGGCAGGCAGAGAATTCCCTGCTGGCACCTTCTCTGTGCCTGTTCACATTGCTTCGCAGAATCGCTTTTGTGCAGAAAACAGTAACACTTGTTCAGAACGAAAGAAAGCACAGAGCCCCAGATTCTATGTTGTCCTGGAGAGCTTGCAGAGCACTGGGGAAAGGCAGGCAGAGAATTCCCTGCTAGCACCGTCTCTGTGCCTGGGAAGCAGAAGTGTTCACATTGCTTCGCAAGAATCGCTTTTGTGCAGAAAACAGTAACACTTGTTCAGAAGGAAAGAAAGCATAGAGCCCCAGATTTTATATTGTCCTGGAGAGCTTGCAGAGCACTGGGGAAAGGCAGGCAGAGAATTCCCTGCTGGCACCTTCTCTGTGCCTGTTCACATTGCTTCGCAGAATCGCTTTTGTGCAGAAAACAGTAACACTTGTTCAGAAGGAAAGAAAGCACAGAGCCCCAGATTCTATGTTGTCCTGGAGAGCTTGCAGAGCACTGGGGAAAGGCAGGCAGAGAATTCCCTGCTAGCACCTTCTCTGTGCCTGTTCACATTGCTTCGCAGAATCGCTTTTGTGCAGAAAACAGTAACACTTGTTCAGAAGGAAAGAAAGCACAGAGCCCCAGATTCTATGTTGTCCTGGAGAGCTTGCAGAGCACTGGGGAAAGGCAGGCAGAGAATTCCCTGCTAGCACCTTCTCTGTGCCTGGGAAGCAGAAGTGTTCACATTGCTTCGCAGAATCGCTTTTGTGCAGAAAACAATAACACTTGTTCAGAAGGAAGGAAAGCATAGAGCCCCAGATTTTATGTTGTCCTGGAGAGCTTGCAGAGCACTGGGGAAAGGCAGGCAGAGAATTCCCTGATAGCACCTTCTCTGTGCCTGTTCACATTGCTTCGCAGAATCGCTTTTGTGCAGAAAACAGTAACACTTGTTCAGAAGGAAAGAAAGCACAGAGCCCCAGATTCTATGTTGTCCTGGAGAGGTTGCAGAGCACTGGGGAAAGGCAGGCAGAGAATTCCCTGCTAGCACCTTCTCTGTGCCTGGGAAGCAGAAGTGTTCACATTGCTTCGCAAGAATCGCTTTTGTGCAGAAAACACTAACACTTGTTCAGAAGGAAAGAAAGCACAGAGCCCCAGATTTTATGTTGTCCTGGAGAGCTTGCAGAGCACTGGGGAAAGGCAGGCAGAGAATTCCCTGATAGCACCTTCTCTGTGCCTGGGAAGGAGAAGTGTTCACATTGCTTCGCAGAATCGCTTTTGTGCAGAAAACACTAACACTTGTTCAGAAGGAAAGAAAGCACAGAGCCCCAGATTCTATGTTGTCTTGGAGAGCTTGCAGAGCACTGGGGAAAGGCAGGCAGAGAATTCCCTGCTAGCACCTTCTCTGTGCCTGTTCACATTGCTTCGCAGAATCGCTTTTGTGCAGAAAACAGTAACACTTGTTCAGAAGGAAAGAAAGCACAGAGCCCCAGATTCTATGTTGTCCTGGAGAGCTTGCAGAGCACTGGGGAAAGGCAGGCAGAGAATTCCCTGCTAGCACCTTCTCTGTGCCTGTTCACATTGCTTCGCAGAATCGCTTTTGTGCAGAAAACAGTAACACTTGTTCAGAAGGAAAGAAAGCACAGAGCCCCAGATTCTATGTTGTCCTGGAGAGCTTGCAGAGCACTGGGGAAAGGCAGGCAGAGAATTCCCTGCTAGCACCTTCTCTGTGCCTGGGAAGCAGAAGTGTTCACATTGCTTCGCAAGACTCGCTTTTGTGCAGAAAACACTAACACTTGTTCAGAAGGAAAGAAAGCACAGAGCCCCAGATTTTATGTTGTCCTGGAGAGCTTGCAGAGCACTGGGGAAAGGCAGGCAGAGAATTCCCTGCTGGCACCTTCTCTGTGCCTGTTCACATTGCTTCGCAGAATCGCTTTTGTGCAGAAAACAGTAACACTTGTTCAGAACGAAAGAAAGCACAGAGCCCCAGATTTTATGTTGTCCTGGAGAGCTTGCAGAGCACTGGGGAAAGGCAGGCAGAGAATTCCCTGCTAGCACCGTCTCTGTGCCTGGGAAGCAGAAGTGTTCACATTGCTTCGCAAGAATCGCTTTTGTGCAGAAAACAGTAACACTTGTTCAGAAGGAAAGAAAGCATAGAGCCCCAGATTTTATATTGTCCTGGAGAGCTTGCAGAGCACTGGGGAAAGGCAGGCAGAGAATTCCCTGCTGGCACCTTCTCTGTGCCTGTTCACATTGCTTCGCAGAATCGCTTTTGTGCAGAAAACAGTAACACTTGTTCAGAAGGAAAGAAAGCACAGAGCCCCAGATTCTATGTTGTCCTGGAGAGCTTGCAGAGCACTGGGGAAAGGCAGGCAGAGAATTCCCTGCTAGCACCTTCTCTGTGCCTGTTCACATTGCTTCGCAGAATCGCTTTTGTGCAGAAAACAGTAACACTTGTTCAGAAGGAAAGAAAGCACAGAGCCCCAGATTCTATGTTGTCCTGGAGAGCTTGCAGAGCACTGGGGAAAGGCAGGCAGAGAATTCCCTGCTAGCACCTTCTCTGTGCCTGGGAAGCAGAAGTGTTCACATTGCTTCGCAGAATCGCTTTTGTGCAGAAAACAATAACACTTGTTCAGAAGGAAGGAAAGCACAGAGCCCCAGATTTTATGTTGTCCTGGAGAGCTTGCAGAGCACTGGGGAAAGGCAGGCAGAGAATTCCCTGCTAGCACCTTCTCTGTGCATGGGAAGCAGAAGTGTTCACATTGCTTGGCAAGACTCGCTTTTGTGCAGAAAACACTAACACTTGTTCAGAAGGAAAGAAAGCACAGAGCCCCAGATTTTATGTTGTCCTGGAGAGCTTGCAGAGCACTGGGGAAAGGCAGGCAGAGAATTCCCTGCTGGCACCTTCTCTGTGCCTGTTCACATTGCTTCGCAGAATCGCTTTTGTGCAGAAAACAGTAACACTTGTTCAGAACGAAAGAAAGCACAGAGCCCCAGATTCTATGTTGTCCTGGAGAGCTTGCAGAGCACTGGGGAAAGGCAGGCAGAGAATTCCCTGCTAGCACCTTCTCTGTGCCTGGGAAGCAGAAGTGTTCACATTGCTTCGCAAGAATCGCTTTTGTGCAGAAAACAGTAACACTTGTTCAGAAGGAAAGAAAGCACAGAGCCCCAGATTTTATGTTGTCCTGGAGAGCTTGCAGAGCACTGGGGAAAGGCAGGCAGAGAATTCCCTGCTGGCACCTTCTCTGTGCCTGTTCACATTGCTTCGCAGAATCGCTTTTGTGCAGAAAACAGTAACACTTGTTCAGAAGGAAAGAAAGCACAGAGCCCCAGATTCTATGTTGTCCTGGAGAGCTTGCAGAGCACTGGGGAAAGGCAGGCAGAGAATTCCCTGCTAGCACCTTCTCTGTGCCTGGGAAGCAGAAGTGTTCACATTGCTTCGCAAGAATCGCTTTTGTGCAGAAAACACTAACACTTGTTCAGAAGGAAAGAAAGCACAGAGCCCCAGATTTTATGTTGTCTTGGAGAGCTTGCAGAGCACTGGGGAAAGGCTGGCAGAGAGTTCCCTGCTAGCACCTTCTCTGTGCCTGTTCACATTGCTTCGCAGAATCGCTTTTGTGCAGAAAACAGTAACACTTGTTCAGAACGAAAGAAAGCACAGAGCCCCAGATTCTATGTTGTCTTGGAGAGCTTGCAGAGCACTGGGGAAAGGCTGGCAGAGAGTTCCCTGCTAGCACCTTCTCTGTGCCTGGGAAGCAGAAGTGTTCACATTGCTTCGCAAGAATCGCTTTTGTGCAGAAAACACTAACACTTGTTCAGAAGGAAAGAAAGCACAGAGCCCCAGATTTTATGTTGTCCTGGAGAGCTTGCAGAGCACTGGGGAAAGGCAGGCAGAGAATTCCCTGATAGCACCTTCTCTGTGCCTGGGAAGCAGAAGTGTTCACATTGCTTCGCATAATCGCTTTTGTGCAGAAAACAGTAACACTTGTTCAGAACGAAAGACAGCACAGAGCCCCAGATTCTATGTTGTCTTGGAGAGCTTGCAGAGCACTGGGGAAAGGCTGGCAGAGAGTTCCCTGATAGCACCTTCTCTGTGCCTGTTCACATTGCTTCGCAGAATCGCTTTTGTGCAGAAAACAGTAACACTTGTTCAGAACGAAAGAAAGCACAGAGCCCCAGATTCTATGTTGTCTTGGAGAGCTTGCAGAGCACTGGGGAAAGGCTGGCAGAGAGTTCCCTGATAGCACCTTCTCTGTGCCTGTTCACATTGCTTCGCAGAATCGCTTTTGTGCAGAAAACAGTAACACTTGTTCAGACGGAAAGAAAGCACAGAGCCCCAGATTCTATGTTGTCCTGGAGAGCTTGCAGAGCACTGGGGAAAGGCAGGCAGAGAATTCGCTGCTAGCACCTTCTCTGTGCCTGGGAAGCAGAAGTGTTCACATTGCTTCGCAAGAATCGCTTTTGTGCAGAAAACACTAACACTTGTTCAGAAGGAAAGAAAGCACAGAGCCCCAGATTTTATGTTGTCCTGGAGAGCTTGCAGAGCACTGGGGAAAGGCAGGCAGAGAATTCCCTGCTGGCACCTTCTCTGTGCCTGTTCACATTGCTTCGCAGAATCGCTTTTGTGCAGAAAACAGTAACACTTGTTCAGAACGAAAGAAAGCACAGAGCCCCAGATTCTATGTTGTCCTGGAGAGCTTGCAGAGCACTGGGGAAAGGCAGGCAGAGAATTCCTTGCTAGCACCTTCTCTGTGCCTGGGAAGCAGAAGTGTTCACATTGCTTCGCAAGAATCGCTTTTGTGCAGAAAACACTAACACTTGTTCAGAAGGAAAGAAAGCACAGAGCCCCAGATTCTATGTTGTCCTGGAGAGCTTGCAGAGCACTGGGGAAAGGCAGGCAGAGAATTCCCTGCTAGCACCTTCTCTGTGCCTGTTCACATTGCTTCGCAGAATCGCTTTTGTGCAGAAAACAGTAACACTTGTTCAGAACGAAAGAAAGCACAGAGCCCCAGATTTTATGTTGTCCTGGAGAGCTTGCAGAGCACTGGGGAAAGGCAGGCAGAGAATTCCCTGATAGCACCTTCTCTGTGCCTGGGAAGCAGAAGTGTTCACATTGCTTCGCAAGAATTGCTTTTGTGCAGAAAACAGTAACACTTGTTCAGAACGAAAGAAAGCACAGAGCCCCAGATTTTATGTTGTCTTGGAGAGCTTGCAGAGCACTGGGGAAAGGCAGGCAGAGAATTCCCTGATAGCACCTTCTCTGTGCCTGTTCACATTGCTTCGCAGAATCGCTTTTGTGCAGAAAACAGTAACACTTGTTCAGAACGAAAGAAAGCACAGAGCCCCAGATTCTATGTTGTCTTGGAGAGCTTGCAGAGCACTGGGGAAAGGCTGGCAGAGAGTTCCCTGCTAGCACCTTCTCTGTGCCTGTTCACATTGCTTCGCAGAATCGCTTTTGTGCAGAAAACAGTAACACTTGTTCAGAAGGAAAGAAAGCACAGAGCCCCAGATTCTATGTTGTCCTGGAGAGCTTGCAGAGCACTGGGGAAAGGCAGGCAGAGAATTCCCTGCTAGCACCTTCTCTGTGCCTGGGAAGCAGAAGTGTTCACATTGCTTCGCAAGAATCGCTTTTGTGCAGAAAACACTAACACTTGTTCAGAAGGAAAGAAAGCACAGAGCCCCAGATTCTATGTTGTCTTGGAGAGCTTGCAGAGCACTGGGGAAAGGCAGGCAGAGAATTCCCTGCTAGCACCTTCTCTGTGCCTGGGAAGCAGAAGTGTTCACATTGCTTCGCAAGAATCGCTTTTGTGCAGAAAACACTAACACTTGTTCAGAAGGAAAGAAAGCACAGAGTCCCAGATTCTATGTTGTCCTGGAGAGCTTGCAGAGCACTGGGGAAAGGCAGGCAGAGAATTCCCTGCTAGCACCTTCTCTGTGCCTGTTCACATTGCTTCGCAGAATCGCTTTTGTGCAGAAAACAGTAACACTTGTTCAGAAGGAAAGAAAGCACAGAGCCCCAGATTTTATGTTGTCCTGGAGAGCTTGCAGAGCACTGGGGAAAGGCAGGCAGAGAATTCCCTGCTGGCACCTTCTCTGTGCCTGTTCACATTGCTTCGCAGAATCGCTTTTGTGCAGAAAACAATAACACTTGTTCAGAAGGAAAGAAAGCACAGAGCCCCAGATTCTATGTTGTCCTGGAGAGCTTGCAGAGCACTGGGGAAAGGCAGGCAGAGAATTCCCTGCTAGCACCTTCTCTGTGCCTGGGAAGCAGAAGTGTTCACATTGCTTCGCAAGAATCGCTTTTGTGCAGAAAACACTAACACTTGTTCAGAAGGAAAGAAAGCACAGAGCCCCAGATTTTATGTTGTCCTGGAGAGCTTGCAGAGCACTGGGGAAAGGCAGGCAGAGAATTCCCTGATAGCACCTTCTCTGTGCCTGGGAAGCAGAAGTGTTCACATTGCTTCGCATAATCGCTTTTGTGCAGAAAACAGTAACACTTGTTCAGAACGAAAGACAGCACAGAGCCCCAGATTCTATGTTGTCTTGGAGAGCTTGCAGAGCACTGGGGAAAGGCTGGCAGAGAGTTCCCTGATAGCACCTTCTCTGTGCCTGTTCACATTGCTTCGCAGAATCGCTTTTGTGCAGAAAACAGTAACACTTGTTCAGAAGGAAAGAAAGCACAGAGCCCCAGATTCTATGTTGTCTTGGAGAGCTTGCAGAGCACTGGGGAAAGGCTGGCAGAGAGTTCCCTGCTAGCACCTTCTCTGTGCCTGTTCACATTGCTTCGCAGAATCGCTTTTGTGCAGAAAACAGTAACACTTGTTCAGAAGGAAAGAAAGCACAGAGCCCCAGATTCTATGTTGTCCTGGAGAGGTTGCAGAGCACTGGGGAAAGGCAGGCAGAGAATTCCCTGCTAGCACCTTCTCTGTGCCTGGGAAGCAGAAGTGTTCACATTGCTTCGCAAGAATCGCTTTTGTGCAGAAAACACTAACACTTGTTCAGAAGGAAAGAAAGCACAGAGCCCCAGATTTTATGTTGTCCTGGAGAGCTTGCAGAGCACTGGGGAAAGGCAGGCAGAGAATTCCCTGCTGGCACCTTCTCTGTGCCTGTTCACATTGCTTCGCAGAATCGCTTTTGTGCAGAAAACAGTAACACTTGTTCAGAACGAAAGAAAGCACAGAGCCCCAGATTCTATGTTGTCCTGGAGAGCTTGCAGAGCACTGGGGAAAGGCAGGCAGAGAATTCCTTGCTAGCACCTTCTCTGTGCCTGGGAAGCAGAAGTGTTCACATTGCTTCGCAAGAATCGCTTTTGTGCAGAAAACACTAACACTTGTTCAGAAGGAAAGAAAGCACAGAGCCCCAGATTCTATGTTGTCCTGGAGAGCTTGCAGAGCACTGGGGAAAGGCAGGCAGAGAATTCCCTGCTAGCACCTTCTCTGTGCCTGTTCACATTGCTTCGCATAATCGCTTTTGTGCAGAAAACAGTAACACTTGTTCAGAACGAAAGAAAGCACAGAGCCCCAGATTTTATGTTGTCCTGGAGAGCTTGCAGAGCACTGGGGAAAGGCAGGCAGAGAATTCCCTGCTAGCACCTTCTCTGTGCCTGTTCACATTGCTTCGCAGAATCGCTTTTGTGCAGAAAACAGTAACACTTGTTCAGAACGAAAGAAAGCACAGAGCCCCAGATTCTATGTTGTCCTGGAGAGTTTGCAGAGCACTGGGGAAAGGCAGGCAGAGAATTCCCTGCTAGCACCTTCTCTGTGCCTGGGAAGCAGAAGTGTTCACATTGCTTCGCAAGAATCGCTTTTGTGCAGAAAACAGTAACACTTGTTCAGAACGAAAGAAAGCACAGAGCCCCA
The DNA here is from genome assembly GCF_031877795.1 of Strix aluco. Classification (NCBI taxonomy): domain Eukaryota; kingdom Metazoa; phylum Chordata; class Aves; order Strigiformes; family Strigidae; genus Strix; species Strix aluco. The sequence continues at coordinate 1,759,711 of NW_027436556.1, forward strand.
GATTTTATGTTGTCTTGGAGAGCTTGCAGAGCACTGGGGAAAGGCAGGCAGAGAATTCCCTGATAGCACCTTCTCTGTGCCTGTTCACATTGCTTCGCAGAATCGCTTTTGTGCAGAAAACAGTAACACTTGTTCAGAACGAAAGAAAGCACAGAGCCCCAGATTCTATGTTGTCTTGGAGAGCTTGCAGAGCACTGGGGAAAGGCTGGCAGAGAGTTCCCTGATAGCACCTTCTCTGTGCCTGTTCACATTGCTTCGCAAGACTCGCTTTTGTGCAGAGAACAGTAACACTTGTTCAGAAGGAAAGAAAGCACAGAGCCCCAGATTCTATGTTGTCCTGGAGAGCTTGCAGAGCACTGGGGAAAGGCAGGCAGAGAATTCCCTGCTAGCACCTTCTCTGTGCCTGGGAAGCAGAAGTGTTCACATTGCTTCGCAAGAATCGCTTTTGTGCAGAAAACACTAACACTTGTTCAGAAGGAAAGAAAGCACAGAGCCCCAGATTTTATGTTGTCCTGGAGAGCTTGCAGAGCACTGGGGAAAGGCAGGCAGAGAATTCCCTGATAGCACCTTCTCTGTGCCTGTTCACATTGCTTCGCAGAATCGCTTTTGTGCAGAAAACATTAACACTTGTTCAGAAGGAAAGAAAGCACAGAGCCCCAGATTCTATGTTGTCCTGGAGAGCTTGCAGAGCACTGGGGAAAGGCAGGCAGAGAATTCCCTGCTAGCACCTTCTCTGTGCCTGGGAAGCAGAAGTGTTCACATTGCTTCGCAAGAATCGCTTTTGTGCAGAAAACAGTAACACTTGTTCAGAACGAAAGAAAGCACAGAGCCCCAGATTTTATGTTGTCTTGGAGAGCTTGCAGAGCACTGGGGAAAGGCAGGCAGAGAATTCCCTGCTAGCACCTTCTCTGTGCCTGGGAAGCAGAAGTGTTCACATTGCTTCGCAAGAATCGCTTTTGTGCAGAAAACACTAACACTTGTTCAGAAGGAAAGAAAGCACAGAGTCCCAGATTCTATGTTGTCCTGGAGAGCTTGCAGAGCACTGGGGAAAGGCAGGCAGAGAATTCCCTGCTAGCACCTTCTCTGTGCCTGTTCACATTGCTTCGCAGAATCGCTTTTGTGCAGAAAACAGTAACACTTGTTCAGAAGGAAAGAAAGCACAGAGCCCCAGATTCTATGTTGTCCTGGAGAGCTTGCAGAGCACTGGGGAAAGGCAGGCAGAGAATTCCCTGCTAGCACCTTCTCTGTGCCTGGGAAGCAGAAGTGTTCACATTGCTTCGCAAGAATCGCTTTTGTGCAGAAAACACTAACACTTGTTCAGAAGGAAAGAAAGCACAGAGTCCCAGATTCTATGTTGTCCTGGAGAGCTTGCAGAGCACTGGGGAAAGGCAGGCAGAGAATTCCCTGCTAGCACCTTCTCTGTGCCTGTTCACATTGCTTCGCAGAATCGCTTTTGTGCAGAAAACAGTAACACTTGTTCAGAAGGAAAGAAAGCACAGAGCCCCAGATTCTATGTTGTCCTGGAGAGCTTGCAGAGCACTGGGGAAAGGCAGGCAGAGAATTCCCTGCTAGCACCTTCTCTGTGCCTGTTCACATTGCTTCGCAGAATCGCTTTTGTGCAGAAAACACTAACACTTGTTCAGAAGGAAAGAAAGCACAGAGCCCCAGATTCTATGTTGTCCTGGAGAGCTTGCAGAGCACTGGGGAAAGGCAGGCAGAGAATTCCCTGCTAGCACCTTCTCTGTGCCTGGGAAGCAGAAGTGTTCACATTGCTTCGCAGAATCGCTTTTGTGCAGAAAACAATAACACTTGTTCAGAAGGAAAGAAAGCACAGAGCCCCAGATTCTATGTTGTCCTGGAGAGCTTGCAGAGCACTGGGGAAAGGCAGGCAGAGAATTCCCTGCTAGCACCTTCTCTGTGCCTGGGAAGCAGAAGTGTTCACATTGCTTCGCAAGAATCGCTTTTGTGCAGAAAACACTAACACTTGTTCAGAAGGAAAGAAAGCACAGAGCCCCAGATTTTATGTTGTCCTGGAGAGCTTGCAGAGCACTGGGGAAAGGCAGGCAGAGAATTCCCTGCTGGCACCTTCTCTGTGCCTGTTCACATTGCTTCGCAGAATCGCTTTTGTGCAGAAAACAGTAACACTTGTTCAGAACGAAAGAAAGCACAGAGCCCCAGATTCTATGTTGTCCTGGAGAGCTTGCAGAGCACTGGGGAAAGGCAGGCAGAGAATTCCCTGCTAGCACCTTCTCTGTGCCTGGGAAGCAGAAGTGTTCACATTGCTTCGCAAGAATCGCTTTTGTGCAGAAAACAGTAACACTTGTTCAGAAGGAAAGAAAGCACAGAGCCCCAGATTCTATGTTGTCCTGGAGAGCTTGCAGAGCACTGGGGAAAGGCAGGCAGAGAATTCCCTGATAGCACCTTCTCTGTGCCTGGGAAGCAGAATTGTTCACATTGCTTCGCAGAATCGCTTTTGTGCAGAAAACAGTAACACTTGTTCAGAAGGAAAGAAAGCACAGAGCCCCAGATTCTATGTTGTCTTGGAGAGCTTGCAGAGCACTGGGGAAAGGCTGGCAGAGAGTTCCCTAATAGCACCTTCTCTGTGCCTGTTCACATTGCTTCGCAAGAATCGCTTTTGTGCAGAAAACACTAACACTTGTTCAGAACGAAAGAAAGCACAGAGCCCCAGATTCTATGTTGTCTTGGAGAGCTTGCAGAGCACTGGGGAAAGGCTGGCAGAGAGTTCCCTGATAGCACCTTCTCTGTGCCTGTTCACATTGCTTCGCAGAATCGCTTTTGTGCAGAAAACAGTAACACTTGTTCAGAAGGAAAGAAAGCACAGAGCCCCAGATTTTATGTTGTCCTGGAGAGCTTGCAGAGCACTGGGGAAAGGCAGGCAGAGAATTCCCTGATAGCACCTTCTCTGTGCCTGGGAAGCAGAAGTGTTCACATTGCTTCGCAAGAATCGCTTTTGTGCAGAAAACACTAACACTTGTTCAGAAGGAAAGAAAGCACAGAGCCCCAGATTTTATGTTGTCCTGGAGAGCTTGCAGAGCACTGGGGAAAGGCAGGCAGAGAATTCCCTGCTGGCACCTTCTCTGTGCCTGTTCACATTGCTTCGCAGAATCGCTTTTGTGCAGAAAACAGTAACACTTGTTCAGAAGGAAAGAAAGCACAGAGCCCCAGATTCTATGTTGTCCTGGAGAGCTTGCAGAGCACTGGGGAAAGGCAGGCAGAGAATTCCCTGATAGCACCTTCTCTGTGCCTGGGAAGCAGAAGTTGTTCACATTGCTTCGCAAGAATCGCTTTTGTGCAGAAAACAGTAACACTTGTTCAGAACGAAAGAAAGCACAGAGCCCCAGATTTTATGTTGTCCTGGAGAGCTTGCAGAGCTCTGGGGAAAGGCAGGCAGAGAATTCCCTGCTAGCACCTTCTCTGTGCCTGTTCACATTGCTTCGCATAATCGCTTTTGTGCAGAAAACAGTAACACTTGTTCAGAAGGAAAGAAAGCACAGAGCCCCAGATTCTATGTTGTCCTGGAGAGCTTGCAGAGCACTGGGGAAAGGCAGGCAGAGAATTCCCTGCTAGCACCTTCTCTGTGCCTGGGAAGCAGAAGTGTTCACATTGCTTCGCATAATCGCTTTTGTGCAGAAAACAGTAACACTTGTTCAGAACGAAAGAAAGCACAGAGCCCCAGATTTTATGTTGTCCTGGAGAGCTTGCAGAGCACTGGGGAAAGGCAGGCAGAGAATTCCCTGCTAGCACCTTCTCTGTGCCTGGGAAGCAGAAGTGTTCAAATTGCTTCGCAAGAATCGCTTTTGTGCAGAAAACACTAACACTTGTTCAGAAGGAAAGAAAGCACAGAGCCCCAGATTTTATGTTGTCCTGGAGAGCTTGCAGAGCACTGGGGAAAGGCAGGCAGAGAATTCCCTGCTAGCACCTTCTCTGTGCCTGTTCACATTGCTTCGCAGAATCGCTTTTGTGCAGAAAACAGTAACACTTGTTCAGAAGGAAAGAAAGCACAGAGCCCCAGATTCTATGTTGTCCTGGAGAGCTTGCAGAGCACTGGGGAAAGGCAGGCAGAGAATTCCCTGATAGCACCTTCTCTGTGCCTGTTCACATTGCTTCGCAGAATCGCTTTTGTGCAGAAAACAGTAACACTTGTTCAGAAGGAAGGAAAGCACAGAGCCCCAGATTCTATGTTGTCCTGGAGAGCTTGCAGAGCACTGGGGAAAGGCAGGCAGAGAATTCCCTGCTAGCACCTTCTCTGTGCCTGTTCACATTGCTTCGCAGAATCGCTTTTGTGCAGAAAACAGTAACACTTGTTCAGAAGGAAAGAAAGCACAGAGCCCCAGATTCTATGTTGTCCTGGAGAGCTTGCAGAGCACTGGGGAAAGGCAGGCAGAGAATTCCCTGCTAGCACCTTCTCTGTGCCTGGGAAGCAGAAGTGTTCACATTGCTTCGCAAGAATCGCTTTTGTGCAGAAAACACTAACACTTGTTCAGAAGGAAAGAAAGCACAGAGCCCCAGATTTTATGTTGTCCTGGAGAGCTTGCAGAGCACTGGGGAAAGGCAGGCAGAGAATTCCCTGCTGGCACCTTCTCTGTGCCTGTTCACATTGCTTCGCAGAATCGCTTTTGTGCAGAAAACAGTAACACTTGTTCAGAAGGAAAGAAAGCACAGAGCCCCAGATTCTATGTTGTCCTGGAGAGCTTGCAGAGCACTGGGGAAAGGCAGGCAGAGAATTCCTTGCTAGCACCTTCTCTGTGCCTGGGAAGCAGAAGTGTTCACATTGCTTCGCAAGAATCGCTTTTGTGCAGAAAACACTAACACTTGTTCAGAAGGAAAGAAAGCACAGAGCCCCAGATTCTATGTTGTCCTGGAGAGCTTGCAGAGCACTGGGGAAAGGCAGGCAGAGAATTCCCTGCTAGCACCTTCTCTGTGCCTGTTCACATTGCTTCGCATAATCGCTTTTGTGCAGAAAACAGTAACACTTGTTCAGAACGAAAGAAAGCACAGAGCCCCAGATTTTATGTTGTCCTGGAGAGCTTGCAGAGCACTGGGGAAAGGCAGGCAGAGAATTCCCTGCTAGCACCTTCTCTGTGCCTGTTCACATTGCTTCGCAGAATCGCTTTTGTGCAGAAAACAGTAACACTTGTTCAGAACGAAAGAAAGCACAGAGCCCCAGATTCTATGTTGTCCTGGAGAGTTTGCAGAGCACTGGGGAAAGGCAGGCAGAGAATTCCCTGCTAGCACCTTCTCTGTGCCTGGGAAGCAGAAGTGTTCACATTGCTTCGCAAGAATCGCTTTTGTGCAGAAAACAGTAACACTTGTTCAGAACGAAAGAAAGCACAGAGCCCCAGATTTTATGTTGTCTTGGAGAGCTTGCAGAGCACTGGGGAAAGGCAGGCAGAGAATTCCCTGATAGCACCTTCTCTGTGCCTGTTCACATTGCTTCGCAGAATCGCTTTTGTGCAGAAAACAGTAACACTTGTTCAGAACGAAAGAAAGCACAGAGCCCCAGATTCTATGTTGTCTTGGAGAGCTTGCAGAGCACTGGGGAAAGGCTGGCAGAGAGTTCCCTGATAGCACCTTCTCTGTGCCTGTTCACATTGCTTCGCAAGACTCGCTTTTGTGCAGAGAACAGTAACACTTGTTCAGAAGGAAAGAAAGCACAGAGCCCCAGATTTTATGTTGTCCTGGAGAGCTTGCAGAGCACTGGGGAAAGGCAGGCAGAGAATTCCCTGCTAGCACCTTCTCTGTGCCTGGGAAGCAGAAGTGTTCACATTGCTTCGCAAGAATCGCTTTTGTGCAGAAAACACTAACACTTGTTCAGAAGGAAAGAAAGCACAGAGCCCCAGATTTTATGTTGTCCTGGAGAGCTTGCAGAGCACTGGGGAAAGGCAGGCAGAGAATTCCCTGATAGCACCTTCTCTGTGCCTGTTCACATTGCTTCGCAGAATCGCTTTTGTGCAGAAAACATTAACACTTGTTCAGAAGGAAAGAAAGCACAGAGCCCCAGATTCTATGTTGTCCTGGAGAGCTTGCAGAGCACTGGGGAAAGGCAGGCAGAGAATTCCCTGCTAGCACCTTCTCTGTGCCTGGGAAGCAGAAGTGTTCACATTGCTTCGCAAGAATCGCTTTTGTGCAGAAAACACTAACACTTGTTCAGAAGGAAAGAAAGCACAGAGCCCCAGATTCTATGTTGTCTTGGAGAGCTTGCAGAGCACTGGGGAAAGGCAGGCAGAGAATTCCCTGCTAGCACCTTCTCTGTGCCTGGGAAGCAGAAGTGTTCACATTGCTTCGCAAGAATCGCTTTTGTGCAGAAAACACTAACACTTGTTCAGAAGGAAAGAAAGCACAGAGTCCCAGATTCTATGTTGTCCTGGAGAGCTTGCAGAGCACTGGGGAAAGGCAGGCAGAGAATTCCCTGCTAGCACCTTCTCTGTGCCTGGGAAGCAGAAGTGTTCACATTGCTTCGCAAGAATCGCTTTTGTGCAGAAAACACTAACACTTGTTCAGAAGGAAAGAAAGCACAGAGTCCCAGATTCTATGTTGTCCTGGAGAGCTTGCAGAGCACTGGGGAAAGGCAGGCAGAGAATTCCCTGCTAGCACCTTCTCTGTGCCTGTTCACATTGCTTCGCAGAATCGCTTTTGTGCAGAAAACAGTAACACTTGTTCAGAAGGAAAGAAAGCACAGAGCCCCAGATTCTATGTTGTCCTGGAGAGCTTGCAGAGCACTGGGGAAAGGCAGGCAGAGAATTCCCTGCTAGCACCTTCTCTGTGCCTGGGAAGCAGAAGTGTTCACATTGCTTCGCAGAATCGCTTTTGTGCAGAAAACACTAACACTTGTTCAGAAGGAAAGAAAGCACAGAGCCCCAGATTCTATGTTGTCCTGGAGAGCTTGCAGAGCACTGGGGAAAGGCGGGCAGAGAATTCCCTGCTAGCACCTTCTCTGTGCCTGGGAAGCAGAAGTGTTCACATTGCTTCGCAAGAATCGCTTTTGTGCAGAAAACACTAACACTTGTTCAGAAGGAAAGAAAGCACAGAGCCCCAGATTTTATGTTGTCCTGGAGAGCTTGCAGAGCACTGGGGAAAGGCAGGCAGAGAATTCCCTGCTGGCACCTTCTCTGTGCCTGGGAAGCAGAATTGTTCACATTGCTTCGCAGAATCGCTTTTGTGCAGAAAACAGTAACACTTGTTCAGAAGGAAAGAAAGCACAGAGCCCCAGATTCTATGTTGTCTTGGAGAGCTTGCAGAGCACTGGGGAAAGGCTGGCAGAGAGTTCCCTAATAGCACCTTCTCTGTGCCTGTTCACATTGCTTCGCAAGAATCGCTTTTGTGCAGAAAACACTAACACTTGTTCAGAACGAAAGAAAGCACAGAGCCCCAGATTCTATGTTGTCTTGGAGAGCTTGCAGAGCACTGGGGAAAGGCTGGCAGAGAGTTCCCTGATAGCACCTTCTCTGTGCCTGTTCACATTGCTTCGCAGAATCGCTTTTGTGCAGAAAACAGTAACACTTGTTCAGAAGGAAAGAAAGCACAGAGCCCCAGATTTTATGTTGTCCTGTAGAGCTTGCAGAGCACTGGGGAAAGGCAGGCAGAGAATTCCCTGATAGCACCTTCTCTGTGCCTGGGAAGCAGAAGTGTTCACATTGCTTCGCAAGAATCGCTTTTGTGCAGAAAACACTAACACTTGTTCAGAAGGAAAGAAAGCACAGAGCCCCAGATTTTATGTTGTCCTGGAGAGCTTGCAGAGCACTGGGGAAAGGCAGGCAGAGAATTCCCTGCTGGCACCTTCTCTGTGCCTGTTCACATTGCTTCGCAGAATCGCTTTTGTGCAGAAAACAGTAACACTTGTTCAGAACGAAAGAAAGCACAGAGCCCCAGATTCTATGTTGTCCTGGAGAGCTTGCAGAGCACTGGGGAAAGGCAGGCAGAGAATTCCCTGATAGCACCTTCTCTGTGCCTGGGAAGCAGAAGTTGTTCACATTGCTTCGCAAGAATCGCTTTTGTGCAGAAAACAGTAACACTTGTTCAGAACGAAAGAAAGCACAGAGCCCCAGATTTTATGTTGTCCTGGAGAGCTTGCAGAGCTCTGGGGAAAGGCAGGCAGAGAATTCCCTGCTAGCACCTTCTCTGTGCCTGTTCACATTGCTTCGCAGAATCGCTTTTGTGCAGAAAACAGTAACACTTGTTCAGAAGGAAAGAAAGCACAGAGCCCCAGATTCTATGTTGTCCTGGAGAGCTTGCAGAGCACTGGGGAAAGGCAGGCAGAGAATTCCCTGCTAGCACCTTCTCTGTGCCTGGGAAGCAGAAGTGTTCACATTGCTTCGCATAATCGCTTTTGTGCAGAAAACACTAACACTTGTTCAGAACGAAAGAAAGCACAGAGCCCCAGATTTTATGTTGTCCTGGAGAGCTTGCAGAGCACTGGGGAAAGGCAGGCAGAGAATTCCCTGATAGCACCTTCTCTGTGCCTGTTCACATTGCTTCGCAGAATCGCTTTTGTGCAGAAAACAGTAACACTTGTTCAGAAGGAAAGAAAGCACAGAGCCCCAGATTCTATGTTGTCCTGGAGAGCTTGCAGAGCACTGGGGAAAGGCAGGCAGAGAATTCCCTGATAGCACCTTCTCTGTGCCTGTTCACATTGCTTCGCAGAATCGCTTTTGTGCAGAAAACAGTAACACTTGTTCAGAACGAAAGACAGCACAGAGCCCCAGATTTTATGTTGTCCTGGAGAGCTTGCAGAGCACTGGGGAAAGGCAGGCAGAGAATTCCCTGCTAGCACCTTCTCTGTGCCTGTTCACATTGCTTCGCAGAATCGCTTTTGTGCAGAAAACAGTAACACTTGTTCAGAACGAAAGAAAGCACAGAGCCCCAGATTCTATGTTGTCCTGGAGAGGTTGCAGAGCACTGGGGAAAGGCAGGCAGAGAATTCCCTGCTAGCACCTTCTCTGTGCCTGGGAAGCAGAAGTGTTCACATTGCTTCGCAAGAATCGCTTTTGTGCAGAAAACACTAACACTTGTTCAGAAGGAAAGAAAGCACAGAGCCCCAGATTTTATGTTGTCCTGGAGAGCTTGCAGAGCACTGGGGAAAGGCAGGCAGAGAATTCCCTGCTAGCACCTTCTCTGTGCCTGGGAAGCAGAAGTGTTCAAATTGCTTCGCAAGAATCGCTTTTGTGCAGAAAACACTAACACTTGTTCAGAAGGAAAGAAAGCACAGAGCCCCAGATTCTATGTTGTCCTGGAGAGCTTGCAGAGCACTGGGGAAAGGCAGGCAGAGAATTCCCTGCTAGCACCTTCTCTGTGCCTGTTCACATTGCTTCGCAGAATCGCTTTTGTGCAGAAAACAGTAACACTTGTTCAGAAGGAAAGAAAGCACAGAGCCCCAGATTCTACGTTGTCCTGGAGAGCTTGCAGAGCACTGGGGAAAGGCAGGCAGAGAATTCCCTGCTAGCACCTTCTCTGTGCCTGTTCACATTGCTTCGCAGAATCGCTTTTGTGCAGAAAACAGTAACACTTGTTCAGAACGAAAGAAAGCACAGAGCCCCAGATTCTATGTTGTCCTGGAGAGCTTGCAGAGCACTGGGGAAAGGCAGGCAGAGAATTCCCTGCTAGCACCTTCTCTGTGCCTGGGAAGCAGAAGTGTTCACATTGCTTCGCAGAATCGCTTTTGTGCAGAAAACAATAACACTTGTTCAGAAGGAAGGAAAGCACAGAGCCCCAGATTTTATGTTGTCCTGGAGAGCTTGCAGAGCACTGGGGAAAGGCAGGCAGAGAATTCCCTGCTAGCACCTTCTCTGTGCATGGGAAGCAGAAGTGTTCACATTGCTTCGCAAGACTCGCTTTTGTGCAGAAAACACTAACACTTGTTCAGAAGGAAAGAAAGCACAGAGCCCCAGATTTTATGTTGTCCTGGAGAGCTTGCAGAGCACTGGGGAAAGGCAGGCAGAGAATTCCCTGCTGGCACCTTCTCTGTGCCTGTTCACATTGCTTCGCAGAATCGCTTTTGTGCAGAAAACAGTAACACTTGTTCAGAACGAAAGAAAGCACAGAGCCCCAGATTCTATGTTGTCCTGGAGAGCTTGCAGAGCACTGGGGAAAGGCAGGCAGAGAATTCCCTGCTAGCACCTTCTCTGTGCCTGGGAAGCAGAAGTGTTCACATTGCTTCGCAAGAATCGCTTTTGTGCAGAAAACAGTAACACTTGTTCAGAAGGAAAGAAAGCACAGAGCCCCAGATTTTATTGTTGTCCTGGAGAGCTTGCAGAGCACTGGGGAAAGGCAGGCAGAGAATTCCCTGCTAGCACCTTCTCTGTGCCTGTTCACATTGCTTCGCAGAATCGCTTTTGTGCAGAAAACAGTAACACTTGTTCAGAAGGAAAGAAAGCACAGAGCCCCAGATTCTATGTTGTCCTGGAGAGCTTGCAGAGCACTGGGGAAAGGCAGGCAGAGAATTCCCTGCTAGCACCTTCTCTGTGCCTGGGAAGCAGAAGTGTTCACATTGCTTCGCAGAATCGCTTTTGTGCAGAAAACAATAACACTTGTTCAGAAGGAAGGAAAGCACAGAGCCCCAGATTTTATGTTGTCCTGGAGAGCTTGCAGAGCACTGGGGAAAGGCAGGCAGAGAATTCCCTGCTAGCACCTTCTCTGTGCATGGGAAGCAGAAGTGTTCACATTGCTTCGCAAGACTCGCTTTTGTGCAGAAAACACTAACACTTGTTCAGAAGGAAAGAAAGCACAGAGCCCCAGATTCTATGTTGTCCTGGAGAGCTTGCAGAGCACTGGGGAAAGGCAGGCAGAGAATTCCCTGCTGGCACCTTCTCTGTGCCTGTTCACATTGCTTCGCAGAATCGCTTTTGTGCAGAAAACAGTAACACTTGTTCAGAAGGAAAGAAAGCACAGAGCCCCAGATTCTATGTTGTCCTGGAGAGCTTGCAGAGCACTGGGGAAAGGCAGGCAGAGAATTCCCTGCTAGCACCTTCTCTGTGCCTGGGAAGCAGAAGTGTTCACATTGCTTCGCAAGAATCGCTTTTGTGCAGAAAACAGTAACACTTGTTCAGAAGGAAAGAAAGCATAGAGCCCCAGATTTTATATTGTCCTGGAGAGCTTGCAGAGCACTGGGGAAAGGCAGGCAGAGAATTCCCTGCTGGCACCTTCTCTGTGCCTGTTCACATTGCTTCGCAGAATCGCTTTTGTGCAGAAAACAGTAACACTTGTTCAGAAGGAAAGAAAGCACAGAGCCCCAGATTCTATGTTGTCCTGGAGAGCTTGCAGAGCACTGGGGAAAGGCAGGCAGAGAATTCCCTGCTAGCACCTTCTCTGTGCCTGTTCACATTGCTTCGCAGAATCGCTTTTGTGCAGAAAACAGTAACACTTGTTCAGAAGGAAAGAAAGCACAGAGCCCCAGATTCTATGTTGTCCTGGAGAGCTTGCAGAGCACTGGGGAAAGGCAGGCAGAGAATTCCCTGCTAGCACCTTCTCTGTGCCTGGGAAGCAGAAGTGTTCACATTGCTTCGCATAATCGCTTTTGTGCAGAAAACAGTAACACTTGTTCAGAACGAAAGAAAGCACAGAGCCCCAGATTTTATGTTGTCCTGGAGAGCTTGCAGAGCACTGGGGAAAGGCAGGCAGAGAATTCCCTGCTAGCACCTTCTCTGTGCCTGTTCACATTGCTTCGCAGAATCGCTTTTGTGCAGAAAACAGTAACACTTGTTCAGAAGGAAAGAAAGCACAGAGCCCCAGATTCTATGTTGTCCTGGAGAGGTTGCAGAGCACTGGGGAAAGGCAGGCAGAGAATTCCCTGCTAGCACCTTCTCTGTGCCTGGGAAGCAGAAGTGTTCACATTGCTTCGCAAGAATCGCTTTTGTGCAGAAAACACTAACACTTGTTCAGAAGGAAAGAAAGCACAGAGCCCCAGATTCTATGTTGTCCTGGAGAGCTTGCAGAGCACTGGGGAAAGGCAGGCAGAGAATTCCCTGCTAGCACCTTCTCTGTGCCTGTTCACATTGCTTCGCAGAATCGCTTTTGTGCAGAAAACAGTAACACTTGTTCAGAAGGAAAGAAAGCACAGAGCCCCAGATTCTATGTTGTCCTGGAGAGCTTGCAGAGCACTGGGGAAAGGCAGGCAGAGAATTCCCTGCTAGCACCTTCTCTGTGCCTGTTCACATTGCTTCGCAGAATCGCTTTTGTGCAGAAAACACTAACACTTGTTCAGAAGGAAAGAAAGCACAGAGCCCCAGATTCTATGTTGTCCTGGAGAGGTTGCAGAGCACTGGGGAAAGGCAGGCAGAGAATTCCCTGCTAGCACCTTCTCTGTGCCTGGGAAGCAGAAGTGTTCACATTGCTTCGCAAGAATCGCTTTTGTGCAGAAAACACTAACACTTGTTCAGAAGGAAAGAAAGCACAGAGCCCCAGATTTTATGTTGTCCTGGAGAGCTTGCAGAGCACTGGGGAAAGGCAGGCAGAGAATTCCCTGCTAGCACCTTCTCTGTGCCTGGGAAGCAGAAGTGTTCAAATTGCTTCGCAAGAATCGCTTTTGTGCAGAAAACACTAACACTTGTTCAGAAGGAAAGAAAGCACAGAGCCCCAGATTTTATGTTGTCCTGGAGAGCTTGCAGAGCACTGGGGAAAGGCAGGCAGAGAATTCCCTGCTAGCACCTTCTCTGTGCCTGTTCACATTGCTTCGCAGAATCGCTTTTGTGCAGAAAACAGTAACACTTGTTCAGAAGGAAGGAAAGCACAGAGCCCCAGATTTTATGTTGTCCTGGAGAGCTTGCAGAGCACTGGGGAAAGGCAGGCAGAGAATTTCCTGCTAGCACCTTCTCTGTGCATGGGAAGCAGAAGTGTTCACATTGCTTCGCAAGACTCGCTTTTGTGCAGAAAACACTAACACTTGTTCAGAAGGAAGGAAAGCACAGAGCCCCAGATTTTATGTTGTCCTGGAGAGCTTGCAGAGCACTGGGGAAAGGCAGGCAGAGAATTCCCTGCTGGCACCTTCTCTGTGCCTGTTCACATTGCTTCGCAGAATCGCTTTTGTGCAGAAAACAGTAACACTTGTTCAGAAGGAAAGAAAGCACAGAGCCCCAGATTCTATGTTGTCCTGGAGAGCTTGCAGAGCACTGGGGAAAGGCAGGCAGAGAATTCCCTGCTAGCACCTTCTCTGTGCCTGTTCACATTGCTTCGCAGAATCGCTTTTGTGCAGAAAACAGTAACACTTGTTCAGAAGGAAAGAAAGCACAGAGCCCCAGATTCTATGTTGTCCTGGAGAGCTTGCAGAGCACTGGGGAAAGGCAGGCAGAGAATTCCCTGCTAGCACCTTCTCTGTGCCTGGGAAGCAGAAGTGTTCACATTGCTTCGCATAATCGCTTTTGTGGAGAAAACAGTAACACTTGTTCAGAACGAAAGAAAGCACAGAGCCCCAGATTTTATGTTGTCCTGGAGAGCTTGCAGAGCACTGGGGAAAGGCAGGCAGAGAATTCCCTGCTAGCACCTTCTCTGTGCCTGTTCACATTGCTTCGCATAATCGCTTTTGTGCAGAAAACAGTAACACTTGTTCAGAACGAAAGAAAGCACAGAGCCCCAGATTCTATGTTGTCCTGGAGAGGTTGCAGAGCACTGGGGAAAGGCAGGCAGAGAATTCCCTGCTAGCACCTTCTCTGTGCCTGGGAAGCAGAAGTGTTCACATTGCTTCGCAAGAATCGCTTTTGTGCAGAAAACACTAACACTTGTTCAGAAGGAAAGAAAGCACAGAGCCCCAGATTCTATGTTGTCCTGGAGAGCTTGCAGAGCACTGGGGAAAGGCAGGCAGAGAATTCCCTGCTAGCACCTTCTCTGTGCCTGTTCACATTGCTTCGCAGAATCGCTTTTGTGCAGAAAACAGTAACACTTGTTCAGAAGGAAAGAAAGCACAGAGCCCCAGGTTCTATGTTGTCCTGGAGAGCTTGCAGAGCACTGGGGAAAGGCAGGCAGAGAATTCCCTGCTAGCACCTTCTCTGTGCCTGTTCACATTGCTTCGCAGAATCGCTTTTGTGCAGAAAACAGTAACACTTGTTCAGAACGAAAGAAAGCACAGAGCCCCAGATTCTATGTTGTCCTGGAGAGCTTGCAGAGCACTGGGGAAAGGCAGGCAGAGAATTCCCTGCTAGCACCTTCTCTGTGCCTGGGAAGCAGAAGTGTTCACATTGCTTCGCAGAATCGCTTTTGTGCAGAAAACAATAACACTTGTTCAGAAGGAAGGAAAGCACAGAGCCCCAGATTTTATGTTGTCCTGGAGAGCTTGCAGAGCACTGGGGAAAGGCAGGCAGAGAATTCCCTGCTGGCACCTTCTCTGTGCCTGTTCACATTGCTTCGCAGAATCGCTTTTGTGCAGAAAACAGTAACACTTGTTCAGAACGAAAGAAAGCACAGAGCCCCAGATTCTATGTTGTCCTGGAGAGCTTGCAGAGCACTGGGGAAAGGCAGGCAGAGAATTCCCTGCTAGCACCTTCTCTGTGCCTGGGAAGCAGAAGTGTTCACATTGCTTCGCAAGAATCGCTTTTGTGCAGAAAACAGTAACACTTGTTCAGAAGGAAAGAAAGCACAGAGCCCCAGATTTTATGTTGTCCTGGAGAGCTTGCAGAGCACTGGGGAAAGGCAGGCAGAGAATTCCCTGATAGCACCTTCTCTGTGCCTGTTCACATTGCTTCGCAGAATCGCTTTTGTGCAGAAAACAGTAACACTTGTTCAGAAGGAAAGAAAGCACAGAGCCCCAGATTCTATGTTGTCCTGGAGAGGTTGCAGAGCACTGGGGAAAGGCAGGCAGAGAATTCCCTGCTAGCACCTTCTCTGTGCCTGGGAAGCAGAAGTGTTCACATTGCTTCGCAAGAATCGCTTTTGTGCAGAAAACACTAACACTTGTTCAGAAGGAAAGAAAGCACAGAGCCCCAGATTCTATGTTGTCCTGGAGAGCTTGCAGAGCACTGGGGAAAGGCAGGCAGAGAATTCCCTGCTAGCACCTTCTCTGTGCCTGGGAAGCAGAAGTGTTCAAATTGCTTCGCAAGAATCGCTTTTGTGCAGAAAACACTAACACTTGTTCAGAAGGAAAGAAAGCACAGAGCCCCAGATTTTATGTTGTCCTGGAGAGCTTGCAGAGCACTGGGGAAAGGCTGGCAGAGAGTTCCCTGCTAGCACCTTCTCTGTGCCTGTTCACATTGCTTCGCAGAATCGCTTTTGTGCAGAAAACAGTAACACTTGTTCAGAAGGAAAGAAAGCACAGAGCCCCAGATTTTATGTTGTCCTGGAGAGCTTGCAGAGCACTGGGGAAAGGCAGGCAGAGAATTCCCTGCTAGCACCTTCTCTGTGCCTGTTCACATTGCTTCGCAGAATCGCTTTTGTGCAGAAAACAGTAACACTTGTTCAGAACGAAAGAAAGCACAGAGCCCCAGATTCTATGTTGTCCTGGAGAGGTTGCAGAGCACTGGGGAAAGGCAGGCAGAGAATTCCCTGCTAGCACCTTCTCTGTGCCTGGGAAGCAGAAGTGTTCACATTGCTTCGCAAGAATCGCTTTTGTGCAGAAAACACTAACACTTGTTCAGAAGGAAAGAAAGCACAGAGCCCCAGATTCTATGTTGTCCTGGAGAGCTTGCAGAGCACTGGGGAAAGGCAGGCAGAGAATTCCCTGATAGCACCTTCTCTGTGCCTGTTCACATTGCTTCGCAGAATCGCTTTTGTGCAGAAAACAGTAACACTTGTTCAGAAGGAAAGAAAGCACAGAGCCCCAGATTCTATGTTGTCCTGGAGAGCTTGCAGAGCACTGGGGAAAGGCAGGCAGAGAATTCCCTGCTAGCACCTTCTCTGTGCCTGTTCACATTGCTTCGCAGAATCGCTTTTGTGCAGAAAACACTAACACTTGTTCAGAAGGAAAGAAAGCACAGAGCCCCAGATTCTATGTTGTCCTGGAGAGGTTGCAGAGCACTGGGGAAAGGCAGGCAGAGAATTCCCTGCTAGCACCTTCTCTGTGCCTGGGAAGCAGAAGTGTTCACATTGCTTCGCAAGAATCGCTTTTGTGCAGAAAACACTAACACTTGTTCAGAAGGAAAGAAAGCACAGAGCCCCAGATTTTATGTTGTCCTGGAGAGCTTGCAGAGCACTGGGGAAAGGCAGGCAGAGAATTCCCTGCTAGCACCTTCTCTGTGCCTGGGAAGCAGAAGTGTTCAAATTGCTTCGCAAGAATCGCTTTTGTGCAGAAAACACTAACACTTGTTCAGAAGGAAAGAAAGCACAGAGCCCCAGATTTTATGTTGTCCTGGAGAGCTTGCAGAGCACTGGGGAAAGGCAGGCAGAGAATTCCCTGCTAGCACCTTCTCTGTGCCTGTTCACATTGCTTCGCAGAATCGCTTTTGTGCAGAAAACAGTAACACTTGTTCAGAAGGAAAGAAAGCACAGAGCCCCAGATTCTATGTTGTCCTGGAGAGCTTGCAGAGCACTGGGGAAAGGCAGGCAGAGAATTCCCTGCTAGCACCTTCTCTGTGCCTGTTCACATTGCTTCGCAGAATCGCTTTTGTGCAGAAAACAGTAACACTTGTTCAGAAGGAAAGAAAGCACAGAGCCCCAGATTCTATGTTGTCCTGGAGAGCTTGCAGAGCACTGGGGAAAGGCAGGCAGAGAATTCCCTGCTAGCACCTTCTCTGTGCCTGGGAAGCAGAAGTGTTCACATTGCTTCGCAGAATCGCTTTTGTGCAGAAAACAATAACACTTGTTCAGAAGGAAGGAAAGCACAGAGCCCCAGATTTTATGTTGTCCTGGAGAGCTTGCAGAGCACTGGGGAAAGGCAGGCAGAGAATTCCCTGCTAGCACCTTCTCTGTGCATGGGAAGCAGAAGTGTTCACATTGCTTCGCAAGAATCGCTTTTGTGCAGAAAACAATAACACTTGTTCAGAAGGAAAGAAAGCACAGAGCCCCAGATTTTATGTTGTCCTGGAGAGCTTGCAGAGCACTGGGGAAAGGCAGGCAGAGAATTCCCTGCTAGCACCTTCTCTGTGCCTGGGAAGCAGAAGTGTTCACATTGCTTCGCAAGAATCGCTTTTGTGCAGAAAACAGTAACACTTGTTCAGAAGGAAAGAAAGCATAGAGCCCCAGATTTTATATTGTCCTGGAGAGCTTGCAGAGCACTGGGGAAAGGCAGGCAGAGAATTCCCTGCTGGCACCTTCTCTGTGCCTGTTCACATTGCTTCGCAGAATCGCTTTTGTGCAGAAAACAGTAACACTTGTTCAGAAGGAAAGAAAGCACAGAGCCCCAGATTCTATGTTGTCCTGGAGAGCTTGCAGAGCACTGGGGAAAGGCAGGCAGAGAATTCCCTGCTAGCACCTTCTCTGTGCCTGTTCACATTGCTTCGCAAGAATCGCTTTTGTGCAGAAAACAGTAACACTTGTTCAGAAGGAAAGAAAGCACAGAGCCCCAGATTTTATGTTGTCCTGGAGAGCTTGCAGAGCACTGGGGAAAGGCAGGCAGAGAATTCCCTGCTAGCACCTTCTCTGTGCCTGTTCACATTGCTTCGCAAGAATCGCTTTTGTGCAGAAAACAGTAACACTTGTTCAGAAGGAAAGAAAGCACAGAGCCCCAGATTTTATGTTGTCCTGGAGAGCTTGCAGAGCACTGGGGAAAGGCAGGCAGAGAATTCCCTGCTAGCACCTTCTCTGTGCCTGGGAAGCAGAAGTGTTCACATTGCTTCGCAAGAATCGCTTTTGTGCAGAAAACACTAACACTTGTTCAGAAGGAAAGAAAGCACAGAGCCCCAGATTCTATGTTGTCCTGGAGAGCTTGCAGAGCACTGGGGAAAGGCAGGCAGAGAATTCCCTGCTAGCACCTTCTCTGTGCCTGTTCACATTGCTTCGCAGAATCGCTTTTGTGCAGAAAACAGTAACACTTGTTCAGAACGAAAGAAAGCACAGAGCCCCAGATTCTATGTTGTCCTGGAGAGCTTGCAGAGCACTGGGGAAAGGCAGGCAGAGAATTCCCTGCTAGCACCTTCTCTGTGCCTGTTCACATTGCTTCGCATAATCGCTTTTGTGCAGAAAACACTAACACTTGTTCAGAACGAAAGAAAGCACAGAGCCCCAGATTCTATGTTGTCCTGGAGAGCTTGCAGAGCACTGGGGAAAGGCAGGCAGAGAATTCCCTGCTAGCACCTTCTCTGTGCCTGGGAAGCAGAAGTGTTCACATTGCTTCGCAGAATCGCTTTTGTGCAGAAAACAATAACACTTGTTCAGAAGGAAGGAAAGCACAGAGCCCCAGATTTTATGTTGTCCTGGAGAGCTTGCAGAGCACTGGGGAAAGGCAGGCAGAGAATTCCCTGCTAGCACCTTCTCTGTGCCTGTTCACATTGCTTCGCAGAATCGCTTTTGTGCAGAAAACAGTAACACTTGTTCAGAAGGAAAGAAAGCACAGAGCCCCAGATTCTATGTTGTCCTGGAGAGCTTGCAGAGCACTGGGGAAAGGCAGGCAGAGAATTCCCTGCTAGCACCTTCTCTGTGCCTGGGAAGCAGAAGTGTTCACATTGCTTCGCAAGAATCGCTTTTGTGCAGAAAACTATAACACTTGTTCAGAAGGAAAGAAAGCACAGAGCCCCAGATTTTATGTTGTCCTGGAGAGCTTGCAGAGCACTGGGGAAAGGCAGGCAGAGAATTCCCTGCTAGCACCTTCTCTGTGCCTGTTCACATTGCTTCGCAGAATCGCTTTTGTGCAGAAAACAGTAACACTTGTTCAGAACGAAAGAAAGCACAGAGCCCCAGATTCTATGTTGTCCTGGAGAGGTTGCAGAGCACTGGGGAAAGGCAGGCAGAGAATTCCCTGCTAGCACCTTCTCTGTGCCTGGGAAGCAGAAGTGTTCACATTGCTTCGCAAGAATCGCTTTTGTGCAGAAAACACTAACACTTGTTCAGAAGGAAAGAAAGCACAGAGCCCCAGATTCTATGTTGTCCTGGAGAGCTTGCAGAGCACTGGGGAAAGGCAGGCAGAGAATTCCCTGCTAGCACCTTCTCTGTGCCTGTTCACATTGCTTCGCAGAATCGCTTTTGTGCAGAAAACAGTAACACTTGTTCAGAAGGAAAGAAAGCACAGAGCCCCAGATTCTATGTTGTCCTGGAGAGCTTGCAGAGCACTGGGGAAAGGCAGGCAGAGAATTCCCTGCTAGCACCTTCTCTGTGCCTGTTCACATTGCTTCGCAGAATCGCTTTTGTGCAGAAAACACTAACACTTGTTCAGAAGGAAAGAAAGCACAGAGCCCCAGATTCTATGTTGTCCTGGAGAGGTTGCAGAGCACTGGGGAAAGGCAGGCAGAGAATTCCCTGCTAGCACCTTCTCTGTGCCTGGGAAGCAGAAGTGTTCACATTGCTTCGCAAGAATCGCTTTTGTGCAGAAAACACTAACACTTGTTCAGAAGGAAAGAAAGCACAGAGCCCCAGATTTTATGTTGTCCTGGAGAGCTTGCAGAGCACTGGGGAAAGGCAGGCAGAGAATTCCCTGCTAGCACCTTCTCTGTGCCTGGGAAGCAGAAGTGTTCAAATTGCTTCGCAAGAATCGCTTTTGTGCAGAAAACACTAACACTTGTTCAGAAGGAAAGAAAGCACAGAGCCCCAGATTTTATGTTGTCCTGGAGAGCTTGCAGAGCACTGGGGAAAGGCAGGCAGAGAATTCCCTGCTAGCACCTTCTCTGTGCCTGTTCACATTGCTTCGCAGAATCGCTTTTGTGCAGAAAACAGTAACACTTGTTCAGAAGGAAAGAAAGCACAGAGCCCCAGATTCTATGTTGTCCTGGAGAGCTTGCAGAGCACTGGGGAAAGGCAGGCAGAGAATTCCCTGCTAGCACCTTCTCTGTGCCTGTTCACATTGCTTCGCAGAATCGCTTTTGTGCAGAAAACAGTAACACTTGTTCAGAAGGAAAGAAAGCACAGAGCCCCAGATTCTATGTTGTCCTGGAGAGCTTGCAGAGCACTGGGGAAAGGCAGGCAGAGAATTCCCTGCTAGCACCTTCTCTGTGCCTGGGAAGCAGAAGTGTTCACATTGCTTCGCAGAATCGCTTTTGTGCAGAAAACAATAACACTTGTTCAGAAGGAAGGAAAGCACAGAGCCCCAGATTTTATGTTGTCCTGGAGAGCTTGCAGAGCACTGGGGAAAGGCAGGCAGAGAATTCCCTGCTAGCACCTTCTCTGTGCATGGGAAGCAGAAGTGTTCACATTGCTTCGCAAGACTCGCTTTTGTGCAGAAAACACTAACACTTGTTCAGAAGGAAAGAAAGCACAGAGCCCCAGATTTTATGTTGTCCTGGAGAGCTTGCAGAGCACTGGGGAAAGGCAGGCAGAGAATTCCCTGCTGGCACCTTCTCTGTGCCTGTTCACATTGCTTCGCAGAATCGCTTTTGTGCAGAAAACAGTAACACTTGTTCAGAAGGAAAGAAAGCACAGAGCCCCAGATTCTATGTTGTCCTGGAGAGCTTGCAGAGCACTGGGGAAAGGCAGGCAGAGAATTCCCTGCTAGCACCTTCTCTGTGCCTGGGAAGCAGAAGTGTTCACATTGCTTCGCAAGAATCGCTTTTGTGCAGAAAACAGTAACACTTGTTCAGAAGGAAAGAAAGCATAGAGACCCAGATTTTATATTGTCCTGGAGAGCTTGCAGAGCACTGGGGAAAGGCAGGCAGAGAATTCCCTGCTGGCACCTTCTCTGTGCCTGTTCACATTGCTTCGCAGAATCGCTTTTGTGCAGAAAACAGTAACACTTGTTCAGAAGGAAAGAAAGCACAGAGCCCCAGATTCTATGTTGTCCTGGAGAGCTTGCAGAGCACTGGGGAAAGGCAGGCAGAGAATTCCCTGCTAGCACCTTCTCTGTGCCTGTTCACATTGCTTCGCAGAATCGCTTTTGTGCAGAAAACAGTAACACTTGTTCAGAAGGAAAGAAAGCACAGAGCCCCAGATTCTATGTTGTCCTGGAGAGCTTGCAGAGCACTGGGGAAAGGCAGGCAGAGAATTCCCTGCTAGCACCTTCTCTGTGCCTGGGAAGCAGAAGTGTTCACATTGCTTCGCATAATCGCTTTTGTGGAGAAAACAGTAACACTTGTTCAGAACGAAAGAAAGCACAGAGCCCCAGATTTTATGTTGTCCTGGAGAGCTTGCAGAGCACTGGGGAAAGGCAGGCAGAGAATTCCCTGCTAGCACCTTCTCTGTGCCTGTTCACATTGCTTCGCATAATCGCTTTTGTGCAGAAAACAGTAACACTTGTTCAGAACGAAAGAAAGCACAGAGCCCCAGATTCTATGTTGTCCTGGAGAGGTTGCAGAGCACTGGGGAAAGGCAGGCAGAGAATTCCCTGCTAGCACCTTCTCTGTGCCTGGGAAGCAGAAGTGTTCACATTGCTTCGCAAGAATCGCTTTTGTGCAGAAAACACTAACACTTGTTCAGAAGGAAAGAAAGCACAGAGCCCCAGATTCTATGTTGTCCTGGAGAGCTTGCAGAGCACTGGGGAAAGGCAGGCAGAGAATTCCCTGCTAGCACCTTCTCTGTGCCTGTTCACATTGCTTCGCAGAATCGCTTTTGTGCAGAAAACAGTAACACTTGTTCAGAAGGAAAGAAAGCACAGAGCCCCAGATTCTATGTTGTCCTGGAGAGCTTGCAGAGCACTGGGGAAAGGCAGGCAGAGAATTCCCTGCTAGCACCTTCTCTGTGCCTGTTCACATTGCTTCGCTGAATCGCTTTTGTGCAGAAAACACTAACACTTGTTCAGAACGAAAGAAAGCACAGAGCCCCAGATTCTATGTTGTCCTGGAGAGCTTGCAGAGCACTGGGGAAAGGCAGGCAGAGAATTCCCTGCTAGCACCTTCTCTGTGCCTGGGAAGCAGAAGTGTTCACATTGCTTCGCAGAATCGCTTTTGTGCAGAAAACAGTAACACTTGTTCAGAACGAAAGAAAGCACAGAGCCCCAGATTCTATGTTGTCCTGGAGAGCTTGCAGAGCACTGGGGAAAGGCAGGCAGAGAATTCCCTGCTAGCACCTTCTCTGTGCATGGGAAGCAGAAGTGTTCACATTGCTTCGCAAGAATCGCTTTTGTGCAGAAAACAGTAACACTTGTTCAGAAGGAAAGAAAGCACAGAGCCCCAGATTTTATGTTGTCCTGGAGAGCTTGCAGAGCACTGGGGAAAGGCAGGCAGAGAATTCCCTGATAGCACCTTCTCTGTGCCTGTTCACATTGCTTCGCAGAATCGCTTTTGTGCAGAAAACAGTAACACTTGTTCAGAAGGAAAGAAAGCACAGAGCCCCAGATTCTATGTTGTCCTGGAGAGCTTGCAGAGCACTGGGGAAAGGCAGGCAGAGAATTCCCTGCTAGCACCTTCTCTGTGCCTGGGAAGCAGAAGTGTTCACATTGCTTCGCAAGAATCGCTTTTGTGCAGAAAACACTAACACTTGTTCAGAAGGAAAGAAAGCACAGAGCCCCAGATTCTATGTTGTCCTGGAGAGCTTGCAGAGCACTGGGGAAAGGCAGGCAGAGAATTCCCTGCTAGCACCTTCTCTGTGCCTGGGAAGCAGAAGTGTTCAAATTGCTTCGCAAGAATCGCTTTTGTGCAGAAAACAGTAACACTTGTTCAGAAGGAAAGAAAGCACAGAGCCCCAGATTTTATGTTGTCCTGGAGAGCTTGCAGAGCACTGGGGAAAGGCAGGCAGAGAATTCCCTGCTAGCACCTTCTCTGTGCCTGTTCACATTGCTTCGCAGAATCGCTTTTGTGCAGAAAACAGTAACACTTGTTCAGAAGGAAAGAAAGCACAGAGCCCCAGATTCTATGTTGTCCTGGAGAGCTTGCAGAGCACTGGGGAAAGGCAGGCAGAGAATTCCCTGCTAGCACCTTCTCTGTGCCTGGGAAGCAGAAGTGTTCACATTGCTTCGCAGAATCGCTTTTGTGCAGAAAACAATAACACTTGTTCAGAAGGAAGGAAAGCACAGAGCCCCAGATTTTATGTTGTCCTGGAGAGCTTGCAGAGCACTGGGGAAAGGCAGGCAGAGAATTCCCTGCTAGCACCTTCTCTGTGCATGGGAAGCAGAAGTGTTCATATTGCTTCGCAAGACTCGCTTTTGTGCAGAAAACACTAACACTTGTTCAGAAGGAAAGAAAGCACAGAGCCCCAGATTTTATGTTGTCCTGGAGAGCTTGCAGAGCACTGGGGAAAGGCAGGCAGAGAATTCCCTGCTGGCACCTTCTCTGTGCCTGTTCACATTGCTTCGCAGAATCGCTTTTGTGCAGAAAACAGTAACACTTGTTCAGAACGAAAGAAAGCACAGAGCCCCAGATTCTATGTTGTCCTGGAGAGCTTGCAGAGCACTGGGGAAAGGCAGGCAGAGAATTCCCTGCTAGCACCTTCTCTGTGCCTGGGAAGCAGAAGTGTTCACATTGCTTCGCAAGAATCGCTTTTGTGCAGAAAACAGTAACACTTGTTCAGAAGGAAAGAAAGCATAGAGCCCCAGATTTTATATTGTCCTGGAGAGCTTGCAGAGCACTGGGGAAAGGCAGGCAGAGAATTCCCTGCTGGCACCTTCTCTGTGCCTGTTCACATTGCTTCGCAGAATCGCTTTTGTGCAGAAAACAGTAACACTTGTTCAGAAGGAAAGAAAGCACAGAGCCCCAGATTCTATGTTGTCCTGGAGAGCTTGCAGAGCACTGGGGAAAGGCAGGCAGACAATTCCCTGCTAGCACCTTCTCTGTGCCTGTTCACATTGCTTCGCAGAATCGCTTTTGTGCAGAAAACAGTAACACTTGTTCAGAAGGAAAGAAAGCACAGAGCCCCAGATTCTATGTTGTCCTGGAGAGCTTGCAGAGCACTGGGGAAATGCTGGCAGAGAATTCCCTGCTAGCACCTTCTCTGTGCCTGGGAAGCAGAAGTGTTCACATTGCTTCGCAGAATCGCTTTTGTGCAGAAAACAATAACACTTGTTCAGAAGGAAGGAAAGCACAGAGCCCCAGATTTTATGTTGTCCTGGAGAGCTTGCAGAGCACTGGGGAAAGGCAGGCAGAGAATTCCCTGCTAGCACCTTCTCTGTGCATGGGAAGCAGAAGTGTTCACATTGCTTGGCAAGACTCGCTTTTGTGCAGAAAACACTAACACTTGTTCAGAAGGAAAGAAAGCACAGAGCCCCAGATTTTATGTTGTCCTGGAGAGCTTGCAGAGCACTGGGGAAAGGCAGGCAGAGAATTCCCTGCTGGCACCTTCTCTGTGCCTGTTCACATTGCTTCGCAGAATCGCTTTTGTGCAGAAAACAGTAACACTTGTTCAGAAGGAAAGAAAGCACAGAGCCCCAGATTCTATGTTGTCCTGGAGAGCTTGCAGAGCACTGGGGAAAGGCAGGCAGAGAATTCCCTGCTAGCACCTTCTCTGTGCCTGGGAAGCAGAAGTGTTCACATTGCTTCGCAAGAATCGCTTTTGTGCAGAAAACACTAACACTTGTTCAGAAGGAAAGAAAGCACAGAGCCCCAGATTTTATGTTGTCCTGGAGAGCTTGCAGAGCACTGGGGAAAGGCAGGCAGAGAATTCCCTGCTAGCACCTTCTCTGTGCCTGGGAAGCAGAAGTGTTCACATTGCTTCGCAGAATCGCTTTTGTGCAGAAAACAGTAACACTTGTTCAGAACGAAAGAAAGCACAGAGCCCCAGATTCTATGTTGTCTTGGAGAGCTTGCAGAGCACTGGGGAAAGGCAGGCAGAGAGTTCCCTGATAGCACCTTCTCTGTGCCTGTTCACATTGCTTCGCAGAATCGCTTTTGTGCAGAAAACAGTAACACTTGTTCAGAAGGAAAGAAAGCACAGAGCCCCAGATTCTATGTTGTCTTGGAGAGCTTGCAGAGCACTGGGGAAAGGCTGGCAGAGAGTTCCCTGATAGCACCTTCTCTGTGCCTTTTCACATTGCTTCGCAGAATCGCTTTTGTGCAGAAAACAGTAACACTTGTTCAGAAGGAAAGAAAGCACAGAGCCCCAGATTCTATGTTGTCCTGGAGAGCTTGCAGAGCACTGGGGAAAGGCAGGCAGAGAATTCCCTGCTAGCACCTTCTCTGTGCCTGGGAAGCAGAAGTGTTCACATTGCTTCGCAAGAATCGCTTTTGTGCAGAAAACAGTAACACTTGTTCAGAAGGAAAGAAAGCACAGAGCCCCAGATTTTATGTTGTCCTGGAGAGCTTGCAGAGCACTGGGGAAAGGCAGGCAGAGAATTCCCTGCTGGCACCTTCTCTGTGCCTGTTCACATTGCTTCGCAGAATCGCTTTTGTGCAGAAAACAATAACACTTGTTCAGAAGGAAAGAAAGCACAGAGCCCCAGATTTTATGTTGTCCTGGAGAGCTTGCAGAGCACTGGGGAAAGGCAGGCAGAGAATTCCCTGCTAGCACCTTCTCTGTGCCTGGGAAGCAGAAGTGTTCACATTGCTTCGCAGAATCGCTTTTGTGCAGAAAACAGTAACACTTGTTCAGAACGAAAGAAAGCACAGAGCCCCAGATTCTATGTTGTCTTGGAGAGCTTGCAGAGCACTGGGGAAAGGCAGGCAGAGAATTCCCTGATAGCACCTTCTCTGTGCCTGTTCACATTGCTTCGCAGAATCGCTTTTGTGCAGAAAACAGTAACACTTGTTCAGAAGGAAAGAAAGCACAGAGCCCCAGATTCTATGTTGTCCTGGAGAGCTTGCAGAGCACTGGGGAAAGGCAGGCAGAGAATTCCCTGCTAGCACCTTCTCTGTGCCTGGGAAGCAGAAGTGTTCACATTGCTTCGCAAGAATCGCTTTTGTGCAGAAAACACTAACACTTGTTCAGAAGGAAAGAAAGCACAGAGCCCCAGATTTTATGTTGTCCTGGAGAGCTTGCAGAGCACTGGGGAAAGGCTGGCAGAGAATTCCCTGATAGCACCTTCTCTGTGCCTGGGAAGCAGAAGTGTTCACATTGCTTCGCAGAATCGCTTTTGTGCAGAAAACACTAACACTTGTTCAGAAGGAAAGAAAGCACAGAGCCCCAGATTCTATGTTGTCTTGGAGAGCTTGCAGAGCACTGGGGAAAGGCTGGCAGAGAGTTCCCTGATAGCACCTTCTCTGTGCCTGTTCACATTGCTTCGCAGAATCGCTTTTGTGCAGAAAACAGTAACACTTGTTCAGAACGAAAGAAAGCACAGAGCCCCAGATTCTATGTTGTCTTGGAGAGCTTGCAGAGCACTGGGGAAAGGCTGGCAGAGAGTTCCCTGATAGCACCTTCTCTGTGCCTGTTCACATTGCTTCGCAGAATCGCTTTTGTGCAGAAAACAGTAACACTTGTTCAGACGGAAAGAAAGCACAGAGCCCCAGATTCTATGTTGTCCTGGAGAGCTTGCAGAGCACTGGGGAAAGGCAGGCAGAGAATTCCCTGCTAGCACCTTCTCTGTGCCTGGGAAGCAGAAGTGTTCACATTGCTTCGCAAGAATCGCTTTTGTGCAGAAAACACTAACACTTGTTCAGAAGGAAAGAAAGCACAGAGCCCCAGATTTTATGTTGTCCTGGAGAGCTTGCAGAGCACTGGGGAAAGGCAGGCAGAGAATTCCCTGCTGGCACCTTCTCTGTGCCTGTTCACATTGCTTCGCAGAATCGCTTTTGTGCAGAAAACAGTAACACTTGTTCAGAACGAAAGAAAGCACAGAGCCCCAGATTCTATGTTGTCCTGGAGAGCTTGCAGAGCACTGGGGAAAGGCAGGCAGAGAATTCCTTGCTAGCACCTTCTCTGTGCCTGGGAAGCAGAAGTGTTCACATTGCTTCGCAAGAATCGCTTTTGTGCAGAAAACAGTAACACTTGTTCAGAAGGAAAGAAAGCACAGAGCCCCAGATTTTATGTTGTCTTGGAGAGCTTGCAGAGCACTGGGGAAAGGCAGGCAGAGAATTCCCTGCTAGCACCTTCTCTGTGCCTGTTCACATTGCTTCGCAGAATCGCTTTTGTGCAGAAAACAGTAACACTTGTTCAGAAGGAAAGAAAGCACAGAGCCCCAGATTCTATGTTGTCCTGGAGAGCTTGCAGAGCACTGGGGAAAGGCAGGCAGAGAATTCCCTGCTAGCACCTTCTCTGTGCCTGGGAAGCAGAAGTGTTCACATTGCTTCGCATAATCGCTTTTGTGCAGAAAACAGTAACACTTGTTCAGAAGGAAAGAAAGCACAGAGCCCCAGATTTTATGTTGTCCTGGAGAGCTTGCAGAGCACTGGGGAAAGGCAGGCAGAGAATTCCCTGCTAGCACCTTCTCTGTGCCTGTTCACATTACTTCGCAGAATCGCTTTTGTGCAGAAAACAGTAACACTTGTTCAGAAGGAAAGAAAGCACAGAGCCTCAGATTCTATGTTGTCCTGGAGAGGTTGCAGAGCACTGGGGAAAGGCAGGCAGAGAATTCCCTGCTAGCACCTTCTCTGTGCCTGGGAAGCAGAAGTGTTCACATTGCTTCGCAAGAATCGCTTTTGTGCAGAAAACAATAACACTTGTTCAGAAGGAAAGAAAGCACAGAGCCCCAGATTCTATGTTGTCTTGGAGAGCTTGCAGAGCACTGGGGAAAGCCTGGCAGAGAGTTCCCTGATAGCACCTTCTCTGTGCCTGTTCACATTGCTTCGCAGAATCGCTTTTGTGCAGAAAACAGTAACACTTGTTCAGAACGAAAGAAAGCACAGAGCCCCAGATTCTATGTTGTCTTGGAGAGCTTGCAGAGCACTGGGGAAAGGCTGGCAGAGAGTTCCCTGATAGCACCTTCTCTGTGCCTGTTCACATTGTTTCGCAGAATCGCTTTTGTGCAGAAAACAGTAACACTTGTTCAGAACGAAAGAAAGCACAGAGCCCCAGATTTTATGTTGTCCTGGAGAGCTTGCAGAGCACTGGGGAAAGGCAGGCAGAGAATTCCCTGCTAGCACCTTCTCTGTGCCTGTTCACATTGCTTCGCAGAATCGCTTTTGTGCAGAAAACAGTAACACTTGTTCAGAAGGAAAGAAAGCACAGAGCCCCAGATTCTATGTTGTCCTGGAGAGTTTGCAGAGCACTGGGGAAAGGCAGGCAGAGAATTCCCTGCTAGCACCTTCTCTGTGCCTGGGAAGCAGAAGTGTTCACATTGCTTCGCAAGAATCGCTTTTGTGCAGAAAACAGTAACACTTGTTCAGAACGAAAGAAAGCACAGAGCCCCAGATTTTATGTTGTCTTGGAGAGCTTGCAGAGCACTGGGGAAAGGCAGGCAGAGAATTCCCTGCTAGCACCTTCTCTGTGCCTGTTCACATTGCTTCGCAGAATCGCTTTTGTGCAGAAAACAGTAACACTTGTTCAGAAGGAAAGAAAGCACAGAGCCCCAGATTCTATGTTGTCCTGGAGAGCTTGCAGAGCACTGGGGAAAGGCAGGCAGAGAATTCCCTGCTAGCACCTTCTCTGTGCCTGGGAAGCAGAAGTGTTCACATTGCTTCGCATAATCGCTTTTGTGCAGAAAACAGTAACACTTGTTCAGAAGGAAAGAAAGCACAGAGCCCCAGATTTTATGTTGTCCTGGAGAGCTTGCAGAGCACTGGGGAAAGGCAGGCAGAGAATTCCCTGCTAGCACCTTCTCTGTGCCTGTTCACATTGCTTCGCAGAATCGCTTTTGTGCAGAAAACAGTAACACTTGTTCAGAAGGAAAGAAAGCACAGAGCCTCAGATTCTATGTTGTCCTGGAGAGGTTGCAGAGCACTGGGGAAAGGCAGGCAGAGAATTCCCTGCTAGCACCTTCTCTGTGCCTGGGAAGCAGAAGTGTTCAAATTGCTTCGCAAGAATCGCTTTTGTGCAGAAAACACTAACATTTGTTCAGAAGGAAAGAAAGCACAGAGTCCCAGATTCTATGTTGTCCTGGAGAGCTTGCAGAGCACTGGGGAAAGGCAGGCAGAGAATTCCCTGCTAGCACCTTCTCTGTGCCTGTTCACATTGCTTCGCAGAATCGCTTTTGTGCAGAAAACAGTAACACTTGTTCAGAAGGAAAGAAAGCACAGAGCCCCAGATTCTATGTTGTCCTGGAGAGCTTGCAGAGCACTGGGGAAAGGCAGGCAGAGAATTCCCTGCTAGCACCTTCTCTGTGCCTGTTCACATTGCTTCGCAGAATCGCTTTTGTGCAGAAAACAGTAACACTTGTTCAGAAGGAAAGAAAGCACAGAGCCCCAGATTTTATGTTGTCCTGGAGAGCTTGCAGAGCACTGGGGAAAGGCAGGCAGAGAATTCCCTGCTAGCACCTTCTCTGTGCCTGGGAAGCAGAAGTGTTCACATTGCTTCGCAAGAATCGCTTTTGTGCAGAAAACAGTAACACTTGTTCAGAAGGAAAGAAAGCACAGAGCCCCAGATTTTATGTTGTCCTGGAGAGCTTGCAGAGCACTGGGGAAAGGCAGGCAGAGAATTCCCTGCTGGCACCTTCTCTGTGCCTGTTCACATTGCTTCGCAGAATCGCTTTTGTGCAGAAAACAGTAACACTTGTTCAGAACGAAAGAAAGCACAGAGCCCCAGATTTTATGTTGTCCTGGAGAGCTTGCAGAGCACTGGGGAAAGGCAGGCAGAGAATTCCCTGCTAGCACCTTCTCTGTGCCTGGGAAGCAGAAGTTGTTCACATTGCTTCGCAAGAATCGCTTTTGTGCAGAAAACAGTAACACTTGTTCAGAAGGAAAGAAAGCACAGAGCCCCAGATTTTATGTTGTCTTGGAGAGCTTGCAGAGCACTGGGGAAAGGCAGGCAGAGAATTCCCTGCTAGCACCTTCTCTGTGCCTGTTCACATTGCTTCGCAGAATCGCTTTTGTGCAGAAAACAGTAACACTTGTTCAGAAGGAAAGAAAGCACAGAGCCCCAGATTCTATGTTGTCCTGGAGAGCTTGCAGAGCACTGGGGAAAGGCAGGCAGAGAATTCCCTGCTAGCACCTTCTCTGTGCCTGGGAAGCAGAAGTGTTCACATTGCTTCGCAGAATCGCTTTTGTGCAGAAAACAGTAACACTTGTTCAGAACGAAAGAAAGCACAGAGCCCCAGATTTTATGTTGTCCTGGAGAGCTTGCAGAGCACTGGGGAAAGGCAGGCAGAGAATTCCCTGCTAGCACCTTCTCTGTGCCTGGGAAGCAGAAGTGTTCAAATTGCTTCGCAAGAATCGCTTTTGTGCAGAAAACACTAACACTTGTTCAGAAGGAAAGAAAGCACAGAGCCCCAGATTTTATGTTGTCCTGGAGAGCTTGCAGAGCACTGGGGAAAGGCAGGCAGAGAATTCCCTGCTAGCACCTTCTCTGTGCCTGTTCACATTGCTTCGCAGAATCGCTTTTGTGCAGAAAACAGTAACACTTGTTCAGAAGGAAAGAAAGCACAGAGCCCCAGATTCTATGTTGTCCTGGAGAGCTTGCAGAGCACTGGGGAAAGGCAGGCAGAGAATTCCCTGCTAGCACCTTCTCTGTGCCTGTTCACATTGCTTCGCAGAATCGCTTTTGTGCAGAAAACAGTAACACTTGTTCAGAAGGAAAGAAAGCACAGAGCCCCAGATTCTATGTTGTCCTGGAGAGCTTGCAGAGCACTGGGGAAAGGCAGGCAGAGAATTCCCTGCTAGCACCTTCTCTGTGCCTGGGAAGCAGAAGTGTTCACATTGCTTCGCAGAATCGCTTTTGTGCAGAAAACAACAACACTTGTTCAGAAGGAAGGAAAGCACAGAGCCCCAGATTTTATGTTGTCCTGGAGAGCTTGCAGAGCACTGGGGAAAGGCAGGCAGAGAATTCCCTGCTAGCACCTTCTCTGTGCCTGGGAAGCAGAAGTGTTCACATTGCTTCGCAAGAATCGCTTTTGTGCAGAAAACACTAACACTTGTTCAGAAGGAAAGAAAGCACAGAGCCCCAGATTTTATGTTGTCCTGGAGAGCTTGCAGAGCACTGGGGAAAGGCAGGCAGAGAATTCCCTGCTGGCACCTTCTCTGTGCCTGGGAAGCAGAAGTGTTCACATTGCTTCGCAAGAATCGCTTTTGTGCAGAAAACAGTAACACTTGTTCAGAAGGAAAGAAAGCACAGAGCCCCAGGTTTTATGTTGTCCTGGAGAGCTTGCAGAGCACTGGGGAAAGGCAGGCAGAGAATTCCCTGCTGGCACCTTCTCTGTGCCTGTTCACATTGCTTCGCAGAATCGCTTTTGTGCAGAAAACAGTAACACTTGTTCAGAAGGAAAGAAAGCACAGAGCCCCAGATTCTATGTTGTCCTGGAGAGCTTGCAGAGCACTGGGGAAAGGCAGGCAGAGAATTCCCTGCTAGCACCTTCTCTGTGCCTGGGAAGCAGAAGTGTTCACATTGCTTCGCAAGAATCGCTTTTGTGCAGAAAACACTAACACTTGTTCAGAAGGAAAGAAAGCACAGAGCCCCAGATTTTATGTTGTCCTGGAGAGCTTGCAGAGCACTGGGGAAAGGCAGGCAGAGAATTCCCTGATAGCACCTTCTCTGTGCCTGGGAAGCAGAAGTGTTCACATTGCTTCGCAGAATCGCTTTTGTGCAGAAAACAGTAACACTTGTTCAGAACGAAAGAAAGCACAGAGCCCCAGATTCTATGTTGTCTTGGAGAGCTTGCAGAGCACTGGGGAAAGGCAGGCAGAGAATTCCCTGATAGCACCTTCTCTGTGCCTGTTCACATTGCTTCGCAGAATCGCTTTTGTGCAGAAAACAGTAACACTTGTTCAGAAGGAAAGAAAGCACAGAGCCCCAGATTCTATGTTGTCCTGGAGAGCTTGCAGAGCACTGGGGAAAGGCAGGCAGAGAATTCCCTGCTAGCACCTTCTCTGTGCCTGGGAAGCAGAAGTGTTCACAGTGCTTCGCAAGAATCGCTTTTGTGCAGAAAACACTAACACTTGTTCAGAAGGAAAGAAAGCACAGAGCCCCAGATTTTATGTTGTCCTGGAGAGCTTGCAGAGCACTGGGGAAAGGCAGGCAGAGATTTCCCTGCTAGCACCTTCTCTGTGCCTGGGAAGCAGAAGTGTTCACATTGCTTCGCAGAATCGCTTTTGTGCAGAAAACAGTAACACTTGTTCAGAAGGAAAGAAAGCACAGAGCCCCAGATTCTATGTTGTCTTGGAGAGCTTGCAGAGCACTGGGGAAAGGCTGGCAGAGAGTTCCCTGATAGCACCTTCTCTGTGCCTGTTCACATTGCTTCGCAGAATCGCTTTTGTGCAGAAAACAGTAACACTTGTTCAGAAGGAAAGAAAGCACAGAGCCCCAGATTCTATGTTGTCCTGGAGAGCTTGCAGAGCACTGGGGAAAGGCAGGCAGAGAATTCCCTGCTAGCACCTTCTCTGTGCCTGGGAAGCAGAAGTGTTCACATTGCTTCGCAAGAATCGCTTTTGTGCAGAAAACACTAACACTTGTTCAGAAGGAAAGAAAGCACAGAGCCCCAGATTTTATGTTGTCCTGGAGAGCTTGCAGAGCACTGGGGAAAGGCAGGCAGAGAATTCCCTGCTGGCACCTTCTCTGTGCCTGTTCACATTGCTTCGCAGAATCGCTTTTGTGCAGAAAACAGTAACACTTGTTCAGAACGAAAGAAAGCACAGAGCCCCAGATTCTATGTTGTCCTGGAGAGCTTGCAGAGCACTGGGGAAAGGCAGGCAGAGAATTCCCTGCTGGCACCTTCTCTGTGCCTGGGAAGCAGAAGTGTTCACATTGCTTCGCAAGAATCGCTTTTGTGCAGAAAACAGTAACACTTGTTCAGAAGGAAAGAAAGCACAGAGCCCCAGATTTTATGTTGTCCTGGAGAGCTTGCAGAGCACTGGGGAAAGGCAGGCAGAGAATTCCCTGCTGGCACCTTCTCTGTGCCTGTTCACATTGCTTCGCAGAATCGCTTTTGTGCAGAAAACAGTAACACTTGTTCAGAACGAAAAAAAGCACAGAGCCCCAGATTCTATGTTGTCCTGGAGAGCTTGCAGAGCACTGGGGAAAGGCAGGCAGAGAATTCCCTGCTAGCACCTTCTCTGTGCCTGGGAAGCAGAAGTGTTCACATTGCTTCGCAGAATCGCTTTTGTGCAGAAAACAGTAACACTTGTTCAGAACGAAAGAAAGCACAGAGCCCCAGATTCTATGTTGTCTTGGAGAGCTTGCAGAGCACTGGGGAAAGGCAGGCAGAGAATTCCCTGATAGCACCTTCTCTGTGCCTGTTCACATTGCTTCGCAGAATCGCTTTTGTGCAGAAAACAGTAACACTTGTTCAGAAGGAAAGAAAGCACAGAGCCCCAGATTCTATGTTGTCCTGGAGAGCTTGCAGAGCACTGGGGAAAGGCAGGCAGAGAATTCCCTGCTAGCACCTTCTCTGTGCCTTGGAAGCAGAAGTGTTCACATTGCTTCGCAAGAATCGCTTTTGTGCAGAAAACACTAACACTTGTTCAGAAGGAAAGAAAGCACAGAGCCCCAGATTCTATGTTGTCCTGGAGAGCTTGCAGAGCACTGGGGAAAGGCAGGCAGAGAATTCCCTGCTAGCACCTTCTCTGTGCCTGGGAAGCAGAAGTGTTCACATTGCTTCGCAAGAATCGCTTTTGTGCAGAAAACACTAACACTTGTTCAGAAGGAAAGAAAGCACAGAGCCCCAGATTCTATGTTGTCCTGGAGAGCTTGCAGAGCACTGGGGAAAGGCAGGCAGAGAATTCCCTGCTGGCACCTTCTCTGTGCCTGTTCACATTGCTTCGCAGAATCGCTTTTGTGCAGAAAACAGTAACACTTGTTCAGAACGAAAGAAAGCACAGAGCCCCAGATTCTATGTTGTCCTGGAGAGCTTGCAGAGCACTGGGGAAAGGCAGGCAGAGAATTCCTTGCTAGCACCTTCTCTGTGCCTGGGAAGCAGAAGTGTTCACATTGCTTCTCAAGAATCGCTTTTGTGCAGAAAACAGTAACACTTGTTCAGAAGGAAAGAAAGCACAGAGCCCCAGATTTTATGTTGTCCTGGAGAGCTTGCAGAGCACTGGGGAAAGGCAGGCAGAGAATTCCCTGCTAGCACCTTCTCTGTGCCTGTTCACATTGCTTCGCAGAATCGCTTTTGTGCAGAAAACAGTAACACTTGTTCAGAAGGAAAGAAAGCACAGAGCCCCAGATTCTATGTTGTCCTGGAGAGCTTGCAGAGCACTGGGGAAAGGCAGGCAGAGAATTCCCTGCTAGCACCTTCTCTGTGCCTGGGAAGCAGAAGTGTTCACATTGCTTCGCATAATCGCTTTTGTGCAGAAAACAGTAACACTTGTTCAGAACGAAAGAAAGCACAGAGCCCCAGATTTTATGTTGTCCTGGAGAGCTTGCAGAGCACTGGGGAAAGGCAGGCAGAGAATTCCCTGCTAGCACCTTCTCTGTGCCTGGGAAGCAGAAGTGTTCACATTGCTTCGCAAGAATCGCTTTTGTGCAGAAAACACTAACACTTGTTCAGAAGGAAAGAAAGCACAGAGCCCCAGATTTTATGTTGTCCTGGAGAGCTTGCAGAGCACTGGGGAAAGGCAGGCAGAGAATTCCCTGCTGGCCCCTTCTCTGTGCCTGTTCACATTGCTTCGCAGAATCGCTTTTGTGCAGAAAACAGTAACACTTGTTCAGAACGAAAGAAAGCACAGAGCCCCAGATTCTATGTTGTCCTGGAGAGCTTGCAGAGCACTGGGGAAAGGCAGGCAGAGAATTCCCTGCTAGCACCTTCTCTGTGCCTGGGAAGCAGAAGTGTTCACATTGCTTCGCAAGAATCGCTTTTGTGCAGAAAACAGTAACACTTGTTCAGAAGGAAAGAAAGCACAGAGCCCCAGGTTTTATATTGTCCTGGAGAGCTTGCAGAGCACTGGGGAAAGGCAGGCAGAGAATTCCCTGCTGGCACCTTCTCTGTGCCTGTTCACATTGCTTCGCAGAATCGCTTTTGTGCAGAAAACAGTAACACTTGTTCAGAAGGAAAGAAAGCACAGAGCCCCAGATTCTATGTTGTCCTGGAGAGCTTGC
This sequence comes from Strix aluco, assembly GCF_031877795.1. Lineage (NCBI taxonomy): Eukaryota > Metazoa > Chordata > Aves > Strigiformes > Strigidae > Strix > Strix aluco. Next base: position 1,794,649 of record NW_027436556.1, read on the forward strand.
AGAGCACTGGGGAAAGGCAGGCAGAGAATTCCCTGCTGGCACCTTCTCTGTGCCTGTTCACATTGCTTCGCAGAATCGCTTTTGTGCAGAAAACAGTAACACTTGTTCAGAAGGAAAGAAAGCACAGAGCCCCAGATTCTATGTTGTCCTGGAGAGCTTGCAGAGCACTGGGGAAAGGCAGGCAGAGAATTCCCTGCTAGCACCTTCTCTGTGCCTGGGAAGCAGAAGTGTTCACATTGCTTCGCAGAATCGCTTTTGTGCAGAAAACAATAACACTTGTTCAGAAGGAAGGAAAGCACAGAGCCCCAGATTTTATGTTGTCCTGGAGAGCTTGCAGAGCACTGGGGAAAGGCAGGCAGAGAATTCCCTGCTGGCACCTTCTCTGTGCGTGTTCACATTGCTTCGCAGAATCGCTTTTGTGCAGAAAACAGTAACACTTGTTCAGAACGAAAGAAAGCACAGAGCCCCAGATTCTATGTTGTCCTGGAGAGGTTGCAGAGCACTGGGGAAAGGCAGGCAGAGAATTCCCTGCTAGAACCTTCTCTGTGCCTGGGAAGCAGAAGTGTTCACATTGCTTCGCAAGAATCGCTTTTGTGCAGAAAACAATAACACTTATTCAGAAGGAAAGAAAGCACAGAGCCCCAGATTCTATGTTGTCCTGGAGAGCTTGCAGAGCACTGGGGAAAGGCAGGCAGAGAATTCCCTGCTGGCACCTTCTCTGTGCCTGGGAAGCAGAAGTGTTCACATTGCTTCGCAAGAATCGCTTTTGTGCAGAAAACAGTAACACTTGTTCAGAAGGAAAGAAAGCACAGAGCCCCAGATTTTATGTTGTCCTGGAGAGCTTGCAGAGCACTGGGGAAAGGCAGGCAGAGAATTCCCTGCTGGCACCTTCTCTGTGCCTGTTCACATTGCTTCGCAGAATCGCTTTTGTGCAGAAAACAGTAACACTTGTTCAGAACGAAAGAAAGCACAGAGCCCCAGATTCTATGTTGTCCTGGAGAGCTTGCAGAGCACTGGGGAAAGGCAGGCAGAGAATTCCTTGCTAGCACCTTCTCTGTGCCTGGGAAGCAGAAGTGTTCACATTGCTTCTCAAGAATCGCTTTTGTGCAGAAAACAGTAACACTTGTTCAGAAGGAAAGAAAGCACAGAGCCCCAGATTTTATGTTGTCCTGGAGAGCTTGCAGAGCACTGGGGAAAGGCAGGCAGAGAATTCCCTGCTAGCACCTTCTCTGTGCCTGTTCACATTGCTTCGCAGAATCGCTTTTGTGCAGAAAACAGTAACACTTGTTCAGAACGAAAGAAAGCACAGAGCCCCAGATTCTATGTTGTCCTGGAGAGCTTGCAGAGCACTGGGGAAAGGCAGGCAGAGAATTCCCTGCTAGCACCTTCTCTGTGCCTGGGAAGCAGAAGTGTTCACATTGCTTCGCAAGAATCGCTTTTGTGCAGAAAACAGTAACACTTGTTCAGAAGGAAAGAAAGCACAGAGCCCCAGATTTTATGTTGTCCTGGAGAGCTTGCAGAGCACTGGGGAAAGGCAGGCAGAGAATTCCCTGCTAGCACCTTCTCTGTGCCTGTTCACATTGCTTCGCAGAATCGCTTTTGTGCAGAAAACAGTAACACTTGTTCAGAAGGAAAGAAAGCACAGAGCCCCAGATTCTATGTTGTCCTGGAGAGCTTGCAGAGCACTGGGGAAAGGCAGGCAGAGAATTCCCTGCTAGCACCTTCTCTGTGCCTGGGAAGCAGAAGTGTTCACATTGCTTCGCATAATCGCTTTTGTGCAGAAAACAGTAACACTTGTTCAGAACGAAAGAAAGCACAGAGCCCCAGATTTTATGTTGTCCTGGAGAGCTTGCAGAGCACTGGGGAAAGGCAGGCAGAGAATTCCCTGCTAGCACCTTCTCTGTGCCTGGGAAGCAGAAGTGTTCACATTGCTTCGCAAGAATCGCTTTTGTGCAGAAAACACTAACACTTGTTCAGAAGGAAAGAAAGCACAGAGCCCCAGATTTTATGTTGTCCTGGAGAGCTTGCAGAGCACTGGGGAAAGGCAGGCAGAGAATTCCCTGCTGGCCCCTTCTCTGTGCCTGTTCACATTGCTTCGCAGAATCGCTTTTGTGCAGAAAACAGTAACACTTGTTCAGAACGAAAGAAAGCACAGAGCCCCAGATTCTATGTTGTCCTGGAGAGCTTGCAGAGCACTGGGGAAAGGCAGGCAGAGAATTCCCTGCTAGCACCTTCTCTGTGCCTGGGAAGCAGAAGTGTTCACATTGCTTCGCAAGAATCGCTTTTGTGCAGAAAACAGTAACACTTGTTCAGAAGGAAAGAAAGCACAGAGCCCCAGGTTTTATATTGTCCTGGAGAGCTTGCAGAGCACTGGGGAAAAGCAGGCAGAGAATTCCCTGCTGGCACCTTCTCTGTGCCTGTTCACATTGCTTCGCAGAATCGCTTTTGTGCAGAAAACAGTAACACTTGTTCAGAAGGAAAGAAAGCACAGAGCCCCAGATTCTATGTTGTCCTGGAGAGCTTGCAGAGCACTGGGGAAAGGCAGGCAGAGAATTCCCTGCTGGCACCTTCTCTGTGCCTGTTCACATTGCTTCGCAGAATCGCTTTTGTGCAGAAAACAGTAACACTTGTTCAGAAGGAAAGAAAGCACAGAGCCCCAGATTCTATGTTGTCCTGGAGAGCTTGCAGAGCACTGGGGAAAGGCAGGCAGAGAATTCCCTGCTAGCACCTTCTCTGTGCCTGGGAAGCAGAAGTGTTCACATTGCTTCGCAGAATCGCTTTTGTGCAGAAAACAATAACACTTGTTCAGAAGGAAGGAAAGCACAGAGCCCCAGATTTTATGTTGTCCTGGAGAGCTTGCAGAGCACTGGGGAAAGGCAGGCAGAGAATTCCCTGCTGGCACCTTCTCTGTGCGTGTTCACATTGCTTCGCAGAATCGCTTTTGTGCAGAAAACAGTAACACTTGTTCAGAACGAAAGAAAGCACAGAGCCCCAGATTCTATGTTGTCCTGGAGAGGTTGCAGAGCACTGGGGAAAGGCAGGCAGAGAATTCCCTGCTAGAACCTTCTCTGTGCCTGGGAAGCAGAAGTGTTCACATTGCTTCGCAAGAATCGCTTTTGTGCAGAAAACAATAACACTTGTTCAGAAGGAAAGAAAGCACAGAGCCCCAGATTTTATGTTGTCCTGGAGAGCTTGCAGAGCACTGGGGAAAGGCAGGCAGAGAATTCCCTGCTGGCACCTTCTCTGTGCCTGGGAAGCAGAAGTGTTCACATTGCTTCGCAAGAATCGCTTTTGTGCAGAAAACAGTAACACTTGTTCAGAAGGAAAGAAAGCACAGAGCCCCAGATTTTATGTTGTCCTGGAGAGCTTGCAGAGCACTGGGGAAAGGCAGGCAGAGAATTCCCTGCTGGCACCTTCTCTGTGCCTGTTCACATTGCTTCGCAGAATCGCTTTTGTGCAGAAAACAGTAACACTTGTTCAGAACGAAAAAAAGCACAGAGCCCCAGATTCTATGTTGTCCTGGAGAGCTTGCAGAGCACTGGGGAAAGGCAGGCAGAGAATTCCCTGCTAGCACCTTCTCTGTGCCTGGGAAGCAGAAGTGTTCACATTGCTTCGCAAGAATCGCTTTTGTGCAGAAAACACTAACACTTGTTCAGAAGGAAAGAAAGCACAGAGCCCCATATTTCATATTGTCCTGGAGAGCTTGCAGAGCACTGGGGAAAGGCTGGCAGAGAGTTCCCTGCTAGCACCTTCTCTGTGCCTGTTCACATTGCTTCGCAGAATCGCTTTTGTGCAGAAAACAGTAACACTTGTTCAGAAGGAAAGAAAGCACAGAGCCCCAGATTTTATGTTGTCCTGGAGAGCTTGCAGAGCACTGGGGAAAGGCAGGCAGAGAATTCCCTGCTAGCACCTTCTCTGTGCCTGGGAAGCAGAAGTGTTCACATTGCTTCGCAGAATCGCTTTTGTGCAGAAAACAGTAACACTTGTTCAGAACGAAAGAAAGCACAGAGCCCCAGATTCTATGTTGTCTTGGAGAGCTTGCAGAGCACTGGGGAAAGGCAGGCAGAGAATTCCCTGCTAGCACCTTCTCTGTGCCTGTTCACATTGCTTCGCAGAATCGCTTTTGTGCAGAAAACAGTAACACTTGTTCAGAAGGAAAGAAAGCACAGAGCCCCAGATTCTATGTTGTCCTGGAGAGCTTGCAGAGCACTGGGGAAAGGCAGGCAGAGAATTCCCTGCTGGCACCTTCTCTGTGCCTGGGAAGCAGAAGTGTTCACATTGCTTCGCAAGAATCGCTTTTGTGCAGAAAACAGTAACACTTGTTCAGAACGAAAGAAAGCACAGAGCCCCAGATTTTATGTTGTCTTGGAGAGCTTGCAGAGCACTGGGGAAAGGCAGGCAGAGAATTCCCTGCTAGCACCTTCTCTGTGCCTGGGAAGCAGAAGTGTTCACATTGCTTCGCAAGAATCGCTTTTGTGCAGAAAACACTAACACTTGTTCAGAAGGAAAGAAAGCACAGAGCCCCAGATTTTATGTTGTCCTGGAGAGCTTGCAGAGCACTGGGGAAAGGCAGGCAGAGAATTCCCTGCTGGCACCTTCTCTGTGCCTGTTCACATTGCTTCGCAGAATCGCTTTTGTGCAGAAAACAGTAACACTTGTTCAGAACGAAAGAAAGCACAGAGCCCCAGATTCTATGTTGTCCTGGAGAGCTTGCAGAGCACTGGGGAAAGGCAGGCAGAGAATTCCTTGCTAGCACCTTCTCTGTGCCTGGGAAGCAGAAGTGTTCACATTGCTTCTCAAGAATCGCTTTTGTGCAGAAAACAGTAACACTTGTTCAGAAGGAAAGAAAGCACAGAGCCCCAGATTTTATGTTGTCCTGGAGAGCTTGCAGAGCACTGGGGAAAGGCAGGCAGAGAATTCCCTGCTAGCACCTTCTCTTTGCCTGTTCACATTGCTTCGCAGAATCGCTTTTGTGCAGAAAACAGTAACACTTGTTCAGAACGAAAGAAAGCACAGAGCCACAGATTCTATGTTGTCCTGGAGAGTTTGCAGAGCACTGGGGAAAGGCAGGCAGAGAATTCCCTGCTAGCACCTTCTCTGTGCCTGGGAAGCAGAAGTGTTCACATTGCTTCGCAAGAATCGCTTTTGTGCAGAAAACAGTAACACTTGTTCAGAAGGAAAGAAAGCACAGAGCCCCAGATTCTATGTTGTCCTGGAGAGCTTGCAGAGCACTGGGGAAAGGCAGGCAGAGAATTCCCTGATAGCACCTTCTCTGTGCCTGTTCACATTGCTTCGCAGAATCGCTTTTGTGCAGAAAACAGTAACACTTGTTCAGAAGGAAAGAAAGCACAGAGCCCCAGATTCTATGTTGTCCTGGAGAGCTTGCAGAGCACTGGGGAAAGGCAGGCAGAGAATTCCCTGCTAGCACCTTCTCTGTGCCTGGGAAGCAGAAGTGTTCACATTGCTTCGCATAATCGCTTTTGTGCAGAAAACAGTAACACTTGTTCAGAACGAAAGAAAGCACAGAGCCCCAGATTTTATGTTGTCCTGGAGAGCTTGCAGAGCACTGGGGAAAGGCAGGCAGAGAATTCCCTGCTAGCACCTTCTCTGTGCCTGGGAAGCAGAAGTGTTCAAATTGCTTCGCAAGAATCGCTTTTGTGCAGAAAACACTAACACTTGTTCAGAAGGAAAGAAAGCACAGAGCCCCAGATTTTATGTTGTCCTGGAGAGCTTGCAGAGCACTGGGGAAAGGCAGGCAGAGAATTCCCTGCTGGCCCCTTCTCTGTGCCTGTTCACATTGCTTCGCAGAATCGCTTTTGTGCAGAAAACACTAACACTTGTTCAGAACGAAAGAAAGCACAGAGCCCCAGATTCTATGTTGTCCTGGAGAGCTTGCAGAGCACTGGGGAAAGGCAGGCAGAGAATTCCCTGCTAGCACCTTCTCTGTGCCTGGGAAGCAGAAGTGTTCACATTGCTTCGCAAGAATCGCTTTTGTGCAGAAAACAGTAACACTTGTTCAGAAGGAAAGAAAGCACAGAGCCCCAGGTTTTATATTGTCCTGGAGAGCTTGCAGAGCACTGGGGAAAGGCAGGCAGAGAATTCCCTGCTGGCACCTTCTCTGTGCCTGTTCACATTGCTTCGCAGAATCGCTTTTGTGCAGAAAACAGTAACACTTGTTCAGAAGGAAAGAAAGCACAGAGCCCCAGATTCTATGTTGTCCTGGAGAGCTTGCAGAGCACTGGGGAAAGGCAGGCAGAGAATTCCCTGCTGGCACCTTCTCTGTGCCTGTTCACATTGCTTCGCAGAATCGCTTTTGTGCAGAAAACAGTAACACTTGTTCAGAAGGAAAGAAAGCACAGAGCCCCAGATTCTATGTTGTCCTGGAGAGCTTGCAGAGCACTGGGGAAAGGCAGGCAGAGAATTCCCTGCTAGCACCTTCTCTGTGCCTGGGAAGCAGGAGTGTTCACATTGCTTCGCAGAATCGCTTTTGTGCAGAAAACAATAACACTTGTTCAGAAGGAAGGAAAGCACAGAGCCCCAGATTTTATGTTGTCCTGGAGAGCTTGCAGAGCACTGGGGAAAGGCAGGCAGAGAATTCCCTGCTGGCACCTTCTCTGTGCCTGTTCACATTGCTTCGCAGAATCGCTTTTGTGCAGAAAACAGTAACACTTGTTCAGAAGGAAAGAAAGCACAGAGCCCCAGATTCTATGTTGTCCTGGAGAGGTTGCAGAGCACTGGGGAAAGGCAGGCAGAGAATTCCCTGCTAGAACCTTCTCTGTGCCTGGGAAGCAGAAGTGTTCACATTGCTTCGCAAGAATCGCTTTTGTGCAGAAAACAATAACACTTGTTCAGAAGGAAAGAAAGCACAGAGCCCCAGATTTTATGTTGTCCTGGAGAGCTTGCAGAGCACTGGGGAAAGGCAGGCAGAGAATTCCCTGCTAGCACCTTCTCTGTGCCTGGGAAGCAGAAGTGTTCACATTGCTTCGCAGAATCGCTTTTGTGCAGAAAACAGTAACACTTGTTCAGAACGAAAGAAAGCACAGAGCCCCAGATTCTATGTTGTCTTGGAGAGCTTGCAGAGCACTGGGGAAAGGCTGGCAGAGAGTTCCCTGATAGCACCTTCTCTGTGCCTGTTCACATTGCTTCGCAGAATCGCTTTTGTGCAGAAAACAGTAACACTTGTTCAGAAGGAAAGAAAGCACAGAGCCCCAGATTCTATGTTGTCCTGGAGAGCTTGCAGAGCACTGGGGAAAGGCAGGCAGAGAATTCCCTGCTAGCACCTTCTCTGTGCCTGGGAAGCAGAAGTGTTCACATTGCTTCGCAGAATCGCTTTTGTGCAGAAAACAATAACACTTGTTCAGAAGGAAGGAAAGCACAGAGCCCCAGATTTTATGTTGTCCTGGAGAGCTTGCAGAGCACTGGGGAAAGGCAGGCAGAGAATTCCCTGCTAGCACCTTCTCTGTGCATGGGAAGCAGAAGTGTTCACATTGCTTCGCAAGAATCGCTTTTGTGCAGAAAACAGTAACACTTGTTCAGAACGAAAGAAAGCACAGATCCCCAGATTTTATGTTGTCCTGGAGAGCTTGCAGAGCACTGGGGAAAGGCAGGCAGAGAATTCCCTGCTGGCACCTTCTCTGTGCCTGTTCACATTGCTTCGCAGAATCGCTTTTGTGCAGAAAACAGTAACACTTGTTCAGAAGGAAAGAAAGCACAGAGCCCCAGATTCTATGTTGTCCTGGAGAGCTTGCAGAGCACTGGGGAAAGGCAGGCAGAGAATTCCCTGCTAGCACCTTCTCTGTGCCTGGGAAGCAGAAGTGTTCACATTGCTTCGCAAGAATCGCTTTTGTGCAGAAAACAGTAACACTTGTTCAGAAGGAAAGAAAGCACAGAGCCCCAGATTTTATGTTGTCCTGGAGAGCTTGCAGAGCACTGGGGAAAGGCAGGCAGAGAATTCCCTGCTGGCACCTTCTCTGTGCCTGTTCAAATTGCTTCGCAGAATCGCTTTTGTGCCGAAAACAGTAACACTTGTTCAGAAGGAAAGAAAGCACAGAGCCCCAGATTCTATGTTGTCCTGGAGAGCTTGCAGAGCACTGGGGAAAGGCAGGCAGAGAATTCCCTGCTAGCACCTTCTCTGTGCCTGGGAAGCAGAAGTGTTCACATTGCTTCGCAGAATCGCTTTTGTGCAGAAAACAGTAACACTTGTTCAGAACGAAAGAAAGCACAGAGCCCCAGATTCTATGTTGTCTTGGAGAGCTTGCAGAGCACTGGGGAAAGGCTGGCAGAGAGTTCCCTGATAGCACCTTCTCTGTGCCTGTTCACATTGCTTCGCAGAATCGCTTTTGTGCAGAAAACACTAACACTTGTTCAGAAGGAAAGAAAGCACAGAGCCCCAGATTTTATGTTGTCCTGGAGAGCTTGCAGAGCACTGGGGAAAGGCAGGCAGAGAATTCCCTGCTGGCACCTTCTCTGTGCCTGTTCACATTGCTTCGCAGAATCGCTTTTGTGCAGAAAACAGTAACACTTGTTCAGAAGGAAAGAAAGCACAGAGCCCCAGATTCTATGTTGTCCTGGAGAGCTTGCAGAGCACTGGGGAAAGGCAGGCAGAGAATTCCCTGCTAGCACCTTCTCTGTGCCTGGGAAGCAGAAGTGTTCACATTGCTTCGCAAGAATCGCTTTTGTGCAGAAAACACTAACACTTGTTCAGAAGGAAAGAAAGCACAGAGCCCCAGATTTTATGTTGTCCTGGAGAGCTTGCAGAGCACTGGGGAAAGGCAGGCAGAGAATTCCCTGATAGCACCTTCTCTGTGCCTGGGAAGCAGAAGTGTTCACATTGCTTCGCAGAATCGCTTTTGTGCAGAAAACAGTAACACTTGTTCAGAATGAAAGAAAGCACAGAGCCCCAGATTCTATGTTGTCTTGGAGAGCTTGCAGAGCACTGGGGAAAGGCAGGCAGAGAGTTCCCTGATAGCACCTTCTCTGTGCCTGTTCACATTGCTTCGCAGAATCGCTTTTGTGCAGAAAACAGTAACACTTGTTCAGAAGGAAAGAAAGCACAGAGCCCCAGATTCTATGTTGTCCTGGAGAGCTTGCAGAGCACTGGGGAAAGGCAGGCAGAGAATTCCCTGCTAGCACCTTCTCTGTGCCTGGGAAGCAGAAGTGTTCACATTGCTTCGCAAGAATCGCTTTTGTGCAGAAAACAGTAACACTTGTTCAGAAGGAAAGAAAGCACAGAGCCCCAGATTTTATGTTGTCCTGGAGAGCTTGCAGAGCACTGGGGAAAGGCAGGCAGAGAATTCCCTGCTAGCACCTTCTCTGTGCCTGGGAAGCAGAAGTGTTCACATTGCTTCGCAAGAATCGCTTTTGTGCAGAAAACAGTAACACTTGTTCAGAAGGAAAGAAAGCACAGAGCCCCAGATTTTATGTTGTCCTGGAGAGCTTGCAGAGCACTGGGGAAAGGCAGGCAGAGAATTCCCTGCTAGCACCTTCTCTGTGCCTGTTCACATTGCTTCGCAGAATCGCTTTTGTGCAGAAAACAGTAACACTTGTTCAGAAGGAAAGAAAGCACAGAGCCCCAGATTCTATGTTGTCCTGGAGAGCTTGCAGAGCACTGGGGAAAGGCAGGCAGAGAATTCCCTGCTAGCACCTTCTCTGTGCCTGTTCACATTGCTTCGCAGAATCGCTTTTGTGCAGAAAACAGTAACACTTGTTCAGAACGAAAGAAAGCACAGAGCCCCAGATTCTATGTTGTCCTGGAGAGCTTGCAGAGCACTGGGGAAAGGCAGGCAGAGAATTCCCTGCTAGCACCTTCTCTGTGCCTGGGAAGCAGAAGTGTTCACATTGCTTCGCAAGAATCGCTTTTGTGCAGAAAACAGTAACACTTGTTCAGAAGGAAAGAAAGCACAGAGCCCCAGATTTTATGTTGTCCTGGAGAGCTTGCAGAGCACTGGGGAAAGGCAGGCAGAGAATTCCCTGCTGGCACCTTCTCTGTGCCTGTTCACATTGCTTCGCAGAATCGCTTTTGTGCAGAAAACAGTAACACTTGTTCAGAAGGAAAGAAAGCACAGAGCCCCAGATTCTATGTTGTCCTGGAGAGCTTGCAGAGCACTGGGGAAAGGCAGGCAGAGAATTCCCTGATAGCACCTTCTCTGTGCCTGGGAAGCAGAAGTGTTCACATTGCTTCGCAGAATCGCTTTTGTGCAGAAAACAGTAACACTTGTTCAGAACGAAAGAAAGCACAGAGCCCCAGATTCTATGTTGTCCTGGAGAGCTTGCAGAGCACTGGGGAAAGGCAGGCAGAGAATTCCCTGATAGCACCTTCTCTGTGCCTGGGAAGCAGAAGTGTTCACATTGCTTCGCAGAATCGCTTTTGTGCAGAAAACAGTAACACTTGTTCAGAAGGAAAGAAAGCACAGAGCCCCAGATTCTATGTTGTCCTGGAGAGCTTGCAGAGCACTGGGGAAAGGCAGGCAGAGAATTCCCTGCTAGCACCTTCTCTGTGCCTGGGAAGCAGAAGTGTTCACATTGCTTCGCAAGAATCGCTTTTGTGCAGAAAACACTAACACTTGTTCAGAAGGAAAGAAAGCACAGAGCCCCAGATTTTATGTTGTCCTGGAGAGCTTGCAGAGCACTGGGGAAAGGCAGGCAGAGAATTCCCTGCTGGCACCTTCTCTGTGCCTGTTCACATTGCTTCGCAGAATCGCTTTTGTGCAGAAAACAGTAACACTTGTTCAGAAGGAAAGAAAGCACAGAGCCCCAGATTCTATGTTGTCCTGGAGAGCTTGCAGAGCACTGGGGAAAGGCAGGCAGAGAATTCCCTGCTAGCACCTTCTCTGTGCCTGGGAAGCAGAAGTGTTCACATTGCTTCGCAGAATCGCTTTTGTGCAGAAAACAGTAACACTTGTTCAGAACGAAAGAAAGCACAGAGCCCCAGATTCTATGTTGTCTTGGAGAGCTTGCAGAGCACTGGGGAAAGGCTGGCAGAGAGTTCCCTGATAGCACCTTCTCTGTGCCTGTTCACATTGCTTCGCAGAATCGCTTTTGTGCAGAAAACAGTAACACTTGTTCAGAAGGAAAGAAAGCACAGAGCCCCAGATTCTATGTTGTCTTGGAGAGCTTGCAGAGCACTGGGGAAAGGCAGGCAGACAGTTCCCTCATAGCACCTTCTCTGTGCCTGTTCACATTGCTTCGCAGAATCGCTTTTGTGCAGAAAACAGTAACACTTGTTCAGAAGGAAAGAAAGCACAGAGCCCCAGATTCTATGTTGTCCTGGAGAGCTTGCAGAGCACTGGGGAAAGGCAGGCAGAGAATTCCCTGCTAGCACCTTCTCTGTGCCTGGGAAGCAGAAGTGTTCACATTGCTTCGCAAGAATCGCTTTTGTGCAGAAAACTATAACACTTGTTCAGAAGGAAAGAAAGCACAGAGCCCCAGATTTTATGTTGTCCTGGAGAGCTTGCAGAGCACTGGGGAAAGGCAGGCAGAGAATTCCCTGCTGGCACCTTCTCTGTGCCTGTTCACATTGCTTCGCAGAATCGCTTTTGTGCAGAAAACAGTAACACTTGTTCAGAAGGAAAGAAAGCACAGAGCCCCAGATTCTATGTTGTCCTGGAGAGCTTGCAGAGCACTGGGGAAAGGCAGGCAGAGAATTCCCTGCTGGCACCTTCTCTGTGCCTGTTCACATTGCTTCGCAAGAATCGCTTTTGTGCAGAAAACACTAACACTTGTTCAGAAGGAAAGAAAGCACAGAGCCCCAGATTTTATGTTGTCCTGGAGAGCTTGCAGAGCACTGGGGAAAGGCAGGCAGAGAATTCCCTGCTAGCACCTTCTCTGTGCCTGTTCACATTGCTTCGCAGAATCGCTTTTGTGCAGAAAACAGTAACACTTGTTCAGAACGAAAGAAAGCACAGAGCCCCAGATTTTATGTTGTCCTGGAGAGGTTGCAGAGCACTGGGGAAAGGCAGGCAGAGAATTCCCTGCTAGCACCTTCTCTGTGCCTGTTCACATTGCTTCGCAGAATCGCTTTTGTGCAGAAAACAGTAACACTTGTTCAGAAGGAAAGAAAGCACAGAGCCCCAGATTCTATGTTGTCCTGGAGAGCTTGCAGAGCACTGGGGAAAGGCAGGCAGAGAATTCCCTGCTAGCACCTTCTCTGTGCCTGGGAAGCAGAAGTATTCACATTGCTTCGCAAGAATCGCTTTTGTGCAGAAAACACTAACACTTGTTCAGAAGGAAAGAAAGCACAGACCCCCAGATTTCATGTTGTCCTGGAGAGCTTGCAGAGCACTGGGGAAAGGCAGGCAGAGAATTCTCTGATAGCACCTTCTCTGTGCCTGTTCACATTGCTTCGCAGAATCGCTTTTGTGCAGAAAACAGTAACACTTGTTCAGAACGAAAGAAAGCACAGAGCCCCAGATTCTATGTTGTCCTGGAGAGCTTGCAGAGCACTGGGGAAAGGCAGGCAGAGAATTCCCTGCTAGCACCTTCTCTGTGCCTGGGAAGCAGAAGTGTTCACATTGCTTCGCAAGAATCGCTTTTGTGCAGAAAACACTAACACTTGTTCAGAAGGAAAGAAAGCACAGAGCCCCAGATTTTATGTTGTCCTGGAGAGCTTGCAGAGCACTGGGGAAAGGCAGGCAGAGAATTCACTGCTAGCACCTTCTCTGTGCCTGTTCACATTGCTTCGCAGAATCGCTTTTGTGCAGAAAACACTAACACTTGTTCAGAACGAAAGACAGCACAGAGCCCCAGATTTTATGTTGTCCTGGAGAGCTTGCAGAGCACTGGGGAAAGGCAGGCAGAGAATTCCTTGCTAGCACCTTCTCTGTGCCTGTTCACATTGCTTCGCAGAATCGCTTTTGTGCAGAAAACAGTAACACTTGTTCAGAAGGAAAGAAAGCACAGAGCCCCAGATTTTATGTTGTCCTGGAGAGCTTGCAGAGCACTGGGGAAAGGCAGGCAGAGAATTCCCTGCTGGCACCTTCTCTGTGCCTGTTCACATTGCTTCGCAGAATCGCTTTTGTGCAGAAAACAGTAACACTTGTTCAGAAGGAAAGAAAGCACAGAGCCCCAGATTCTATGTTGTCTTGGAGAGCTTGCAGAGCACTGGGGAAAGGCTGGCAGAGAGTTCCCTGATAGCACCTTCTCTGTGCCTGTTCACATTGCTTCGCAGAATCGCTTTTGTGCAGAAAACACTAACACTTGTTCAGAAGGAAAGAAAGCACAGAGCCCCAGATTCTATGTTGTCCTGGAGAGCTTGCAGAGCACTGGGGAAAGGCAGGCAGAGAATTCCCTGCTAGCACCTTCTCTGTGCCTGGGAAGCAGAAGTGTTCACATTGCTTCGCAAGAATCGCTTTTGTGCAGAAAACACTAACACTTGTTCAGAAGGAAAGAAAGCACAGAGCCCCAGATTTTATGTTGTCCTGGAGAGCTTGCAGAGCACTGGGGAAAGGCAGGCAGAGAATTCCCTGCTGGCACCTTCTCTGTGCCTGTTCACATTGCTTCGCAGAATCGCTTTTGTGCAGAAAACAGTAACACTTGTTCAGAACGAAAGAAAGCACAGAGCCCCAGATTCTATGTTGTCCTGGAGAGCTTGCAGAGCACTGGGGAAAGGCAGGCAGAGAATTCCCTGCTAGCACCTTCTCTGTGCCTGGGAAGCAGAAGTGTTCACATTGCTTCGCAAGAATCGCTTTTGTGCAGAAAACACTAACACTTGTTCAGAAGGAAAGAAAGCACAGAGCCCCAGATTCTATGTTGTCCTGGAGAGCTTGCAGAGCACTGGGGAAAGGCAGGCAGAGAATTCCCTGCTGGCACCTTCTCTGTGCCTGTTCACATTGCTTCGCAGAATCGCTTTTGTGCAGAAAACAGTAACACTTGTTCAGAACGAAAGAAAGCACAGAGCCCCAGATTCTATGTTGTCCTGGAGAGCTTGCAGAGCACTGGGGAAAGGCAGGCAGAGAATTCCCTGCTAGCACCTTCTCTGTGCCTGGGAAGCAGAAGTGTTCACATTGCTTCGCAAGAATCGCTTTTGTGCAGAAAACACTAACACTTGTTCAGAAGGAAAGAAAGCACAGAGCCCCAGATTTTATGTTGTCCTGGAGAGCTTGCAGAGCACTGGGGAAAGGCAGGCAGAGAATTCCCTGATAGCACCTTCTCTGTGCCTGGGAAGCAGAAGTGTTCACATTGCTTCGCAGAATCGCTTTTGTGCAGAAAACAGTAACACTTGTTCAGAACGAAAGAAAGCACAGAGCCCCAGATTCTATGTTGTCCTGGAGAGCTTGCAGAGCACTGGGGAAAGGCAGGCAGTGAATTCCCTGATAGCACCTTCTCTGTGCCTGTTCACATTGCTTCGCAGAATCGCTTTTGTGCAGAAAACAGTAACACTTGTTCAGAAGGAAAGAAAGCACAGAGCCCCAGATTCTATGTTGTCCTGGAGAGCTTGCAGAGCACTGGGGAAAGGCAGGCAGAGAATTCCCTGCTAGCACCTTCTCTGTGCCTGGGAAGCAGAACTGTTCACATTGCTTCGCAGAATCGCTTTTGTGCAGAAAACACTAACACTTGTTCAGAAGGAAAGAAAGCACAGAGCCCCAGATTCTATGTTGTCTTGGAGAGCTTGCAGAGCACTGGGGAAAGGCTGGCAGAGAGTTCCCTGATAGCACCTTCTATGTGCCTGTTCACATTGCTTCGCAGAATCGCTTTTGTGCAGAAAACAGTAACACTTGTTCAGAACGAAAGAAAGCACAGAGCCCCAGATTCTATGTTGTCCTGGAGAGCTTGCAGAGCACTGGGGAAAGGCAGGCAGAGAATTCCCTGCTAGCACCTTCTCTGTGCCTGGGAAGCAGAAGTGTTCACATTGCTTCGCAGAATCGCTTTTGTGCAGAAAACAGTAACACTTGTTCAGAACGAAAGAAAGCACAGAGCCCCAGATTCTATGTTGTCTTGGAGAGCTTGCAGAGCACTGGGGAAAGGCTGGCAGAGAGTTCCCTGATAGCACCTTCTCTGTGCCTGTTCACATTGCTTCGCAGAATCGCTTTTGTGCAGAAAACAGTAACACTTGTTCAGAAGGAAAGAAAGCACAGAGCCCCAGATTCTATGTTGTCCTGGAGAGCTTGCAGAGCACTGGGGAAAGGCAGGCAGAGAATTCCTTGCTAGCACCTTCTCTGTGCCTGGGAAGCAGAAGTGTTCACATTGCTTCGCAAGAATCGCTTTTGTGCAGAAAACACTAACACTTGTTCAGAAGGAAAGAAAGCACAGAGCCCCAGATTTTATGATGTCCTGGAGAGCTTGCAGAGCACTGGGGAAAGGCAGGCAGAGAATTCCCTGCTAGCACCTTCTCTGTGCCTGTTCACATTGCTTCGCAGAATCGCTTTTGTGCAGAAAACAGTAACACTTGTTCAGAAGGAAAGAAAGCACAGAGCCCCAGATTCTATGTTGTCCTGGAGAGCTTGCAGAGCACTGGGGAAAGGCAGGCAGAGAATTCCCTGCTAGCACCTTCTCTGTGCCTGGGAAGCAGAAGTGTTCACATTGCTTCGCAAGAATCGCTTTTGTGCAGAAAACACTAACACTTGTTCAGAAGGAAAGAAAGCACAGAGCCCCAGATTCTATGTTGTCCTGGAGAGGTTGCAGAGCACTGGGGAAAGGCAGGCAGAGAATTCTCTGATAGCACCTTCTCTGTGCCTGTTCACATTGCTTCGCAGAATCGCTTTTGTGCAGAAAACAGTAACACTTGTTCAAAACGAAAGAAAGCACAGAGCCCCAGATTCTATGTTGTCCTGGAGAGCTTGCAGAGTACTGGGGAAAGGCAGGCAGAGAATTCCCTGCTAGCACCTTCTCTGTGCATGGTAAGCAGAAGTGTTCACATTGCTTCGCAAGAATCGCTTTTGTGCAGAAAACACTAACACTTGTTCAGAAGGAAAGAAAGCACAGAGCCCCAGATTTTATGTTGTCCTGGAGAGCTTGCAGAGCACTGGGGAAAGGCAGGCAGAGAATTCCCTGCTGGCACCTTCTCTGTGCCTGTTCACATTGCTTCGCAGAATCGCTTTTGTGCAGAAAACAGTAACACTTGTTCAGAAGGAAAGAAAGCACAGAGCCCCAGATTCTATGTTGTCTTGGAGAGCTTGCAGAGCACTGGGGAAAGGCTGGCAGAGAGTTCCCTGATAGCACCTTCTCTGTGCCTGTTCACATTGCTTCGCAGAATCGCTTTTGTGCAGAAAACAGTAACACTTGTTCAGAAGGAAAGAAAGCACAGAGCCCCAGATTCTATGTTGTCCTGGAGAGCTTGCAGAGCACTGGGGAAAGGCAGGCAGAGAATTCCCTGCTAGCACCTTCTCTGTGCCTGGGAAGCAGAAGTGTTCACATTGCTTCGCAAGAATCGCTTTTGTGCAGAAAACACTAACACTTGTTCAGAAGGAAAGAAAGCACAGAGCCCCAGATTTTATGTTGTCCTGGAGAGCTTGCAGAGCACTGGGGAAAGGCAGGCAGAGAATTCCCTGCTGGCACCTTCTCTGTGCCTGTTCACATTGCTTCGCAGAATCGCTTTTGTGCAGAAAACAGTAACACTTGTTCAGAAGGAAAGAAAGCACAGAGCCCCAGATTCTATGTTGTCCTGGAGAGCTTGCAGAGCACTGGGGAAAGGCAGGCAGAGAATTCCCTGCTAGCACCTTCTCTGTGCCTGGGAAGCAGAAGTGTTCACATTGCTTCGCAAGAATCGCTTTTGTGCAGAAAACACTAACACTTGTTCAGAAGGAAAGAAAGCACAGAGCCCCAGATTTTATGTTGTCCTGGAGAGCTTGCAGAGCACTGGGGAAAGGCAGGCAGAGAATTCCCTGATAGCACCTTCTCTGTGCCTGGGAAGCAGAAGTGTTCACATTGCTTCGCAGAATCGCTTTTGTGCAGAAAACAGTAACACTTGTTCAGAATGAAAGAAAGCACAGAGCCCCAGATTCTATGTTGTCTTGGAGAGCTTGCAGAGCACTGGGGAAAGGCAGGCAGTGAATTCCCTGATAGCACCTTCTCTGTGCCTGTTCACATTGCTTCGCAGAATCGCTTTTGTGCAGAAAACAGTAACACTTGTTCAGAAGGAAAGAAAGCACAGAGCCCCAGATTCTATGTTGTCCTGGAGAGCTTGCAGAGCACTGGGGAAAGGCAGGCAGAGAATTCCCTGCTAGCACCTTCTCTGTGCCTGGGAAGCAGAAGTGTTCACATTGCTTCGCAGAATCGCTTTTGTGCAGAAAACAGTAACACTTGTTCAGAAGGAAAGAAAGCACAGAGCCCCAGATTCTATGTTGTCTTGGAGAGCTTGCAGAGCACTGGGGAAAGGCTGGCAGAGAGTTCCCTGATAGCACCTTCTATGTGCCTGTTCACATTGCTTCGCAGAATCGCTTTTGTGCAGAAAACAGTAACACTTGTTCAGAACGAAAGAAAGCACAGAGCCCCAGATTCTATGTTGTCCTGGAGAGCTTGCAGAGCACTGGGGAAAGGCAGGCAGAGAATTCCCTGCTAGCACCTTCTCTGTGCCTGGGAAGCAGAAGTTTTCACATTGCTTCGCAAGAATCGCTTTTGTGCAGAAAACACTAACACTTGTTCAGAAGGAAAGAAAGCACAGAGCCCCAGATTTTATGTTGTCCTGGAGAGCTTGCAGAGCACTGGGGAAAGGCAGGCAGAGAATTCCCTGCTAGCACCTTCTCTGTGCCTGTTCACATTGCTTCGCAGAATCGCTTTTGTGCAGAAAACAGTAACACTTGTTCAGAAGGAAAGAAAGCACAGAGCCCCAGATTCTATGTTGTCCTGGAGAGCTTGCAGAGCACTGGGGAAAGGCAGGCAGAGAATTCCCTGCTAGCACCTTCTCTGTGCCTGTTCACATTGCTTCGCAGAATCGCTTTTGTGCAGAAAACAGTAACACTTGTTCAGAAGGAAAGAAAGCACAGAGCCCCAGATTCTATGTTGTCCTGGAGAGCTTGCAGAGCACTGGGGAAAGGCAGGCAGAGAATTCCCTGCTGGCACCTTCTCTGTGCCTGTTCACATTGCTTCGCAGAATCGCTTTTGTGCAGAAAACACTAACACTTGTTCAGAACGAAAGAAAGCACAGAGCCCCAGATTCTATGTTGTCCTGGAGAGCTTGCAGAGCACTGGGGAAAGACAGGCAGAGAATTCCTTGCTAGCACCTTCTCTGTGCCTGGGAAGCAGAAGTGTTCACATTGCTTCGCAAGAATCGCTTTTGTGCAGAAAACACTAACACTTGTTCAGAAGGAAAGAAAGCACAGAGCCCCAGATTTTATGTTGTCCTGGAGAGCTTGCAGAGCACTGGGGAAAGGCAGGCAGAGAATTCCCTGCTAGCACCTTCTCTGTGCCTGTTCACATTGCTTCGCAGAATCGCTTTTGTGCAGAAAACAGTAACACTTGTTCAGAACGAAAGACAGCACAGAGCCCCAGATTTTATGTTGTCCTGGAGAGCTTGCAGAGCACTGGGGAAAGGCAGGCAGAGAATTCCCTGCTAGCACCTTCTCTGTGCCTGTTCACATTGCTTCGCAGAATCGCTTTTGTGCAGAAAACAGTAACACTTGTTCAGAAGGAAAGAAAGCACAGAGCCCCAGATTTTATGTTGTCCTGGAGAGCTTGCAGAGCACTGGGGAAAGGCAGGCAGAGATTTCCCTGCTGGCACCTTCTCTGTGCCTGTTCACATTGCTTCGCAGAATCGCTTTTGTGCAGAAAACAGTAACACTTGTTCAGAAGGAAAGAAAGCACAGAGCCCCAGATTCTATGTTGTCCTGGAGAGCTTGCAGAGCACTGGGGAAAGGCAGGCAGAGAATTCCCTGCTAGCACCTTCTCTGTGCCTGGGAAGCAGAAGTGTTCACATTGCTTCGCAAGAATCGCTTTTGTGCAGAAAACACTAACACTTGTTCAGAAGGAAAGAAAGCACAGAGCCCCAGATTTTATGTTGTCCTGGAGAGCTTGCAGAGCACTGGGGAAAGTCAGGCAGAGAATTCCCTGCTGGCACCTTCTCTGTGCCTGTTCACATTGCTTCGCAGAATCGCTTTTGTGCAGAAAACAGTAACACTTGTTCAGAAGGAAAGAAAGCACAGAGCCCCAGATTCTATGTTGTCCTGGAGAGCTTGCAGAGCACTGGGGAAAGGCAGGCAGAGAATTCCCTGCTAGCACCTTCTCTGTGCCTGGGAAGCAGAAGTGTTCACATTGCTTCGCAAGAATCGCTTTTGTGCAGAAAACAGTAACACTTGTTCAGAACGAAAGAAAGCACAGAGCCCCAGATTTTATGTTGTCCTGGAGAGCTTGCAGAGCACTGGGGAAAGGCAGGCAGAGAATTCCCTGATAGCACCTTCTCTGTGCCTGGGAAGCAGAGGTGTTCACATTGCTTCGCAGAATCGCTTTTGTGCAGAAAACAGTAACACTTGTTCAGAACGAAAGAAAGCACAGACCCCCAGATTCTATGTTGTCTTGGAGAGCTTGGAGAGCACTGGGGAAAGGCAGGCAGAGAATTCCCTGCTAGCACCTTCTCTGTGCCTGTTCACATTGCTTCGCAGAATCGCTTTTGTGCAGAAAACAGTAACACTTGTTCAGAACAAAAGAAAGCACAGAGCCCCAGATTCTATGTTGTCCTGGAGAGCTTGCAGAGCACTGGGGAAAGGCAGGCAGAGAATTCCCTGCTAGCACCTTCTCTGTGCCTGGGAAGCAGAAGTGTTCACATTGCTTCGCAAGAATCGCTTTTGTGCAGAAAACACTAACACTTGTTCAGAAGGAAAGAAAGCACAGAGCCCCAGATTTTATGTTGTCCTGGAGAGCTTGCAGAGCACTGGGGAAAGGCAGGCAGAGAATTCCCTGATAGCACCTTCTCTGTGCCTGGGAAGCAGAAGTGTTCACATTGCTTCGCAGAATCGCTTTTGTGCAGAAAACAGTAACACTTGTTCAGAACGAAAGAAAGCACAGAGCCCCAGATTCTATGTTGTCTTGGAGAGCTTGCAGAGCACTGGGGAAAGGCTGGCAGAGAGTTCCCTGATAGCACCTTCTCTGTGCCTGTTCACATTGCTTCGCAGAATCGCTTTTGTGCAGAAAACAGTAACACTTGTTCAGAAGGAAAGAAAGCACAGAGCCCCAGATTCTATGTTGTCCTGGAGAGCTTGCAGAGCACTGGGGAAAGGCAGGCAGAGAATTCCCTGCTGGCACCTTCTCTGTGCCTGTTCACATTGCTTCGCAGAATCGCTTTTGTGCAGAAAACAGTAACACTTGTTCAGAACGAAAGAAAGCACAGAGCCCCAGATTCTATGTTGTCCTGGAGAGCTTGCAGAGCACTGGGGAAAGGCTGGCAGAGAGTTCCCTAATAGCACCTTCTCTGTGCCTGTTCACATTGCTTCGCAGAATCGCTTTTGTGCAGAAAACAGTAACACTTGTTCAGAACGAAAAAAGCACAGAGCCCCAGATTCTATGTTGTCCTGGAGAGCTTGCAGAGCACTGGGGAAAGGCAGGCAGAGAATTCCCTGCTAGCACCTTCTCTGTGCCTGGGAAGCAGAAGTGTTCACATTGCTTCGCAGAATCGCTTTTGTGCAGAAAACAGTAACACTTGTTCAGAACGAAAGAAAGCACAGAGCCCCAGATTCTATGTTGTCTTGGAGAGCTTGCAGAGCACTGGGGAAAGGCTGGCAGAGAGTTCCCTGATAGCACCTTCTCTGTGCCTGTTCACATTGCTTCGCAGAATCGCTTTTGTGCAGAAAACAGTAACACTTGTTCAGAACGAAAGAAAGCACAGAGCCCCAGATTCTATGTTGTCCTGGAGAGCTTGCAGAGCACTGGGGAAAGGCAGGCAGAGAATTCCTTGCTAGCACCTTCTCTGTGCCTGGGAAGCAGAAGTGTTCACATTGCTTCGCAAGAATCGCTTTTGTGCAGAAAACACTAACACTTGTTCAGAAGGAAAGAAAGCACAGAGCCCCAGATTTTATGTTGTCCTGGAGAGCTTGCAGAGCACTGGGGAAAGGCAGGCAGAGAATTCCCTGCTAGCACCTTCTCTGTGCCTGTTCACATTGCTTCGCAGAATCGCTTTTGTGCAGAAAACAGTAACACTTGTTCAGAACGAAAGAAAGCACAGAGCCCCAGATTTTATGTTGTCCTGGAGAGCTTGCAGAGCACTGGGGAAAGGCAGGCAGAGAATTCCCTGCTAGCACCTTCTCTGTGCCTGTTCACATTGCTTCGCAGAATCGCTTTTGTGCAGAAAACAGTAACACTTGTTCAGAACGAAAGAAAGCACAGAGCCCCAGATTCTATGTTGTCCTGGAGAGCTTGCAGAGCACTGGGGAAAGGCAGGCAGAGAATTCCCTGCTAGCACCTTCTCTGTGCCTGGGAAGCAGAAGTGTTCACATTGCTTCGCAAGAATCGCTTTTGTGCAGAAAACACTAACACTTGTTCAGAAGGAAAGAAAGCACAGAGCCCCAGATTCTATGTTGTCCTGGAGAGCTTGCAGAGCACTGGGGAAAGGCAGGCAGAGAATTCTCTGATAGCACCTTCTCTGTGCCTGTTCACATTGCTTCGCAGAATCGCTTTTGTGCAGAAAACAGTAACACTTATTCAGAACGAAAGAAAGCACAGAGCCCCAGATTCTATGTTGTCCTGGAGAGCTTGCAGAGCACTGGGGAAAGGCAGGCAGAGAATTCCCTGCTAGCACCTTCTCTGTGCCTGGGAAGCAGAAGTGTTCACATTGCTTCGCAGAATCGCTTTTGTGCAGAAAACAGTAACACTTGTTCAGAACGAAAGAAAGCACAGAGCCCCAGATTCTATGTTGTCTTGGAGAGCTTGCAGAGCACTGGGGAAAGGCTGGCAGAGAGTTCCCTGATAGCACCTTCTCTGTGCCTGTTCACATTGCTTCGCAGAATCGCTTTTGTGCAGAAAACAGTAACACTTGTTCAGAACGAAAGAAAGCACAGAGCCCCAGATTTTATGTTGTCCTGGAGAGCTTGCAGAGCACTGGGGAAAGGCAGGCAGAGAATTCCCTGCTGGCACCTTCTCTGTGCCTGGGAAGCAGAAGTGTTCACATTGCTTCGCAAGAATCGCTTTTGTGCAGAAAACACTAACACTTGTTCAGAAGGAAAGAAAGCACAGAGCCCCAGATTTTATGTTGTCCTGGAGAGCTTGCAGAGCACTGGGGAAAGGCAGGCAGAGAATTCCCTGCTAGCACCTTCTCTGTGCCTGTTCACATTGCTTCGCAGAATCGCTTTTGTGCAGAAAACAGTAACACTTGTTCAGAACAAAAGAAAGCACAGAGCCCCAGATTTTATGTTGTCCTGGAGAGCTTGCAGAGCACTGGGGAAAGGCAGGCAGAGAATTCCCTGCTAGCACCTTCTCTGTGCCTGTTCACATTGCTTCGCAGAATCGCTTTTGTGCAGAAAACAGTAACACTTGTTCAGAAGGAAAGAAAGCACAGAGCCCCAGATTCTATGTTGTCCTGGAGAGCTTGCAGAGCACTGGGGAAAGGCAGGCAGAGAATTCCCTGCTGGCACCTTCTCTGTGCCTGGGAAGCAGAAGTGTTCACATTGCTTCGCAAGAATCGCTTTTGTGCAGAAAACAGTAACACTTGTTCAGAACGAAAGAAAGCACAGAGCCCCAGATTTTATGTTGTCTTGGAGAGCTTGCAGAGCACTGGGGAAAGGCAGGCAGAGAATTCCCTGCTAGCACCTTCTCTGTGCCTGTTCACATTGCTTCGCAGAATCGCTTTTGTGCAGAAAACAGTAACACTTGTTCAGAAGGAAAGAAAGCACAGAGCCCCAGATTCTATGTTGTCCTGGAGAGCTTGCAGAGCACTGGGGAAAGGCAGGCAGAGAATTCCCTGCTAGCACCTTCTCTGTGACTGGGAAGCAGAAGTGTTCACATTGCTTCGCAAGAATCGCTTTTGTGCAGAAAACACTAACACTTGTTCAGAAGGAAAGAAAGCACAGAGCCCCAGATTCTATGTTGTCCTGGAGAGCTTGCAGAGCACTGGGGAAAGGCAGGCAGAGAATTCTCTGATAGCACCTTCTCTGTGCCTGTTCACATTGCTTCGCAGAATCGCTTTTGTGCAGAAAACAGTAACACTTGTTCAGAACGAAAGAAAGCACAGAGCCCCAGATTCTATGATGTCCTGGAGAGCTTGCAGAGCACTGGGGAAAGGCAGGCAGAGAATTCCCTGCTAGCACCTTCTCTGTGCCTGGGAAGCAGAAGTGTTCACATTGCTTCGCAAGAATCGCTTTTGTGCAGAAAACACTAACACTTGTTCAGAAGGAAAGAAAGCACAGAGCCCCAGATTTTATGTTGTCCTGGAGAGCTTGCAGAGCACTGGGGAAAGGCAGGCAGAGAATTCACTGCTAGCACCTTCTCTGTGCCTGTTCACATTGCTTCGCAGAATCGCTTTTGTGCAGAAAACACTAACACTTGTTCAGAACGAAAGACAGCACAGAGCCCCAGATTTTATGTTGTCCTGGAGAGCTTGCAGAGCACTGGGGAAAGGCAGGCAGAGAATTCCTTGCTAGCACCTTCTCTGTGCCTGTTCACATTGCTTCGCAGAATCGCTTTTGTGCAGAAAACAGTAACACTTGTTCAGAAGGAAAGAAAGCACAGAGCCCCAGATTTTATGTTGTCCTGGAGAGCTTGCAGAGCACTGGGGAAAGGCAGGCAGAGAATTCCCTGCTGGCACCTTCTCTGTGCCTGTTCACATTGCTTCGCAGAATCGCTTTTGTGCAGAAAACAGTAACACTTGTTCAGAACGAAAGAAAGCACAGAGCCCCAGATTCTATGTTGTCTTGGAGAGCTTGCAGAGCACTGGGGAAAGGCTGGCAGAGAGTTCCCTGATAGCACCTTCTCTGTGCCTGTTCACATTGCTTCGCAGAATCGCTTTTGTGCAGAAAACAGTAACACTTGTTCAGAAGGAAAGAAAGCACAGAGCCCCAGATTCTATGTTGTCCTGGAGAGCTTGCAGAGCACTGGGGAAAGGCAGGCAGAGAATTCCCTGCTAGCACCTTCTCTGTGCCTGGGAAGCAGAAGTGTTCACATTGCTTCGCAAGAATCGCTTTTGTGCAGAAAACACTAACACTTGTTCAGAAGGAAAGAAAGCACAGAGCCCCAGATTTTATGTTGTCCTGGAGAGCTTGCAGAGCACTGGGGAAAGGCAGGCAGAGAATTCCCTGCTGGCACCTTCTCTGTGCCTGTTCACATTGCTTCGCAGAATCGCTTTTGTGCAGAAAACAGTAACACTTGTTCAGAACGAAAGAAAGCACAGAGCCCCAGATTCTATGTTGTCCTGGAGAGCTTGCAGAGCACTGGGGAAAGGCAGGCAGAGAATTCCCTGCTAGCACCTTCTCTGTGCCTGGGAAGCAGAAGTGTTCACATTGCTTCGCAAGAATCGCTTTTGTGCAGAAAACACTAACACTTGTTCAGAAGGAAAGAAAGCACAGAGCCCCAGATTCTATGTTGTCCTGGAGAGCTTGCAGAGCACTGGGGAAAGGCAGGCAGAGAATTCCCTGCTAGCACCTTCTCTGTGCCTGGGAAGCAGAAGTGTTCACATTGCTTCGCAAGAATCGCTTTTGTGCAGAAAACACTAACACTTGTTCAGAAGGAAAGAAAGCACAGAGCCCCAGATTTTATGTTGTCCTGGAGAGCTTGCAGAGCACTGGGGAAAGGCAGGCAGAGAATTCCCTGATAGCACCTTCTCTGTGCCTGGGAAGCAGAAGTGTTCACATTGCTTCGCAGAATCGCTTTTGTGCAGAAAACAGTAACACTTGTTCAGAACGAAAGAAAGCACAGAGCCCCAGATTCTATGTTGTCTTGGAGAGCTTGCAGAGCACTGGGGAAAGGCAGGCAGTGAATTCCCTGATAGCACCTTCTCTGTGCCTGTTCACATTGCTTCGCAGAATCGCTTTTGTGCAGAAAACAGTAACACTTGTTCAGAAGGAAAGAAAGCACAGAGCCCCAGATTCTATGTTGTCCTGGAGAGCTTGCAGAGCACTGGGGAAAGGCAGGCAGAGAATTCCCTGCTAGCACCTTCTCTGTGCCTGGGAAGCAGAAGTGTTCACATTGCTTCGCAGAATCGCTTTTGTGCAGAAAACACTAACACTTGTTCAGAAGGAAAGAAAGCACAGAGCCCCAGATTCTATGTTGTCTTGGAGAGCTTGCAGAGCACTGGGGAAAGGCTGGCAGAGAGTTCCCTGATAGCACCTTCTATGTGCCTGTTCACATTGCTTCGCAGAATCGCTTTTGTGCAGAAAACAGTAACACTTGTTCAGAACGAAAGAAAGCACAGAGCCCCAGATTCTATGTTGTCCTGGAGAGCTTGCAGAGCACTGGGGAAAGGCAGGCAGAGAATTCCCTGCTAGCACCTTCTCTGTGCCTGGGAAGCAGAAGTGTTCACATTGCTTCGCAGAATCGCTTTTGTGCAGAAAACAGTAACACTTGTTCAGAACGAAAGAAAGCACAGAGCCCCAGATTCTATGTTGTCTTGGAGAGCTTGCAGAGCACTGGGGAAAGGCTGGCAGAGAGTTCCCTGATAGCACCTTCTCTGTGCCTGTTCACATTGCTTCGCAGAATCGCTTTTGTGCAGAAAACAGTAACACTTGTTCAGAAGGAAAGAAAGCACAGAGCCCCAGATTCTATGTTGTCCTGGAGAGCTTGCAGAGCACTGGGGAAAGGCAGGCAGAGAATTCCTTGCTAGCACCTTCTCTGTGCCTGGGAAGCAGAAGTGTTCACATTGCTTCGCAAGAATCGCTTTTGTGCAGAAAACACTAACACTTGTTCAGAAGGAAAGAAAGCACAGAGCCCCAGATTTTATGTTGTCCTGGAGAGCTTGCAGAGCACTGGGGAAAGGCAGGCAGAGAATTCCCTGCTAGCACCTTCTCTGTGCCTGTTCACATTGCTTCGCAGAATCGCTTTTGTGCAGAAAACAGTAACACTTGTTCAGAAGGAAAGAAAGCACAGAGCCCCAGATTCTATGTTGTCCTGGAGAGCTTGCAGAGCACTGGGGAAAGGCAGGCAGAGAATTCCCTGCTAGCACCTTCTCTGTGCCTGTTCACATTGCTTCGCAGAATCGCTTTTGTGCAGAAAACAGTAACACTTGTTCAGAAGGAAAGAAAGCACAGAGCCCCAGATTCTATGTTGTCCTGGAGAGCTTGCAGAGCACTGGGGAAAGGCAGGCAGAGAATTCCCTGCTAGCACCTTCTCTGTGCCTGGGAAGCAGAAGTGTTCACATTGCTTCGCAAGAATCGCTTTTGTGCAGAAAACACTAACACTTGTTCAGAAGGAAAGAAAGCACAGAGCCCCAGATTCTATGTTGTCCTGGAGAGGTTGCAGAGCACTGGGGAAAGGCAGGCAGAGAATTCTCTGATAGCACCTTCTCTGTGCCTGTTCACATTGCTTCGCAGAATCGCTTTTGTGCAGAAAACAGTAACACTTGTTCAAAACGAAAGAAAGCACAGAGCCCCAGATTCTATGTTGTCCTGGAGAGCTTGCAGAGTACTGGGGAAAGGCAGGCAGAGAATTCCCTGCTAGCACCTTCTCTGTGCATGGTAAGCAGAAGTGTTCACATTGCTTCGCAAGAATCGCTTTTGTGCAGAAAACACTAACACTTGTTCAGAAGGAAAGAAAGCACAGAGCCCCAGATTTTATGTTGTCCTGGAGAGCTTGCAGAGCACTGGGGAAAGGCAGGCAGAGAATTCCCTGCTGGCACCTTCTCTGTGCCTGTTCACATTGCTTCGCAGAATCGCTTTTGTGCAGAAAACAGTAACACTTGTTCAGAAGGAAAGAAAGCACAGAGCCCCAGATTCTATGTTGTCTTGGAGAGCTTGCAGAGCACTGGGGAAAGGCTGGCAGAGAGTTCCCTGATAGCACCTTCTCTGTGCCTGTTCACATTGCTTCGCAGAATCGCTTTTGTGCAGAAAACAGTAACACTTGTTCAGAAGGAAAGAAAGCACAGAGCCCCAGATTCTATGTTGTCCTGGAGAGCTTGCAGAGCACTGGGGAAAGGCAGGCAGAGAATTCCCTGCTAGCACCTTCTCTGTGCCTGGGAAGCAGAAGTGTTCACATTGCTTCGCAAGAATCGCTTTTGTGCAGAAAACACTAACACTTGTTCAGAAGGAAAGAAAGCACAGAGCCCCAGATTTTATGTTGTCCTGGAGAGCTTGCAGAGCACTGGGGAAAGGCAGGCAGAGAATTCCCTGCTGGCACCTTCTCTGTGCCTGTTCACATTGCTTCGCAGAATCGCTTTTGTGCAGAAAACAGTAACACTTGTTCAGAAGGAAAGAAAGCACAGAGCCCCAGATTCTATGTTGTCCTGGAGAGCTTGCAGAGCACTGGGGAAAGGCAGGCAGAGAATTCCCTGCTAGCACCTTCTCTGTGCCTGGGAAGCAGAAGTGTTCACATTGCTTCGCAAGAATCGCTTTTGTGCAGAAAACACTAACACTTGTTCAGAAGGAAAGAAAGCACAGAGCCCCAGATTTTATGTTGTCCTGGAGAGCTTGCAGAGCACTGGGGAAAGGCAGGCAGAGAATTCCCTGATAGCACCTTCTCTGTGCCTGGGAAGCAGAAGTGTTCACATTGCTTCGCAGAATCGCTTTTGTGCAGAAAACAGTAACACTTGTTCAGAATGAAAGAAAGCACAGAGCCCCAGATTCTATGTTGTCTTGGAGAGCTTGCAGAGCACTGGGGAAAGGCAGGCAGTGAATTCCCTGATAGCACCTTCTCTGTGCCTGTTCACATTGCTTCGCAGAATCGCTTTTGTGCAGAAAACAGTAACACTTGTTCAGAAGGAAAGAAAGCACAGAGCCCCAGATTCTATGTTGTCCTGGAGAGCTTGCAGAGCACTGGGGAAAGGCAGGCAGAGAATTCCCTGCTAGCACCTTCTCTGTGCCTGGGAAGCAGAAGTGTTCACATTGCTTCGCAGAATCGCTTTTGTGCAGAAAACAGTAACACTTGTTCAGAAGGAAAGAAAGCACAGAGCCCCAGATTCTATGTTGTCTTGGAGAGCTTGCAGAGCACTGGGGAAAGGCTGGCAGAGAGTTCCCTGATAGCACCTTCTATGTGCCTGTTCACATTGCTTCGCAGAATCGCTTTTGTGCAGAAAACAGTAACACTTGTTCAGAACGAAAGAAAGCACAGAGCCCCAGATTCTATGTTGTCCTGGAGAGCTTGCAGAGCACTGGGGAAAGGCAGGCAGAGAATTCCCTGCTAGCACCTTCTCTGTGCCTGGGAAGCAGAAGTTTTCACATTGCTTCGCAAGAATCGCTTTTGTGCAGAAAACACTAACACTTGTTCAGAAGGAAAGAAAGCACAGAGCCCCAGATTTTATGTTGTCCTGGAGAGCTTGCAGAGCACTGGGGAAAGGCAGGCAGAGAATTCCCTGCTAGCACCTTCTCTGTGCCTGTTCACATTGCTTCGCAGAATCGCTTTTGTGCAGAAAACAGTAACACTTGTTCAGAAGGAAAGAAAGCACAGAGCCCCAGATTCTATGTTGTCCTGGAGAGCTTGCAGAGCACTGGGGAAAGGCAGGCAGAGAATTCCCTGCTAGCACCTTCTCTGTGCCTGTTCACATTGCTTCGCAGAATCGCTTTTGTGCAGAAAACAGTAACACTTGTTCAGAAGGAAAGAAAGCACAGAGCCCCAGATTCTATGTTGTCCTGGAGAGCTTGCAGAGCACTGGGGAAAGGCAGGCAGAGAATTCCCTGCTGGCACCTTCTCTGTGCCTGTTCACATTGCTTCGCAGAATCGCTTTTGTGCAGAAAACACTAACACTTGTTCAGAACGAAAGAAAGCACAGAGCCCCAGATTCTATGTTGTCCTGGAGAGCTTGCAGAGCACTGGGGAAAGACAGGCAGAGAATTCCTTGCTAGCACCTTCTCTGTGCCTGGGAAGCAGAAGTGTTCACATTGCTTCGCAAGAATCGCTTTTGTGCAGAAAACACTAACACTTGTTCAGAAGGAAAGAAAGCACAGAGCCCCAGATTTTATGTTGTCCTGGAGAGCTTGCAGAGCACTGGGGAAAGGCAGGCAGAGAATTCCCTGCTAGCACCTTCTCTGTGCCTGTTCACATTGCTTCGCAGAATCGCTTTTGTGCAGAAAACAGTAACACTTGTTCAGAACGAAAGACAGCACAGAGCCCCAGATTTTATGTTGTCCTGGAGAGCTTGCAGAGCACTGGGGAAAGGCAGGCAGAGAATTCCCTGCTAGCACCTTCTCTGTGCCTGTTCACATTGCTTCGCAGAATCGCTTTTGTGCAGAAAACAGTAACACTTGTTCAGAAGGAAAGAAAGCACAGAGCCCCAGATTTTATGTTGTCCTGGAGAGCTTGCAGAGCACTGGGGAAAGGCAGGCAGAGATTTCCCTGCTGGCACCTTCTCTGTGCCTGTTCACATTGCTTCGCAGAATCGCTTTTGTGCAGAAAACAGTAACACTTGTTCAGAAGGAAAGAAAGCACAGAGCCCCAGATTCTATGTTGTCCTGGAGAGCTTGCAGAGCACTGGGGAAAGGCAGGCAGAGAATTCCCTGCTAGCACCTTCTCTGTGCCTGGGAAGCAGAAGTGTTCACATTGCTTCGCAAGAATCGCTTTTGTGCAGAAAACACTAACACTTGTTCAGAAGGAAAGAAAGCACAGAGCCCCAGATTTTATGTTGTCCTGGAGAGCTTGCAGAGCACTGGGGAAAGTCAGGCAGAGAATTCCCTGCTGGCACCTTCTCTGTGCCTGTTCACATTGCTTCGCAGAATCGCTTTTGTGCAGAAAACAGTAACACTTGTTCAGAAGGAAAGAAAGCACAGAGCCCCAGATTCTATGTTGTCCTGGAGAGCTTGCAGAGCACTGGGGAAAGGCAGGCAGAGAATTCCCTGCTAGCACCTTCTCTGTGCCTGGGAAGCAGAAGTGTTCACATTGCTTCGCAAGAATCGCTTTTGTGCAGAAAACAGTAACACTTGTTCAGAACGAAAGAAAGCACAGAGCCCCAGATTTTATGTTGTCCTGGAGAGCTTGCAGAGCACTGGGGAAAGGCAGGCAGAGAATTCCCTGATAGCACCTTCTCTGTGCCTGGGAAGCAGAGGTGTTCACATTGCTTCGCAGAATCGCTTTTGTGCAGAAAACAGTAACACTTGTTCAGAACGAAAGAAAGCACAGACCCCCAGATTCTATGTTGTCTTGGAGAGCTTGGAGAGCACTGGGGAAAGGCAGGCAGAGAATTCCCTGCTAGCACCTTCTCTGTGCCTGTTCACATTGCTTCGCAGAATCGCTTTTGTGCAGAAAACAGTAACACTTGTTCAGAACAAAAGAAAGCACAGAGCCCCAGATTCTATGTTGTCCTGGAGAGCTTGCAGAGCACTGGGGAAAGGCAGGCAGAGAATTCCCTGCTAGCACCTTCTCTGTGCCTGGGAAGCAGAAGTGTTCACATTGCTTCGCAAGAATCGCTTTTGTGCAGAAAACACTAACACTTGTTCAGAAGGAAAGAAAGCACAGAGCCCCAGATTTTATGTTGTCCTGGAGAGCTTGCAGAGCACTGGGGAAAGGCAGGCAGAGAATTCCCTGATAGCACCTTCTCTGTGCCTGGGAAGCAGAAGTGTTCACATTGCTTCGCAGAATCGCTTTTGTGCAGAAAACAGTAACACTTGTTCAGAACGAAAGAAAGCACAGAGCCCCAGATTCTATGTTGTCTTGGAGAGCTTGCAGAGCACTGGGGAAAGGCTGGCAGAGAGTTCCCTGATAGCACCTTCTCTGTGCCTGTTCACATTGCTTCGCAGAATCGCTTTTGTGCAGAAAACAGTAACACTTGTTCAGAAGGAAAGAAAGCACAGAGCCCCAGATTCTATGTTGTCCTGGAGAGCTTGCAGAGCACTGGGGAAAGGCAGGCAGAGAATTCCCTGCTGGCACCTTCTCTGTGCCTGTTCACATTGCTTCGCAGAATCGCTTTTGTGCAGAAAACAGTAACACTTGTTCAGAACGAAAGAAAGCACAGAGCCCCAGATTCTATGTTGTCCTGGAGAGCTTGCAGAGCACTGGGGAAAGGCTGGCAGAGAGTTCCCTAATAGCACCTTCTCTGTGCCTGTTCACATTGCTTCGCAGAATCGCTTTTGTGCAGAAAACAGTAACACTTGTTCAGAACGAAAAAAGCACAGAGCCCCAGATTCTATGTTGTCCTGGAGAGCTTGCAGAGCACTGGGGAAAGGCAGGCAGAGAATTCCCTGCTAGCACCTTCTCTGTGCCTGGGAAGCAGAAGTGTTCACATTGCTTCGCAGAATCGCTTTTGTGCAGAAAACAGTAACACTTGTTCAGAACGAAAGAAAGCACAGAGCCCCAGATTCTATGTTGTCTTGGAGAGCTTGCAGAGCACTGGGGAAAGGCTGGCAGAGAGTTCCCTGATAGCACCTTCTCTGTGCCTGTTCACATTGCTTCGCAGAATCGCTTTTGTGCAGAAAACAGTAACACTTGTTCAGAACGAAAGAAAGCACAGAGCCCCAGATTCTATGTTGTCCTGGAGAGCTTGCAGAGCACTGGGGAAAGGCAGGCAGAGAATTCCTTGCTAGCACCTTCTCTGTGCCTGGGAAGCAGAAGTGTTCACATTGCTTCGCAAGAATCGCTTTTGTGCAGAAAACACTAACACTTGTTCAGAAGGAAAGAAAGCACAGAGCCCCAGATTTTATGTTGTCCTGGAGAGCTTGCAGAGCACTGGGGAAAGGCAGGCAGAGAATTCCCTGCTAGCACCTTCTCTGTGCCTGTTCACATTGCTTCGCAGAATCGCTTTTGTGCAGAAAACAGTAACACTTGTTCAGAACGAAAGAAAGCACAGAGCCCCAGATTTTATGTTGTCCTGGAGAGCTTGCAGAGCACTGGGGAAAGGCAGGCAGAGAATTCCCTGCTAGCACCTTCTCTGTGCCTGTTCACATTGCTTCGCAGAATCGCTTTTGTGCAGAAAACAGTAACACTTGTTCAGAACGAAAGAAAGCACAGAGCCCCAGATTCTATGTTGTCCTGGAGAGCTTGCAGAGCACTGGGGAAAGGCAGGCAGAGAATTCCCTGCTAGCACCTTCTCTGTGCCTGGGAAGCAGAAGTGTTCACATTGCTTCGCAAGAATCGCTTTTGTGCAGAAAACACTAACACTTGTTCAGAAGGAAAGAAAGCACAGAGCCCCAGATTCTATGTTGTCCTGGAGAGCTTGCAGAGCACTGGGGAAAGGCAGGCAGAGAATTCTCTGATAGCACCTTCTCTGTGCCTGTTCACATTGCTTCGCAGAATCGCTTTTGTGCAGAAAACAGTAACACTTGTTCAGAACGAAAGAAAGCACAGAGCCCCAGATTCTATGTTGTCCTGGAGAGCTTGCAGAGCACTGGGGAAAGGCAGGCAGAGAATTCCCTGCTAGCACCTTCTCTGTGCCTGGGAAGCAGAAGTGTTCACATTGCTTCGCAGAATCGCTTTTGTGCAGAAAACAGTAACACTTGTTCAGAACGAAAGAAAGCACAGAGCCCCAGATTCTATGTTGTCTTGGAGAGCTTGCAGAGCACTGGGGAAAGGCTGGCAGAGAGTTCCCTGATAGCACCTTCTCTGTGCCTGTTCACATTGCTTCGCAGAATCGCTTTTGTGCAGAAAACAGTAACACTTGTTCAGAACGAAAGAAAGCACAGAGCCCCAGATTTTATGTTGTCCTGGAGAGCTTGCAGAGCACTGGGGAAAGGCAGGCAGAGAATTCCCTGCTGGCACCTTCTCTGTGCCTGGGAAGCAGAAGTGTTCACATTGCTTCGCAAGAATCGCTTTTGTGCAGAAAACACTAACACTTGTTCAGAAGGAAAGAAAGCACAGAGCCCCAGATTTTATGTTGTCCTGGAGAGCTTGCAGAGCACTGGGGAAAGGCAGGCAGAGAATTCCCTGCTAGCACCTTCTCTGTGCCTGTTCACATTGCTTCGCAGAATCGCTTTTGTGCAGAAAACAGTAACACTTGTTCAGAACAAAAGAAAGCACAGAGCCCCAGATTTTATGTTGTCCTGGAGAGCTTGCAGAGCACTGGGGAAAGGCAGGCAGAGAATTCCCTGCTAGCACCTTCTCTGTGCCTGTTCACATTGCTTCGCAGAATCGCTTTTGTGCAGAAAACAGTAACACTTGTTCAGAAGGAAAGAAAGCACAGAGCCCCAGATTCTATGTTGTCCTGGAGAGCTTGCAGAGCACTGGGGAAAGGCAGGCAGAGAATTCCCTGCTGGCACCTTCTCTGTGCCTGGGAAGCAGAAGTGTTCACATTGCTTCGCAAGAATCGCTTTTGTGCAGAAAACAGTAACACTTGTTCAGAACGAAAGAAAGCACAGAGCCCCAGATTTTATGTTGTCTTGGAGAGCTTGCAGAGCACTGGGGAAAGGCAGGCAGAGAATTCCCTGCTAGCACCTTCTCTGTGCCTGTTCACATTGCTTCGCAGAATCGCTTTTGTGCAGAAAACAGTAACACTTGTTCAGAAGGAAAGAAAGCACAGAGCCCCAGATTCTATGTTGTCCTGGAGAGCTTGCAGAGCACTGGGGAAAGGCAGGCAGAGAATTCCCTGCTAGCACCTTCTCTGTGCCTGGGAAGCAGAAGTGTTCACATTGCTTCGCAAGAATCGCTTTTGTGCAGAAAACAGTAACACTTGTTCAGAAGGAAAGAAAGCACAGAGCCCCAGATTCTATGTTGTCCTGGAGAGCTTGCAGAGCACTGGGGAAAGGCAGGCAGAGAATTCTCTGATAGCACCTTCTCTGTGCCTGTTCACATTGCTTCGCAGAATCGCTTTTGTGCAGAAAACAGTAACACTTGTTCAGAAGGAAAGAAAGCACAGAGCCCCAGATTCTATGTTGTCCTGGAGAGCTTGCAGAGCACTGGGGAAAGGCAGGCAGAGAATTCCCTGCTAGCACCTTCTCTGTGCCTGGGAAGCAGAAGTGTTCACATTGCTTCGCAAGAATCGCTTTTGTGCAGAAAACACTAACACTTGTTCAGAAGGAAAGAAAGCACAGAGCCCCAGATTTTATGTTGTCCTGGAGAGCTTGCAGAGCACTGGGGAAAGGCAGGCAGAGAATTCACTGCTAGCACCTTCTCTGTGCCTGTTCACATTGCTTCGCAGAATCGCTTTTGTGCAGAAAACACTAACACTTGTTCAGAACGAAAGACAGCACAGAGCCCCAGATTTTATGTTGTCCTGGAGAGCTTGCAGAGCACTGGGGAAAGGCAGGCAGAGAATTCCTTGCTAGCACCTTCTCTGTGCCTGTTCACATTGCTTCGCAGAATCGCTTTTGTGCAGAAAACAGTAACACTTGTTCAGAAGGAAAGAAAGCACAGAGCCCCAGATTTTATGTTGTCCTGGAGAGCTTGCAGAGCACTGGGGAAAGGCAGGCAGAGAATTCCCTGCTGGCACCTTCTCTGTGCCTGTTCACATTGCTTCGCAGAATCGCTTTTGTGCAGAAAACAGTAACACTTGTTCAGAACGAAAGAAAGCACAGAGCCCCAGATTCTATGTTGTCTTGGAGAGCTTGCAGAGCACTGGGGAAAGGCTGGCAGAGAGTTCCCTGATAGCACCTTCTCTGTGCCTGTTCACATTGCTTCGCAGAATCGCTTTTGTGCAGAAAACAGTAACACTTGTTCAGAAGGAAAGAAAGCACAGAGCCCCAGATTCTATGTTGTCCTGGAGAGCTTGCAGAGCACTGGGGAAAGGCAGGCAGAGAATTCCCTGCTAGCACCTTCTCTGTGCCTGGGAAGCAGAAGTGTTCACATTGCTTCGCAAGAATCGCTTTTGTGCAGAAAACACTAACACTTGTTCAGAAGGAAAGAAAGCACAGAGCCCCAGATTTTATGTTGTCCTGGAGAGCTTGCAGAGCACTGGGGAAAGGCAGGCAGAGAATTCCCTGCTGGCACCTTCTCTGTGCCTGTTCACATTGCTTCGCAGAATCGCTTTTGTGCAGAAAACAGTAACACTTGTTCAGAACGAAAGAAAGCACAGAGCCCCAGATTCTATGTTGTCCTGGAGAGCTTGCAGAGCACTGGGGAAAGGCAGGCAGAGAATTCCCTGCTAGCACCTTCTCTGTGCCTGGGAAGCAGAAGTGTTCACATTGCTTCGCAGAATCGCTTTTGTGCAGAAAACAGTAACACTTGTTCAGAACGAAAGAAAGCACAGAGCCCCAGATTCTATGTTGTCTTGGAGAGCTTGCAGAGCACTGGGGAAAGGCTGGCAGAGAGTTCCCTGATAGCACCTTCTCTGTGCCTGTTCACATTGCTTCGCAGAATCGCTTTTGTGCAGAAAACAGTAACACTTGTTCAGAAGGAAAGAAAGCACAGAGCCCCAGATTCTATGTTGTCCTGGAGAGCTTGCAGAGCACTGGGGAAAGGCAGGCAGAGAATTCCTTGCTAGCACCTTCTCTGTGCCTGGGAAGCAGAAGTGTTCACATTGCTTCGCAAGAATCGCTTTTGTGCAGAAAACACTAACACTTGTTCAGAAGGAAAGAAAGCACAGAGCCCCAGATTTTATGTTGTCCTGGAGAGCTTGCAGAGCACTGGGGAAAGGCAGGCAGAGAATTCCCTGCTAGCACCTTCTCTGTGCCTGTTCACATTGCTTCGCAGAATCGCTTTTGTGCAGAAAACAGTAACACTTGTTCAGAAGGAAAGAAAGCACAGAGCCCCAGATTCTATGTTGTCCTGGAGAGCTTGCAGAGCACTGGGGAAAGGCAGGCAGAGAATTCCCTGCTAGCACCTTCTCTGTGCCTGTTCACATTGCTTCGCAGAATCGCTTTTGTGCAGAAAACAGTAACACTTGTTCAGAAGGAAAGAAAGCACAGAGCCCCAGATTCTATGTTGTCCTGGAGAGCTTGCAGAGCACTGGGGAAAGGCAGGCAGAGAATTCCCTGCTAGCACCTTCTCTGTGCCTGGGAAGCAGAAGTGTTCACATTGCTTCGCAAGAATCGCTTTTGTGCAGAAAACACTAACACTTGTTCAGAAGGAAAGAAAGCACAGAGCCCCAGATTTCATGTTGTCCTGGAGAGCTTGCAGAGCACTGGGGAAAGGCAGGCAGAGAATTCTCTGATAGCACCTTCTCTGTGCCTGTTCACATTGCTTCGCAGAATCGCTTTTGTGCAGAAAACAGTAACACTTGTTCAAAACGAAAGAAAGCACAGAGCCCCAGATTCTATGTTGTCCTGGAGAGCTTGCAGAGTACTGGGGAAAGGCAGGCAGAGAATTCCCTGCTAGCACCTTCTCTGTGCATGGGAAGCAGAAGTGTTCACATTGCTTCGCAAGAATCGCTTTTGTGCAGAAAACACTAACACTTGTTCAGAAGGAAAGAAAGCACAGAGCCCCAGATTTTATGTTGTCCTGGAGAGCTTGCAGAGCACTGGGGAAAGGCAGGCAGAGAATTCCCTGCTGGCACCTTCTCTGTGCCTGTTCACATTGCTTCGCAGAATCGCTTTTGTGCAGAAAACAGTAACACTTGTTCAGAAGGAAAGAAAGCACAGAGCCCCAGATTCTATGTTGTCCTGGAGAGCTTGCAGAGCACTGGGGAAAGGCTGGCAGAGAGTTCCCTGATAGCACCTTCTCTGTGCCTGTTCACATTGCTTCGCAGAATCGCTTTTGTGCAGAAAACAGTAACACTTGTTCAGAACGAAAGAAAGCACAGAGCCCCAGATTCTATGTTGTCTTGGAGAGCTTGCAGAGCACTGGGGAAAGGCAGGCAGTGAATTCCCTGATAGCACCTTCTCTGTGCCTGTTCACATTGCTTCGCAGAATCGCTTTTGTGCAGAAAACAGTAACACTTGTTCAGAAGGAAAGAAAGCACAGAGCCCCAGATTCTATGTTGTCCTGGAGAGCTTGCAGAGCACTGGGGAAAGGCAGGCAGAGAATTCCCTGCTAGCACCTTCTCTGTGCCTGGGAAGCAGAACTGTTCACATTGCTTCGCAGAATCGCTTTTGTGCAGAAAACACTAACACTTGTTCAGAAGGAAAGAAAGCACAGAGCCCCAGATTCTATGTTGTCTTGGAGAGCTTGCAGAGCACTGGGGAAAGGCTGGCAGAGAGTTCCCTGATAGCACCTTCTATGTGCCTGTTCACATTGCTTCGCAGAATCGCTTTTGTGCAGAAAACAGTAACACTTGTTCAGAAGGAAAGAAAGCACAGAGCCCCAGATTCTATGTTGTCCTGGAGAGCTTGCAGAGCACTGGGGAAAGGCAGGCAGAGAATTCCCTGCTAGCACCTTCTCTGTGCCTGGGAAGCAGAAGTGTTCACATTGCTTCGCAAGAATCGCTTTTGTGCAGAAAACAGTAACACTTGTTCAGAAGGAAAGAAAGCACAGAGCCCCAGATTCTATGTTGTCTTGGAGAGCTTGCAGAGCACTGGGGAAAGGCTGGCAGAGAGTTCCCTGATAGCACCTTCTCTGTGCCTGTTCACATTGCTTCGCAGAATCGCTTTTGTGCAGAAAACAGTAACACTTGTTCAGAACGAAAGAAAGCACAGAGCCCCAGATTCTATGTTGTCCTGGAGAGCTTGCAGAGCACTGGGGAAAGGCAGGCAGAGAATTCCTTGCTAGCACCTTCTCTGTGCCTGGGAAGCAGAAGTGTTCACATTGCTTCGCAAGAATCGCTTTTGTGCAGAAAACACTAACACTTGTTCAGAAGGAAAGAAAGCACAGAGCCCCAGATTTTATGTTGTCCTGGAGAGCTTGCAGAGCACTGGGGAAAGGCAGGCAGAGAATTCCCTGCTAGCACCTTCTCTGTGCCTGTTCACATTGCTTCGCAGAATCGCTTTTGTGCAGAAAACAGTAACACTTGTTCAGAAGGAAAGAAAGCACAGAGCCCCAGATTCTATGTTGTCCTGGAGAGCTTGCAGAGTACTGGGGAAAGGCAGGCAGAGAATTCCCTGCTAGCACCTTCTCTGTGCCTGTTCACATTGCTTCGCAGAATCGCTTTTGTGCAGAAAACAGTAACACTTGTTCAGAAGGAAAGAAAGCACAGAGCCCCAGATTCTATGTTGTCCTGGAGAGCTTGCAGAGCACTGGGGAAAGGCAGGCAGAGAATTCCCTGCTGGCACCTTCTCTGTGCCTGTTCACATTGCTTCGCAGAATCGCTTTTGTGCAGAAAACACTAACACTTGTTCAGAACGAAAGAAAGCACAGAGCCCCAGATTCTATGTTGTCCTGGAGAGCTTGCAGAGCACTGGGGAAAGACAGGCAGAGAATTCCTTGCTAGCACCTTCTCTGTGCCTGGGAAGCAGAAGTGTTCACATTGCTTCGCAAGAATCGCTTTTGTGCAGAAAACACTAACACTTGTTCAGAAGGAAAGAAAGCACAGAGCCCCAGATTTTATGTTGTCCTGGAGAGCTTGCAGAGCACTGGGGAAAGGCAGGCAGAGATTTCCCTGCTGGCACCTTCTCTGTGCCTGTTCACATTGCTTCGCAGAATCGCTTTTGTGCAGAAAACAGTAACACTTGTTCAGAAGGAAAGAAAGCACAGAGCCCCAGATTCTATGTTGTCCTGGAGAGCTTGCAGAGCACTGGGGAAAGGCAGGCAGAGAATTCCCTGCTAGCACCTTCTCTGTGCCTGTTCACATTGCTTCGCAGAATCGCTTTTGTGCAGAAAACAGTAACACTTGTTCAGAAGGAAAGAAAGCACAGAGCCCCAGATTCTATGTTGTCCTGGAGAGCTTGCAGAGCACTGGGGAAAGGCAGGCAGAGAATTCCCTGCTAGCACCTTCTCTGTGCCTGGGAAGCAGAAGTGTTCACATTGCTTCGCAAGAATCGCTTTTGTGCAGAAAACACTAACACTTGTTCAGAAGGAAAGAAAGCACAGAGCCCCAGATTTCATGTTGTCCTGGAGAGCTTGCAGAGCACTGGGGAAAGGCAGGCAGAGAATTCTCTGATAGCACCTTCTCTGTGCCTGTTCACATTGCTTCGCAGAATCGCTTTTGTGCAGAAAACAGTAACACTTGTTCAAAACGAAAGAAAGCACAGAGCCCCAGATTCTATGTTGTCCTGGAGAGCTTGCAGAGTACTGGGGAAAGGCAGGCAGAGAATTCCCTGCTAGCACCTTCTCTGTGCATGGGAAGCAGAAGTGTTCACATTGCTTCGCAAGAATCGCTTTTGTGCAGAAAACACTAACACTTGTTCAGAAGGAAAGAAAGCACAGAGCCCCAGATTTTATGTTGTCCTGGAGAGCTTGCAGAGCACTGGGGAAAGGCAGGCAGAGAATTCCCTGCTGGCACCTTCTCTGTGCCTGTTCACATTGCTTCGCAGAATCGCTTTTGTGCAGAAAACAGTAACACTTGTTCAGAAGGAAAGAAAGCACAGAGCCCCAGATTCTATGTTGTCCTGGAGAGCTTGCAGAGCACTGGGGAAAGGCTGGCAGAGAGTTCCCTGATAGCACCTTCTCTGTGCCTGTTCACATTGCTTCGCAGAATCGCTTTTGTGCAGAAAACAGTAACACTTGTTCAGAAGGAAAGAAAGCACAGAGCCCCAGATTCTATGTTGTCCTGGAGAGCTTGCAGAGCACTGGGGAAAGGCAGGCAGAGAATTCCCTGCTAGCACCTTCTCTGTGCCTGGGAAGCAGAAGTGTTCACATTGCTTCGCAAGAATCGCTTTTGTGCAGAAAACACTAACACTTGTTCAGAAGGAAAGAAAGCACAGAGCCCCAGATTTTATGTTGTCCTGGAGAGCTTGCAGAGCACTGGGGAAAGGCAGGCAGAGAATTCCCTGCTGGCACCTTCTCTGTGCCTGTTCACATTGCTTCGCAGAATCGCTTTTGTGCAGAAAACAGTAACACTTGTTCAGAAGGAAAGAAAGCACAGAGCCCCAGATTCTATGTTGTCCTGGAGAGCTTGCAGAGCACTGGGGAAAGGCAGGCAGAGAATTCCCTGCTAGCACCTTCTCTGTGCCTGGGAAGCAGAAGTGTTCACATTGCTTCGCAAGAATCGCTTTTGTGCAGAAAACACTAACACTTGTTCAGAAGGAAAGAAAGCACAGAGCCCCAGATTTTATGTTGTCCTGGAGAGCTTGCAGAGCACTGGGGAAAGGCAGGCAGAGAATTCCCTGATAGCACCTTCTCTGTGCCTGGGAAGCAGAAGTGTTCACATTGCTTCGCAGAATCGCTTTTGTGCAGAAAACAGTAACACTTGTTCAGAACGAAAGAAAGCACAGAGCCCCAGATTCTATGTTGTCTTGGAGAGCTTGCAGAGCACTGGGGAAAGGCAGGCAGTGAATTCCCTGATAGCACCTTCTCTGTGCCTGTTCACATTGCTTCGCAGAATCGCTTTTGTGCAGAAAACAGTAACACTTGTTCAGAAGGAAAGAAAGCACAGAGCCCCAGATTCTATGTTGTCCTGGAGAGCTTGCAGAGCACTGGGGAAAGGCAGGCAGAGAATTCCCTGCTAGCACCTTCTCTGTGCCTGGGAAGCAGAACTGTTCACATTGCTTCGCAGAATCGCTTTTGTGCAGAAAACACTAACACTTGTTCAGAAGGAAAGAAAGCACAGAGCCCCAGATTCTATGTTGTCCTGGAGAGCTTGCAGAGCACTGGGGAAAGGCTGGCAGAGAGTTCCCTGATAGCACCTTCTATGTGCCTGTTCACATTGCTTCGCAGAATCGCTTTTGTGCAGAAAACAGTAACACTTGTTCAGAAGGAAAGAAAGCACAGAGCCCCAGATTCTATGTTGTCCTGGAGAGCTTGCAGAGCACTGGGGAAAGGCAGGCAGAGAATTCCCTGCTAGCACCTTCTCTGTGCCTGGGAAGCAGAAGTGTTCACATTGCTTCGCAAGAATCGCTTTTGTGCAGAAAACAGTAACACTTGTTCAGAAGGAAAGAAAGCACAGAGCCCCAGATTCTATGTTGTCTTGGAGAGCTTGCAGAGCACTGGGGAAAGGCTGGCAGAGAGTTCCCTGATAGCACCTTCTCTGTGCCTGTTCACATTGCTTCGCAGAATCGCTTTTGTGCAGAAAACAGTAACACTTGTTCAGAAGGAAAGAAAGCACAGAGCCCCAGATTCTATGTTGTCCTGGAGAGCTTGCAGAGCACTGGGGAAAGGCAGGCAGAGAATTCCTTGCTAGCACCTTCTCTGTGCCTGGGAAGCAGAAGTGTTCACATTGCTTCGCAAGAATCGCTTTTGTGCAGAAAACACTAACACTTGTTCAGAAGGAAAGAAAGCACAGAGCCCCAGATTTTATGTTGTCCTGGAGAGCTTGCAGAGCACTGGGGAAAGGCAGGCAGAGAATTCCCTGCTAGCACCTTCTCTGTGCCTGTTCACATTGCTTCGCAGAATCGCTTTTGTGCAGAAAACAGTAACACTTGTTCAGAAGGAAAGAAAGCACAGAGCCCCAGATTCTATGTTGTCCTGGAGAGCTTGCAGAGCACTGGGGAAAGGCAGGCAGAGAATTCCCTGCTAGCACCTTCTCTGTGCCTGTTCACATTGCTTCGCAGAATCGCTTTTGTGCAGAAAACAGTAACACTTGTTCAGAAGGAAAGAAAGCACAGAGCCCCAGATTCTATGTTGTCCTGGAGAGCTTGCAGAGCACTGGGGAAAGGCAGGCAGAGAATTCCCTGCTGGCACCTTCTCTGTGCTTGTTCACATTGCTTCGCAGAATCGCTTTTGTGCAGAAAACACTAACACTTGTTCAGAACGAAAGAAAGCACAGAGCCCTAGATTCTATGTTGTCCTGGAGAGCTTGCAGAGCACTGGGGAAAGACAGGCAGAGAATTCCTTGCTAGCACCTTCTCTGTGCCTGGGAAGCAGAAGTGTTCACATTGCTTCGCAAGAATCGCTTTTGTGCAGAAAACACTAACACTTGTTCAGAAGGAAAGAAAGCACAGAGCCCCAGATTTTATGTTGTCCTGGAGAGCTTGCAGAGCACTGGGGAAAGGCAGGCAGAGATTTCCCTGCTGGCACCTTCT
Organism: Strix aluco; assembly: GCF_031877795.1. Classification (NCBI taxonomy): domain Eukaryota; kingdom Metazoa; phylum Chordata; class Aves; order Strigiformes; family Strigidae; genus Strix; species Strix aluco. The sequence goes on from NW_027436556.1 coordinate 1,836,492, forward strand.
CTGTGCCTGTTCACATTGCTTCGCAGAATCGCTTTTGTGCAGAAAACAGTAACACTTGTTCAGAAGGAAAGAAAGCACAGAGCCCCAGATTCTATGTTGTCCTGGAGAGCTTGCAGAGCACTGGGGAAAGGCAGGCAGAGAATTCCCTGCTAGCACCTTCTCTGTGCCTGGGAAGCAGAAGTGTTCACATTGCTTCGCAAGAATCGCTTTTGTGCAGAAAACAATAACACTTGTTCAGAAGGAAAGAAAGCACAGAGCCCCAGATTCTATGTTGTCCTGGAGAGCTTGCAGAGCACTGGGGAAAGGCAGGCAGAGAATTCCCTGCTGGCACCTTCTCTGTGCCTGTTCACATTGCTTCGCAGAATCGCTTTTGTGCAGAAAACAGTAACACTTGTTCAGAAGGAAAGAAAGCACAGAGCCCCAGATTCTATGTTGTCCTGGAGAGCTTGCAGAGCACTGGGGAAAGGCAGGCAGAGAATTCCCTGCTAGCACCTTCTCTGTGCCTGGGAAGCAGAAGTGTTCACATTGCTTCGCAAGAATCGCTTTTGTGCAGAAAACAGTAACACTTGTTCAGAACGAAAGAAAGCACAGAGCCCCAGATTCTATGTTGTCCTGGAGAGCTTGCAGAGCACTGGGGAAAGGCAGGCAGAGAATTCTCTGATAGCACCTTCTCTGTGCCTGTTCACATTGCTTCGCAGAATCGCTTTTGTGCAGAAAACAGTAACACTTGTTCAGAACGAAAGAAAGCACAGAGCCCCAGATTCTATGTTGTCCTGGAGAGCTTGCAGAGCACTGGGGAAAGGCAGGCAGAGAATTCCCTGATAGCACCTTCTCTGTGCCTGGGAAGCAGAAGTGTTCACATTGCTTGGCAGAATCGCTTTTGTGCAGAAAACAGTAACACTTGTTCAGAAGGAAAGAAAGCACAGAGCCCCAGATTCTATGTTGTCCTGGAGAGCTTGCAGAGCACTGGGGAAAGGCAGGCAGAGAATTCCCTGCTGGCACCTTCTCTGTGCCTGGGAAGCAGAAGTGTTCACATTGCTTCGCAAGAATCGCTTTTGTGCAGAAAACACTAACACTTGTTCAGAAGGAAAGAAAGCACAGAGCCCCAGATTTTATGTTGTCCTGGAGAGCTTGCAGAGCACTGGGGAAAGGCAGGCAGAGAATTCCCTGCTAGCACCTTCTCTGTGCCTGTTCACATTGCTTCGCAGAATCGCTTTTGTGCAGAAAACAGTAACACTTGTTCAGAACGAAAGAAAGCACAGAGCCCCAGATTCTATGTTGTCCTGGAGAGCTTGCAGAGCACTGGGGAAAGGCAGGCAGAGAATTCCCTGCTAGCACCTTCTCTGTGCCTGTTCACATTGCTTCGCAGAATCGCTTTTGTGCAGAAAACAGTAACACTTGTTCAGAAGGAAAGAAAGCACAGAGCCCCAGATTCTATGTTGTCCTGGAGAGCTTGCAGAGCACTGGGGAAAGGCAGGCAGAGAATTCCCTGCTGGCACCTTCTCTGTGCCTGGGAAGCAGAAGTGTTCACATTGCTTCGCAAGAATCGCTTTTGTGCAGAAAACAGTAACACTTGTTCAGAACGAAAGAAAGCACAGAGCCCCAGATTTTATGTTGTCTTGGAGAGCTTGCAGAGCACTGGGGAAAGGCAGGCAGAGAATTCCCTGCTAGCACCTTCTCTGTGCCTGTTCACATTGCTTCGCAGAATCGCTTTTGTGCAGAAAACAGTAACACTTGTTCAGAAGGAAAGAAAGCACAGAGCCCCAGATTCTATGTTGTCCTGGAGAGCTTGCAGAGCACTGGGGAAAGGCAGGCAGAGAATTCCCTGCTAGCACCTTCTCTGTGCCTGGGAAGCAGAAGTGTTCACATTGCTTCGCAAGAATCGCTTTTGTGCAGAAAACAGTAACACTTGTTCAGAAGGAAAGAAAGCACAGAGCCCCAGATTTCATGTTGTCCTGGAGAGCTTGCAGAGCACTGGGGAAAGGCAGGCAGAGAATTCTCTGATAGCACCTTCTCTGTGCCTGTTCACATTGCTTCGCAGAATCGCTTTTGTGCAGAAAACAGTAACACTTGTTCAAAACGAAAGAAAGCACAGAGCCCCAGATTCTATGTTGTCCTGGAGAGCTTGCAGAGTACTGGGGAAAGGCAGGCAGAGAATTCCCTGCTAGCACCTTCTCTGTGCATGGGAAGCAGAAGTGTTCACATTGCTTCGCAAGAATCGCTTTTGTGCAGAAAACACTAACACTTGTTCAGAAGGAAAGAAAGCACAGAGCCCCAGATTTTATGTTGTCCTGGAGAGCTTGCAGAGCACTGGGGAAAGGCAGGCAGAGAATTCCCTGCTGGCACCTTCTCTGTGCCTGTTCACATTGCTTCGCAGAATCGCTTTTGTGCAGAAAACAGTAACACTTGTTCAGAAGGAAAGAAAGCACAGAGCCCCAGATTCTATGTTGTCCTGGAGAGCTTGCAGAGCACTGGGGAAAGGCTGGCAGAGAGTTCCCTGATAGCACCTTCTCTGTGCCTGTTCACATTGCTTCGCAGAATCGCTTTTGTGCAGAAAACAGTAACACTTGTTCAGAAGGAAAGAAAGCACAGAGCCCCAGATTCTATGTTGTCCTGGAGAGCTTGCAGAGCACTGGGGAAAGGCAGGCAGAGAATTCCCTGATAGCACCTTCTCTGTGCCTGGGAAGCAGAAGTGTTCACATTGCTTCGCAAGAATCGCTTTTGTGCAGAAAACACTAACACTTGTTCAGAAGGAAAGAAAGCACAGAGCCCCAGATTTTATGTTGTCCTGGAGAGCTTGCAGAGCACTGGGGAAAGGCAGGCAGAGAATTCCCTGCTGGCACCTTCTCTGTGCCTGTTCACATTGCTTCGCAGAATCGCTTTTGTGCAGAAAACAGTAACACTTGTTCAGAACGAAAGAAAGCACAGAGCCCCAGATTCTATGTTGTCCTGGAGAGCTTGCAGAGCACTGGGGAAAGGCAGGCAGAGAATTCCCTGCTAGCACCTTCTCTGTGCCTGGGAAGCAGAAGTGTTCACATTGCTTCGCAAGAATCGCTTTTGTGCAGAAAACACTAACACTTGTTCAGAAGGAAAGAAAGCACAGAGCCCCAGATTCTATGTTGTCCTGGAGAGCTTGCAGAGCACTGGGGAAAGGCAGGCAGAGAATTCCCTGCTGGCACCTTCTCTGTGCCTGTTCACATTGCTTCGCAGAATCGCTTTTGTGCAGAAAACAGTAACACTTGTTCAGAAGGAAAGAAAGCACAGAGCCCCAGATTCTATGTTGTCCTGGAGAGCTTGCAGAGCACTGGGGAAAGGCAGGCAGAGAATTCCCTGCTAGCACCTTCTCTGTGCCTGGGAAGCAGAAGTGTTCACATTGCTTCGCAAGAATCGCTTTTGTGCAGAAAACACTAACACTTGTTCAGAAGGAAAGAAAGCACAGAGCCCCAGATTTTATGTTGTCCTGGAGAGCTTGCAGAGCACTGGGGAAAGGCAGGCAGAGAATTCCCTGATAGCACCTTCTCTGTGCCTGGGAAGCAGAAGTGTTCACATTGCTTCGCAGAATCGCTTTTGTGCAGAAAACAGTAACACTTGTTCAGAACGAAAGAAAGCACAGAGCCCCAGATTCTATGTTGTCTTGGAGAGCTTGCAGAGCACTGGGGAAAGGCAGGCAGTGAATTCCCTGATAGCACCTTCTCTGTGCCTGTTCACATTGCTTCGCAGAATCGCTTTTGTGCAGAAAACAGTAACACTTGTTCAGAAGGAAAGAAAGCACAGAGCCCCAGATTCTATGTTGTCCTGGAGAGCTTGCAGAGCACTGGGGAAAGGCAGGCAGAGAATTCCCTGCTAGCACCTTCTCTGTGCCTGGGAAGCAGAACTGTTCACATTGCTTCGCAGAATCGCTTTTGTGCAGAAAACACTAACACTTGTTCAGAAGGAAAGAAAGCACAGAGCCCCAGATTCTATGTTGTCTTGGAGAGCTTGCAGAGCACTGGGGAAAGGCTGGCAGAGAGTTCCCTGATAGCACCTTCTATGTGCCTGTTCACATTGCTTCGCAGAATCGCTTTTGTGCAGAAAACAGTAACACTTGTTCAGAACGAAAGAAAGCACAGAGCCCCAGATTCTATGTTGTCCTGGAGAGCTTGCAGAGCACTGGGGAAAGGCAGGCAGAGAATTCCCTGCTAGCACCTTCTCTGTGCCTGTTCACATTGCTTCGCAGAATCGCTTTTGTGCAGAAAACAGTAACACTTGTTCAGAAGGAAAGAAAGCACAGAGCCCCAGATTCTATGTTGTCCTGGAGAGCTTGCAGAGCACTGGGGAAAGGCAGGCAGAGAATTCCCTGCTGGCACCTTCTCTGTGCCTGTTCACATTGCTTCGCAGAATCGCTTTTGTGCAGAAAACACTAACACTTGTTCAGAACGAAAGAAAGCACAGAGCCCCAGATTCTATGTTGTCCTGGAGAGCTTGCAGAGCACTGGGGAAAGACAGGCAGAGAATTCCTTGCTAGCACCTTCTCTGTGCCTGGGAAGCAGAAGTGTTCACATTGCTTCGCAAGAATCGCTTTTGTGCAGAAAACACTAACACTTGTTCAGAAGGAAAGAAAGCACAGAGCCCCAGATTTTATGTTGTCCTGGAGAGCTTGCAGAGCACTGGGGAAAGGCAGGCAGAGAATTCCCTGCTAGCACCTTCTCTGTGCCTGTTCACATTGCTTCGCAGAATCGCTTTTGTGCAGAAAACAGTAACACTTGTTCAGAACGAAAGACAGCACAGAGCCCCAGATTTTATGTTGTCCTGGAGAGCTTGCAGAGCACTGGGGAAAGGCAGGCAGAGAATTCCCTGCTAGCACCTTCTCTGTGCCTGTTCACATTGCTTCGCAGAATCGCTTTTGTGCAGAAAACAGTAACACTTGTTCAGAAGGAAAGAAAGCACAGAGCCCCAGATTTTATGTTGTCCTGGAGAGCTTGCAGAGCACTGGGGAAAGGCAGGCAGAGATTTCCCTGCTGGCACCTTCTCTGTGCCTGTTCACATTGCTTCGCAGAATCGCTTTTGTGCAGAAAACAGTAACACTTGTTCAGAAGGAAAGAAAGCACAGAGCCCCAGATTCTATGTTGTCCTGGAGAGCTTGCAGAGCACTGGGGAAAGGCAGGCAGAGAATTCCCTGCTAGCACCTTCTCTGTGCCTGGGAAGCAGAAGTGTTCACATTGCTTCGCAAGAATCGCTTTTGTGCAGAAAACACTAACACTTGTTCAGAAGGAAAGAAAGCACAGAGCCCCAGATTTTATGTTGTCCTGGAGAGCTTGCAGAGCACTGGGGAAAGGCAGGCAGAGAATTCCCTGCTGGCACCTTCTCTGTGCCTGTTCACATTGCTTCGCAGAATCGCTTTTGTGCAGAAAACAGTAACACTTGTTCAGAAGGAAAGAAAGCACAGAGCCCCAGATTCTATGTTGTCCTGGAGAGCTTGCAGAGCACTGGGGAAAGGCAGGCAGAGAATTCCCTGATAGCACCTTCTCTGTGCCTGGGAAGCAGAAGTGTTCACATTGCTTCGCAAGAATCGCTTTTGTGCAGAAAACAGTAACACTTGTTCAGAACGAAAGAAAGCACAGAGCCCCAGATTTTATGTTGTCCTGGAGAGCTTGCAGAGCACTGGGGAAAGGCAGGCAGAGAATTCCCTGATAGCACCTTCTCTGTGCCTGGGAAGCAGAGGTGTTCACATTGCTTCGCAGAATCGCTTTTGTGCAGAAAACAGTAACACTTGTTCAGAACGAAAGAAAGCACAGACCCCCAGATTCTATGTTGTCTTGGAGAGCTTGGAGAGCACTGGGGAAAGGCAGGCAGAGAATTCCCTGATAGCACCTTCTCTGTGCCTGTTCACATTGCTTCGCAGAATCGCTTTTGTGCAGAAAACAGTAACACTTGTTCAGAACAAAAGAAAGCACAGAGCCCCAGATTCTATGTTGTCCTGGAGAGCTTGCAGAGCACTGGGGAAAGGCAGGCAGAGAATTCCCTGCTAGCACCTTCTCTGTGCCTGGGAAGCAGAAGTGTTCACATTGCTTCGCAGAATCGCTTTTGTGCAGAAAACAGTAACACTTGTTCAGAACGAAAGAAAGCACAGAGCCCCAGATTCTATGTTGTCCTGGAGAGCTTGCAGAGCACTGGGGAAAGGCTGGCAGAGAGTTCCCTAATAGCACCTTCTCTGTGCCTGTTCACATTGCTTCGCAGAATCGCTTTTGTGCAGAAAACAGTAACACTTGTTCAGAACGAAAAAAGCACAAAGCCCCAGATTCTATGTTGTCCTGGAGAGCTTGCAGAGCACTGGGGAAAGGCAGGCAGAGAATTCCCTGCTAGCACCTTCTCTGTGCCTGGGAAGCAGAAGTGTTCACATTGCTTCGCAGAATCGCTTTTGTGCAGAAAACAGTAACACTTGTTCAGAACGAAAGAAAGCACAGAGCCCCAGATTCTATGTTGTCTTGGAGAGCTTGCAGAGCACTGGGGAAAGGCTGGCAGAGAGTTCCCTGATAGCACCTTCTCTGTGCCTGTTCACATTGCTTCGCAGAATCGCTTTTGTGCAGAAAACAGTAACACTTGTTCAGAAGGAAAGAAAGCACAGAGCCCCAGATTCTATGTTGTCCTGGAGAGCTTGCAGAGCACTGGGGAAAGGCAGGCAGAGAATTCCCTGCTGGCACCTTCTCTGTGCCTGTTCACATTGCTTCGCAGAATCGCTTTTGTGCAGAAAACAGTAACACTTGTTCAGAACGAAAGAAAGCACAGAGCCCCAGATTCTATGTTGTCCTGGAGAGCTTGCAGAGCACTGGGGAAAGGCAGGCAGAGAATTCCTTGCTAGCACCTTCTCTGTGCCTGGGAAGCAGAAGTGTTCACATTGCTTCGCAAGAATCGCTTTTGTGCAGAAAACACTAACACTTGTTCAGAAGGAAAGAAAGCACAGAGCCCCAGATTTTATGTTGTCCTGGAGAGCTTGCAGAGCACTGGGGAAAGGCAGGCAGAGAATTCCCTGCTAGCACCTTCTCTGTGCCTGTTCACATTGCTTCGCAGAATCGCTTTTGTGCAGAAAACAGTAACACTTGTTCAGAACGAAAGAAAGCACAGAGCCCCAGATTTTATGTTGTCCTGGAGAGCTTGCAGAGCACTGGGGAAAGGCAGGCAGAGAATTCCCTGCTAGCACCTTCTCTGTGCCTGTTCACATTGCTTCGCAGAATCGCTTTTGTGCAGAAAACAGTAACACTTGTTCAGAACGAAAGAAAGCACAGAGCCCCAGATTCTATGTTGTCCTGGAGAGCTTGCAGAGCACTGGGGAAAGGCAGGCAGAGAATTCCCTGCTAGCACCTTCTCTGTGCCTGGGAAGCAGAAGTGTTCACATTGCTTCGCAAGAATCGCTTTTGTGCAGAAAACAGTAACACTTGTTCAGAACGAAAGAAAGCACAGAGCCCCAGATTTTATGTTGTCTTGGAGAGCTTGCAGAGCACTGGGGAAAGGCAGGCAGAGAATTCCCTGCTAGCACCTTCTCTGTGCCTGTTCACATTGCTTCGCAGAATCGCTTTTGTGCAGAAAACAGTAACACTTGTTCAGAAGGAAAGAAAGCACAGAGCCCCAGATTCTATGTTGTCCTGGAGAGCTTGCAGAGCACTGGGGAAAGGCAGGCAGAGAATTCCCTGCTAGCACCTTCTCTGTGCCTGGGAAGCAGAAGTGTTCACATTGCTTCGCAAGAATCGCTTTTGTGCAGAAAACACTAACACTTGTTCAGAAGGAAAGAAAGCACAGAGCCCCAGATTCTATGTTGTCCTGGAGAGCTTGCAGAGCACTGGGGAAAGGCAGGCAGAGAATTCTCTGATAGCACCTTCTCTGTGCCTGTTCACATTGCTTCGCAGAATCGCTTTTGTGCAGAAAACAGTAACACTTGTTCAGAACGAAAGAAAGCACAGAGCCCCAGATTCTATGTTGTCCTGGAGAGCTTGCAGAGCACTGGGGAAAGGCAGGCAGAGAATTCCCTGCTAGCACCTTCTCTGTGCCTGGGAAGCAGAAGTGTTCACATTGCTTCGCAAGAATCGCTTTTGTGCAGAAAACAGTAACACTTGTTCAGAACGAAAGAAAGCACAGAGCCCCAGATTTTATGTTGTCTTGGAGAGCTTGCAGAGCACTGGGGAAAGGCAGGCAGAGAATTCCCTGCTAGCACCTTCTCTGTGCCTGTTCACATTGCTTCGCAGAATCGCTTTTGTGCAGAAAACAGTAACACTTGTTCAGAAGGAAAGAAAGCACAGAGCCCCAGATTCTATGTTGTCCTGGAGAGCTTGCAGAGCACTGGGGAAAGGCAGGCAGAGAATTCCCTGCTAGCACCTTCTCTGTGCCTGGGAAGCAGAAGTGTTCACATTGCTTCGCAAGAATCGCTTTTGTGCAGAAAACACTAACACTTGTTCAGAAGGAAAGAAAGCACAGAGCCCCAGATTCTATGTTGTCCTGGAGAGCTTGCAGAGCACTGGGGAAAGGCAGGCAGAGAATTCTCTGATAGCACCTTCTCTGTGCCTGTTCACATTGCTTCGCAGAATCGCTTTTGTGCAGAAAACAGTAACACTTGTTCAGAACGAAAGAAAGCACAGAGCCCCAGATTCTATGTTGTCCTGGAGAGCTTGCAGAGCACTGGGGAAAGGCAGGCAGAGAATTCCCTGCTAGCACCTTCTCTGTGCCTGTTCACATTGCTTCGCAGAATCGCTTTTGTGCAGAAAACAGTAACACTTGTTCAGAAGGAAAGAAAGCACAGAGCCCCAGATTCTATGTTGTCCTGGAGAGCTTGCAGAGCACTGGGGAAAGGCAGGCAGAGAATTCCCTGCTGGCACCTTCTCTGTGCCTGGGAAGCAGAAGTGTTCACATTGCTTCGCAAGAATCGCTTTTGTGCAGAAAACAGTAACACTTGTTCAGAACGAAAGAAAGCACAGAGCCCCAGATTTTATGTTGTCTTGGAGAGCTTGCAGAGCACTGGGGAAATGCAGGCAGAGAATTCCCTGCTAGCACCTTCTCTGTGCCTGTTCACATTGCTTCGCAGAATCGCTTTTGTGCAGAAAACAGTAACACTTGTTCAGAAGGAAAGAAAGCACAGAGCCCCAGATTCTATGTTGTCCTGGAGAGCTTGCAGAGCACTGGGGAAAGGCAGGCAGAGAATTCCCTGCTAGCACCTTCTCTGTGCCTGGGAAGCAGAAGTGTTCACATTGCTTCGCAAGAATCGCTTTTGTGCAGAAAACACTAACACTTGTTCAGAAGGAAAGAAAGCACAGAGCCCCAGATTCTATGTTGTCCTGGAGAGCTTGCAGAGCACTGGGGAAAGGCAGGCAGAGAATTCCCTGCTAGCACCTTCTCTGTGCCTGTTCACATTGCTTCGCAGAATCGCTTTTGTGCAGAAAACAGTAACACTTGTTCAGAACGAAAGAAAGCACAGAGCCCCAGATTCTATGTTGTCCTGGAGAGCTTGCAGAGCACTGGGGAAAGGCAGGCAGAGAATTCCCTGCTAGCACCTTCTCTGTGCCTGGGAAGCAGAAGTGTTCACATTGCTTCGCAGAATCGCTTTTGTGCAGAAAACAGTAACACTTGTTCAGAACGAAAGAAAGCACAGAGCCCCAGATTCTATGTTGTCTTGGAGAGCTTGCAGAGCACTGGGGAAAGGCTGGCAGAGAGTTCCCTGATAGCACCTTCTCTGTGCCTGTTCACATTGCTTCGCAGAATCGCTTTTGTGCAGAAAACAGTAACACTTGTTCAGAAGGAAAGAAAGCACAGAGCCCCAGATTCTATGTTGTCCTGGAGAGCTTGCAGAGCACTGGGGAAAGGCAGGCAGAGAATTCCCTGCTAGCACCTTCTCTGTGCCTGGGAAGCAGAAGTGTTCACATTGCTTCGCAAGAATCGCTTTTGTGCAGAAAACACTAACACTTGTTCAGAAGGAAAGAAAGCACAGAGCCCCAGATTTTATGTTGTCCTGGAGAGCTTGCAGAGCACTGGGGAAAGGCAGGCAGAGAATTCCCTGCTGGCACCTTCTCTGTGCCTGTTCACATTGCTTCGCAGAATCGCTTTTGTGCAGAAAACAGTAACACTTGTTCAGAACGAAAGAAAGCACAGAGCCCCAGATTCTATGTTGTCCTGGAGAGCTTGCAGAGCACTGGGGAAAGGCAGGCAGAGAATTCCTTGCTAGCACCTTCTCTGTGCCTGGGAAGCAGAAGTGTTCACATTGCTTCGCAAGAATCGCTTTTGTGCAGAAAACACTAACACTTGTTCAGAAGGAAAGAAAGCACAGAGGCCCAGATTCTATGTTGTCCTGGAGAGTTTGCAGAGCACTGGGGAAAGGCAGGCAGAGAATTCCCTGCTAGCACCTTCTCTGTGCCTGGGAAGCAGAAGTGTTCACATTGCTTCGCAAGAATCGCTTTTGTGCAGAAAACAATAACACTTGTTCAGAAGGAAAGAAAGCACAGAGCCCCAGATTTTATGTTGTCCTGGAGAGCTTGCAGAGCACTGGGGAAAGGCAGGCAGAGAATTCCCTGCTAGCACCTTCTCTGTGCCTGTTCACATTGCTTCGCAGAATCGCTTTTGTGCAGAAAACAGTAACACTTGTTCAGAAGGAAAGAAAGCACAGAGCCCCAGATTCTATGTTGTCCTGGAGAGCTTGCAGAGCACTGGGGAAAGGCAGGCAGAGAATTCCCTGCTAGCACCTTCTCTGTGCCTGGGAAGCAGAAGTGTTCACATTGCTTCGCAAGAATCGCTTTTGTGCAGAAAACAGTAACACTTGTTCAGAAGGAAAGAAAGCACAGAGCCCCAGATTCTATGTTGTCCTGGAGAGCTTGCAGAGCACTGGGGAAAGGCAGGCAGAGAATTCTCTGATAGCACCTTCTCTGTGCCTGTTCACATTGCTTCGCAGAATCGCTTTTGTGCAGAAAACAGTAACACTTGTTCAGAACGAAAGAAAGCACAGAGCCCCAGATTCTATGTTGTCCTGGAGAGCTTGCAGAGCACTGGGGAAAGGCAGGCAGAGAATTCCCTGCTAGCACCTTCTCTGTGCCTGGGAAGCAGAAGTGTTCACATTGCTTCGCAGAATCGCTTTTGTGCAGAAAACAGTAACACTTGTTCAGAACGAAAGAAAGCACAGAGCCCCAGATTCTATGTTGTCTTGGAGAGCTTGCAGAGCACTGGGGAAAGGCTGGCAGAGAGTTCCCTGATAGCACCTTCTCTGTGCCTGTTCACATTGCTTCGCAGAATCGCTTTTGTGCAGAAAACAGTAACACTTGTTCAGAAGGAAAGAAAGCACAGAGCCCCAGATTCTATGTTGTCCTGGAGAGCTTGCAGAGCACTGGGGAAAGGCAGGCAGAGAATTCCCTGCTAGCACCTTCTCTGTGCCTGGGAAGCAGAAGTGTTCACATTGCTTCGCAAGAATCGCTTTTGTGCAGAAAACACTAACACTTGTTCAGAAGGAAAGAAAGCACAGAGCCCCAGATTTTATGTTGTCCTGGAGAGCTTGCAGAGCACTGGGGAAAGGCAGGCAGAGAATTCCCTGCTGGCACCTTCTCTGTGCCTGTTCACATTGCTTCGCAGAATCGCTTTTGTGCAGAAAACAGTAACACTTGTTCAGAACGAAAGAAAGCACAGAGCCCCAGATTCTATGTTGTCCTGGAGAGCTTGCAGAGCACTGGGGAAAGGCAGGCAGAGAATTCCTTGCTAGCACCTTCTCTGTGCCTGGGAAGCAGAAGTGTTCACATTGCTTCGCAAGAATCGCTTTTGTGCAGAAAACACTAACACTTGTTCAGAAGGAAAGAAAGCACAGAGCCCCAGATTCTATGTTGTCCTGGAGAGCTTGCAGAGCACTGGGGAAAGGCAGGCAGAGAATTCCCTGCTAGCACCTTCTCTGTGCCTGGGAAGCAGAAGTGTTCACATTGCTTCGCAAGAATCGCTTTTGTGCAGAAAACAGTAACACTTGTTCAGAAGGAAAGAAAGCACAGAGCCCCAGATTCTATGTTGTCCTGGAGAGTTTGCAGAGCACTGGGGAAAGGCAGGCAGAGAATTCCCTGATAGCACCTTCTCTGTGCCTGGGAAGCAGAAGTGTTCACATTGGTTCGCAAGAATCGCTTTTGTGCAGAAAACAATAACACTTGTTCAGAAGGAAAGAAAGCACAGAGCCCCAGATTTTATGTTGTCCTGGAGAGCTTGCAGAGCACTGGGGAAAGGCAGGCAGAGAATTCCCTGCTGGCACCTTCTCTGTGCCTGTTCACATTGCTTCGCAGAATCGCTTTTGTGCAGAAAACAGTAACACTTGTTCAGAAGGAAAGAAAGCACAGAGCCCCAGATTCTATGTTGTCCTGGAGAGCTTGCAGAGCACTGGGGAAAGGCAGGCAGAGAATTCCTTGCTGGCACCTTCTCTGTGCCTGTTCACATTGCTTCGCAGAATCGCTTTTGTGCAGAAAACACTAACACTTGTTCAGAAGGAAAGAAAGCACAGAGCCCCAGATTCTATGTTGTCCTGGAGAGCTTGCAGAGCACTGGGGAAAGGCAGGCAGAGAATTCCCTGCTAGCACCTTCTCTGTGCCTGGGAAGCAGAAGTGTTCACATTGCTTCGCAAGAATCGCTTTTGTGCAGAAAACAGTAACACTTGTTCAGAAGGAAAGAAAGCACAGAGCCCCAGATTCTATGTTGTCCTGGAGAGTTTGCAGAGCACTGGGGAAAGGCAGGCAGAGAATTCCCTGATAGCACCTTCTCTGTGCCTGGGAAGCAGAAGTGTTCACATTGCTTCGCAAGAATCGCTTTTGTGCAGAAAACAATAACACTTGTTCAGAAGGAAAGAAAGCACAGAGCCCCAGATTTTATGTTGTCCTGGAGAGCTTGCAGAGCACTGGGGAAAGGCAGGCATAGAATTCCCTGCTGGCACCTTCTCTGTGCCTGTTCACATTGCTTCGCAGAATCGCTTTTGTGCAGAAAACAGTAACACTTGTTCAGAAGGAAAGAAAGCACAGAGCCCCAGATTCTATGTTGTCCTGGAGAGCTTGCAGAGCACTGGGGAAAGGCAGGCAGAGAATTCCTTGCTAGCACCTTCTCTGTGCCTGGGAAGCAGAAGTGTTCACATTGCTTCGCAAGAATCGCTTTTGTGCAGAAAACACTAACACTTGTTCAGAAGGAAAGAAAGCACAGAGGCCCAGATTCTATGTTGTCCTGGAGAGTTTGCAGAGCACTGGGGAAAGGCAGGCAGAGAATTCCCTGCTAGCACCTTCTCTGTGCCTGGGAAGCAGAAGTGTTCACATTGCTTCGCAAGAATCGCTTTTGTGCAGAAAACAATAACACTTGTTCAGAAGGAAAGAAAGCACAGAGCCCCAGATTTTATGTTGTCCTGGAGAGCTTGCAGAGCACTGGGGAAAGGCAGGCAGAGAATTCCCTGCTAGCACCTTCTCTGTGCCTGTTCACATTGCTTCGCAGAATCGCTTTTGTGCAGAAAACAGTAACACTTGTTCAGAAGGAAAGAAAGCACAGAGCCCCAGATTCTATGTTGTCCTGGAGAGCTTGCAGAGCACTGGGGAAAGGCAGGCAGAGAATTCCCTGCTAGCACCTTCTCTGTGCCTGGGAAGCAGAAGTGTTCACATTGCTTCGCAAGAATCGCTTTTGTGCAGAAAACAGTAACACTTGTTCAGAAGGAAAGAAAGCACAGAGCCCCAGATTCTATGTTGTCCTGGAGAGCTTGCAGAGCACTGGGGAAAGGCAGGCAGAGAATTCTCTGATAGCACCTTCTCTGTGCCTGTTCACATTGCTTCGCAGAATCGCTTTTGTGCAGAAAACAGTAACACTTGTTCAGAACGAAAGAAAGCACAGAGCCCCAGATTCTATGTTGTCCTGGAGAGCTTGCAGAGCACTGGGGAAAGGCAGGCAGAGAATTCCCTGCTAGCACCTTCTCTGTGCCTGGGAAGCAGAAGTGTTCACATTGCTTCGCAGAATCGCTTTTGTGCAGAAAACAGTAACACTTGTTCAGAACGAAAGAAAGCACAGAGCCCCAGATTCTATGTTGTCTTGGAGAGCTTGCAGAGCACTGGGGAAAGGCTGGCAGAGAGTTCCCTGATAGCACCTTCTCTGTGCCTGTTCACATTGCTTCGCAGAATCGCTTTTGTGCAGAAAACAGTAACACTTGTTCAGAAGGAAAGAAAGCACAGAGCCCCAGATTCTATGTTGTCCTGGAGAGCTTGCAGAGCACTGGGGAAAGGCAGGCAGAGAATTCCCTGCTAGCACCTTCTCTGTGCCTGGGAAGCAGAAGTGTTCACATTGCTTCGCAAGAATCGCTTTTGTGCAGAAAACACTAACACTTGTTCAGAAGGAAAGAAAGCACAGAGCCCCAGATTTTATGTTGTCCTGGAGAGCTTGCAGAGCACTGGGGAAAGGCAGGCAGAGAATTCCCTGCTGGCACCTTCTCTGTGCCTGTTCACATTGCTTCGCAGAATCGCTTTTGTGCAGAAAACAGTAACACTTGTTCAGAACGAAAGAAAGCACAGAGCCCCAGATTCTATGTTGTCCTGGAGAGCTTGCAGAGCACTGGGGAAAGGCAGGCAGAGAATTCCTTGCTAGCACCTTCTCTGTGCCTGGGAAGCAGAAGTGTTCACATTGCTTCGCAAGAATCGCTTTTGTGCAGAAAACACTAACACTTGTTCAGAAGGAAAGAAAGCACAGAGCCCCAGATTCTATGTTGTCCTGGAGAGCTTGCAGAGCACTGGGGAAAGGCAGGCAGAGAATTCCCTGCTAGCACCTTCTCTGTGCCTGGGAAGCAGAAGTGTTCACATTGCTTCGCAAGAATCGCTTTTGTGCAGAAAACAGTAACACTTGTTCAGAAGGAAAGAAAGCACAGAGCCCCAGATTCTATGTTGTCCTGGAGAGTTTGCAGAGCACTGGGGAAAGGCAGGCAGAGAATTCCCTGATAGCACCTTCTCTGTGCCTGGGAAGCAGAAGTGTTCACATTGGTTCGCAAGAATCGCTTTTGTGCAGAAAACAATAACACTTGTTCAGAAGGAAAGAAAGCACAGAGCCCCAGATTTTATGTTGTCCTGGAGAGCTTGCAGAGCACTGGGGAAAGGCAGGCAGAGAATTCCCTGCTGGCACCTTCTCTGTGCCTGTTCACATTGCTTCGCAGAATCGCTTTTGTGCAGAAAACAGTAACACTTGTTCAGAAGGAAAGAAAGCACAGAGCCCCAGATTCTATGTTGTCCTGGAGAGCTTGCAGAGCACTGGGGAAAGGCAGGCAGAGAATTCCCTGCTAGCACCTTCTCTGTGCCTGGGAAGCAGAAGTGTTCACATTGCTTCGCAAGAATCGCTTTTGTGCAGAAAACACTAACACTTGTTCAGAAGGAAAGAAAGCACAGAGCCCCAGATTCTATGTTGTCCTGGAGAGTTTGCAGAGCACTGGGGAAAGGCAGGCAGAGAATTCCCTGATAGCACCTTCTCTGTGCCTGGGAAGCAGAAGTGTTCACATTGCTTCGCAAGAATCGCTTTTGTGCAGAAAACAATAACACTTGTTCAGAAGGAAAGAAAGCACAGAGCCCCAGATTTTATGTTGTCCTGGAGAGCTTGCAGAGCACTGGGGAAAGGCAGGCATAGAATTCCCTGCTGGCACCTTCTCTGTGCCTGTTCACATTGCTTCGCAGAATCGCTTTTGTGCAGAAAACAGTAACACTTGTTCAGAAGGAAAGAAAGCACAGAGCCCCAGATTCTATGTTGTCCTGGAGAGCTTGCAGAGCACTGGGGAAAGGCAGGCAGAGAATTCCTTGCTAGCACCTTCTCTGTGCCTGGGAAGCAGAAGTGTTCACATTGCTTCGCAAGAATCGCTTTTGTGCAGAAAACACTAACACTTGTTCAGAAGGAAAGAAAGCACAGAGCCCCAGATTCTATGTTGTCCTGGAGAGCTTGCAGAGCACTGGGGAAAGGCAGGCAGAGAATTCCCTGCTGGCACCTTCTCTGTGCCTGTTCACATTGCTTCGCAGAATCGCTTTTGTGCAGAAAACAGTAACACTTGTTCAGAACGAAAGAAAGCACAGAGCCCCAGATTCTATGTTGTCCTGGAGAGCTTGCAGAGCACTGGGGAAAGGCAGGCAGAGAATTCCTTGCTAGCACCTTCTCTGTGCCTGGGAAGCAGAAGTGTTCACATTGCTTCGCAAGAATCGCTTTTGTGCAGAAAACACTAACACTTGTTCAGAAGGAAAGAAAGCACAGAGCCCCAGATTCTATGTTTTCTTGGAGAGCTTGCAGAGCACTGGGGAAAGGCTGGCAGAGAATTCCCTGCTAGCACCTTCTCTGTGCCTGTTCACGTTGATTCGCAGAATCGCTTTTGTGCAGAAAACAGTAACACTTGTTCAGAACGAAAGAAAGCACAGAGCCCCAGATTTCATGTTGTCCTGGAGAGCTTGCAGAGCACTGGGGAAAGGCAGGCAGAGAATTCCCTGCTAGCACCTTCTCTGTGCCTGTTCACATTGCTTCGCAGAATCGCTTTTGTGCAGAAAACAGTAACACTTGTTCAGAAGGAAAGAAAGCACAGAGCCCCAGATTCTATGTTGTCCTGGAGAGCTTGCAGAGCACTGGGGAAAGGCAGGCAGAGAATTCCCTGCTAGCACCTTCTCTGTGCCTGGGAAGCAGAAGTGTTCACATTGCTTCGCAAGAATCGCTTTTGTGCAGAAAACACTAACACTTGTTCAGAAGGAAAGAAAGCACAGAGCCCCAGATTCTATGTTGTCCTGGAGAGCTTGCAGAGCACTGGGGAAAGGCAGGCAGAGAATTCCCTGCTAGCACCTTCTCTGTGCCTGTTCACATTGCTTCGCAGAATCGCTTTTGTGCAGAAAACAGTAACACTTGTTCAGAACGAAAGAAAGCACAGAGCCCCAGATTCTATGTTGTCCTGGAGAGCTTGCAGAGCACTGGGGAAAGGCAGGCAGAGAATTCCTTGCTAGCACCTTCTCTGTGCCTGGGAAGCAGAAGTGTTCACATTGCTTCGCAAGAATCGCTTTTGTGCAGAAAACACTAACACTTGTTCAGAAGGAAAGAAAGCACAGAGCCCCAGATTCTATGTTGTCCTGGAGAGCTTGCAGAGCACTGGGGAAAGGCAGGCAGAGAATTCCCTGCTAGCACCTTCTCTGTGCCTGGGAAGCAGAAGTGTTCACATTGCTTCGCAAGAATCGCTTTTGTGCAGAAAACACTAACACTTGTTCAGAAGGAAAGAAAGCACAGAGCCCCAGATTCTATGTTGTCCTGGGGAGCTTGCAGAGCACTGGGGAAAGGCAGGCAGAGAATTCTCTGATAGCACCTTCTCTGTGCCTGTTCACATTGCTTCGCCGAATCGCTTTTGTGCAGAAAACAGTAACACTTGTTCAGAACGAAAGAAAGCACAGAGCCCCAGATTCTATGTTGTCCTGGAGAGCTTGCAGAGCACTGGGGAAAGGCAGGCAGAGAATTCCCTGCTAGCACCTTCTCTGTGCCTGGGAAGCAGAAGTGTTCACATTGCTTCGCAAGAATCGCTTTTGTGCAGAAAACAGTAACACTTGTTCAGTACGAAAGAAAGCACAGAGCCCCAGATTTTATGTTGTCTTGGAGAGCTTGCAGAGCACTGGGGAAAGGCAGGCAGAGAATTCCCTGCTAGCACCTTCTCTGTGCCTGTTCACATTGCTTCGCAGAATCGCTTTTGTGCAGAAAACAGTAACACTTGTTCAGAAGGAAAGAAAGCACAGAGCCCCAGATTCTATGTTGTCCTGGAGAGCTTGCAGAGCACTGGGGAAAGGCAGGCAGAGAATTCCTTGCTAGCACCTTCTCTGTGCCTGGGAAGCAGAAGTGTTCACATTGCTTCGCAAGAATCGCTTTTGTGCAGAAAACACTAACACTTGTTCAGAAGGAAAGAAAGCACAGAGCCCCAGATTCTATGTTGTCCTGGAGAGCTTGCAGAGCACTGGGGAAAGGCAGGCAGAGAATTCCCTGCTAGCACCTTCTCTGTGCCTGTTCACATTGCTTCGCAGAATCGCTTTTGTGCAGAAAACAGTAACACTTGTTCAGAACGAAAGAAAGCACAGAGCCCCAGATTCTATGTTGTCCTGGAGAGCTTGCAGAGCACTGGGGAAAGGCAGGCAGAGAATTCCTTGCTAGCACCTTCTCTGTGCCTGGGAAGCAGAAGTGTTCACATTGCTTCGCAAGAATCGCTTTTGTGCAGAAAACACTAACACTTGTTCAGAAGGAAAGAAAGCACAGAGCCCCAGATTCTATGTTGTCCTGGAGAGCTTGCAGAGCACTGGGGAAAGGCAGGCAGAGAATTCCCTGCTAGCACCTTCTCTGTGCCTGTTCACATTGCTTCGCAGAATCGCTTTTGTGCAGAAAACAGTAACACTTGTTCAGAACGAAAGAAAGCACAGAGCCCCAGATTCTATGTTGTCCTGGAGAGCTTGCAGAGCACTGGGGAAAGGCAGGCAGAGAATTCCCTGCTAGCACCTTCTCTGTGCCTGGGAAGCAGAAGTGTTCACATTGCTTCGCAAGAATCGCTTTTGTGCAGAAAACAGTAACACTTGTTCAGAACGAAAGAAAGCACAGAGCCCCAGATTTTATGTTGTCTTGGAGAGCTTGCAGAGCACTGGGGAAAGGCAGGCAGAGAATTCCCTGCTAGCACCTTCTCTGTGCCTGTTCACATTGCTTCGCAGAATCGCTTTTGTGCAGAAAACAGTAACACTTGTTCAGAAGGAAAGAAAGCACAGAGCCCCAGATTCTATGTTGTCCTGGAGAGCTTGCAGAGCACTGGGGAAAGGCAGGCAGAGAATTCCTTGCTAGCACCTTCTCTGTGCCTGGGAAGCAGAAGTGTTCACATTGCTTCGCAAGAATCGCTTTTGTGCAGAAAACACTAACACTTGTTCAGAAGGAAAGAAAGCACAGAGCCCCAGATTCTATGTTGTCCTGGAGAGCTTGCAGAGCACTGGGGAAAGGCAGGCAGAGAATTCCCTGCTAGCACCTTCTCTGTGCCTGGGAAGCAGAAGTGTTCACATTGCTTCGCAAGAATCGCTTTTGTGCAGAAAACAGTAACACTTGTTCAGAAGGAAAGAAAGCACAGAGCCCCAGATTCTATGTTGTCCTGGAGAGTTTGCAGAGCACTGGGGAAAGGCAGGCAGAGAATTCCCTGATAGCACCTTCTCTGTGCCTGGGAAGCAGAAGTGTTCACATTGGTTCGCAAGAATCGCTTTTGTGCAGAAAACAATAACACTTGTTCAGAAGGAAAGAAAGCACAGAGCCCCAGATTTTATGTTGTCCTGGAGAGCTTGCAGAGCACTGGGGAAAGGCAGGCAGAGAATTCCCTGCTGGCACCTTCTCTGTGCCTGTTCACATTGCTTCGCAGAATCGCTTTTGTGCAGAAAACAGTAACACTTGTTCAGAAGGAAAGAAAGCACAGAGCCCCAGATTCTATGTTGTCCTGGAGAGCTTGCAGAGCACTGGGGAAAGGCAGGCAGAGAATTCCCTGCTAGCACCTTCTCTGTGCCTGGGAAGCAGAAGTGTTCACATTGCTTCGCAAGAATCGCTTTTGTGCAGAAAACACTAACACTTGTTCAGAAGGAAAGAAAGCACAGAGCCCCAGATTCTATGTTGTCCTGGAGAGTTTGCAGAGCACTGGGGAAAGGCAGGCAGAGAATTCCCTGATAGCACCTTCTCTGTGCCTGGGAAGCAGAAGTGTTCACATTGCTTCGCAAGAATCGCTTTTGTGCAGAAAACAATAACACTTGTTCAGAAGGAAAGAAAGCACAGAGCCCCAGATTTTATGTTGTCCTGGAGAGCTTGCAGAGCACTGGGGAAAGGCAGGCATAGAATTCCCTGCTGGCACCTTCTCTGTGCCTGTTCACATTGCTTCGCAGAATCGCTTTTGTGCAGAAAACAGTAACACTTGTTCAGAAGGAAAGAAAGCACAGAGCCCCAGATTCTATGTTGTCCTGGAGAGCTTGCAGAGCACTGGGGAAAGGCAGGCAGAGAATTCCTTGCTAGCACCTTCTCTGTGCCTGGGAAGCAGAAGTGTTCACATTGCTTCGCAAGAATCGCTTTTGTGCAGAAAACACTAACACTTGTTCAGAAGGAAAGAAAGCACAGAGCCCCAGATTCTATGTTGTCCTGGAGAGCTTGCAGAGCACTGGGGAAAGGCAGGCAGAGAATTCCCTGCTGGCACCTTCTCTGTGCCTGTTCACATTGCTTCGCAGAATCGCTTTTGTGCAGAAAACAGTAACACTTGTTCAGAACGAAAGAAAGCACAGAGCCCCAGATTCTATGTTGTCCTGGAGAGCTTGCAGAGCACTGGGGAAAGGCAGGCAGAGAATTCCTTGCTAGCACCTTCTCTGTGCCTGGGAAGCAGAAGTGTTCACATTGCTTCGCAAGAATCGCTTTTGTGCAGAAAACACTAACACTTGTTCAGAAGGAAAGAAAGCACAGAGCCCCAGATTCTATGTTTTCTTGGAGAGCTTGCAGAGCACTGGGGAAAGGCTGGCAGAGAATTCCCTGCTAGCACCTTCTCTGTGCCTGTTCACGTTGATTCGCAGAATCGCTTTTGTGCAGAAAACAGTAACACTTGTTCAGAACGAAAGAAAGCACAGAGCCCCAGATTTCATGTTGTCCTGGAGAGCTTGCAGAGCACTGGGGAAAGGCAGGCAGAGAATTCCCTGCTAGCACCTTCTCTGTGCCTGTTCACATTGCTTCGCAGAATCGCTTTTGTGCAGAAAACAGTAACACTTGTTCAGAAGGAAAGAAAGCACAGAGCCCCAGATTCTATGTTGTCCTGGAGAGCTTGCAGAGCACTGGGGAAAGGCAGGCAGAGAATTCCCTGCTAGCACCTTCTCTGTGCCTGGGAAGCAGAAGTGTTCACATTGCTTCGCAAGAATCGCTTTTGTGCAGAAAACACTAACACTTGTTCAGAAGGAAAGAAAGCACAGAGCCCCAGATTCTATGTTGTCCTGGAGAGCTTGCAGAGCACTGGGGAAAGGCAGGCAGAGAATTCCCTGCTAGCACCTTCTCTGTGCCTGTTCACATTGCTTCGCAGAATCGCTTTTGTGCAGAAAACAGTAACACTTGTTCAGAACGAAAGAAAGCACAGAGCCCCAGATTCTATGTTGTCCTGGAGAGCTTGCAGAGCACTGGGGAAAGGCAGGCAGAGAATTCCTTGCTAGCACCTTCTCTGTGCCTGGGAAGCAGAAGTGTTCACATTGCTTCGCAAGAATCGCTTTTGTGCAGAAAACAGTAACACTTGTTCAGAAGGAAAGAAAGCACAGAGCCCCAGATTCTATGTTGTCCTGGAGAGCTTGCAGAGCACTGGGGAAAGGCAGGCAGAGAATTCCCTGCTAGCACCTTCTCTGTGCCTGGGAAGCAGAAGTGTTCACATTGCTTCGCAAGAATCGCTTTTGTGCAGAAAACACTAACACTTGTTCAGAAGGAAAGAAAGCACAGAGCCCCAGATTCTATGTTGTCCTGGGGAGCTTGCAGAGCACTGGGGAAAGGCAGGCAGAGAATTCTCTGATAGCACCTTCTCTGTGCCTGTTCACATTGCTTCGCAGAATCGCTTTTGTGCAGAAAACAGTAACACTTGTTCAGAACGAAAGAAAGCACAGAGCCCCAGATTCTATGTTGTCCTGGAGAGCTTGCAGAGCACTGGGGAAAGGCAGGCAGAGAATTCCCTGCTAGCACCTTCTCTGTGCCTGGGAAGCAGAAGTGTTCACATTGCTTCGCAAGAATCGCTTTTGTGCAGAAAACACTAACACTTGTTCAGAAGGAAAGAAAGCACAGAGCCCCAGATTCTATGTTGTCCTGGAGAGCTTGCAGAGCACTGGGGAAAGGCAGGCAGAGAATTCCTTGCTAGCACCTTCTCTGTGCCTGGGAAGCAGAAGTGTTCACATTGCTTCGCAAGAATCGCTTTTGTGCAGAAAACACTAACACTTGTTCAGAAGGAAAGAAAGCACAGAGCCCCAGATTTTATGTTGTCCTGGAGAGCTTGCAGAGCACTGGGGAAAGGCAGGCAGAGAATTCCCTGCTAGCACCTTCTCTGTGCCTGTTCACATTGCTTCGCAGAATCGCTTTTGTGCAGAAAACAGTAACACTTGTTCAGAACGAAAGAAAGCACAGAGCCCCAGATTCTATGTTGTCCTGGAGAGCTTGCAGAGCACTGGGGAAAGGCAGGCAGAGAATTCCCTGCTAGCACCTTCTCTGTGCCTGGGAAGCAGAAGTGTTCACATTGCTTCGCAGAATCGCTTTTGTGCAGAAAACAGTAACACTTGTTCAGAACGAAAGAAAGCACAGAGCCCCAGATTCTATGTTGTCTTGGAGAGCTTGCAGAGCACTGGGGAAAGGCTGGCAGAGAGTTCCCTGATAGCACCTTCTCTGTGCCTGTTCACATTGCTTCGCAGAATCGCTTTTGTGCAGAAAACAGTAACACTTGTTCAGAAGGAAAGAAAGCACAGAGCCCCAGATTCTATGTTGTCCTGGAGAGCTTGCAGAGCACTGGGGAAAGGCAGGCAGAGAATTCCCTGCTAGCACCTTCTCTGTGCCTGGGAAGCAGAAGTGTTCACATTGCTTCGCAAGAATCGCTTTTGTGCAGAAAACACTAACACTTGTTCAGAAGGAAAGAAAGCACAGAGCCCCAGATTCTATGTTGTCCTGGGGAGCTTGCAGAGCACTGGGGAAAGGCAGGCAGAGAATTCTCTGATAGCACCTTCTCTGTGCCTGTTCACATTGCTTCGCAGAATCGCTTTTGTGCAGAAAACAGTAACACTTGTTCAGAACGAAAGAAAGCACAGAGCCCCAGATTCTATGTTGTCCTGGAGAGCTTGCAGAGCACTGGGGAAAGGCAGGCAGAGAATTCCCTGCTAGCACCTTCTCTGTGCCTGGGAAGCAGAAGTGTTCACATTGCTTCGCAAGAATCGCTTTTGTGCAGAAAACAGTAACACTTGTTCAGAACGAAAGAAAGCACAGAGCCCCAGATTTTATGTTGTCTTGGAGAGCTTGCAGAGCACTGGGGAAAGGCAGGCAGAGAATTCCCTGCTAGCACCTTCTCTGTGCCTGTTCACATTGCTTCGCAGAATCGCTTTTGTGCAGAAAACAGTAACACTTGTTCAGAAGGAAAGAAAGCACAGAGCCCCAGATTCTATGTTGTCCTGGAGAGCTTGCAGAGCACTGGGGAAAGGCAGGCAGAGAATTCCTTGCTAGCACCTTCTCTGTGCCTGGGAAGCAGAAGTGTTCACATTGCTTCGCAAGAATCGCTTTTGTGCAGAAAACACTAACACTTGTTCAGAAGGAAAGAAAGCACAGAGCCCCAGATTCTATGTTGTCCTGGAGAGCTTGCAGAGCACTGGGGAAAGGCAGGCAGAGAATTCCCTGCTAGCACCTTCTCTGTGCCTGTTCACATTGCTTCGCAGAATCGCTTTTGTGCAGAAAACAGTAACACTTGTTCAGAACGAAAGAAAGCACAGAGCCCCAGATTCTATGTTGTCCTGGAGAGCTTGCAGAGCACTGGGGAAAGGCAGGCAGAGAATTCCTTGCTAGCACCTTCTCTGTGCCTGGGAAGCAGAAGTGTTCACATTGCTTCGCAAGAATCGCTTTTGTGCAGAAAACACTAACACTTGTTCAGAAGGAAAGAAAGCACAGAGCCCCAGATTCTATGTTGTCCTGGAGAGCTTGCAGAGCACTGGGGAAAGGCAGGCAGAGAATTCCCTGCTAGCACCTTCTCTGTGCCTGTTCACATTGCTTCGCAGAATCGCTTTTGTGCAGAAAACAGTAACACTTGTTCAGAAGGAAAGAAAGCACAGAGCCCCAGATTCTATGTTGTCCTGGAGAGCTTGCAGAGCACTGGGGAAAGGCAGGCAGAGAATTCCCTGCTAGCACCTTCTCTGTGCCTGGGAAGCAGAAGTGTTCACATTGCTTCGCAGAATCGCTTTTGTGCAGAAAACAGTAACACTTGTTCAGAACGAAAGAAAGCACAGAGCCCCAGATTCTATGTTGTCTTGGAGAGCTTGCAGAGCACTGGGGAAAGGCTGGCAGAGAGTTCCCTGATAGCACCTTCTCTGTGCCTGTTCACATTGCTTCGCAGAATCGCTTTTGTGCAGAAAACAGTAACACTTGTTCAGAAGGAAAGAAAGCACAGAGCCCCAGATTCTATGTTGTCCTGGAGAGCTTGCAGAGCACTGGGGAAAGGCAGGCAGAGAATTCCCTGCTAGCACCTTCTCTGTGCCTGGGAAGCAGAAGTGTTCACATTGCTTCGCAAGAATCGCTTTTGTGCAGAAAACACTAACACTTGTTCAGAAGGAAAGAAAGCACAGAGCCCCAGATTTCATGTTGTCCTGGAGAGCTTGCAGAGCACTGGGGAAAGGCAGGCAGAGAATTCTCTGATAGCACCTTCTCTGTGCCTGTTCACATTGCTTCGCAGAATCGCTTTTGTGCAGAAAACACTAACACTTGTTCAGAAGGAAAGAAAGCACAGAGCCCCAGATTCTATGTTGTCCTGGAGAGCTTGCAGAGCACTGGGGAAAGGCAGGCATAGAATTCCCTGCTGGCACCTTCTCTGTGCCTGTTCACATTGCTTCGCAGAATCGCTTTTGTGCAGAAAACACTAACACTTGTTCAGAACGAAAGAAAGCACAGAGCCCCAGATTCTATGTTGTCCTGGAGAGCTTGCAGAGCACTGGGGAAAGGCAGGCAGAGAATTCCTTGCTAGCACCTTCTCTGTGCCTGGGAAGCAGAAGTGTTCACATTGCTTCGCAAGAATCGCTTTTGTGCAGAAAACACTAACACTTGTTCAGAAGGAAAGAAAGCACAGAGCCCCAGATTTTATGTTGTCCTGGAGAGCTTGCAGAGCACTGGGGAAAGGCAGGCAGAGAATTCCCTGCTAGCACCTTCTCTGTGCCTGTTCACATTGCTTCGCAGAATCGCTTTTGTGCAGAAAACAGTAACACTTGTTCAGAACGAAAGAAAGCACAGAGCCCCAGATTTTATGTTGTCCTGGAGAGCTTGCAGAGCACTGGGGAAAGGCAGGCAGAGAATTCCCTGCTAGCACCTTCTCTGTGCCTGTTCACATTGCTTCGCAAGAATCGCTTTTGTGCAGAAAACAGTAACACTTGTTCAGAACGAAAGAAAGCACAGAGCCCCAGATTCTATGTTGTCCTGGAGAGCTTGCAGAGCACTGGGGAAAGGCAGGCAGAGAATTCCCTGCTAGCACCTTCTCTGTGCCTGGGAAGCAGAAGTGTTCACATTGCTTCGCAAGAATCGCTTTTGTGCAGAAAACAGTAACACTTGTTCAGAACGAAAGAAAGCACAGAGCCCCAGATTTTATGTTGTCTTGGAGAGCTTGCAGAGCACTGGGGAAAGGCAGGCAGAGAATTCCCTGCTAGCACCTTCTCTGTGCCTGTTCACATTGCTTCGCAGAATCGCTTTTGTGCAGAAAACACTAACACTTGTTCAGAAGGAAAGAAAGCACAGAGCCCCAGATTCTATGTTGTCCTGGAGAGCTTGCAGAGCACTGGGGAAAGGCAGGCAGAGAATTCCTTGCTAGCACCTTCTCTGTGCCTGGGAAGCAGAAGTGTTCACATTGCTTCGCAAGAATCGCTTTTGTGCAGAAAACACTAACACTTGTTCAGAAGGAAAGAAAGCACAGAGCCCCAGATTCTATGTTGTCCTGGAGAGCTTGCAGAGCACTGGGGAAAGGCAGGCAGAGAATTCCTTGCTAGCACCTTCTCTGTGCCTGGGAAGCAGAAGTGTTCACATTGCTTCGCAAGAATCGCTTTTGTGCAGAAAACACTAACACTTGTTCAGAAGGAAAGAAAGCACAGAGCCCCAGATTCTATGTTGTCCTGGAGAGTTTGCAGAGCACTGGGGAAAGGCAGGCAGAGAATTCCCTGCTAGCACCTTCTCTGTGCCTGGGAAGCAGAAGTGTTCACATTGCTTCGCAAGAATCGCTTTTGTGCAGAAAACAATAACACTTGTTCAGAAGGAAAGAAAGCACAGAGCCCCAGATTTTATGTTGTCCTGGAGAGCTTGCAGAGCACTGGGGAAAGGCAGGCAGAGAATTCCCTGCTGGCACCTTCTCTGTGCCTGTTCACATTGCTTCGCAGAATCGCTTTTGTGCAGAAAACAGTAACACTTGTTCAGAAGGAAAGAAAGCACAGAGCCCCAGATTCTATGTTGTCCTGGAGAGCTTGCAGAGCACTGGGGAAAGGCAGGCAGAGAATTCCTTGCTAGCACCTTCTCTGTGCCTGGGAAGCAGAAGTGTTCACATTGCTTCGCAAGAATCGCTTTTGTGCAGAAAACACTAACACTTGTTCAGAAGGAAAGAAAGCACAGAGCCCCAGATTTTATGTTGTCCTGGAGAGCTTGCAGAGCACTGGGGAAAGGCAGGCAGAGAATTCCCTGCTAGCACCTTCTCTGTGCCTGTTCACATTGCTTCGCAGAATCGCTTTTGTGCAGAAAACACTAATACTTGTTCAGAACGAAAGAAAGCACAGAGCCCCAGATTTCATGTTGTCCTGGAGAGCTTGCAGAGCACTGGGGAAAGGCAGGCAGAGAATTCCCTGCTAGCACCTTCTCTGTGCCTGTTCACATTGCTTCGCAGAATCGCTTTTGTGCAGAAAACAGTAACACTTGTTCAGAACGAAAGAAAGCACAGAGCCCCAGATTCTATGTTGTCCTGGAGAGCTTGCAGAGCACTGGGGAAAGGCAGGCAGAGAATTCCCTGCTAGCACCTTCTCTGTGCCTGGGAAGCAGAAGTGTTCACATTGCTTCGCAAGAATCGCTTTTGTGCAGAAAACAGTAACACTTGTTCAGAACGAAAGAAAGCACAGAGCCCCAGATTTTATGTTGTCTTGGAGAGCTTGCAGAGCACTGGGGAAAGGCAGGCAGAGAATTCCCTGCTAGCACCTTCTCTGTGCCTGTTCACATTGCTTCGCAGAATCGCTTTTGTGCAGAAAACAGTAACACTTGTTCAGAAGGAAAGAAAGCACAGAGCCCCAGATTCTATGTTGTCCTGGAGAGCTTGCAGAGCACTGGGGAAAGGCAGGCAGAGAATTCCCTGCTAGCACCTTCTCTGTGCCTGGGAAGCAGAAGTGTTCACATTGCTTCGCAAGAATCGCTTTTGTGCAGAAAACACTAACACTTGTTCAGAAGGAAAGAAAGCACAGAGCCCCAGATTCTATGTTGTCCTGGAGAGCTTGCAGAGCACTGGGGAAAGGCAGGCAGAGAATTCTCTGATAGCACCTTCTCTGTGCCTGTTCACATTGCTTCGCAGAATCGCTTTTGTGCAGAAAACAGTAACACTTGTTCAGAAGGAAAGAAAGCACAGAGCCCCAGATTCTATGTTGTCCTGGAGAGCTTGCAGAGCACTGGGGAAAGGCAGGCAGAGAATTCCCTGCTAGCACCTTCTCTGTGCCTGTTCACATTGCTTCGCAGAATCGCTTTTGTGCAGAAAACACTAACACTTGTTCAGAACGAAAGAAAGCACAGAGCCCCAGATTTTATGTTGTCCTGGAGAGCTTGCAGAGCACTGGGGAAAGGCAGGCAGAGAATTCCCTGCTAGCACCTTCTCTGTGCCTGTTCACATTGCTTCGCAGAATCGCTTTTGTGCAGAAAACAGTAACACTTGTTCAGAACGAAAGAAAGCACAGAGCCCCAGATTCTATGTTGTCCTGGAGAGCTTGCAGAGCACTGGGGAAAGGCAGGCAGAGAATTCCCTGCTAGCACCTTCTCTGTGCCTGGGAAGCAGAAGTGTTCACATTGCTTCGCAAGAATCGCTTTTGTGCAGAAAACAGTAACACTTGTTCAGAACGAAAGAAAGCACAGAGCCCCAGATTTTATGTTGTCTTGGAGAGCTTGCAGAGCACTGGGGAAAGGCAGGCAGAGAATTCCCTGCTAGCACCTTCTCTGTGCCTGTTCACATTGCTTCGCAGAATCGCTTTTGTGCAGAAAACAGTAACACTTGTTCAGAAGGAAAGAAAGCACAGAGCCCCAGATTCTATGTTGTCCTGGAGAGCTTGCAGAGCACTGGGGAAAGGCAGGCAGAGAATTCCTTGCTAGCACCTTCTCTGTGCCTGGGAAGCAGAAGTGTTCACATTGCTTCGCAAGAATCGCTTTTGTGCAGAAAACACTAACACTTGTTCAGAAGGAAAGAAAGCACAGAGCCCCAGATTCTATGTTGTCCTGGAGAGTTTGCAGAGCACTGGGGAAAGGCAGGCAGAGAATTCCCTGCTAGCACCTTCTCTGTGCCTGGGAAGCAGAAGTGTTCACATTGCTTCGCAAGAATCGCTTTTGTGCAGAAAACAATAACACTTGTTCAGAAGGAAAGAAAGCACAGAGCCCCAGATTTTATGTTGTCCTGGAGAGCTTGCAGAGCACTGGGGAAAGGCAGGCAGAGAATTCCCTGCTGGCACCTTCTCTGTGCCTGTTCACATTGCTTCGCAGAATCGCTTTTGTGCAGAAAACAGTAACACTTGTTCAGAACGAAAGAAAGCACAGAGCCCCAGATTCTATGTTGTCCTGGAGAGCTTGCAGAGCACTGGGGAAAGGCAGGCAGAGAATTCCTTGCTAGCACCTTCTCTGTGCCTGGGAAGCAGAAGTGTTCACATTGCTTCGCAAGAATCGCTTTTGTGCAGAAAACACTAACACTTGTTCAGAACGAAAGAAAGCACAGAGCCCCAGATTTTATGTTGTCCTGGAGAGCTTGCAGAGCACTGGGGAAAGGCAGGCAGAGAATTCCCTGCTAGCACCTTCTCTGTGCCTGTTCACATTGCTTCGCAGAATCGCTTTTGTGCAGAAAACAGTAACACTTGTTCAGAACGAAAGAAAGCACAGAGCCCCAGATTTCATGTTGTCCTGGAGAGCTTGCAGAGCACTGGGGAAAGGCAGGCAGAGAATTCCCTGCTAGCACCTTCTCTGTGCCTGTTCACATTGCTTCGCAGAATCGCTTTTGTGCAGAAAACAGTAACACTTGTTCAGAACGAAAGAAAGCACAGAGCCCCAGATTCTATGTTGTCCTGGAGAGCTTGCAGAGCACTGGGGAAAGGCAGGCAGAGAATTCCCTGCTAGCACCTTCTCTGTGCCTGGGAAGCAGAAGTGTTCACATTGCTTCGCAAGAATCGCTTTTGTGCAGAAAACAGTAACACTTGTTCAGAACGAAAGAAAGCACAGAGCCCCAGATTTTATGTTGTCTTGGAGAGCTTGCAGAGCACTGGGGAAAGGCAGGCAGAGAATTCCCTGCTAGCACCTTCTCTGTGCCTGTTCACATTGCTTCGCAGAATCGCTTTTGTTCAGAAAACAGTAACACTTGTTCAGAAGGAAAGAAAGCACAGAGCCCCAGATTCTATGTTGTCCTGGAGAGCTTGCAGAGCACTGGGGAAAGGTAGGCAGAGAATTCCTTGCTAGCACCTTCTCTGTGCCTGGGAAGCAGAAGTGTTCACATTGCTTCGCAAGAATCGCTTTTGTGCAGAAAACACTAACACTTGTTCAGAAGGAAAGAAAGCACAGAGCCCCAGATTCTATGTTGTCCTGGAGAGCTTGCAGAGCACTGGGGAAAGGCAGGCAGAGAATTCCCTGCTAGCACCTTCTCTGTGCCTGGGAAGCAGAAGTGTTCACATTGCTTCGCAAGAATCGCTTTTGTGCAAAAAACACTAACACTTGTTCAGAAGGAAAGAAAGCACAGAGCCCCAGATTCTATGTTGTCCTGGAGAGTTTGCAGAGCACTGGGGAAAGGCAGGCAGAGAATTCCCTGCTAGCACCTTCTCTGTGCCTGGGAAGCAGAAGTGTTCACATTGCTTCGCAAGAATCGCTTTTGTGCAGAAAACAGTAACACTTGTTCAGAAGGAAAGAAAGCACAGAGCCCCAGATTTTATGTTGTCCTGGAGAGCTTGCAGAGCAATGGGGAAAGGCAGGCAGAGAATTCCCTGCTGGCACCTTCTCTGTGCCTGTTCACATTGCTTCGCAAGAATCGCTTTTGTGCAGAAAACAGTAACACTTGTTCAGAACGAAAGAAAGCACAGAGCCCCAGATTCTATGTTGTCCTGGAGAGCTTGCAGAGCACTGGGGAAAGGCAGGCAGAGAATTCCTTGCTAGCACCTTCTCTGTGCCTGGGAAGCAGAAGTGTTCACATTGCTTCACAAGAATCGCTTTTGTGCAGAAAACACTAACACTTGTTCAGAAGGAAAGAAAGCACAGAGCCCCAGATTTTATGTTGTCCTGGAGAGCTTGCAGAGCACTGGGGAAAGGCAGGCAGAGAATTCCCTGCTAGCACCTTCTCTGTGCCTGTTCACATTGCTTCGCAGAATCGCTTTTGTGCAGAAAACAGTAACACTTGTTCAGAACGAAAGAAAGCACAGAGCCCCAGATTTCATGTTGTCCTGGAGAGCTTGCAGAGCACTGGGGAAAGGCAGGCAGAGAATTCCCTGCTAGCACCTTCTCTGTGCCTGTTCACATTGCTTCGCAGAATCGCTTTTGTGCAGAAAACAGTAACACTTGTTCAGAACGAAAGAAAGCACAGAGCCCCAGATTCTATGTTGTCCTGGAGAGCTTGCAGAGCACTGGGGAAAGGCAGGCAGAGAATTCCCTGCTAGCACCTTCTCTGTGCCTGGGAAGCAGAAGTGTTCACATTGCTTCGCAAGAATCGCTTTTGTGCAGAAAACAGTAACACTTGTTCAGAACGAAAGAAAGCACAGAGCCCCAGATTTTATGTTGTCTTGGAGAGCTTGCAGAGCACTGGGGAAAGGCAGGCAGAGAATTCCCTGCTAGCACCTTCTCTGTGCCTGTTCACATTGCTTCGCAGAATCGCTTTTGTGCAGAAAACAGTAACACTTGTTCAGAAGGAAAGAAAGCACAGAGCCCCAGATTCTATGTTGTCCTGGAGAGCTTGCAGAGCACTGGGGAAAGGCAGGCAGAGAATTCCTTGCTAGCACCTTC
This sequence comes from Strix aluco, assembly GCF_031877795.1. Classification (NCBI taxonomy): domain Eukaryota; kingdom Metazoa; phylum Chordata; class Aves; order Strigiformes; family Strigidae; genus Strix; species Strix aluco. The sequence continues at coordinate 1,867,407 of NW_027436556.1, forward strand.
TCTGTGCCTGGGAAGCAGAAGTGTTCACATTGCTTCGCAAGAATCGCTTTTGTGCAGAAAACACTAACACTTGTTCAGAAGGAAAGAAAGCACAGAGCCCCAGATTCTATGTTGTCCTGGAGAGCTTGCAGAGCACTGGGGAAAGGCAGGCAGAGAATTCCCTGCTAGCACCTTCTCTGTGCCTGGGAAGCAGAAGTGTTCACATTGCTTCGCAAGAATCGCTTTTGTGCAGAAAACACTAACACTTGTTCAGAAGGAAAGAAAGCACAGAGCCCCAGATTCTATGTTGTCCTGGAGAGTTTGCAGAGCACTGGGGAAAGGCAGGCAGAGAATTCCCTGCTAGCACCTTCTCTGTGCCTGGGAAGCAGAAGTGTTCACATTGCTTCGCAAGAATCGCTTTTGTGCAGAAAACAATAACACTTGTTCAGAAGGAAAGAAAGCACAGAGCCCCAGATTTTATGTTGTCCTGGAGAGCTTGCAGAGCACTGGGGAAAGGCAGGCAGAGAATTCCCTGCTGGCACCTTCTCTGTGCCTGTTCACATTGCTTCGCAGAATCGCTTTTGTGCAGAAAACAGTAACACTTGTTCAGAACGAAAGAAAGCACAGAGCCCCAGATTTCATGTTGTCCTGGAGAGCTTGCAGAGCACTGGGGAAAGGCAGGCAGAGAATTCCCTGCTAGCACCTTCTCTGTGCCCGTTCACATTGCTTCGCAGAATCGCTTTTGTGCAGAAAACAGTAACACTTGTTCAGAACGAAAGAAAGCACAGAGCCCCAGATTCTATGTTGTCCTGGAGAGCTTGCAGAGCACTGGGGAAAGGCAGGCAGAGAATTCCCTGCTAGCACCTTCTCTGTGCCTGGGAAGCAGAAGTGTTCACATTGCTTCGCAAGAATCGCTTTTGTGCAGAAAACAGTAACACTTGTTCAGAACGAAAGAAAGCACAGAGCCCCAGATTTTATGTTGTCTTGGAGAGCTTGCAGAGCACTGGGGAAAGGCAGGCAGAGAATTCCCTGCTGGCACCTTCTCTGTGCCTGTTCACATTGCTTCGCAGAATCGCTTTTGTGCAGAAAACAGTAACACTTGTTCAGAACGAAAGAAAGCACAGAGCCCCAGATTTCATGTTGTCCTGGAGAGCTTGCAGAGCACTGGGGAAAGGCAGGCAGAGAATTCCCTGCTAGCACCTTCTCTGTGCCTGGGAAGCAGAAGTGTTCACATTGCTTCGCAAGAATCGCTTTTGTGCAGAAAACAGTAACACTTGTTCAGAAGGAAAGAAAGCACAGAGCCCCAGATTTTATGTTGTCTTGGAGAGCTTGCAGAGCACTGGGGAAAGGCAGGCAGAGAATTCCCTGCTGGCACCTTCTCTGTGCCTGTTCACATTGCTTCGCAGAATCGCTTTTGTGCAGAAAACAGTAACACTTGTTCAGAACGAAAGAAAGCACAGAGCCCCAGATTTCATGTTGTCCTGGAGAGCTTGCAGAGCACTGGGGAAAGGCAGGCAGAGAATTCCCTGCTAGCACCTTCTCTGTGCCTGTTCACATTGCTTCGCAGAATCGCTTTTGTGCAGAAAACAGTAACACTTGTTCAGAACGAAAGAAAGCACAGAGCCCCAGATTCTATGTTGTCCTGGAGAGCTTGCAGAGCACTGGGGAAAGGCAGGCAGAGAATTCCCTGCTAGCACCTTCTCTGTGCCTGGGAAGCAGAAGTGTTCACATTGCTTCGCAAGAATCGCTTTTGTGCAGAAAACACTAACACTTGTTCAGAACGAAAGAAAGCACAGAGCCCCAGATTTTATGTTGTCTTGGAGAGCTTGCAGAGCACTGGGGAAAGGCAGGCAGAGAATTCCCTGCTAGCACCTTCTCTGTGCCTGTTCACATTGCTTCGCAGAATCGCTTTTGTTCAGAAAACAGTAACACTTGTTCAGAAGGAAAGAAAGCACAGAGCCCCAGATTCTATGTTGTCCTGGAGAGCTTGCAGAGCACTGGGGAAAGGTAGGCAGAGAATTCCTTGCTAGCACCTTCTCTGTGCCTGGGAAGCAGAAGTGTTCACATTGCTTCGCAAGAATCGCTTTTGTGCAGAAAACACTAACACTTGTTCAGAAGGAAAGAAAGCACAGAGCCCCAGATTCTATGTTGTCCTGGAGAGCTTGCAGAGCACTGGGGAAAGGCAGGCAGAGAATTCCCTGCTAGCACCTTCTCTGTGCCTGGGAATCAGAAGTGTTCACATTGCTTCGCAAGAATCGCTTTTGTGCAGAAAACACTAACACTTGTTCAGAAGGAAAGAAAGCACAGAGCCCCAGATTCTATGTTGTCCTGGAGAGTTTGCAGAGCACTGGGGAAAGGCAGGCAGAGAATTCCCTGCTAGCACCTTCTCTGTGCCTGGGAAGCAGAAGTGTTCACATTGCTTCGCAAGAATCGCTTTTGTGCAGAAAACAATAACACTTGTTCAGAAGGAAAGAAAGCACAGAGCCCCAGATTTTATGTTGTCCTGGAGAGCTTGCAGAGCACTGGGGAAAGGCAGGCAGAGAATTCCCTGCTGGCACCTTCTCTGTGCCTGTTCACATTGCTTCGCAGAATCGCTTTTGTGCAGAAAACAGTAACACTTGTTCAGAAGGAAAGAAAGCACAGAGCCCCAGATTCTATGTTGTCCTGGAGAGCTTGCAGAGCACTGGGGAAAGGCAGGCAGAGAATTCCTTGCTAGCACCTTCTCTGTGCCTGGGAAGCAGAAGTGTTCACATTGCTTCGCAAGAATCGCTTTTGTGCAGAAAACACTAACACTTGTTCAGAAGGAAAGAAAGCACAGAGCCCCAGATTTTATGTTGTCCTGGAGAGCTTGCAGAGCACTGGGGAAAGGCAGGCAGAGAATTCCCTGCTAGCACCTTCTCTGTGCCTGTTCACATTGCTTCGCAGAATCGCTTTTGTGCAGAAAACACTAATACTTGTTCAGAACGAAAGAAAGCACAGAGCCCCAGATTTCATGTTGTCCTGGAGAGCTTGCAGAGCACTGGGGAAAGGCAGGCAGAGAATTCCCTGCTAGCACCTTCTCTGTGCCTGTTCACATTGCTTCGCAGAATCGCTTTTGTGCAGAAAACAGTAACACTTGTTCAGAACGAAAGAAAGCACAGAGCCCCAGATTCTATGTTGTCCTGGAGAGCTTGCAGAGCACTGGGGAAAGGCAGGCAGAGAATTCCCTGCTAGCACCTTCTCTGTGCCTGGGAAGCAGAAGTGTTCACATTGCTTCGCAAGAATCGCTTTTGTGCAGAAAACAGTAACACTTGTTCAGAACGAAAGAAAGCACAGAGCCCCAGATTTTATGTTGTCTTGGAGAGCTTGCAGAGCACTGGGGAAAGGCAGGCAGAGAATTCCCTGCTAGCACCTTCTCTGTGCCTGGGAAGCAGAAGTGTTCACATTGCTTCGCAAGAATCGCTTTTGTGCAGAAAACAATAACACTTGTTCAGAAGGAAAGAAAGCACAGAGCCCCAGATTTTATGTTGTCCTGGAGAGCTTGCAGAGCACTGGGGAAAGGCAGGCAGAGAATTCCCTGCTGGCACCTTCTCTGTGCCTGTTCACATTGCTTCGCAGAATCGCTTTTGTGCAGAAAACAGTAACACTTGTTCAGAACGAAAGAAAGCACAGAGCCCCAGATTCTATGTTGTCCTGGAGAGCTTGCAGAGCACTGGGGAAAGGCAGGCAGAGAATTCCTTGCTAGCACCTTCTCTGTGCCTGGGAAGCAGAAGTGTTCACATTGCTTCGCAAGAATCGCTTTTGTGCAGAAAACACTAACACTTGTTCAGAACGAAAGAAAGCACAGAGCCCCAGATTTTATGTTGTCCTGGAGAGCTTGCAGAGCACTGGGGAAAGGCAGGCAGAGAATTCCCTGCTAGCACCTTCTCTGTGCCTGTTCACATTGCTTCGCAGAATCGCTTTTGTGCAGAAAACAGTAACACTTGTTCAGAACGAAAGAAAGCACAGAGCCCCAGATTTCATGTTGTCCTGGAGAGCTTGCAGAGCACTGGGGAAAGGCAGGCAGAGAATTCCCTGCTAGCACCTTCTCTGTGCCTGTTCACATTGCTTCGCAGAATCGCTTTTGTGCAGAAAACAGTAACACTTGTTCAGAACGAAAGAAAGCACAGAGCCCCAGATTCTATGTTGTCCTGGAGAGCTTGCAGAGCACTGGGGAAAGGCAGGCAGAGAATTCCCTGCTAGCACCTTCTCTGTGCCTGGGAAGCAGAAGTGTTCACATTGCTTCGCAAGAATCGCTTTTGTGCAGAAAACAGTAACACTTGTTCAGAACGAAAGAAAGCACAGAGCCCCAGATTTTATGTTGTCTTGGAGAGCTTGCAGAGCACTGGGGAAAGGCAGGCAGAGAATTCCCTGCTAGCACCTTCTCTGTGCCTGTTCACATTGCTTCGCAGAATCGCTTTTGTTCAGAAAACAGTAACACTTGTTCAGAAGGAAAGAAAGCACAGAGCCCCAGATTCTATGTTGTCCTGGAGAGCTTGCAGAGCACTGGGGAAAGGTAGGCAGAGAATTCCTTGCTAGCACCTTCTCTGTGCCTGGGAAGCAGAAGTGTTCACATTGCTTCGCAAGAATCGCTTTTGTGCAGAAAACACTAACACTTGTTCAGAAGGAAAGAAAGCACAGAGCCCCAGATTCTATGTTGTCCTGGAGAGCTTGCAGAGCACTGGGGAAAGGCAGGCAGAGAATTCCCTGCTAGCACCTTCTCTGTGCCTGGGAAGCAGAAGTGTTCACATTGCTTCGCAAGAATCGCTTTTGTGCAGAAAACACTAACACTTGTTCAGAAGGAAAGAAAGCACAGAGCCCCAGATTCTATGTTGTCCTGGAGAGCTTGCAGAGCACTGGGGAAAGGCAGGCAGAGAATTCCCTGCTAGCACCTTCTCTGTGCCTGGGAAGCAGAAGTGTTCACATTGCTTCGCAAGAATCGCTTTTGTGCAGAAAACAGTAACACTTGTTCAGAAGGAAAGAAAGCACAGAGCCCCAGATTTTATGTTGTCCTGGAGAGCTTGCAGAGCAATGGGGAAAGGCAGGCAGAGAATTCCCTGCTGGCACCTTCTCTGTGCCTGTTCACATTGCTTCGCAAGAATCGCTTTTGTGCAGAAAACAGTAACACTTGTTCAGAACGAAAGAAAGCACAGAGCCCCAGATTCTATGTTGTCCTGGAGAGCTTGCAGAGCACTGGGGAAAGGCAGGCAGAGAATTCCTTGCTAGCACCTTCTCTGTGCCTGGGAAGCAGAAGTGTTCACATTGCTTCACAAGAATCGCTTTTGTGCAGAAAACACTAACACTTGTTCAGAAGGAAAGAAAGCACAGAGCCCCAGATTTTATGTTGTCCTGGAGAGCTTGCAGAGCACTGGGGAAAGGCAGGCAGAGAATTCCCTGCTAGCACCTTCTCTGTGCCTGTTCACATTGCTTCGCAGAATCGCTTTTGTGCAGAAAACAGTAACATTTGTTCAGAACGAAAGAAAGCACAGAGCCCCAGATTTCATGTTGTCCTGGAGAGCTTGCAGAGCACTGGGGAAAGGCAGGCAGAGAATTCCCTGCTAGCACCTTCTCTGTGCCTGTTCACATTGCTTCGCAGAATCGCTTTTGTGCAGAAAACAGTAACACTTGTTCAGAACGAAAGAAAGCACAGAGCCCCAGATTCTATGTTGTCCTGGAGAGCTTGCAGAGCACTGGGGAAAGGCAGGCAGAGAATTCCCTGCTAGCACCTTCTCTGTGCCTGGGAAGCAGAAGTGTTCACATTGCTTCGCAAGAATCGCTTTTGTGCAGAAAACAGTAACACTTGTTCAGAACGAAAGAAAGCACAGAGCCCCAGATTTTATGTTGTCTTGGAGAGCTTGCAGAGCACTGGGGAAAGGCAGGCAGAGAATTCCCTGCTAGCACCTTCTCTGTGCCTGTTCACATTGCTTCGCAGAATCGCTTTTGTGCAGAAAACAGTAACACTTGTTCAGAAGGAAAGAAAGCACAGAGCCCCAGATTCTATGTTGTCCTGGAGAGCTTGCAGAGCACTGGGGAAAGGCAGGCAGAGAATTCCTTGCTAGCACCTTCTCTGTGCCTGGGAAGCAGAAGTGTTCACATTGCTTCGCAAGAATCGCTTTTGTGCAGAAAACACTAACACTTGTTCAGAAGGAAAGAAAGCACAGAGCCCCAGATTCTATGTTGTCCTGGAGAGCTTGCAGAGCACTGGGGAAAGGCAGGCAGAGAATTCCCTGCTAGCACCTTCTCTGTGCCTGGGAAGCAGAAGTGTTCACATTGCTTCGCAAGAATCGCTTTTGTGCAGAAAACACTAACACTTGTTCAGAAGGAAAGAAAGCACAGAGCCCCAGATTCTATGTTGTCCTGGAGAGTTTGCAGAGCACTGGGGAAAGGCAGGCAGAGAATTCCCTGCTAGCACCTTCTCTGTGCCTGGGAAGCAGAAGTGTTCACATTGCTTCGCAAGAATCGCTTTTGTGCAGAAAACAATAACACTTGTTCAGAAGGAAAGAAAGCACAGAGCCCCAGATTTTATGTTGTCCTGGAGAGCTTGCAGAGCACTGGGGAAAGGCAGGCAGAGAATTCCCTGCTAGCACCTTCTCTGTGCCCGTTCACATTGCTTCGCAGAATCGCTTTTGTGCAGAAAACAGTAACACTTGTTCAGAACGAAAGAAAGCACAGAGCCCCAGATTCTATGTTGTCCTGGAGAGCTTGCAGAGCACTGGGGAAAGGCAGGCAGAGAATTCCCTGCTAGCACCTTCTCTGTGCCTGGGAAGCAGAAGTGTTCACATTGCTTCGCAAGAATCGCTTTTGTGCAGAAAACAGTAACACTTGTTCAGAACGAAAGAAAGCACAGAGCCCCAGATTTTATGTTGTCTTGGAGAGCTTGCAGAGCACTGGGGAAAGGCAGGCAGAGAATTCCCTGCTGGCACCTTCTCTGTGCCTGTTCACATTGCTTCGCAGAATCGCTTTTGTGCAGAAAACAGTAACACTTGTTCAGAACGAAAGAAAGCACAGAGCCCCAGATTTCATGTTGTCCTGGAGAGCTTGCAGAGCACTGGGGAAAGGCAGGCAGAGAATTCCCTGCTAGCACCTTCTCTGTGCCTGGGAAGCAGAAGTGTTCACATTGCTTCGCAAGAATCGCTTTTGTGCAGAAAACAGTAACACTTGTTCAGAAGGAAAGAAAGCACAGAGCCCCAGATTTTATGTTGTCTTGGAGAGCTTGCAGAGCACTGGGGAAAGGCAGGCAGAGAATTCCCTGCTGGCACCTTCTCTGTGCCTGTTCACATTGCTTCGCAGAATCGCTTTTGTGCAGAAAACAGTAACACTTGTTCAGAACGAAAGAAAGCACAGAGCCCCAGATTTCATGTTGTCCTGGAGAGCTTGCAGAGCACTGGGGAAAGGCAGGCAGAGAATTCCCTGCTAGCACCTTCTCTGTGCCTGTTCACATTGCTTCGCAGAATCGCTTTTGTGCAGAAAACAGTAACACTTGTTCAGAACGAAAGAAAGCACAGAGCCCCAGATTCTATGTTGTCCTGGAGAGCTTGCAGAGCACTGGGGAAAGGCAGGCAGAGAATTCCCTGCTAGCACCTTCTCTGTGCCTGGGAAGCAGAAGTGTTCACATTGCTTCGCAAGAATCGCTTTTGTGCAGAAAACACTAACACTTGTTCAGAACGAAAGAAAGCACAGAGCCCCAGATTTTATGTTGTCTTGGAGAGCTTGCAGAGCACTGGGGAAAGGCAGGCAGAGAATTCCCTGCTAGCACCTTCTCTGTGCCTGTTCACATTGCTTCGCAGAATCGCTTTTGTTCAGAAAACAGTAACACTTGTTCAGAAGGAAAGAAAGCACAGAGCCCCAGATTCTATGTTGTCCTGGAGAGCTTGCAGAGCACTGGGGAAAGGTAGGCAGAGAATTCCTTGCTAGCACCTTCTCTGTGCCTGGGAAGCAGAAGTGTTCACATTGCTTCGCAAGAATCGCTTTTGTGCAGAAAACACTAACACTTGTTCAGAAGGAAAGAAAGCACAGAGCCCCAGATTCTATGTTGTCCTGGAGAGCTTGCAGAGCACTGGGGAAAGGCAGGCAGAGAATTCCCTGCTAGCACCTTCTCTGTGCCTGGGAATCAGAAGTGTTCACATTGCTTCGCAAGAATCGCTTTTGTGCAGAAAACACTAACACTTGTTCAGAAGGAAAGAAAGCACAGAGCCCCAGATTCTATGTTGTCCTGGAGAGTTTGCAGAGCACTGGGGAAAGGCAGGCAGAGAATTCCCTGCTAGCACCTTCTCTGTGCCTGGGAAGCAGAAGTGTTCACATTGCTTCGCAAGAATCGCTTTTGTGCAGAAAACAGTAACACTTGTTCAGAAGGAAAGAAAGCACAGAGCCCCAGATTTTATGTTGTCCTGGAGAGCTTGCAGAGCACTGGGGAAAGGCAGGCAGAGAATTCCCTGCTGGCACCTTCTCTGTGCCTGTTCACATTGCTTCGCAAGAATCGCTTTTGTGCAGAAAACAGTAACACTTGTTCAGAACGAAAGAAAGCACAGAGCCCCAGATTCTATGTTGTCCTGGAGAGCTTGCAGAGCACTGGGGAAAGGCAGGCAGAGAATTCCTTGCTAGCGCCTTCTCTGTGCCTGGGAAGCAGAAGTGTTCACATTGCTTCGCAAGAATCGCTTTTGTGCAGAAAACACTAACACTTGTTCAGAAGGAAAGAAAGCACAGAGCCCCAGATTTTATGTTGTCCTGGAGAGCTTGCAGAGCACTGGGGAAAGGCAGGCAGAGAATTCCCTGCTAGCACCTTCTCTGTGCCTGTTCACATTGCTTCGCAGAATCGCTTTTGTGCAGAAAACAGTAACACTTGTTCAGAACGAAAGAAAGCACAGAGCCCCAGATTTCATGTTGTCCTGGAGAGCTTGCAGAGCACTGGGGAAAGGCAGGCAGAGAATTCCCTGCTAGCACCTTCTCTGTGCCTGTTCACATTGCTTCGCAGAATCGCTTTTGTGCAGAAAACAGTAACACTTGTTCAGAACGAAAGAAAGCACAGAGCCCCAGATTCTATGTTGTCCTGGAGAGCTTGCAGAGCACTGGGGAAAGGCAGGCAGAGAATTCCCTGCTAGCACCTTCTCTGTGCCTGGGAAGCAGAAGTGTTCACATTGCTTCGCAAGAATCGCTTTTGTGCAGAAAACACTAACACTTGTTCAGAAGGAAAGAAAGCACAGAGCCCCAGATTTTATGTTGTCTTGGAGAGCTTGCAGAGCACTGGGGAAAGGCAGGCAGAGAATTCCCTGCTAGCACCTTCTCTGTGCCTGTTCACATTGCTTCGCAGAATCGCTTTTGTGCAGAAAACAGTAACACTTGTTCAGAACGAAAGAAAGCACAGAGCCCCAGATTCTATGTTGTCCTGGAGAGCTTGCAGAGCACTGGGGAAAGGCAGGCAGAGAATTCCTTGCTAGCACCTTCTCTGTGCCTGGGAAGCAGAAGTGTTCACATTGCTTCGCAAGAATCGCTTTTGTGCAGAAAACACTAACACTTGTTCAGAAGGAAAGAAAGCACAGAGCCCCAGATTCTATGTTGTCCTGGAGAGCTTGCAGAGCACTGGGGAAAGGCAGGCAGAGAATTCCCTGCTAGCACCTTCTCTGTGCCTGGGAAGCAGAAGTGTTCACATTGCTTCGCAAGAATCGCTTTTGTGCAGAAAACACTAACACTTGTTCAGAAGGAAAGAAAGCACAGAGCCCCAGATTCTATGTTGTCCTGGAGAGTTTGCAGAGCACTGGGGAAAGGCAGGCAGAGAATTCCCTGCTAGCACCTTCTCTTTGCCTGGGAAGCAGAAGTGTTCACATTGCTTCGCAAGAATCGCTTTTGTGCAGAAAACAATAACACTTGTTCAGAAGGAAAGAAAGCACAGAGCCCCAGATTTTATGTTGTCCTGGAGAGCTTGCAGAGCACTGGGGAAAGGCAGGCAGAGAATTCCCTGCTGGCACCTTCTCTGTGCCTGTTCACATTGCTTCGCAGAATCGCTTTTGTGCAGAAAACAGTAACACTTGTTCAGAACGAAAGAAAGCACAGAGCCCCAGATTCTATGTTGTCCTGGAGAGCTTGCAGAGCACTGGGGAAAGGCAGGCAGAGAATTCCTTGCTAGCACCTTCTCTGTGCCTGGGAAGCAGAAGTGTTCACATTGCTTCGCAGAATCGCTTTTGTGCAGAAAACACTAACACTTGTTCAGAACGAAAGAAAGCACAGAGCCCCAGATTTTATGTTGTCCTGGAGAGCTTGCAGAGCACTGGGGAAAGGCAGGCAGAGAATTCCCTGCTAGCACCTTCTCTGTGCCTGTTCACATTGCTTCGCAGAATCGCTTTTGTGCAGAAAACAGTAACACTTGTTCAGAACGAAAGAAAGCACAGAGCCCCAGATTTCATGTTGTCCTGGAGAGCTTGCAGAGCACTGGGGAAAGGCAGGCAGAGAATTCCCTGCTAGCACCTTCTCTGTGCCTGTTCACATTGCTTCGCAGAATCGCTTTTGTGCAGAAAACAGTAACACTTGTTCAGAAGGAAAGAAAGCACAGAGCCCCAGATTCTATGTTGTCCTGGAGAGCTTGCAGAGCACTGGGGAAAGGTAGGCAGAGAATTCCTTGCTAGCACCTTCTCTGTGCCTGGGAAGCAGAAGTGTTCACATTGCTTCGCAAGAATCGCTTTTGTGCAGAAAACACTAACACTTGTTCAGAAGGAAAGAAAGCACAGAGCCCCAGATTCTATGTTGTCCTGGAGAGCTTGCAGAGCACTGGGGAAAGGCAGGCAGAGAATTCCCTGCTAGCACCTTCTCTGTGCCTGGGAAGCAGAAGTGTTCACATTGCTTCGCAAGAATCGCTTTTGTGCAGAAAACACTAACACTTGTTCAGAAGGAAAGAAAGCACAGAGCCCCAGATTCTATGTTGTCCTGGAGAGTTTGCAGAGCACTGGGGAAAGGCAGGCAGAGAATTCCCTGCTAGCACCTTCTCTGTGCCTGGGAAGCAGAAGTGTTCACATTGCTTCGCAAGAATCGCTTTTGTGCAGAAAACAGTAACACTTGTTCAGAAGGAAAGAAAGCACAGAGCCCCAGATTTTATGTTGTCCTGGAGAGCTTGCAGAGCACTGGGGAAAGGCAGGCAGAGAATTCCCTGCTGGCACCTTCTCTGTGCCTGTTCACATTGCTTCGCAAGAATCGCTTTTGTGCAGAAAACAGTAACACTTGTTCAGAACGAAAGAAAGCACAGAGCCCCAGATTCTATGTTGTCCTGGAGAGCTTGCAGAGCACTGGGGAAAGGCAGGCAGAGAATTCCTTGCTAGCACCTTCTCTGTGCCTGGGAAGCAGAAGTGTTCACATTGCTTCGCAAGAATCGCTTTTGTGCAGAAAACAGTAACACTTGTTCAGAAGGAAAGAAAGCACAGAGCCCCAGATTTTATGTTGTCCTGGAGAGCTTGCAGAGCACTGGGGAAAGGCAGGCAGAGAATTCCCTGCTAGCACCTTCTCTGTGCCTGTTCACATTGCTTCGCAGAATCGCTTTTGTGCAGAAAACAGTAACACTTGTTCAGAACGAAAGAAAGCACAGAGCCCCAGATTTCATGTTGTCCTGGAGAGCTTGCAGAGCACTGGGGAAAGGCAGGCAGAGAATTCCCTGCTAGCACCTTCTCTGTGCCTGTTCACATTGCTTCGCAGAATCGCTTTTGTGCAGAAAACAGTAACACTTGTTCAGAACGAAAGAAAGCACAGAGCCCCAGATTCTATGTTGTCCTGGAGAGCTTGCAGAGCACTGGGGAAAGGCAGGCAGAGAATTCCCTGCTAGCACCTTCTCTGTGCCTGGGAAGCAGAAGTGTTCACATTGCTTCGCAAGAATCGCTTTTGTGCAGAAAACAGTAACACTTGTTCAGAACGAAAGAAAGCACAGAGCCCCAGATTTTATGTTGTCTTGGAGAGCTTGCAGAGCACTGGGGAAAGGCAGGCAGAGAATTCCCTGCTAGCACCTTCTCTGTGCCTGTTCACATTGCTTCGCAGAATCGCTTTTGTGCAGAAAACAGTAACACTTGTTCAGAAGGAAAGAAAGCACAGAGCCCCAGATTCTATGTTGTCCTGGAGAGCTTGCAGAGCACTGGGGAAAGGCAGGCAGAGAATTCCTTGCTAGCACCTTCTCTGTGCCTGGGAAGCAGAAGTGTTCACATTGCTTCGCAAGAATCGCTTTTGTGCAGAAAACACTAACACTTGTTCAGAAGGAAAGAAAGCACAGAGCCCCAGATTTTATGTTGTCCTGGAGAGCTTGCAGAGCACTGGGGAAAGGCAGGCAGAGAATTCCCTGCTAGCACCTTCTCTGTGCCTGTTCACATTGCTTCGCAGAATCGCTTTTGTGCAGAAAACAGTAACACTTGTTCAGAACGAAAGAAAGCACAGAGCCCCAGATTTCATGTTGTCCTGGAGAGCTTGCAGAGCACTGGGGAAAGGCAGGCAGAGAATTCCCTGCTAGCACCTTCTCTGTGCCTGTTCACATTGCTTCGCAGAATCGCTTTTGTGCAGAAAACAGTAACACTTGTTCAGAACGAAAGAAAGCACAGACCCCCAGATTCTATGTTGTCCTGGAGAGCTTGCAGAGCACTGGGGAAAGGCAGGCAGAGAATTCCCTGATAGCACCTTCTCTGTGCCTGTTCACATTGCTTCGCAGAATCGCTTTTGTGCAGAAAACAGTAACACTTGTTCAGAACAAAAGAAAGCACAGAGCCCCAGATTCTATGTTGTCCTGGAGAGCTTGCAGAGCACTGGGGAAAGGCAGGCAGAGAATTCCCTGCTAGCACCTTCTCTGTGCCTGGGAAGCAGAAGTGTTCACATTGCTTCGCAAGAATCGCTTTTGTGCAGAAAACACTAACACTTGTTCAGAAGGAAAGAAAGCACAGAGCCCCAGATTTTATGTTGTCCTGGAGAGCTTGCAGAGCACTGGGGAAAGGCAGGCAGAGAATTCCCTGATAGCACCTTCTCTGTGCCTGGGAAGCAGAAGTGTTCACATGGCTTCGCAGAATCGCTTTTGTGCAGAAAACAGTAACACTTGTTCAGAAGGAAAGAAAGCACAGAGCCCCAGATTCTATGTTGTCTTGGAGAGCTTGCAGAGCACTGGGGAAAGGCTGGCAGAGAGTTCCCTAATAGCACCTTCTCTGTGCCTGTTCACATTGCTTCGCAGAATCGCTTTTGTGCAGAAAACAGTAACACTTGTTCAGAACGAAAAAAGCACAAAGCCCCAGATTCTATGTTGTCCTGGAGAGCTTGCAGAGCACTGGGGAAAGGCAGGCAGAGAATTCCCTGCTAGCACCTTCTCTGTGCCTGGGAAGCAGAAGTGTTCACATTGCTTCGCAGAATCGCTTTTGTGCAGAAAACAGTAACACTTGTTCAGAACGAAAGAAAGCACAGAGCCCCAGATTCTATGTTGTCTTGGAGAGCTTGCAGAGCACTGGGGAAAGGCTGGCAGAGAGTTCCCTGATAGCACCTTCTCTGTGCCTGTTCACATTGCTTCGCAGAATCGCTTTTGTGCAGAAAACAGTAACACTTGTTCAGAACGAAAGAAAGCACAGAGCCCCAGATTCTATGTTGTCCTGGAGAGCTTGCAGAGCACTGGGGAAAGGCAGGCAGAGAATTCCCTGCTGGCACCTTCTCTGTGCCTGTTCACATTGCTTCGCAGAATCGCTTTTGTGCAGAAAACAGTAACACTTGTTCAGAACGAAAGAAAGCACAGAGCCCCAGATTCTATGTTGTCCTGGAGAGCTTGCAGAACACTGGGGAAAGGCAGGCAGAGAATTCCTTGCTAGCACCTTCTCTGTGCCTGGGAAGCAGAAGTGTTCACATTGCTTCGCAAGAATCGCTTTTGTGCAGAAAACACTAACACTTGTTCAGAAGGAAAGAAAGCACAGAGCCCCAGATTTTATGTTGTCCTGGAGAGCTTGCAGAGCACTGGGGAAAGGCAGGCAGAGAATTCCCTGCTAGCACCTTCTCTGTGCCTGTTCACATTGCTTCGCAGAATCGCTTTTGTGCAGAAAACAGTAACACTTGTTCAGAACGAAAGAAAGCACAGAGCCCCAGATTTTATGTTGTCCTGGAGAGCTTGCAGAGCACTGGGGAAAGGCAGGCAGAGAATTCCCTGCTAGCACCTTCTCTGTGCCTGTTCACATTGCTTCGCAGAATCGCTTTTGTGCAGAAAACAGTAACACTTGTTCAGAACGAAAGAAAGCACAGAGCCCCAGATTCTATGTTGTCCTGGAGAGCTTGCAGAGCACTGGGGAAAGGCAGGCAGAGAATTCCCTGCTAGCACCTTCTCTGTGCCTGGGAAGCAGAAGTGTTCACATTGCTTCGCAAGAATCGCTTTTGTGCAGAAAACAGTAACACTTGTTCAGAACGAAAGAAAGCACAGAGCCCCAGATTTTATGTTGTCCTGGAGAGCTTGCAGAGCACTGGGGAAAGGCAGGCAGAGAATTCCCTGCTAGCACCTTCTCTGTGCCTGTTCACATTGCTTCGCAGAATCGCTTTTGTGCAGAAAACAGTAACACTTGTTCAGAAGGAAAGAAAGCACAGAGCCCCAGATTCTATGTTGTCCTGGAGAGCTTGCAGAGCACTGGGGAAAGGCAGGCAGAGAATTCCCTGCTAGCACCTTCTCTGTGCCTGGGAAGCAGAAGTGTTCACATTGCTTCGCAAGAATCGCTTTTGTGCAGAAAACACTAACACTTGTTCAGAACGAAAGAAAGCACAGAGCCCCAGATTTTATGTTGTCTTGGAGAGCTTGCAGAGCACTGGGGAAAGGCAGGCAGAGAATTCCCTGCTAGCACCTTCTCTGTGCCTGTTCACATTGCTTCGCAGAATCGCTTTTGTGCAGAAAACAGTAACACTTGTTCAGAAGGAAAGAAAGCACAGAGCCCCAGATTCTATGTTGTCCTGGAGAGCTTGCAGAGCACTGGGGAAAGGCAGGCAGAGAATTCCTTGCTAGCACCTTCTCTGTGCCTGGGAAGCAGAAGTGTTCACATTGCTTCGCAAGAATCGCTTTTGTGCAGAAAACACTAACACTTGTTCAGAAGGAAAGAAAGCACAGAGCCCCAGATTTCATGTTGTCCTGGAGAGCTTGCAGAGCACTGGGGAAAGGCAGGCAGAGAATTCCCTGCTAGCACCTTCTCTGTGCCTGGGAAGCAGAAGTGTTCACATTGCTTCGCAAGAATCGCTTTTGTGCAGAAAACAGTAACACTTGTTCAGAACGAAAGAAAGCACAGAGCCCCAGATTTTATGTTGTCTTGGAGAGCTTGCAGAGCACTGGGGAAAGGCAGGCAGAGAATTCCCTGCTAGCACCTTCTCTGTGCCTGTTCACATTGCTTCGCAGAATCGCTTTTGTGCAGAAAACAGTAACACTTGTTCAGAACGAAAGAAAGCACAGAGCCCCAGATTCTATGTTGTCCTGGAGAGCTTGCAGAGCACTGGGGAAAGGCAGGCAGAGAATTCCTTGCTAGCACCTTCTCTGTGCCTGGGAAGCAGAAGTGTTCACATTGCTTCGCAAGAATCGCTTTTGTGCAGAAAACAGTAACACTTGTTCAGAAGGAAAGAAAGCACAGAGCCCCAGATTCTATGTTGTCCTGGAGAGCTTGCAGAGCACTGGGGAAAGGCAGGCAGAGAATTCCCTGCTAGCACCTTCTCTGTGCCTGGGAAGCAGAAGTGTTCACATTGCTTCGCAAGAATCGCTTTTGTGCAGAAAACAGTAACACTTGTTCAGAACGAAAGAAAGCACAGAGCCCCAGATTCTATGTTGTCCTGGAGAGTTTGCAGAGCACTGGGGAAAGGCAGGCAGAGAATTCCCTGCTAGCACCTTCTCTGTGCCTGGGAAGCAGAAGTGTTCACATTGCTTCGCAAGAATCGCTTTTGTGCAGAAAACAATAACACTTGTTCAGAAGGAAAGAAAGCACAGAGCCCCAGATTTTATGTTGTCCTGGAGAGCTTGCAGAGCACTGGGGAAAGGCAGGCAGAGAATTCCCTGCTGGCACCTTCTCTGTGCCTGTTCACATTGCTTCGCAGAATCGCTTTTGTGCAGAAAACAGTAACACTTGTTCAGAACGAAAGAAAGCACAGAGCCCCAGATTCTATGTTGTCCTGGAGAGCTTGCAGAGCACTGGGGAAAGGCAGGCAGAGAATTCCTTGCTAGCACCTTCTCTGTGCCTGGGAAGCAGAAGTGTTCACATTGCTTCGCAAGAATCGCTTTTGTGCAGAAAACACTAACACTTGTTCAGAACGAAAGAAAGCACAGAGCCCCAGATTTTATGTTGTTCTGGAGAGCTTGCAGAGCACTGGGGAAAGGCAGGCAGAGAATTCCCTGCTAGCACCTTCTCTGTGCCTGTTCACATTGCTTCGCAGAATCGCTTTTGTGCAGAAAACAGTAACACTTGTTCAGAACGAAAGAAAGCACAGAGCCCCAGATTCTATGTTGTCCTGGAGAGCTTGCAGAGCACTGGGGAAAGGCAGGCAGAGAATTCCCTGCTAGCACCTTCTCTGTGCCTGGGAAGCAGAAGTGTTCACATTGCTTCGCAAGAATCGCTTTTGTGCAGAAAACAGTAACACTTGTTCAGAACGAAAGAAAGCACAGAGCCCCAGATTTTATGTTGTCTTGGAGAGCTTGCAGAGCACTGGGGAAAGGCAGGCAGAGAATTCCCTGCTAGCACCTTCTCTGTGCCTGTTCACATTGCTTCGCAGAATCGCTTTTGTGCAGAAAACAGTAACACTTGTTCAGAAGGAAAGAAAGCACAGAGCCCCAGATTCTATGTTGTCCTGGAGAGCTTGCAGAGCACTGGGGAAAGGCAGGCAGAGAATTCCTTGCTAGCACCTTCTCTGTGCCTGGGAAGCAGAAGTGTTCACATTGCTTCGCAAGAATCGCTTTTGTGCAGAAAACACTAACACTTGTTCAGAAGGAAAGAAAGCACAGAGCCCCAGATTCTATGTTGTCCTGGAGAGCTTGCAGAGCACTGGGGAAAGGCAGGCAGAGAATTCCTTGCTAGCACCTTCTCTGTGCCTGGGAAGCAGAAGTGTTCACATTGCTTCGCAAGAATCGCTTTTGTGCAGAAAACACTAACACTTGTTCAGAAGGAAAGAAAGCACAGAGCCCCAGATTCTATGTTGTCCTGGAGAGCTTGCAGAGCACTGGGGAAAGGCAGGCAGAGAATTCCCTGCTAGCACCTTCTCTGTGCCTGGGAAGCAGAAGTGTTCACATTGCTTCGCAAGAATCGCTTTTGTGCAGAAAACACTAACACTTGTTCAGAAGGAAAGAAAGCACAGAGCCCCAGATTCTATGTTGTCCTGGAGAGTTTGCAGAGCACTGGGGAAAGGCAGGCAGAGGATTCCCTGCTGGCACCTTCTCTGTGCCTGTTCACATTGCTTCGCAGAATCGCTTTTGTGCAGAAAACAGTAACACTTGTTCAGAACGAAAGAAAGCACAGAGCCCCAGATTCTATGTTGTCCTGGAGAGCTTGCAGAGCACTGGGGAAAGGCAGGCAGAGAATTCCTTGCTAGCACCTTCTCTGTGCCTGGGAAGCAAAAGTGTTCACATTGCTTCGCAAGAATCGCTTTTGTGCAGAAAACACTAACACTTGTTCAGAACGAAAGAAAGCACAGAGCCCCAGATTTTATGTTGTCCTGGAGAGCTTGCAGAGCACTGGGGAAAGGCAGGCAGAGAATTCCCTGCTAGCACCTTCTCTGTGCCTGTTCACATTGCTTCGCAGAATCGCTTTTGTGCAGAAAACAGTAACACTTGTTCAGAACGAAAGAAAGCACAGAGCCCCAGATTTCATGTTGTCCTGGAGAGCTTGCAGAGCACTGGGGAAAGGCAGGCAGAGAATTCCCTGCTAGCACCTTCTCTGTGCCTGTTCACATTGCTTCGCAGAATCGCTTTTGTGCAGAAAACAGTAACACTTGTTCAGAACGAAAGAAAGCACAGAGCCCCAGATTCTATGTTGTCCTGGAGAGCTTGCAGAGCACTGGGGAAAGGCAGGCAGAGAATTCCCTGCTAGCACCTTCTCTGTGCCTGGGAAGCAGAAGTGTTCACATTGCTTCGCAAGAATCGCTTTTGTGCAGAAAACAGTAACACTTGTTCAGAACGAAAGAAAGCACAGAGCCCCAGATTTTATGTTGTCTTGGAGAGCTTGCAGAGCACTGGGGAAAGGCAGGCAGAGAATTCCCTGCTAGCACCTTCTCTGTGCCTGTTCACATTGCTTCGCAGAATCGCTTTTGTGCAGAAAACAGTAACACTTGTTCAGAAGGAAAGAAAGCACAGAGCCCCAGATTCTATGTTGTCCTGGAGAGCTTGCAGAGCACTGGGGAAAGGTAGGCAGAGAATTCCTTGCTAGCACCTTCTCTGTGCCTGGGAAGCAGAAGTGTTCACATTGCTTCGCAAGAATCGCTTTTGTGCAGAAAACACTAACACTTGTTCAGAAGGAAAGAAAGCACAGAGCCCCAGATTCTATGTTGTCCTGGAGAGCTTGCAGAGCACTGGGGAAAGGCAGGCAGAGAATTCCCTGCTAGCACCTTCTCTGTGCCTGGGAAGCAGAAGTGTTCACATTGCTTCGCAAGAATCGCTTTTGTGCAGAAAACACTAACACTTGTTCAGAAGGAAAGAAAGCACAGAGCCCCAGATTCTATGTTGTCCTGGAGAGCTTGCAGAGCACTGGGGAAAGGCAGGCAGAGAATTCCCTGCTAGCACCTTCTCTGTGCCTGGGAAGCAGAAGTGTTCACATTGCTTCGCAAGAATCGCTTTTGTGCAGAAAACAGTAACACTTGTTCAGAAGGAAAGAAAGCACAGAGCCCCAGATTCTATGTTGTCCTGGAGAGTTTGCAGAGCACTGGGGAAAGGCAGGCAGAGAATTCCCTGCTGGCACCTTCTCTGTGCCTGTTCACATTGCTTCGCAGAATCGCTTTTGTGCAGAAAACAGTAACACTTGTTCAGAACGAAAGAAAGCACAGAGCCCCAGATTCTATGTTGTCCTGGAGAGCTTGCAGAGCACTGGGGAAAGGCAGGCAGAGAATTCCTTGCTAGCACCTTCTCTGTGCCTGGGAAGCAGAAGTGTTCACATTGCTTCGCAAGAATCGCTTTTGTGCAGAAAACACTAACACTTGTTCAGAACGAAAGAAAGCACAGAGCCCCAGATTTTATGTTGTCCTGGAGAGCTTGCAGAGCACTGGGGAAAGGCAGGCAGAGAATTCCCTGCTAGCACCTTCTCTGTGCCTGTTCACATTGCTTCGCAGAATCGCTTTTGTGCAGAAAACAGTAACACTTGTTCAGAACGAAAGAAAGCACAGAGCCCCAGATTTCATGTTGTCCTGGAGAGCTTGCAGAGCACTGGGGAAAGGCAGGCAGAGAATTCCCTGCTAGCACCTTCTCTGTGCCTGTTCACATTGCTTCGCAGAATCGCTTTTGTGCAGAAAACAGTAACACTTGTTCAGAACGAAAGAAAGCACAGAGCCCCAGATTCTATGTTGTCCTGGAGAGCTTGCAGAGCACTGGGGAAAGGCAGGCAGAGAATTCCCTGCTAGCACCTTCTCTGTGCCTGGGAAGCAGAAGTGTTCACATTGCTTCGCAAGAATCGCTTTTGTGCAGAAAACAGTAACACTTGTTCAGAACGAAAGAAAGCACAGAGCCCCAGATTTTATGTTGTCTTGGAGAGCTTGCAGAGCACTGGGGAAAGGCAGGCAGAGAATTCCCTGCTAGCACCTTCTCTGTGCCTGTTCACATTGCTTCGCAGAATCGCTTTTGTGCAGAAAACAGTAACACTTGTTCAGAAGGAAAGAAAGCACAGAGCCCCAGATTCTATGTTGTCCTGGAGAGCTTGCAGAGCACTGGGGAAAGGTAGGCAGAGAATTCCTTGCTAGCACCTTCTCTGTGCCTGGGAAGCAGAAGTGTTCACATTGCTTCGCAAGAATCGCTTTTGTGCAGAAAACACTAACACTTGTTCAGAAGGAAAGAAAGCACAGAGCCCCAGATTCTATGTTGTCCTGGAGAGCTTGCAGAGCACTGGGGAAAGGCTGGCAGAGAATTCCCTGCTAGCACCTTCTCTGTGCCTGGGAAGCAGAAGTGTTCACATTGCTTCGCAAGAATCGCTTTTGTGCAGAAAACACTAACACTTGTTCAGAAGGAAAGAAAGCACAGAGCCCCAGATTCTATGTTGTCCTGGAGAGCTTGCAGAGCACTGGGGAAAGGCAGGCAGAGAATTCCCTGCTAGCACCTTCTCTGTGCCTGGGAAGCAGAAGTGTTCACATTGCTTCGCAAGAATCGCTTTTGTGCAGAAAACAGTAACACTTGTTCAGAAGGAAAGAAAGCACAGAGCCCCAGATTCTATGTTGTCCTGGAGAGTTTGCAGAGCACTGGGGAAAGGCAGGCAGAGAATTCCCTGCTGGCACCTTCTCTGTGCCTGTTCACATTGCTTCGCAGAATCGCTTTTGTGCAGAAAACAGTAACACTTGTTCAGAACGAAAGAAAGCACAGAGCCCCAGATTCTATGTTGTCCTGGAGAGCTTGCAGAGCACTGGGGAAAGGCAGGCAGAGAATTCCTTGCTAGCACCTTCTCTGTGCCTGGGAAGCAGAAGTGTTCACATTGCTTCGCAAGAATCGCTTTTGTGCAGAAAACACTAACACTTGTTCAGAACGAAAGAAAGCACAGAGCCCCAGATTTTATGTTGTCCTGGAGAGCTTGCAGAGCACTGGGGAAAGGCAGGCAGAGAATTCCCTGCTAGCACCTTCTCTGTGCCTGTTCACATTGCTTCGCAGAATCGCTTTTGTGCAGAAAACAGTAACACTTGTTCAGAACGAAAGAAAGCACAGAGCCCCAGATTTCATGTTGTCCTGGAGAGCTTGCAGAGCACTGGGGAAAGGCAGGCAGAGAATTCCCTGCTAGCACCTTCTCTGTGCCTGTTCACATTGCTTCGCAGAATCGCTTTTGTGCAGAAAACAGTAACACTTGTTCAGAACGAAAGAAAGCACAGAGCCCCAGATTCTATGTTGTCCTGGAGAGCTTGCAGAGCACTGGGGAAAGGCAGGCAGAGAATTCCCTGCTAGCACCTTCTCTGTGCCTGGGAAGCAGAAGTGTTCACATTGCTTCGCAAGAATCGCTTTTGTGCAGAAAACAGTAACACTTGTTCAGAACGAAAGAAAGCACAGAGCCCCAGATTTTATGTTGTCTTGGAGAGCTTGCAGAGCACTGGGGAAAGGCAGGCAGAGAATTCCCTGCTAGCACCTTCTCTGTGCCTGTTCACATTGCTTCGCAGAATCGCTTTTGTGCAGAAAACAGTAACACTTGTTCAGAAGGAAAGAAAGCACAGAGCCCCAGATTCTATGTTGTCCTGGAGAGCTTGCAGAGCACTGGGGAAAGGTAGGCAGAGAATTCCTTGCTAGCACCTTCTCTGTGCCTGGGAAGCAGAAGTGTTCACATTGCTTCGCAAGAATCGCTTTTGTGCAGAAAACACTAACACTTGTTCAGAAGGAAAGAAAGCACAGAGCCCCAGATTCTATGTTGTCCTGGAGAGCTTGCAGAGCACTGGGGAAAGGCAGGCAGAGAATTCCCTGCTAGCACCTTCTCTGTGCCTGGGAAGCAGAAGTGTTCACATTGCTTCGCAAGAATCGCTTTTGTGCAGAAAACACTAACACTTGTTCAGAAGGAAAGAAAGCACAGAGCCCCAGATTCTATGTTGTCCTGGAGAGCTTGCAGAGCACTGGGGAAAGGCAGGCAGAGAATTCCCTGCTAGCACCTTCTCTGTGCCTGGGAAGCAGAAGTGTTCACATTGCTTCGCAAGAATCGCTTTTGTGCAGAAAACAGTAACACTTGTTCAGAAGGAAAGAAAGCACAGAGCCCCAGATTTTATGTTGTCCTGGAGAGCTTGCAGAGCACTGGGGAAAGGCAGGCAGAGAATTCCCTGCTGGCACCTTCTCTGTGCCTGTTCACATTGCTTCGCAGAATCGCTTTTGTGCAGAAAACAGTAACACTTGTTCAGAACGAAAGAAAGCACAGAGCCCCAGATTCTATGTTGTCCTGGAGAGCTTGCAGAGCACTGGGGAAAGGCAGGCAGAGAATTCCTTGCTAGCACCTTCTCTGTGCCTGGGAAGCAGAAGTGTTCACATTGCTTCGCAAGAATCGCTTTTGTGCAGAAAACACTAACACTTGTTCAGAAGGAAAGAAAGCACAGAGCCCCAGATTTTATGTTGTCCTGGAGAGCTTGCAGAGCACTGGGGAAAGGCAGGCAGAGAATTCCCTGCTAGCACCTTCTCTGTGCCTGTTCACATTGCTTCGCAGAATCGCTTTTGTGCAGAAAACAGTAACACTTGTTCAGAACGAAAGAAAGCACAGAGCCCCAGATTTCATGTTGTCCTGGAGAGCTTGCAGAGCACTGGGGAAAGGCAGGCAGAGAATTCCCTGCTAGCACCTTCTCTGTGCCTGTTCACATTGCTTCGCAGAATCGCTTTTGTGCAGAAAACAGTAACACTTGTTCAGAACGAAAGAAAGCACAGAGCCCCAGATTCTATGTTGTCCTGGAGAGCTTGCAGAGCACTGGGTAAAGGCAGGCAGAGAATTCCCTGATAGCACCTTCTCTGTGCCTGTTCACATTGCTTCGCAAGAATCGCTTTTGTGCAGAAAACACTAACACTTGTTCAGAAGGAAAGAAAGCACAGAGCCCCAGATTCTATGTTGTCCTGGAGAGCTTGCAGAGCACTGGGGAAAGGCAGGCAGAGAATTCCCTGCTAGCACCTTCTCTGTGCCTGGGAAGCAGAAGTGTTCACATTGCTTCGCAAGAATCGCTTTTGTGCAGAAAACAGTAACACTTGTTCAGAAGGAAAGAAAGCACAGAGCCCCAGATTTTATGTTGTCCTGGAGAGCTTGCAGAGCACTGGGGAAAGGCAGGCAGAGAATTCCCTGATAGCACCTTCTCTGTGCCTGGGAAGCAGAAGTGTTCACATTGCTTCGCAGAATCGCTTTTGTGCAGAAAACAGTAACACTTGTTCAGAACGAAAGAAAGCACAGAGCCCCAGATTCTATGTTGTCTTGGAGAGCTTGCAGAGCACTGGGGAAAGGCTGGCAGAGAGTTCCCTAATAGCACCTTCTCTGTGCCTGTTCACATTGCTTCGCAGAATCGCTTTTGTGCAGAAAACAGTAACACTTGTTCAGAACGAAAAAAGCACAAAGCCCCAGATTCTATGTTGTCCTGGAGAGCTTGCAGAGCACTGGGGAAAGGCAGGCAGAGAATTCCCTGCTAGCACCTTCTCTGTGCCTGGGAAGCAGAAGTGTTCACATTGCTTCGCAGAATCACTTTTGTGCAGAAAACAGTAACACTTGTTCAGAACGAAAGAAAGCACAGAGCCCCAGATTCTATGTTGTCTTGGAGAGCTTGCAGAGCACTGGGGAAAGGCTGGCAGAGAGTTCCCTGATAGCACCTTCTCTGTGCCTGTTCACATTGCTTCGCAGAATCGCTTTTGTGCAGAAAACAGTAACACTTGTTCAGAAGGAAAGAAAGCACAGAGCCCCAGATTCTATGTTGTCCTGGAGAGCTTGCAGAGCACTGGGGAAAGGCAGGCAGAGAATTCCCTGCTGGCACCTTCTCTGTGCCTGTTCACATTGCTTCGCAGAATCGCTTTTGTGCAGAAAACAGTAACACTTGTTCAGAACGAAAGAAAGCACAGAGCCCCAGATTCTATGTTGTCCTGGAGAGCTTGCAGAGCACTGGGGAAAGGCAGGCAGAGAATTCCTTGCTAGCACCTTCTCTGTGCCTGGGAAGCAGAAGTGTTCACATTGCTTCGCAAGAATCGCTTTTGTGCAGAAAACACTAACACTTTTTCAGAAGGAAAGAAAGCACAGAGCCCCAGATTTTATGTTGTCCTGGAGAGCTTGCAGAGCACTGGGGAAAGGCAGGCAGAGAATTCCCTGCTAGCACCTTCTCTGTGCCTGTTCACATTGCTTCGCAGAATCGCTTTTGTGCAGAAAACAGTAACACTTGTTCAGAACGAAAGAAAGCACAGAGCCCCAGATTTTATGTTGTCCTGGAGAGCTTGCAGAGCACTGGGGAAAGGCAGGCAGAGAATTCCCTGCTAGCACCTTCTCTGTGCCTGGGAAGCAGAAGTGTTCACATTGCTTCGCAAGAATCGCTTTTGTGCAGAAAACAGTAACACTTGTTCAGAACGAAAGAAAGCACAGAGCCCCAGATTTTATGTTGTCTTGGAGAGCTTGCAGAGCACTGGGGAAAGGCAGGCAGAGAATTCCCTGCTAGCACCTTCTCTGTGCCTGTTCACATTGCTTCGCAGAATCGCTTTTGTGCAGAAAACAGTAACACTTGTTCAGAACGAAAGAAAGCACAGAGCCCCAGATTTCATGTTGTCCTGGAGAGCTTGCAGAGCACTGGGGAAAGGCAGGCAGAGAATTCCCTGCTAGCACCTTCTCTGTGCCTGTTCACATTGCTTCGCAGAATCGCTTTTGTGCAGAAAACAGTAACACTTGTTCAGAACGAAAGAAAGCACAGAGCCCCAGATTCTATGTTGTCCTGGAGAGCTTGCAGAGCACTGGGGAAAGGCAGGCAGAGAATTCCCTGATAGCACCTTCTCTGTGCCTGTTCACATTGCTTCGCAAGAATCGCTTTTGTGCAGAAAACACTAACACTTGTTCAGAAGGAAAGAAAGCACAGAGCCCCAGATTCTATGTTGTCCTGGAGAGCTTGCAGAGCACTGGGGAAAGGCAGGCAGAGAATTCCCTGCTAGCACCTTCTCTGTGCCTGGGAAGCAGAAGTGTTCACATTGCTTCGCAAGAATCGCTTTTGTGCAGAAAACAGTAACACTTGTTCAGAAGGAAAGAAAGCACAGAGCCCCAGATTTTATGTTGTCCTGGAGAGCTTGCAGAGCACTGGGGAAAGGCAGGCAGAGAATTCCCTGATAGCACCTTCTCTGTGCCTGGGAAGCAGAAATGTTCACATTGCTTCGCAGAATCGCTTTTGTGCAGAAAACAGTAACACTTGTTCAGAACGAAAGAAAGCACAGAGCCCCAGATTCTATGTTGTCTTGGAGAGCTTGCAGAGCACTGGGGAAAGGCTGGCAGAGAGTTCCCTAATAGCACCTTCTCTGTGCCTGTTCACATTGCTTCGCAGAATCGCTTTTGTGCAGAAAACAGTAACACTTGTTCAGAACGAAAAAAGCACAAAGCCCCAGATTCTATGTTGTCCTGGAGAGCTTGCAGAGCACTGGGGAAAGGCAGGCAGAGAATTCCCTGCTAGCACCTTCTCTGTGCCTGGGAAGCAGAAGTGTTCACATTGCTTCGCAGAATCACTTTTGTGCAGAAAACAGTAACACTTGTTCAGAACGAAAGAAAGCACAGAGCCCCAGATTCTATGTTGTCTTGGAGAGCTTGCAGAGCACTGGGGAAAGGCTGGCAGAGAGTTCCCTGATAGCACCTTCTCTGTGCCTGTTCACATTGCTTCGCAGAATCGCTTTTGTGCAGAAAACAGTAACACTTGTTCAGAAGGAAAGAAAGCACAGAGCCCCAGATTCTATGTTGTCCTGGAGAGCTTGCAGAGCACTGGGGAAAGGCAGGCAGAGAATTCCCTGCTGGCACCTTCTCTGTGCCTGTTCACATTGCTTCGCAGAATCGCTTTTGTGCAGAAAACAGTAACACTTGTTCAGAACGAAAGAAAGCACAGAGCCCCAGATTCTATGTTGTCCTGGAGAGCTTGCAGAGCACTGGGGAAAGGCAGGCAGAGAATTCCTTGCTAGCACCTTCTCTGTGCCTGGGAAGCAGAAGTGTTCACATTGCTTCGCAAGAATCGCTTTTGTGCAGAAAACACTAACACTTTTTCAGAAGGAAAGAAAGCACAGAGCCCCAGATTTTATGTTGTCCTGGAGAGCTTGCAGAGCACTGGGGAAAGGCAGGCAGAGAATTCCCTGCTAGCACCTTCTCTGTGCCTGTTCACATTGCTTCGCAGAATCGCTTTTGTGCAGAAAACAGTAACACTTGTTCAGAACGAAAGAAAGCACAGAGCCCCAGATTTTATGTTGTCCTGGAGAGCTTGCAGAGCACTGGGGAAAGGCAGGCAGAGAATTCCCTGCTAGCACCTTCTCTGTGCCTGGGAAGCAGAAGTGTTCACATTGCTTCGCAAGAATCGCTTTTGTGCAGAAAACAGTAACACTTGTTCAGAACGAAAGAAAGCACAGAGCCCCAGATTTTATGTTGTCTTGGAGAGCTTGCAGAGCACTGGGGAAAGGCAGGCAGAGAATTCCCTGCTAGCACCTTCTCTGTGCCTGTTCACATTGCTTCGCAGAATCGCTTTTGTGCAGAAAACAGTAACACTTGTTCAGAAGGAAAGAAAGCACAGAGCCCCAGATTCTATGTTGTCCTGGAGAGCTTGCAGAGCACTGGGGAAAGGCAGGCAGAGAATTCCCTGCTAGCACCTTCTCTGTGCCTGGGAAGCAGAAGTGTTCACATTGCTTCGCAAGAATCGCTTTTGTGCAGAAAACACTAACACTTGTTCAGAAGGAAAGAAAGCACAGAGCCCCAGATTCTATGTTGTCCTGGAGAGCTTGCAGAGCACTGGGGAAAGGCAGGCAGAGAATTCTCTGATAGCACCTTCTCTGTGCCTGTTCACATTGCTTCGCAGAATCGCTTTTGTGCAGAAAACAGTAACACTTGTTCAGAACGAAAGAAAGCACAGAGCCCCAGATTCTATGTTGTCTTGGAGAGCTTGCAGAGCACTGGGGAAAGGCTGGCAGAGAGTTCCCTGATAGCACCTTCTCTGTGCCTGTTCACATTGCTTCGCAGAATCGCTTTTGTGCAGAAAACAGTAACACTTGTTCAGAAGGAAAGAAAGCACAGAGCCCCAGATTCTATGTTGTCCTGGAGAGCTTGCAGAGCACTGGGGAAAGGCAGGCAGAGAATTCCCTGCTGGCACCTTCTCTGTGCCTGTTCACATTGCTTCGCAGAATCGCTTTTGTGCAGAAAACAGTAACACTTGTTCAGAACGAAAGAAAGCACAGAGCCCCAGATTCTATGTTGTCCTGGAGAGCTTGCAGAGCACTGGGGAAAGGCAGGCAGAGAATTCCTTGCTAGCACCTTCTCTGTGCCTGGGAAGCAGAAGTGTTCACATTGCTTCGCAAGAATCGCTTTTGTGCAGAAAACACTAACACTTGTTCAGAAGGAAAGAAAGCACAGAGCCCCAGATTTTATGTTGTCCTGGAGAGCTTGCAGAGCACTGGGGAAAGGCAGGCAGAGAATTCCCTGCTAGCACCTTCTCTGTGCCTGTTCACATTGCTTCGCAGAATCGCTTTTGTGCAGAAAACAGTAACACTTGTTCAGAACGAAAGAAAGCACAGAGCCCCAGATTTCATGTTGTCCTGGAGAGCTTGCAGAGCACTGGGGAAAGGCAGGCAGAGAATTCCCTGCTAGCACCTTCTCTGTGCCTGTTCACATTGCTTCGCAGAATCGCTTTTGTGCAGAAAACAGTAACACTTGTTCAGAAGGAAAGAAAGCACAGAGCCCCAGATTCTATGTTGTCCTGGAGAGCTTGCAGAGCACTGGGGAAAGGCAGGCAGAGAATTCCCTGCTGGCACCTTCTCTGTGCCTGGGAAGCAGAAGTGTTCACATTGCTTCGCAAGAATCGCTTTTGTGCAGAAAACAGTAACACTTGTTCAGAACGAAAGAAAGCACAGAGCCCCAGATTTTATGTTGTCTTGGAGAGCTTGCAGAGCACTGGGGAAAGGCAGGCAGAGAATTCCCTGCTAGCACCTTCTCTGTGCCTGTTCACATTGCTTCGCAGAATCGCTTTTGTGCAGAAAACAGTAACACTTGTTCAGAAGGAAAGAAAGCACAGAGCCCCAGATTCTATGTTGTCCTGGAGAGCTTGCAGAGCACTGGGGAAAGGCAGGCAGAGAATTCCCTGCTAGCACCTTCTCTGTGCCTGGGAAGCAGAAGTGTTCACATTGCTTCGCAAGAATCGCTTTTGTGCAGAAAACACTAACACTTGTTCAGAAGGAAAGAAAGCACAGAGCCCCAGATTCTATGTTGTCCTGGAGAGCTTGCAGAGCACTGGGGAAAGGCAGGCAGAGAATTCCCTGCTAGCACCTTCTCTGTGCCTGTTCACATTGCTTCGCAGAATCGCTTTTGTGCAGAAAACAGTAACACTTGTTCAGAACGAAAGAAAGCACAGAGCCCCAGATTCTATGTTGTCCTGGAGAGCTTGCAGAGCACTGGGGAAAGGCAGGCAGAGAATTCCCTGCTAGCACCTTCTCTGTGCCTGGGAAGCAGAAGTGTTCACATTGCTTCGCAGAATCGCTTTTGTGCAGAAAACAGTAACACTTGTTCAGAACGAAAGAAAGCACAGAGCCCCAGATTCTATGTTGTCTTGGAGAGCTTGCAGAGCACTGGGGAAAGGCTGGCAGACAGTTCCCTGATAGCACCTTCTCTGTGCCTGTTCACATTGCTTCGCAGAATCGCTTTTGTGCAGAAAACAGTAACACTTGTTCAGAAGGAAAGAAAGCACAGAGCCCCAGATTCTATGTTGTCCTGGAGAGCTTGCAGAGCACTGGGGAAAGGCAGGCAGAGAATTCCCTGCTAGCACCTTCTCTGTGCCTGGGAAGCAGAAGTGTTCACATTGCTTCGCAAGAATCGCTTTTGTGCAGAAAACACTAACACTTGTTCAGAACGAAAGAAAGCACAGAGCCCCAGATTCTATGTTGTCCTGGAGAGCTTGCAGAGCACTGGGGAAAGGCAGGCAGAGAATTCCCTGCTAGCACCTTCTCTGTGCCTGGGAAGCAGAAGTGTTCACATTGCTTCGCAAGAATCGCTTTTGTGCAGAAAACAGTAACACTTGTTCAGAAGGAAAGAAAGCACAGAGCCCCAGATTTTATGTTGTCTTGGAGAGCTTGCAGAGCACTGGGGAAAGGCAGGCAGAGAATTCCCTGCTAGCACCTTCTCTGTGCCTGTTCACATTGCTTCGCAGAATCGCTTTTGTGCAGAAAACAGTAACACTTGTTCAGAACGAAAGAAAGCACAGAGCCCCAGATTCTATGTTGTCCTGGAGAGCTTGCAGAGCACTGGGGAAAGGCAGGCAGAGAATTCCTTGCTAGCACCTTCTCTGTGCCTGGGAAGCAGAAGTGTTCACATTGCTTCGCAAGAATCGCTTTTGTGCAGAAAACACTAACACTTGTTCAGAAGGAAAGAAAGCACAGAGCCCCAGATTCTATGTTGTCCTGGAGAGCTTGCAGAGCACTGGGGAAAGGCAGGCAGAGAATTCCCTGCTGGCACCTTCTCTGTGCCTGGGAAGCAGAAGTGTTCACATTGCTTCGCAAGAATCGCTTTTGTGCAGAAAACAGTAACACTTGTTCAGAACGAAAGAAAGCACAGAGCCCCAGATTTTATGTTGTCTTGGAGAGCTTGCAGAGCACTGGGGAAAGGCAGGCAGAGAATTCCCTGCTAGCACCTTCTCTGTGCCTGTTCACATTGCTTCGCAGAATCGCTTTTGTGCAGAAAACAGTAACACTTGTTCAGAAGGAAAGAAAGCACAGAGCCCCAGATTCTATGTTGTCCTGGAGAGCTTGCAGAGCACTGGGGAAAGGCAGGCAGAGAATTCCCTGCTAGCACCTTCTCTGTGCCTGTTCACATTGCTTCGCAGAATCGCTTTTGTGCAGAAAACAGTAACACTTGTTCAGAAGGAAAGAAAGCACAGAGCCCCAGATTCTATGTTGTCCTGGAGAGCTTGCAGAGCACTGGGGAAAGGCAGGCAGAGAATTCCCTGCTGGCACCTTCTCTGTGCCTGGGAAGCAGAAGTGTTCACATTGCTTCGCAAGAATCGCTTTTGTGCAGAAAACAGTAACACTTGTTCAGAACGAAAGAAAGCACAGAGCCCCAGATTTTATGTTGTCTTGGAGAGCTTGCAGAGCACTGGGGAAAGGCAGGCAGAGAATTCCCTGCTAGCACCTTCTCTGTGCCTGTTCACATTGCTTCGCAGAATCGCTTTTGTGCAGAAAACAGTAACACTTGTTCAGAAGGAAAGAAAGCACAGAGCCCCAGATTCTATGTTGTCCTGGAGAGCTTGCAGAGCACTGGGGAAAGGCAGGCAGAGAATTCCCTGCTAGCACCTTCTCTGTGCCTGGGAAGCAGAAGTGTTCACATTGCTTCGCAAGAATCGCTTTTGTGCAGAAAACACTAACACTTGTTCAGAAGGAAAGAAAGCACAGAGCCCCAGATTCTATGTTGTCCTGGAGAGCTTGCAGAGCACTGGGGAAAGGCAGGCAGAGAATTCCCTGCTAGCACCTTCTCTGTGCCTGTTCACATTGCTTCGCAGAATCGCTTTTGTGCAGAAAACAGTAACACTTGTTCAGAACGAAAGAAAGCACAGAGCCCCAGATTCTATGTTGTCCTGGAGAGCTTGCAGAGCACTGGGGAAAGGCAGGCAGAGAATTCCCTGCTGGCACCTTCTCTGTGCCTGGGAAGCAGAAGTGTTCACATTGCTTCGCAAGAATCGCTTTTGTGCAGAAAACAGTAACACTTGTTCAGAACGAAAGAAAGCACAGAGCCCCAGATTTTATGTTGTCTTGGAGAGCTTGCAGAGCACTGGGGAAAGGCAGGCAGAGAATTCCCTGCTAGCACCTTCTCTGTGCCTGTTCACATTGCTTCGCAGAATCGCTTTTGTGCAGAAAACAGTAACACTTGTTCAGAAGGAAAGAAAGCACAGAGCCCCAGATTCTATGTTGTCCTGGAGAGCTTGCAGAGCACTGGGGAAAGGCAGGCAGAGAATTCCCTGCTAGCACCTTCTCTGTGCCTGGGAAGCAGAAGTGTTCACATTGCTTCGCAAGAATCGCTTTTGTGCAGAAAACACTAACACTTGTTCAGAAGGAAAGAAAGCACAGAGCCCCAGATTCTATGTTGTCCTGGAGAGCTTGCAGAGCACTGGGGAAAGGCAGGCAGAGAATTCCCTGCTAGCACCTTCTCTGTGCCTGTTCACATTGCTTCGCAGAATCGCTTTTGTGCAGAAAACAGTAACACTTGTTCAGAACGAAAGAAAGCACAGAGCCCCAGATTCTATGTTGTCCTGGAGAGCTTGCAGAGCACTGGGGAAAGGCAGGCAGAGAATTCCCTGCTAGCACCTTCTCTGTGCCTGGGAAGCAGAAGTGTTCACATTGCTTCGCAGAATCGCTTTTGTGCAGAAAACAGTAACACTTGTTCAGAACGAAAGAAAGCACAGAGCCCCAGATTCTATGTTGTCTTGGAGAGCTTGCAGAGCACTGGGGAAAGGCTGGCAGACAGTTCCCTGATAGCACCTTCTCTGTGCCTGTTCACATTGCTTCGCAGAATCGCTTTTGTGCAGAAAACAGTAACACTTGTTCAGAAGGAAAGAAAGCACAGAGCCCCAGATTCTATGTTGTCCTGGAGAGCTTGCAGAGCACTGGGGAAAGGCAGGCAGAGAATTCCCTGCTAGCACCTTCTCTGTGCCTGGGAAGCAGAAGTGTTCACATTGCTTCGCAAGAATCGCTTTTGTGCAGAAAACACTAACACTTGTTCAGAACGAAAGAAAGCACAGAGCCCCAGATTCTATGTTGTCCTGGAGAGCTTGCAGAGCACTGGGGAAAGGCAGGCAGAGAATTCCCTGCTAGCACCTTCTCTGTGCCTGGGAAGCAGAAGTGTTCACATTGCTTCGCAAGAATCGCTTTTGTGCAGAAAACAGTAACACTTGTTCAGAAGGAAAGAAAGCACAGAGCCCCAGATTTTATGTTGTCTTGGAGAGCTTGCAGAGCACTGGGGAAAGGCAGGCAGAGAATTCCCTGCTAGCACCTTCTCTGTGCCTGTTCACATTGCTTCGCAGAATCGCTTTTGTGCAGAAAACAGTAACACTTGTTCAGAACGAAAGAAAGCACAGAGCCCCAGATTCTATGTTGTCCTGGAGAGCTTGCAGAGCACTGGGGAAAGGCAGGCAGAGAATTCCTTGCTAGCACCTTCTCTGTGCCTGGGAAGCAGAAGTGTTCACATTGCTTCGCAAGAATCGCTTTTGTGCAGAAAACACTAACACTTGTTCAGAAGGAAAGAAAGCACAGAGCCCCAGATTCTATGTTGTCCTGGAGAGCTTGCAGAGCACTGGGGAAAGGCAGGCAGAGAATTCCCTGCTAGCACCTTCTCTGTGCCTGGGAAGCAGAAGTGTTCACATTGCTTCGCAAGAATCGCTTTTGTGCAGAAAACACTAACACTTGTTCAGAAGGAAAGAAAGCACAGAGCCCCAGATTCTATGTTGTCCTGGAGAGTTTGCAGAGCACTGGGGAAAGGCAGGCAGAGAATTCCCTGCTAGCACCTTCTCTTTGCCTGGGAAGCAGAAGTGTTCACATTGCTTCGCAAGAATCGCTTTTGTGCAGAAAACAATAACACTTGTTCAGAAGGAAAGAAAGCACAGAGCCCCAGATTTTATGTTGTCCTGGAGAGCTTGCAGAGCACTGGGGAAAGGCAGGCAGAGAATTCCCTGCTGGCACCTTCTCTGTGCCTGTTCACATTGCTTCGCAGAATCGCTTTTGTGCAGAAAACAGTAAC
Organism: Strix aluco; assembly: GCF_031877795.1. NCBI lineage: Eukaryota > Metazoa > Chordata > Aves > Strigiformes > Strigidae > Strix > Strix aluco. The sequence continues at coordinate 1,899,941 of NW_027436556.1, forward strand.
ACTTGTTCAGAACGAAAGAAAGCACAGAGCCCCAGATTCTATGTTGTCCTGGAGAGCTTGCAGAGCACTGGGGAAAGGCAGGCAGAGAATTCCTTGCTAGCACCTTCTCTGTGCCTGGGAAGCAGAAGTGTTCACATTGCTTCGCAGAATCGCTTTTGTGCAGAAAACACTAACACTTGTTCAGAACGAAAGAAAGCACAGAGCCCCAGATTTTATGTTGTCCTGGAGAGCTTGCAGAGCACTGGGGAAAGGCAGGCAGAGAATTCCCTGCTAGCACCTTCTCTGTGCCTGTTCACATTGCTTCGCAGAATCGCTTTTGTGCAGAAAACAGTAACACTTGTTCAGAACGAAAGAAAGCACAGAGCCCCAGATTTCATGTTGTCCTGGAGAGCTTGCAGAGCACTGGGGAAAGGCAGGCAGAGAATTCCCTGCTAGCACCTTCTCTGTGCCTGTTCACATTGCTTCGCAGAATCGCTTTTGTGCAGAAAACAGTAACACTTGTTCAGAAGGAAAGAAAGCACAGAGCCCCAGATTCTATGTTGTCCTGGAGAGCTTGCAGAGCACTGGGGAAAGGCAGGCAGAGAATTCCTTGCTAGCACCTTCTCTGTGCCTGGGAAGCAGAAGTGTTCACATTGCTTCGCAAGAATCGCTTTTGTGCAGAAAACACTAACACTTGTTCAGAAGGAAAGAAAGCACAGAGCCCCAGATTCTATGTTGTCCTGGAGAGCTTGCAGAGCACTGGGGAAAGGCAGGCAGAGAATTCCCTGCTAGCACCTTCTCTGTGCCTGGGAAGCAGAAGTGTTCACATTGCTTCGCAAGAATCGCTTTTGTGCAGAAAACACTAACACTTGTTCAGAAGGAAAGAAAGCACAGAGCCCCAGATTCTATGTTGTCCTGGAGAGTTTGCAGAGCACTGGGGAAAGGCAGGCAGAGAATTCCCTGCTAGCACCTTCTCTGTGCCTGGGAAGCAGAAGTGTTCACATTGCTTCGCAAGAATCGCTTTTGTGCAGAAAACAGTAACACTTGTTCAGAAGGAAAGAAAGCACAGAGCCCCAGATTTTATGTTGTCCTGGAGAGCTTGCAGAGCACTGGGGAAAGGCAGGCAGAGAATTCCCTGCTGGCACCTTCTCTGTGCCTGTTCACATTGCTTCGCAAGAATCGCTTTTGTGCAGAAAACAGTAACACTTGTTCAGAACGAAAGAAAGCACAGAGCCCCAGATTCTATGTTGTCCTGGAGAGCTTGCAGAGCACTGGGGAAAGGCAGGCAGAGAATTCCTTGCTAGCACCTTCTCTGTGCCTGGGAAGCAGAAGTGTTCACATTGCTTCGCAAGAATCGCTTTTGTGCAGAAAACAGTAACACTTGTTCAGAAGGAAAGAAAGCACAGAGCCCCAGATTTTATGTTGTCCTGGAGAGCTTGCAGAGCACTGGAGAAAGGCAGGCAGAGAATTCCCTGCTAGCACCTTCTCTGTGCCTGTTCACATTGCTTCGCAGAATCGCTTTTGTGCAGAAAACAGTAACACTTGTTCAGAACGAAAGAAAGCACAGAGCCCCAGATTTCATGTTGTCCTGGAGAGCTTGCAGAGCACTGGGGAAAGGCAGGCAGAGAATTCCCTGCTAGCACCTTCTCTGTGCCTGTTCACATTGCTTCGCAGAATCGCTTTTGTGCAGAAAACAGTAACACTTGTTCAGAACGAAAGAAAGCACAGAGCCCCAGATTCTATGTTGTCCTGGAGAGCTTGCAGAGCACTGGGGAAAGGCAGGCAGAGAATTCCCTGCTAGCACCTTCTCTGTGCCTGGGAAGCAGAAGTGTTCACATTGCTTCGCAAGAATCGCTTTTGTGCAGAAAACAGTAACACTTGTTCAGAACGAAAGAAAGCACAGAGCCCCAGATTTTATGTTGTCTTGGAGAGCTTGCAGAGCACTGGGGAAAGGCAGGCAGAGAATTCCCTGCTAGCACCTTCTCTGTGCCTGTTCACATTGCTTCGCAGAATCGCTTTTGTGCAGAAAACAGTAACACTTGTTCAGAAGGAAAGAAAGCACAGAGCCCCAGATTCTATGTTGTCCTGGAGAGCTTGCAGAGCACTGGGGAAAGGCAGGCAGAGAATTCCTTGCTAGCACCTTCTCTGTGCCTGGGAAGCAGAAGTGTTCACATTGCTTCGCAAGAATCGCTTTTGTGCAGAAAACACTAACACTTGTTCAGAAGGAAAGAAAGCACAGAGCCCCAGATTCTATGTTGTCCTGGAGAGCTTGCAGAGCACTGGGGAAAGGCAGGCAGAGAATTCCCTGCTAGCACCTTCTCTGTGCCTGGGAAGCAGAAGTGTTCACATTGCTTCGCAAGAATCGCTTTTGTGCAGAAAACACTAACACTTGTTCAGAAGGAAAGAAAGCACAGAGCCCCAGATTTTATGTTGTCCTGGAGAGCTTGCAGAGCACTGGGGAAAGGCAGGCAGAGAATTCCCTGCTGGCACCTTCTCTGTGCCTGTTCACATTGCTTCGCAGAATCGCTTTTGTGCAGAAAACAGTAACACTTGTTCAGAACGAAAGAAAGCACAGAGCCCCAGATTCTATGTTGTCCTGGAGAGCTTGCAGAGCACTGGGGAAAGGCAGGCAGAGAATTCCTTGCTAGCACCTTCTCTGTGCCTGGGAAGCAGAAGTGTTCACATTGCTTCGCAAGAATCGCTTTTGTGCAGAAAACACTAACACTTGTTCAGAAGGAAAGAAAGCACAGAGCCCCAGATTTTATGTTGTCCTGGAGAGCTTGCAGAGCACTGGGGAAAGGCAGGCAGAGAATTCCCTGCTAGCACCTTCTCTGTGCCTGTTCACATTGCTTCGCAGAATCGCTTTTGTGCAGAAAACAGTAACACTTGTTCAGAACGAAAGAAAGCACAGAGCCCCAGATTTCATGTTGTCCTGGAGAGCTTGCAGAGCACTGGGGAAAGGCAGGCAGAGAATTCCCTGCTAGCACCTTCTCTGTGCCTGTTCACATTGCTTCGCAGAATCGCTTTTGTGCAGAAAACAGTAACACTTGTTCAGAACGAAAGAAAGCACAGAGCCCCAGATTCTATGTTGTCCTGGAGAGCTTGCAGAGCACTGGGGAAAGGCAGGCAGAGAATTCCCTGATAGCACCTTCTCTGTGCCTGTTCACATTGCTTCGCAGAATCGCTTTTGTGCAGAAAACAGTAACACTTGTTCAGAACAAAAGAAAGCACAGAGCCCCAGATTCTATGTTGTCCTGGAGAGCTTGCAGAGCACTGGGGAAAGGCAGGCAGAGAATTCCCTGCTAGCACCTTCTCTGTGCCTGGGAAGCAGAAGTGTTCACATGGCTTCGCAGAATCGCTTTTGTGCAGAAAACAGTAACACTTGTTCAGAAGGAAAGAAAGCACAGAGCCCCAGATTCTATGTTGTCTTGGAGAGCTTGCAGAGCACTGGGGAAAGGCTGGCAGAGAGTTCCCTAATAGCACCTTCTCTGTGCCTGTTCACATTGCTTCGCAGAATCGCTTTTGTGCAGAAAACAGTAACACTTGTTCAGAACGAAAAAAGCACAAAGCCCCAGATTCTATGTTGTCCTGGAGAGCTTGCAGAGCACTGGGGAAAGGCAGGCAGAGAATTCCCTGCTAGCACCTTCTCTGTGCCTGGGAAGCAGAAGTGTTCACATTGCTTCGCAGAATCGCTTTTGTGCAGAAAACAGTAACACTTGTTCAGAACGAAAGAAAGCACAGAGCCCCAGATTCTATGTTGTCTTGGAGAGCTTGCAGAGCACTGGGGAAAGGCTGGCAGAGAGTTCCCTGATAGCACCTTCTCTGTGCCTGTTCACATTGCTTCGCAGAATCGCTTTTGTGCAGAAAACAGTAACACTTGTTCAGAAGGAAAGAAAGCACAGAGCCCCAGATTCTATGTTGTCCTGGAGAGCTTGCAGAGCACTGGGGAAAGGCAGGCAGAGAATTCCCTGCTGGCACCTTCTCTGTGCCTGTTCACATTGCTTCGCAGAATCGCTTTTGTGCAGAAAACAGTAACACTTGTTCAGAACGAAAGAAAGCACAGAGCCCCAGATTCTATGTTGTCCTGGAGAGCTTGCAGAGCACTGGGGAAAGGCAGGCAGAGAATTCCTTGCTAGCACCTTCTCTGTGCCTGGGAAGCAGAAGTGTTCACATTGCTTCGCAAGAATCGCTTTTGTGCAGAAAACACTAACACTTGTTCAGAAGGAAAGAAAGCACAGAGCCCCAGATTTTATGTTGTCCTGGAGAGCTTGCAGAGCACTGGGGAAAGGCAGGCAGAGAATTCCCTGCTAGCACCTTCTCTGTGCCTGTTCACATTGCTTCGCAGAATCGCTTTTGTGCAGAAAACAGTAACACTTGTTCAGAAGGAAAGAAAGCACAGAGCCCCAGATTCTATGTTGTCCTGGAGAGCTTGCAGAGCACTGGGGAAAGGCAGGCAGAGAATTCCCTGCTAGCACCTTCTCTGTGCCTGGGAAGCAGAAGTGTTCACATTGCTTCGCAAGAATCGCTTTTGTGCAGAAAACACTAACACTTGTTCAGAACGAAAGAAAGCACAGAGCCCCAGATTTTATGTTGTCTTGGAGAGCTTGCAGAGCACTGGGGAAAGGCAGGCAGAGAATTCCCTGCTAGCACCTTCTCTGTGCCTGTTCACATTGCTTCGCAGAATCGCTTTTGTGCAGAAAACAGTAACACTTGTTCAGAACGAAAGAAAGCACAGAGCCCCAGATTCTATGTTGTCCTGGAGAGCTTGCAGAGCACTGGGGAAAGGCAGGCAGAGAATTCCTTGCTAGCACCTTCTCTGTGCCTGGGAAGCAGAAGTGTTCACATTGCTTCGCAAGAATCGCTTTTGTGCAGAAAACACTAACACTTGTTCAGAAGGAAAGAAAGCACAGAGCCCCAGATTTCATGTTGTCCTGGAGAGCTTGCAGAGCACTGGGGAAAGGCAGGCAGAGAATTCCCTGCTAGCACCTTCTCTGTGCCTGGGAAGCAGAAGTGTTCACATTGCTTCGCAAGAATCGCTTTTGTGCAGAAAACAGTAACACTTGTTCAGAAGGAAAGAAAGCACAGAGCCCCAGATTCTATGTTGTCCTGGAGAGCTTGCAGAGCACTGGGGAAAGGCAGGCAGAGAATTCCTTGCTAGCACCTTCTCTGTGCCTGGGAAGCAGAAGTGTTCACATTGCTTCGCAAGAATCGCTTTTGTGCAGAAAACACTAACACTTGTTCAGAAGGAAAGAAAGCACAGAGCCCCAGATTCTATGTTGTCCTGGAGAGCTTGCAGAGCACTGGGGAAAGGCAGGCAGAGAATTCCCTGCTAGCACCTTCTCTGTGCCTGGGAAGCAGAAGTGTTCACATTGCTTCGCAAGAATCGCTTTTGTGCAGAAAACACTAACACTTGTTCAGAAGGAAAGAAAGCACAGAGCCCCAGATTCTATGTTGTCCTGGAGAGTTTGCAGAGCACTGGGGAAAGGCAGGCAGAGAATTCCCTGCTAGCACCTTCTCTGTGCCTGGGAAGCAGAAGTGTTCACATTGCTTCGCAAGAATCGCTTTTGTGCAGAAAACAATAACACTTGTTCAGAAGGAAAGAAAGCACAGAGCCCCAGATTTTATGTTGTCCTGGAGAGCTTGCAGAGCACTGGGGAAAGGCAGGCAGAGAATTCCCTGCTGGCACCTTCTCTGTGCCTGTTCACATTGCTTCGCAGAATCGCTTTTGTGCAGAAAACAGTAACACTTGTTCAGAACGAAAGAAAGCACAGAGCCCCAGATTCTATGTTGTCCTGGAGAGCTTGCAGAGCACTGGGGAAAGGCAGGCAGAGAATTCCTTGCTAGCACCTTCTCTGTGCCTGGGAAGCAGAAGTGTTCACATTGCTTCGCAAGAATCGCTTTTGTGCAGAAAACACTAACACTTGTTCAGAACGAAAGAAAGCACAGAGCCCCAGATTTTATGTTGTCTTGGAGAGCTTGCAGAGCACTGGGGAAAGGCAGGCAGAGAATTCCCTGCTAGCACCTTCTCTGTGCCTGTTCACATTGCTTCGCAGAATCGCTTTTGTGCAGAAAACAGTAACACTTGTTCAGAAGGAAAGAAAGCACAGAGCCCCAGATTCTATGTTGTCCTGGAGAGCTTGCAGAGCACTGGGGAAAGGCAGGCAGAGAATTCCTTGCTAGCACCTTCTCTGTGCCTGGGAAGCAGAAGTGTTCACATTGCTTCGCAAGAATCGCTTTTGTGCAGAAAACACTAACACTTGTTCAGAAGGAAAGAAAGCACAGAGCCCCAGATTCTATGTTGTCCTGGAGAGCTTGCAGAGCACTGGGGAAAGGCAGGCAGAGAATTCCCTGCTAGCACCTTCTCTGTGCCTGGGAAGCAGAAGTGTTCACATTGCTTCGCAAGAATCGCTTTTGTGCAGAAAACACTAACACTTGTTCAGAAGGAAAGAAAGCACAGAGCCCCAGATTCTATGTTGTCCTGGAGAGTTTGCAGAGCACTGGGGAAAGGCAGGCAGAGAATTCCCTGCTGGCACCTTCTCTGTGCCTGTTCACATTGCTTCGCAGAATCGCTTTTGTGCAGAAAACAGTAACACTTGTTCAGAACGAAAGAAAGCACAGAGCCCCAGATTCTATGTTGTCCTGGAGAGCTTGCAGAGCACTGGGGAAAGGCAGGCAGAGAATTCCCTGCTAGCACCTTCTCTGTGCCTGTTCACATTGCTTCGCAGAATCGCTTTTGTGCAGAAAACAGTAACACTTGTTCAGAACGAAAGAAAGCACAGAGCCCCAGATTCTATGTTGTCCTGGAGAGCTTGCAGAGCACTGGGGAAAGGCAGGCAGAGAATTCCCTGCTAGCACCTTCTCTGTGCCTGGGAAGCAGAAGTGTTCACATTGCTTCGCAAGAATCGCTTTTGTGCAGAAAACAGTAACACTTGTTCAGAACGAAAGAAAGCACAGAGCCCCAGATTTTATGTTGTCTTGGAGAGCTTGCAGAGCACTGGGGAAAGGCAGGCAGAGAATTCCCTGCTAGCACCTTCTCTGTGCCTGTTCACATTGCTTCGCAGAATCGCTTTTGTGCAGAAAACAGTAACACTTGTTCAGAAGGAAAGAAAGCACAGAGCCCCAGATTCTATGTTGTCCTGGAGAGCTTGCAGAGCACTGGGGAAAGGTAGGCAGAGAATTCCTTGCTAGCACCTTCTCTGTGCCTGGGAAGCAGAAGTGTTCACATTGCTTCGCAAGAATCGCTTTTGTGCAGAAAACAGTAACACTTGTTCAGAACGAAAGAAAGCACAGAGCCCCAGATTCTATGTTGTCCTGGAGAGCTTGCAGAGCACTGGGGAAAGGCAGGCAGAGAATTCCCTGCTAGCACCTTCTCTGTGCCTGGGAAGCAGAAGTGTTCACATTGCTTCGCAAGAATCGCTTTTGTGCAGAAAACACTAACACTTGTTCAGAAGGAAAGAAAGCACAGAGCCCCAGATTCTATGTTGTCCTGGAGAGCTTGCAGAGCACTGGGGAAAGGCAGGCAGAGAATTCCCTGCTAGCACCTTCTCTGTGCCTGGGAAGCAGAAGTGTTCACATTGCTTCGCAAGAATCGCTTTTGTGCAGAAAACAGTAACACTTGTTCAGAAGGAAAGAAAGCACAGAGCCCCAGATTTTATGTTGTCCTGGAGAGCTTGCAGAGCACTGGGGAAAGGCAGGCAGAGAATTCCTTGCTAGCACCTTCTCTGTGCCTGGGAAGCAGAAGTGTTCACATTGCTTCGCAAGAATCGCTTTTGTGCAGAAAACACTAACACTTGTTCAGAAGGAAAGAAAGCACAGAGCCCCAGATTTTATGTTGTCCTGGAGAGCTTGCAGAGCACTGGGGAAAGGCAGGCAGAGAATTCCCTGCTAGCACCTTCTCTGTGCCTGTTCACATTGCTTCGCAGAATCGCTTTTGTGCAGAAAACAGTAACACTTGTTCAGAACGAAAGAAAGCACAGAGCCCCAGATTTCATGTTGTCCTGGAGAGCTTGCAGAGCACTGGGGAAAGGCAGGCAGAGAATTCCCTGCTAGCACCTTCTCTGTGCCTGTTCACATTGCTTCGCAGAATCGCTTTTGTGCAGAAAACAGTAACACTTGTTCAGAACGAAAGAAAGCACAGAGCCCCAGATTCTATGTTGTCCTGGAGAGCTTGCAGAGCACTGGGGAAAGGCAGGCAGAGAATTCCCTGCTAGCACCTTCTCTGTGCCTGGGAAGCAGAAGTGTTCACATTGCTTCGCAAGAATCGCTTTTGTGCAGAAAACACTAACACTTGTTCAGAAGGAAAGAAAGCACAGAGCCCCAGATTTTATGTTGTCTTGGAGAGCTTGCAGAGCACTGGGGAAAGGCAGGCAGAGAATTCCCTGCTAGCACCTTCTCTGTGCCTGTTCACATTGCTTCGCAGAATCGCTTTTGTGCAGAAAACAGTAACACTTGTTCAGAAGGAAAGAAAGCACAGAGCCCCAGATTCTATGTTGTCCTGGAGAGCTTGCAGAGCACTGGGGAAAGGCAGGCAGAGAATTCCTTGCTAGCACCTTCTCTGTGCCTGGGAAGCAGAAGTGTTCACATTGCTTCGCAAGAATCGCTTTTGTGCAGAAAACACTAACACTTGTTCAGAAGGAAAGAAAGCACAGAGCCCCAGATTCTATGTTGTCCTGGAGAGCTTGCAGAGCACTGGGGAAAGGCAGGCAGAGAATTCCCTGCTAGCACCTTCTCTGTGCCTGGGAAGCAGTAGTGTTCACATTGCTTCGCAAGAATCGCTTTTGTGCAGAAAACACTAACACTTGTTCAGAAGGAAAGAAAGCACAGAGCCCCAGATTCTATGTTGTCCTGGAGAGCTTGCAGAGCACTGGGGAAAGGCAGGCAGAGAATTCCCTGCTAGCACCTTCTCTGTGCCTGGGAAGCAGAAGTGTTCACATTGCTTCGCAAGAATCGCTTTTGTGCAGAAAACAATAACACTTGTTCAGAAGGAAAGAAAGCACAGAGCCCCAGATTTTATGTTGTCCTGGAGAGCTTGCAGAGCACTGGGGAAAGGCAGGCAGAGAATTCCCTGCTGGCACCTTCTCTGTGCCTGTTCACATTGCTTCGCAGAATCGCTTTTGTGCAGAAAACAGTAACACTTGTTCAGAACGAAAGAAAGCACAGAGCCCCAGATTCTATGTTGTCCTGGAGAGCTTGCAGAGCACTGGGGAAAGGCAGGCAGAGAATTCCTTGCTAGCACCTTCTCTGTGCCTGTTCACATTGCTTCGCAGAATCGCTTTTGTGCAGAAAACAGTAACACTTGTTCAGAAGGAAAGAAAGCACAGAGCCCCAGATTTTATGTTGTCCTGGAGAGCTTGCAGAGCACTGGGGAAAGGCAGGCAGAGAATTCCCTGATAGCACCTTCTCTGTGCCTGGGAAGCAGAAGTGTTCACATTGCTTCGCAGAATCGCTTTTGTGCAGAAAACAGTAACACTTGTTCAGAACGAAAGAAAGCACAGAGCCCCAGATTCTATGTTGTCTTGGAGAGCTTGCAGAGCACTGGGGAAAGGCTGGCAGAGAGTTCCCTAATAGCACCTTCTCTGTGCCTGTTCACATTGCTTCGCAGAATCGCTTTTGTGCAGAAAACAGTAACACTTGTTCAGAACGAAAAAAGCACAAAGCCCCAGATTCTATGTTGTCCTGGAGAGCTTGCAGAGCACTGGGGAAAGGCAGGCAGAGAATTCCCTGCTAGCACCTTCTCTGTGCCTGGGAAGCAGAAGTGTTCACATTGCTTCGCAGAATCACTTTTGTGCAGAAAACAGTAACACTTGTTCAGAACGAAAGAAAGCACAGAGCCCCAGATTCTATGTTGTCTTGGAGAGCTTGCAGAGCACTGGGGAAAGGCTGGCAGAGAGTTCCCTGATAGCACCTTCTCTGTGCCTGTTCACATTGCTTCGCAGAATCGCTTTTGTGCAGAAAACAGTAACACTTGTTCAGAAGGAAAGAAAGCACAGAGCCCCAGATTCTATGTTGTCCTGGAGAGCTTGCAGAGCACTGGGGAAAGGCAGGCAGAGAATTCCCTGCTGGCACCTTCTCTGTGCCTGTTCACATTGCTTCGCAGAATCGCTTTTGTGCAGAAAACAGTAACACTTGTTCAGAACGAAAGAAAGCACAGAGCCCCAGATTCTATGTTGTCCTGGAGAGCTAGCAGAGCACTGGGGAAAGGCAGGCAGAGAATTCCCTGCTAGCACCTTCTCTGTGCCTGGGAAGCAGAAGTGTTCACATTGCTTCGCAAGAATCGCTTTTGTGCAGAAAACACTAACACTTTTTCAGAAGGAAAGAAAGCACAGAGCCCCAGATTTTATGTTGTCCTGGAGAGCTTGCAGAGCACTGGGGAAAGGCAGGCAGAGAATTCCCTGCTAGCACCTTCTCTGTGCCTGTTCACATTGCTTCGCAGAATCGCTTTTGTGCAGAAAACAGTAACACTTGTTCAGAACGAAAGAAAGCACAGAGCCCCAGATTTTATGTTGTCCTGGAGAGCTTGCAGAGCACTGGGGAAAGGCAGGCAGAGAATTCCCTGCTAGCACCTTCTCTGTGCCTGGGAAGCAGAAGTGTTCACATTGCTTCGCAAGAATCGCTTTTGTGCAGAAAACAGTAACACTTGTTCAGAACGAAAGAAAGCACAGAGCCCCAGATTTTATGTTGTCTTGGAGAGCTTGCAGAGCACTGGGGAAAGGCAGGCAGAGAATTCCCTGCTAGCACCTTCTCTGTGCCTGTTCACATTGCTTCGCAGAATCGCTTTTGTGCAGAAAACAGTAACACTTGTTCAGAAGGAAAGAAAGCACAGAGCCCCAGATTCTATGTTGTCCTGGAGAGCTTGCAGAGCACTGGGGAAAGGCAGGCAGAGAATTCCCTGCTAGCACCTTCTCTGTGCCTGGGAAGCAGAAGTGTTCACATTGCTTCGCAAGAATCGCTTTTGTGCAGAAAACACTAACACTTGTTCAGAAGGAAAGAAAGCACAGAGCCCCAGATTCTATGTTGTCCTGGAGAGCTTGCAGAGCACTGGGGAAAGGCAGGCAGAGAATTCTCTGATAGCACCTTCTCTGTGCCTGTTCACATTGCTTCGCAGAATCGCTTTTGTGCAGAAAACAGTAACACTTGTTCAGAACGAAAGAAAGCACAGAGCCCCAGATTCTATGTTGTCTTGGAGAGCTTGCAGAGCACTGGGGAAAGGCTGGCAGAGAGTTCCCTGATAGCACCTTCTCTGTGCCTGTTCACATTGCTTCGCAGAATCGCTTTTGTGCAGAAAACAGTAACACTTGTTCAGAAGGAAAGAAAGCACAGAGCCCCAGATTCTATGTTGTCCTGGAGAGCTTGCAGAGCACTGGGGAAAGGCAGGCAGAGAATTCCCTGCTGGCACCTTCTCTGTGCCTGTTCACATTGCTTCGCAGAATCGCTTTTGTGCAGAAAACAGTAACACTTGTTCAGAACGAAAGAAAGCACAGAGCCCCAGATTCTATGTTGTCCTGGAGAGCTTGCAGAGCACTGGGGAAAGGCAGGCAGAGAATTCCTTGCTAGCACCTTCTCTGTGCCTGGGAAGCAGAAGTGTTCACATTGCTTCGCAAGAATCGCTTTTGTGCAGAAAACACTAACACTTGTTCAGAAGGAAAGAAAGCACAGAGCCCCAGATTTTATGTTGTCCTGGAGAGCTTGCAGAGCACTGGGGAAAGGCAGGCAGAGAATTCCCTGCTAGCACCTTCTCTGTGCCTGTTCACATTGCTTCGCAGAATCGCTTTTGTGCAGAAAACAGTAACACTTGTTCAGAACGAAAGAAAGCACAGAGCCCCAGATTTCATGTTGTCCTGGAGAGCTTGCAGAGCACTGGGGAAAGGCAGGCAGAGAATTCCCTGCTAGCACCTTCTCTGTGCCTGTTCACATTGCTTCGCAGAATCGCTTTTGTGCAGAAAACAGTAACACTTGTTCAGAACGAAAGAAAGCACAGAGCCCCAGATTCTATGTTGTCCTGGAGAGCTTGCAGAGCACTGGGGAAAGGCAGGCAGAGAATTCCCTGCTGGCACCTTCTCTGTGCCTGGGAAGCAGAAGTGTTCACATTGCTTCGCAAGAATCGCTTTTGTGCAGAAAACAGTAACACTTGTTCAGAACGAAAGAAAGCACAGAGCCCCAGATTTTATGTTGTCTTGGAGAGCTTGCAGAGCACTGGGGAAAGGCAGGCAGAGAATTCCCTGCTAGCACCTTCTCTGTGCCTGTTCACATTGCTTCGCAGAATCGCTTTTGTGCAGAAAACAGTAACACTTGTTCAGAAGGAAAGAAAGCACAGAGCCCCAGATTCTATGTTGTCCTGGAGAGCTTGCAGAGCACTGGGGAAAGGCAGGCAGAGAATTCCCTGCTAGCACCTTCTCTGTGCCTGGGAAGCAGAAGTGTTCACATTGCTTCGCAAGAATCGCTTTTGTGCAGAAAACACTAACACTTGTTCAGAAGGAAAGAAAGCACAGAGCCCCAGATTCTATGTTGTCCTGGAGAGCTTGCAGAGCACTGGGGAAAGGCAGGCAGAGAATTCCCTGCTAGCACCTTCTCTGTGCCTGTTCACATTGCTTCGCAGAATCGCTTTTGTGCAGAAAACAGTAACACTTGTTCAGAACGAAAGAAAGCACAGAGCCCCAGATTCTATGTTGTCCTGGAGAGCTTGCAGAGCACTGGGGAAAGGCAGGCAGAGAATTCCCTGCTAGCACCTTCTCTGTGCCTGTTCACATTGCTTCGCAGAATCGCTTTTGTGCAGAAAACAGTAACACTTGTTCAGAACGAAAGAAAGCACAGAGCCCCAGATTCTATGTTGTCCTGGAGAGCTTGCAGAGCACTGGGGAAAGGCAGGCAGAGAATTCCCTGCTAGCACCTTCTCTGTGCCTGGGAAGCAGAAGTGTTCACATTGCTTCGCAGAATCGCTTTTGTGCAGAAAACAGTAACACTTGTTCAGAACGAAAGAAAGCACAGAGCCCCAGATTCTATGTTGTCTTGGAGAGCTTGCAGAGCACTGGGGAAAGGCTGGCAGACAGTTCCCTGATAGCACCTTCTCTGTGCCTGTTCACATTGCTTCGCAGAATCGCTTTTGTGCAGAAAACAGTAACACTTGTTCAGAAGGAAAGAAAGCACAGAGCCCCAGATTCTATGTTGTCCTGGAGAGCTTGCAGAGCACTGGGGAAAGGCAGGCAGAGAATTCCCTGCTAGCACCTTCTCTGTGCCTGGGAAGCAGAAGTGTTCACATTGCTTCGCAAGAATCGCTTTTGTGCAGAAAACACTAACACTTGTTCAGAAGGAAAGAAAGCACAGAGCCCCAGATTTTATGTTGTCCTGGAGAGCTTGCAGAGCACTGGGGAAAGGCAGGCAGAGAATTCCCTGCTGGCACCTTCTCTGTGCCTGTTCACATTGCTTCGCAGAATCGCTTTTGTGCAGAAAACACTAACACTTGTTCAGAACGAAAGAAAGCACAGAGCCCCAGATTCTATGTTGTCCTGGAGAGCTTGCAGAGCACTGGGGAAAGGCAGGCAGAGAATTCCTTGCTAGCACCTTCTCTGTGCCTGGGAAGCAGAAGTGTTCACATTGCTTCGCAAGAATCGCTTTTGTGCAGAAAACACTAACACTTGTTCAGAAGGAAAGAAAGCACAGAGCCCCAGATTCTATGTTGTCCTGGAGAGCTTGCAGAGCACTGGGGAAAGGCAGGCAGAGAATTCCCTGCTAGCACCTTCTCTGTGCCTGGGAAGCAGAAGTGTTCACATTGCTTCGCAAGAATCGCTTTTGTGCAGAAAACAATAACACTTGTTCAGAAGGAAAGAAAGCACAGAGCCCCAGATTTTATGTTGTCCTGGAGAGCTTGCAGAGCACTGGGGAAAGGCAGGCAGAGAATTCCCTGCTGGCACCTTCTCTGTGCCTGTTCACATTGCTTCGCAGAATCGCTTTTGTGCAGAAAACAGTAACACTTGTTCAGAACGAAAGAAAGCACAGAGCCCCAGATTCTATGTTGTCCTGGAGAGCTTGCAGAGCACTGGGGAAAGGCAGGCAGAGAATTCCTTGCTAGCACCTTCTCTGTGCCTGGGAAGCAGAAGTGTTCACATTGCTTCGCAAGAATCGCTTTTGTGCAGAAAACACTAACACTTGTTCAGAAGGAAAGAAAGCACAGAGCCCCAGATTCTATGTTGTCCTGGAGAGCTTGCAGAGCACTGGGGAAAGGCAGGCAGAGAATTCCCTGCTGGCACCTTCTCTGTGCCTGTTCACATTGCTTCGCAGAATCGCTTTTGTGCAGAAAACAGTAACACTTGTTCAGAACGAAAGAAAGCACAGAGCCCCAGATTCTATGTTGTCCTGGAGAGCTTGCAGAGCACTGGGGAAAGGCAGGCAGAGAATTCCTTGCTAGCACCTTCTCTGTGCCTGGGAAGCAGAAGTATTCACATTGCTTCGCAAGAATCGCTTTTGTGCAGAAAACACTAACACTTGTTCAGAAGGAAAGAAAGCACAGAGCCCCAGATTTTATGTTGTCCTGGAGAGCTTGCAGAGCACTGGGGAAAGGCAGGCAGAGAATTCCCTGCTAGCACCTTCTCTGTGCCTGTTCACATTGCTTCGCAGAATCGCTTTTGTGCAGAAAACACTAACACTTGTTCAGAACGAAAGAAAGCACAGAGCCCCAGATTTCATGTTGTCCTGGAGAGCTTGCAGAGCACTGGGGAAAGGCAGGCAGAGAATTCCCTGCTAGCACCTTCTCTGTGCCTGTTCACATTGCTTCGCAGAATCGCTTTTGTGCAGAAAACAGTAACACTTGTTCAGAACGAAAGAAAGCACAGAGCCCCAGATTCTATGTTGTCCTGGAGAGCTTGCAGAGCACTGGGGAAAGGCAGGCAGAGAATTCCCTGCTAGCACCTTCTCTGTGCCTGGGAAGCAGAAGTGTTCACATTGCTTCGCAAGAATCGCTTTTGTGCAGAAAACAGTAACACTTGTTCAGAACGAAAGAAAGCACAGAGCCCCAGATTTTATGTTGTCTTGGAGAGCTTGCAGAGCACTGGGGAAAGGCAGGCAGAGAATTCCCTGCTAGCACCTTCTCTGTGCCTGTTCACATTGCTTCGCAGAATCGCTTTTGTGCAGAAAACAGTAACACTTGTTCAGAAGGAAAGAAAGCACAGAGCCCCAGATTCTATGTTGTCCTGGAGAGCTTGCAGAGCACTGGGGAAAGGCAGGCAGAGAATTCCCTGCTAGCACCTTCTCTGTGCCTGGGAAGCAGAAGTGTTCACATTGCTTCGCAAGAATCGCTTTTGTGCAGAAAACACTAACACTTGTTCAGAAGGAAAGAAAGCACAGAGCCCCAGATTCTATGTTGTCCTGGAGAGCTTGCAGAGCACTGGGGAAAGGCAGGCAGAGAATTCTCTGATAGCACCTTCTCTGTGCCTGTTCACATTGCTTCGCAGAATCGCTTTTGTGCAGAAAACAGTAACACTTGTTCAGAACGAAAGAAAGCACAGAGCCCCAGATTCTATGTTGTCCTGGAGAGCTTGCAGAGCACTGGGGAAAGGCAGGCAGAGAATTCCCTGCTAGCACCTTCTCTGTGCCTGGGAAGCAGAAGTGTTCACATTGCTTCGCAGAATCGCTTTTGTGCAGAAAACACTAACACTTGTTCAGAACGAAAGAAAGCACAGAGCCCCAGATTCTATGTTGTCTTGGAGAGCTTGCAGAGCACTGGGGAAAGGCTGGCAGACAGTTCCCTGATAGCACCTTCTCTGTGCCTGTTCACATTGCTTCGCAGAATCGCTTTTGTGCAGAAAACAGTAACACTTGTTCAGAAGGAAAGAAAGCACAGAGCCCCAGATTCTATGTTGTCCTGGAGAGCTTGCAGAGCACTGGGGAAAGGCAGGCAGAGAATTCCCTGCTAGCACCTTCTCTGTGCCTGGGAAGCAGAAGTGTTCACATTGCTTCGCAAGAATCGCTTTTGTGCAGAAAACACTAACACTTGTTCAGAAGGAAAGAAAGCACAGAGCCCCAGATTTTATGTTGTCCTGGAGAGCTTGCAGAGCACTGGGGAAAGGCAGGCAGAGAATTCCCTGCTGGCACCTTCTCTGTGCCTGTTCACATTGCTTCGCAAGAATCGCTTTTGTGCAGAAAACAGTAACACTTGTTCAGAACGAAAGAAAGCACAGAGCCCCAGATTCTATGTTGTCCTGGAGAGCTTGCAGAGCACTGGGGAAAGGCAGGCAGAGAATTCCTTGCTAGCACCTTCTCTGTGCCTGGGAAGCAGAAGTGTTCACATTGCTTCGCAAGAATCGCTTTTGTGCAGAAAACACTAACACTTGTTCAGAAGGAAAGAAAGCACAGAGCCCCAGATTCTATGTTGTCCTGGAGAGCTTGCAGAGCACTGGGGAAAGGCAGGCAGAGAATTCCCTGCTAGCACCTTCTCTGTGCCTGGGAAGCAGAAGTGTTCACATTGCTTCGCAAGAATCGCTTTTGTGCAGAAAACACTAACACTTGTTCAGAAGGAAAGAAAGCACAGAGCCCCAGATTCTATGTTGTCCTGGAGAGTTTGCAGAGCACTGGGGAAAGGCAGGCAGAGAATTCCCTGATAGCACCTTCTCTGTGCCTGGGAAGCAGAAGTGTTCACATTGCTTCGCAAGAATCGCTTTTGTGCAGAAAACAATAACACTTGTTCAGAAGGAAAGAAAGCACAGAGCCCCAGATTTTATGTTGTCCTGGAGAGCTTGCAGAGCACTGGGGAAAGGCAGGCAGAGAATTCCCTGCTGGCACCTTCTCTGTGCCTGTTCACATTGCTTCGCAGAATCGCTTTTGTGCAGAAAACACTAACACTTGTTCAGAACGAAAGAAAGCACAGAGCCCCAGATTCTATGTTGTCCTGGAGAGCTTGCAGAGCACTGGGGAAAGGCAGGCAGAGAATTCCTTGCTAGCACCTTCTCTGTGCCTGGGAAGCAGAAGTGTTCACATTGCTTCGCAAGAATCGCTTTTGTGCAGAAAACACTAACACTTGTTCAGAAGGAAAGAAAGCACAGAGCCCCAGATTCTATGTTGTCCTGGAGAGCTTGCAGAGCACTGGGGAAAGGCAGGCAGAGAATTCCCTGCTAGCACCTTCTCTGTGCCTGGGAAGCAGAAGTGTTCACATTGCTTCGCAAGAATCGCTTTTGTGCAGAAAACAGTAACACTTGTTCAGAAGGAAAGAAAGCACAGAGCCCCAGATTTTATGTTGTCCTGGAGAGCTTGCAGAGCACTGGGGAAAGGCAGGCAGAGAATTCCCTGCTAGCACCTTCTCTGTGCCTGGGAAGCAGAAGTGTTCACATTGCTTCGCAAGAATCGCTTTTGTGCAGAAAACAGTAACACTTGTTCAGAAGGAAAGAAAGCACAGAGCCCCAGATTTTATGTTGTCCTGGAGAGCTTGCAGAGCACTGGGGAAAGGCAGGCAGAGAATTCCTTGCTAGCACCTTCTCTGTGCCTGGGAAGCAGAAGTGTTCACATTGCTTCGCAAGAATCGCTTTTGTGCAGAAAACACTAACACTTGTTCAGAAGGAAAGAAAGCACAGAGCCCCAGATTTTATGTTGTCCTGGAGAGCTTGCAGAGCACTGGGGAAAGGCAGGCAGAGAATTCCCTGCTAGCACCTTCTCTGTGCCTGTTCACATTGCTTCGCAGAATCGCTTTTGTGCAGAAAACAGTAACACTTGTTCAGAACGAAAGAAAGCACAGAGCCCCAGATTTCATGTTGTCCTGGAGAGCTTGCAGAGCACTGGGGAAAGGCAGGCAGAGAATTCCCTGCTAGCACCTTCTCTGTGCCTGTTCACATTGCTTCGCAGAATCGCTTTTGTGCAGAAAACAGTAACACTTGTTCAGAACGAAAGAAAGCACAGAGCCCCAGATTCTATGTTGTCCTGGAGAGCTTGCAGAGCACTGGGGAAAGGCAGGCAGAGAATTCCCTGCTAGCACCTTCTCTGTGCCTGGGAAGCAGAAGTGTTCACATTGCTTCGCAAGAATCGCTTTTGTGCAGAAAACACTAACACTTGTTCAGAAGGAAAGAAAGCACAGAGCCCCAGATTTTATGTTGTCTTGGAGAGCTTGCAGAGCACTGGGGAAAGGCAGGCAGAGAATTCCCTGCTAGCACCTTCTCTGTGCCTGTTCACATTGCTTCGCAGAATCGCTTTTGTGCAGAAAACAGTAACACTTGTTCAGAAGGAAAGAAAGCACAGAGCCCCAGATTCTATGTTGTCCTGGAGAGCTTGCAGAGCACTGGGGAAAGGCAGGCAGAGAATTCCTTGCTAGCACCTTCTCTGTGCCTGGGAAGCAGAAGTGTTCACATTGCTTCGCAAGAATCGCTTTTGTGCAGAAAACACTAACACTTGTTCAGAAGGAAAGAAAGCACAGAGCCCCAGATTCTATGTTGTCCTGGAGAGCTTGCAGAGCACTGGGGAAAGGCAGGCAGAGAATTCCCTGCTAGCACCTTCTCTGTGCCTGGGAAGCAGTAGTGTTCACATTGCTTCGCAAGAATCGCTTTTGTGCAGAAAACACTAACACTTGTTCAGAAGGAAAGAAAGCACAGAGCCCCAGATTCTATGTTGTCCTGGAGAGCTTGCAGAGCACTGGGGAAAGGCAGGCAGAGAATTCCCTGCTGGCACCTTCTCTGTGCCTGTTCACATTGCTTCGCAGAATCGCTTTTGTGCAGAAAACAGTAACACTTGTTCAGAACGAAAGAAAGCACAGAGCCCCAGATTCTATGTTGTCCTGGAGAGCTTGCAGAGCACTGGGGAAAGGCAGGCAGAGAATTCCTTGCTAGCACCTTCTCTGTGCCTGGGAAGCAGAAGTGTTCACATTGCTTCGCAAGAATCGCTTTTGTGCAGAAAACACTAACACTTGTTCAGAAGGAAAGAAAGCACAGAGCCCCAGATTTTATGTTGTCCTGGAGAGCTTGCAGAGCACTGGGGAAAGGCAGGCAGAGAATTCCCTGCTAGCACCTTCTCTGTGCCTGTTCACATTGCTTCGCAGAATCGCTTTTGTGCAGAAAACAGTAACACTTGTTCAGAACGAAAGAAAGCACAGAGCCCCAGATTTCATGTTGTCCTGGAGAGCTTGCAGAGCACTGGGGAAAGGCAGGCAGAGAATTCCCTGCTAGCACCTTCTCTGTGCCTGTTCACATTGCTTCGCAGAATCGCTTTTGTGCAGAAAACAGTAACACTTGTTCAGAACGAAAGAAAGCACAGAGCCCCAGATTCTATGTTGTCCTGGAGAGCTTGCAGAGCACTGGGGAAAGGCAGGCAGAGAATTCCCTGATAGCACCTTCTCTGTGCCTGTTCACATTGCTTCGCAGAATCGCTTTTGTGCAGAAAACACTAACACTTGTTCAGAAGGAAAGAAAGCACAGAGCCCCAGATTCTATGTTGTCCTGGAGAGCTTGCAGAGCACTGGGGAAAGGCAGGCAGAGAATTCCCTGCTAGCACCTTCTCTGTGCCTGGGAAGCAGAAGTGTTCACATTGCTTCGCAAGAATCGCTTTTGTGCAGAAAACAGTAACACTTGTTCAGAAGGAAAGAAAGCACAGAGCCCCAGATTTTATGTTGTCCTGGAGAGCTTGCAGAGCACTGGGGAAAGGCAGGCAGAGAATTCCCTGATAGCACCTTCTCTGTGCCTGGGAAGCAGAAGTGTTCACATTGCTTCGCAGAATCGCTTTTGTGCAGAAAACAGTAACACTTGTTCAGAACGAAAGAAAGCACAGAGCCCCAGATTCTATGTTGTCTTGGAGAGCTTGCAGAGCACTGGGGAAAGGCTGGCAGAGAGTTCCCTAATAGCACCTTCTCTGTGCCTGTTCACATTGCTTCGCAGAATCGCTTTTGTGCAGAAAACAGTAACACTTGTTCAGAACGAAAAAAGCACAAAGCCCCAGATTCTATGTTGTCCTGGAGAGCTTGCAGAGCACTGGGGAAAGGCAGGCAGAGAATTCCCTGCTAGCACCTTCTCTGTGCCTGGGAAGCAGAAGTGTTCACATTGCTTCGCAGAATCACTTTTGTGCAGAAAACAGTAACACTTGTTCAGAACGAAAGAAAGCACAGAGCCCCAGATTCTATGTTGTCTTGGAGAGCTTGCAGAGCACTGGGGAAAGGCTGGCAGAGAGTTCCCTGATAGCACCTTCTCTGTGCCTGTTCACATTGCTTCGCAGAATCGCTTTTGTGCAGAAAACAGTAACACTTGTTCAGAAGGAAAGAAAGCACAGAGCCCCAGATTCTATGTTGTCCTGGAGAGCTTGCAGAGCACTGGGGAAAGGCAGGCAGAGAATTCCCTGCTGGCACCTTCTCTGTGCCTGTTCACATTGCTTCGCAGAATCGCTTTTGTGCAGAAAACAGTAACACTTGTTCAGAACGAAAGAAAGCACAGAGCCCCAGATTCTATGTTGTCCTGGAGAGCTAGCAGAGCACTGGGGAAAGGCAGGCAGAGAATTCCCTGCTAGCACCTTCTCTGTGCCTGGGAAGCAGAAGTGTTCACATTGCTTCGCAAGAATCGCTTTTGTGCAGAAAACACTAACACTTTTTCAGAAGGAAAGAAAGCACAGAGCCCCAGATTTTATGTTGTCCTGGAGAGCTTGCAGAGCACTGGGGAAAGGCAGGCAGAGAATTCCCTGCTAGCACCTTCTCTGTGCCTGTTCACATTGCTTCGCAGAATCGCTTTTGTGCAGAAAACAGTAACACTTGTTCAGAACGAAAGAAAGCACAGAGCCCCAGATTTTATGTTGTCCTGGAGAGCTTGCAGAGCACTGGGGAAAGGCAGGCAGAGAATTCCCTGCTAGCACCTTCTCTGTGCCTGGGAAGCAGAAGTGTTCACATTGCTTCGCAAGAATCGCTTTTGTGCAGAAAACAGTAACACTTGTTCAGAACGAAAGAAAGCACAGAGCCCCAGATTTTATGTTGTCTTGGAGAGCTTGCAGAGCACTGGGGAAAGGCAGGCAGAGAATTCCCTGCTAGCACCTTCTCTGTGCCTGTTCACATTGCTTCGCAGAATCGCTTTTGTGCAGAAAACAGTAACACTTGTTCAGAAGGAAAGAAAGCACAGAGCCCCAGATTCTATGTTGTCCTGGAGAGCTTGCAGAGCACTGGGGAAAGGCAGGCAGAGAATTCCCTGCTAGCACCTTCTCTGTGCCTGGGAAGCAGAAGTGTTCACATTGCTTCGCAAGAATCGCTTTTGTGCAGAAAACACTAACACTTGTTCAGAAGGAAAGAAAGCACAGAGCCCCAGATTCTATGTTGTCCTGGAGAGCTTGCAGAGCACTGGGGAAAGGCAGGCAGAGAATTCTCTGATAGCACCTTCTCTGTGCCTGTTCACATTGCTTCGCAGAATCGCTTTTGTGCAGAAAACAGTAACACTTGTTCAGAACGAAAGAAAGCACAGAGCCCCAGATTCTATGTTGTCTTGGAGAGCTTGCAGAGCACTGGGGAAAGGCTGGCAGAGAGTTCCCTGATAGCACCTTCTCTGTGCCTGTTCACATTGCTTCGCAGAATCGCTTTTGTGCAGAAAACAGTAACACTTGTTCAGAAGGAAAGAAAGCACAGAGCCCCAGATTCTATGTTGTCCTGGAGAGCTTGCAGAGCACTGGGGAAAGGCAGGCAGAGAATTCCCTGCTGGCACCTTCTCTGTGCCTGTTCACATTGCTTCGCAGAATCGCTTTTGTGCAGAAAACAGTAACACTTGTTCAGAACGAAAGAAAGCACAGAGCCCCAGATTCTATGTTGTCCTGGAGAGCTTGCAGAGCACTGGGGAAAGGCAGGCAGAGAATTCCTTGCTAGCACCTTCTCTGTGCCTGGGAAGCAGAAGTGTTCACATTGCTTCGCAAGAATCGCTTTTGTGCAGAAAACACTAACACTTGTTCAGAAGGAAAGAAAGCACAGAGCCCCAGATTTTATGTTGTCCTGGAGAGCTTGCAGAGCACTGGGGAAAGGCAGGCAGAGAATTCCCTGCTAGCACCTTCTCTGTGCCTGTTCACATTGCTTCGCAGAATCGCTTTTGTGCAGAAAACAGTAACACTTGTTCAGAACGAAAGAAAGCACAGAGCCCCAGATTTCATGTTGTCCTGGAGAGCTTGCAGAGCACTGGGGAAAGGCAGGCAGAGAATTCCCTGCTAGCACCTTCTCTGTGCCTGTTCACATTGCTTCGCAGAATCGCTTTTGTGCAGAAAACAGTAACACTTGTTCAGAACGAAAGAAAGCACAGAGCCCCAGATTCTATGTTGTCCTGGAGAGCTTGCAGAGCACTGGGGAAAGGCAGGCAGAGAATTCCCTGCTGGCACCTTCTCTGTGCCTGGGAAGCAGAAGTGTTCACATTGCTTCGCAAGAATCGCTTTTGTGCAGAAAACAGTAACACTTGTTCAGAACGAAAGAAAGCACAGAGCCCCAGATTTTATGTTGTCTTGGAGAGCTTGCAGAGCACTGGGGAAAGGCAGGCAGAGAATTCCCTGCTAGCACCTTCTCTGTGCCTGTTCACATTGCTTCGCAGAATCGCTTTTGTGCAGAAAACAGTAACACTTGTTCAGAAGGAAAGAAAGCACAGAGCCCCAGATTCTATGTTGTCCTGGAGAGCTTGCAGAGCACTGGGGAAAGGCAGGCAGAGAATTCCCTGCTAGCACCTTCTCTGTGCCTGGGAAGCAGAAGTGTTCACATTGCTTCGCAAGAATCGCTTTTGTGCAGAAAACACTAACACTTGTTCAGAAGGAAAGAAAGCACAGAGCCCCAGATTCTATGTTGTCCTGGAGAGCTTGCAGAGCACTGGGGAAAGGCAGGCAGAGAATTCCCTGCTAGCACCTTCTCTGTGCCTGTTCACATTGCTTCGCAGAATCGCTTTTGTGCAGAAAACAGTAACACTTGTTCAGAACGAAAGAAAGCACAGAGCCCCAGATTCTATGTTGTCCTGGAGAGCTTGCAGAGCACTGGGGAAAGGCAGGCAGAGAATTCCCTGCTAGCACCTTCTCTGTGCCTGTTCACATTGCTTCGCAGAATCGCTTTTGTGCAGAAAACAGTAACACTTGTTCAGAACGAAAGAAAGCACAGAGCCCCAGATTCTATGTTGTCCTGGAGAGCTTGCAGAGCACTGGGGAAAGGCAGGCAGAGAATTCCCTGCTAGCACCTTCTCTGTGCCTGGGAAGCAGAAGTGTTCACATTGCTTCGCAGAATCGCTTTTGTGCAGAAAACAGTAACACTTGTTCAGAACGAAAGAAAGCACAGAGCCCCAGATTCTATGTTGTCTTGGAGAGCTTGCAGAGCACTGGGGAAAGGCTGGCAGACAGTTCCCTGATAGCACCTTCTCTGTGCCTGTTCACATTGCTTCGCAGAATCGCTTTTGTGCAGAAAACAGTAACACTTGTTCAGAAGGAAAGAAAGCACAGAGCCCCAGATTCTATGTTGTCCTGGAGAGCTTGCAGAGCACTGGGGAAAGGCAGGCAGAGAATTCCCTGCTAGCACCTTCTCTGTGCCTGGGAAGCAGAAGTGTTCACATTGCTTCGCAAGAATCGCTTTTGTGCAGAAAACACTAACACTTGTTCAGAAGGAAAGAAAGCACAGAGCCCCAGATTTTATGTTGTCCTGGAGAGCTTGCAGAGCACTGGGGAAAGGCAGGCAGAGAATTCCCTGCTGGCACCTTCTCTGTGCCTGTTCACATTGCTTCGCAGAATCGCTTTTGTGCAGAAAACACTAACACTTGTTCAGAACGAAAGAAAGCACAGAGCCCCAGATTCTATGTTGTCCTGGAGAGCTTGCAGAGCACTGGGGAAAGGCAGGCAGAGAATTCCTTGCTAGCACCTTCTCTGTGCCTGGGAAGCAGAAGTGTTCACATTGCTTCGCAAGAATCGCTTTTGTGCAGAAAACACTAACACTTGTTCAGAAGGAAAGAAAGCACAGAGCCCCAGATTCTATGTTGTCCTGGAGAGCTTGCAGAGCACTGGGGAAAGGCAGGCAGAGAATTCCCTGCTAGCACCTTCTCTGTGCCTGGGAAGCAGAAGTGTTCACATTGCTTCGCAAGAATCGCTTTTGTGCAGAAAACAATAACACTTGTTCAGAAGGAAAGAAAGCACAGAGCCCCAGATTTTATGTTGTCCTGGAGAGCTTGCAGAGCACTGGGGAAAGGCAGGCAGAGAATTCCCTGCTGGCACCTTCTCTGTGCCTGTTCACATTGCTTCGCAGAATCGCTTTTGTGCAGAAAACAGTAACACTTGTTCAGAACGAAAGAAAGCACAGAGCCCCAGATTCTATGTTGTCCTGGAGAGCTTGCAGAGCACTGGGGAAAGGCAGGCAGAGAATTCCTTGCTAGCACCTTCTCTGTGCCTGGGAAGCAGAAGTGTTCACATTGCTTCGCAAGAATCGCTTTTGTGCAGAAAACACTAACACTTGTTCAGAAGGAAAGAAAGCACAGAGCCCCAGATTCTATGTTGTCCTGGAGAGCTTGCAGAGCACTGGGGAAAGGCAGGCAGAGAATTCCCTGCTGGCACCTTCTCTGTGCCTGTTCACATTGCTTCGCAGAATCGCTTTTGTGCAGAAAACAGTAACACTTGTTCAGAAGGAAAGAAAGCACAGAGCCCCAGATTCTATGTTGTCCTGGAGAGCTTGCAGAGCACTGGGGAAAGGCAGGCAGAGAATTCCCTGCTAGCACCTTCTCTGTGCCTGGGAAGCAGAAGTGTTCACATTGCTTCGCAAGAATCGCTTTTGTGCAGAAAACACTAACACTTGTTCAGAAGGAAAGAAAGCACAGAGCCCCAGATTCTATGTTGTCCTGGAGAGCTTGCAGAGCACTGGGGAAAGGCAGGCAGAGAATTCTCTGATAGCACCTTCTCTGTGCCTGTTCACATTGCTTCGCAGAATCGCTTTTGTGCAGAAAACAGTAACACTTGTTCAGAACGAAAGAAAGCACAGAGCCCCAGATTCTATGTTGTCCTGGAGAGCTTGCAGAGCACTGGGGAAAGGCAGGCAGAGAATTCCCTGCTAGCACCTTCTCTGTGCCTGGGAAGCAGAAGTGTTCACATTGCTTCGCAGAATCGCTTTTGTGCAGAAAACACTAACACTTGTTCAGAACGAAAGAAAGCACAGAGCCCCAGATTCTATGTTGTCTTGGAGAGCTTGCAGAGCACTGGGGAAAGGCTGGCAGACAGTTCCCTGATAGCACCTTCTCTGTGCCTGTTCACATTGCTTCGCAGAATCGCTTTTGTGCAGAAAACAGTAACACTTGTTCAGAAGGAAAGAAAGCACAGAGCCCCAGATTCTATGTTGTCCTGGAGAGCTTGCAGAGCACTGGGGAAAGGCAGGCAGAGAATTCCCTGCTAGCACCTTCTCTGTGCCTGGGAAGCAGAAGTGTTCACATTGCTTCGCAAGAATCGCTTTTGTGCAGAAAACACTAACACTTGTTCAGAAGGAAAGAAAGCACAGAGCCCCAGATTTTATGTTGTCCTGGAGAGCTTGCAGAGCACTGGGGAAAGGCAGGCAGAGAATTCCCTGCTGGCACCTTCTCTGTGCCTGTTCACATTGCTTCGCAAGAATCGCTTTTGTGCAGAAAACAGTAACACTTGTTCAGAACGAAAGAAAGCACAGAGCCCCAGATTCTATGTTGTCCTGGAGAGCTTGCAGAGCACTGGGGAAAGGCAGGCAGAGAATTCCTTGCTAGCACCTTCTCTGTGCCTGGGAAGCAGAAGTGTTCACATTGCTTCGCAAGAATCGCTTTTGTGCAGAAAACACTAACACTTGTTCAGAAGGAAAGAAAGCACAGAGCCCCAGATTCTATGTTGTCCTGGAGAGCTTGCAGAGCACTGGGGAAAGGCAGGCAGAGAATTCCCTGCTAGCACCTTCTCTGTGCCTGGGAAGCAGAAGTGTTCACATTGCTTCGCAAGAATCGCTTTTGTGCAGAAAACACTAACACTTGTTCAGAAGGAAAGAAAGCACAGAGCCCCAGATTCTATGTTGTCCTGGAGAGTTTGCAGAGCACTGGGGAAAGGCAGGCAGAGAATTCCCTGATAGCACCTTCTCTGTGCCTGGGAAGCAGAAGTGTTCACATTGCTTCGCAAGAATCGCTTTTGTGCAGAAAACAATAACACTTGTTCAGAAGGAAAGAAAGCACAGAGCCCCAGATTTTATGTTGTCCTGGAGAGCTTGCAGAGCACTGGGGAAAGGCAGGCAGAGAATTCCCTGCTGGCACCTTCTCTGTGCCTGTTCACATTGCTTCGCAGAATCGCTTTTGTGCAGAAAACACTAACACTTGTTCAGAACGAAAGAAAGCACAGAGCCCCAGATTCTATGTTGTCCTGGAGAGCTTGCAGAGCACTGGGGAAAGGCAGGCAGAGAATTCCTTGCTAGCACCTTCTCTGTGCCTGGGAAGCAGAAGTGTTCACATTGCTTCGCAAGAATCGCTTTTGTGCAGAAAACACTAACACTTGTTCAGAAGGAAAGAAAGCACAGAGCCCCAGATTCTATGTTGTCCTGGAGAGCTTGCAGAGCACTGGGGAAAGGCAGGCAGAGAATTCCCTGCTAGCACCTTCTCTGTGCCTGGGAAGCAGAAGTGTTCACATTGCTTCGCAGAATCGCTTTTGTGCAGAAAACACTAACACTTGTTCAGAACGAAAGAAAGCACAGAGCCCCAGATTCTATGTTGTCCTGGAGAGCTTGCAGAGCACTGGGGAAAGGCAGGCAGAGAATTCCTTGCTAGCACCTTCTCTGTGCCTGGGAAGCAGAAGTATTCACATTGCTTCGCAAGAATCGCTTTTGTGCAGAAAACACTAACACTTGTTCAGAACGAAAGAAAGCACAGAGCCCCAGATTTTATGTTGTCCTGGAGAGCTTGCAGAGCACTGGGGAAAGGCAGGCAGAGAATTCCCTGCTAGCACCTTCTCTGTGCCTGTTCACATTGCTTCGCAGAATCGCTTTTGTGCAGAAAACAGTAACACTTGTTCAGAACGAAAGAAAGCACAGAGCCCCAGATTCTATGTTGTCCTGGAGAGCTTGCAGAGCACTGGGGAAAGGCAGGCAGAGAACTCCCTGCTAGCACCTTCTCTGTGCCTGTTCACATTGCTTCGCAGAATCGCTTTTGTGCAGAAAACAGTAACACTTGTTCAGAACGAAAGAAAGCACAGAGCCCCAGATTCTATGTTGTCCTGGAGAGCTTGCAGAGCACTGGGGAAAGGCAGGCAGAGAATTCCTTGCTAGCACCTTCTCTGTGCCTGGGAAGCAGAAGTGTTCACATTGCTTCGCAAGAATCGCTTTTGTGCAGAAAACACTAACACTTGTTCAGAAGGAAAGAAAGCACAGAGCCCCAGATTCTATGTTGTCCTGGAGAGCTTGCAGAGCACTGGGGAAAGGCAGGCAGAGAATTCCCTGCTAGCACCTTCTCTGTGCCTGGGAAGCAGAAGTGTTCACATTGCTTCGCAAGAATCGCTTTTGTGCAGAAAACACTAACACTTGTTCAGAAGGAAAGAAAGCACAGAGCCCCAGATTCTATGTTGTCCTGGAGAGTTTGCAGAGCACTGGGGAAAGGCAGGCAGAGAATTCCCTGCTAGCACCTTCTCTGTGCCTGGGAAGCAGAAGTGTTCACATTGCTTCGCAAGAATCGCTTTTGTGCAGAAAACAATAACACTAGTTCAGAAGGAAAGAAAGCACAGAGCCCCAGATTTTATGTTGTCCTGGAGAGCTTGCAGAGCACTGGGGAAAGGCAGGCAGAGAATTCCCTGCTGGCACCTTCTCTGTGCCTGTTCACATTGCTTCGCAGAATCGCTTTTGTGCAGAAAACACTAACACTTGTTCAGAAGGAAAGAAAGCACAGAGCCCCAGATTCTATGTTGTCCTGGAGAGCTTGCAGAGCACTGGGGAAAGGCAGGCAGAGAATTCCCTGCTGGCACCTTCTCTGTGCCTGTTCACATTGCTTCGCAGAATCGCTTTTGTGCAGAAAACAGTAACACTTGTTCAGAACGAAAGAAAGCACAGAGCCCCAGATTCTATGTTGTCCTGGAGAGCTTGCAGAGCACTGGGGAAAGGCAGGCAGAGAATTCCTTGCTAGCACCTTCTCTGTGCCTGGGAAGCAGAAGTATTCACATTGCTTCGCAAGAATCGCTTTTGTGCAGAAAACACTAACACTTGTTCAGAAGGAAAGAAAGCACAGAGCCCCAGATTTTATGTTGTCCTGGAGAGCTTGCAGAGCACTGGGGAAAGGCAGGCAGAGAATTCCCTGCTAGCACCTTCTCTGTGCCTGTTCACATTGCTTCGCAGAATCGCTTTTGTGCAGAAAACACTAACACTTGTTCAGAACGAAAGAAAGCACAGAGCCCCAGATTTCATGTTGTCCTGGAGAGCTTGCAGAGCACTGGGGAAAGGCAGGCAGAGAATTCCCTGCTAGCACCTTCTCTGTGCCTGTTCACATTGCTTCGCAGAATCGCTTTTGTGCAGAAAACAGTAACACTTGTTCAGAACGAAAGAAAGCACAGAGCCCCAGATTCTATGTTGTCCTGGAGAGCTTGCAGAGCACTGGGGAAAGGCAGGCAGAGAATTCCCTGCTAGCACCTTCTCTGTGCCTGGGAAGCAGAAGTGTTCACATTGCTTCGCAAGAATCGCTTTTGTGCAGAAAACACTAACACTTGTTCAGAAGGAAAGAAAGCACAGAGCCCCAGATTTTATGTTGTCCTGGAGAGCTTGCAGAGCACTGGGGAAAGGCAGGCAGAGAATTCCCTGCTAGCACCTTCTCTGTGCCTGTTCACATTGCTTCGCAGAATCGCTTTTGTGCAGAAAACACTAACACTTGTTCAGAACGAAAGAAAGCACAGAGCCCCAGATTTCATGTTGTCCTGGAGAGCTTGCAGAGCACTGGGGAAAGGCAGGCAGAGAATTCCCTGCTAGCACCTTCTCTGTGCCTGTTCACATTGCTTCGCAGAATCGCTTTTGTGCAGAAAACAGTAACACTTGTTCAGAACGAAAGAAAGCACAGAGCCCCAGATTCTATGTTGTCCTGGAGAGCTTGCAGAGCACTGGGGAAAGGCAGGCAGAGAATTCCCTGCTAGCACCTTCTCTGTGCCTGGGAAGCAGAAGTGTTCACATTGCTTCGCAAGAATCGCTTTTGTGCAGAAAACAGTAACACTTGTTCAGAACGAAAGAAAGCACAGAGCCCCAGATTCTATGTTGTCCTGGAGAGCTTGCAGAGCACTGGGGAAAGGCAGGCAGAGAATTCCCTGCTAGCACCTTCTCTGTGCCTGTTCACATTGCTTCGCAGAATCGCTTTTGTGCAGAAAACAGTAACACTTGTTCAGAAGGAAAGAAAGCACAGAGCCCCAGATGCTATGTTGTCCTGGAGAGCTTGCAGAGCACTGGGGAAAGGCAGGCAGAGAATTCCCTGCTAGCACCTTCTCTGTGCCTGGGAAGCAGAAGTGTTCACATTGCTTCGCAAGAATCGCTTTTGTGCAGAAAACACTAACACTTGTTCAGAAGGAAAGAAAGCACAGAGCCCCAGATTCTATGTTGTCCTGGAGAGCTTGCAGAGCACTGGGGAAAGGCAGGCAGAGAATTCTCTGATAGCACCTTCTCTGTGCCTGTTCACATTGCTTCGCAGAATCGCTTTTGTGCAGAAAACAGTAACACTTGTTCAGAACGAAAGAAAGCACAGAGCCCCAGATTCTATGTTGTCCTGGAGAGCTTGCAGAGCACTGGGGAAAGGCAGGCAGAGAATTCCCTGCTAGCACCTTCTCTGTGCCTGGGAAGCAGAAGTGTTCACATTGCTTCGCAGAATCGCTTTTGTGCAGAAAACACTAACACTTGTTCAGAACGAAAGAAAGCACAGAGCCCCAGATTCTATGTTGTCTTGGAGAGCTTGCAGAGCACTGGGGAAAGGCTGGCAGAGAGTTCCCTGATAGCACCTTCTCTGTGCCTGTTCACATTGCTTCGCAGAATCGCTTTTGTGCAGAAAACAGTAACACTTGTTCAGAAGGAAAGAAAGCACAGAGCCCCAGATTCTATGTTGTCCTGGAGAGTTTGCAGAGCACTGGGGAAAGGCAGGCAGAGAATTCCCTGCTAGCACCTTCTCTGTGCCTGGGAAGCAGAAGTGTTCACATTGCTTCGCAAGAATCGCTTTTGTGCAGAAAACACTAACACTTGTTCAGAAGGAAAGAAAGCACAGAGCCCCAGATTTTATGTTGTCCTGGAGAGCTTGCAGAGCACTGGGGAAAGGCAGGCGGAGAATTCCCTGCTGGCACCTTCTCTGTGCCTGTTCACATTGCTTCGCAGAATCGCTTTTGTGCAGAAAACAGTAACACTTGTTCAGAAGGAAAGAAAGCACAGAGCCCCAGATTCTATGTTGTCCTGGAGAGCTTGCAGAGCACTGGGGAAAGGCAGGCAGAGAATTCCTTGCTAGCACCTTCTCTGTGCCTGGGAAGCAGAAGTATTCACATTGCTTCGCAAGAATCGCTTTTGTGCAGAAAACACTAACACTTGTTCAGAAGGAAAGAAAGCACAGAGCCCCAGATTTTATGTTGTCCTGGAGAGCTTGCAGAGCACTGGGGAAAGGCAGGCAGAGAACTCCCTGCTAGCACCTTCTCTGTGCCTGGGAAGCAGAAGTGTTCACATTGCTTCGCAAGAATCGCTTTTGTGCAGAAAACACTAACACTTGTTCAGAAGGAAAGAAAGCACAGAGCCCCAGATTTCATGTTGTCCTGGAGAGCTTGCAGAGCACTGGGGAAAGGCAGGCAGAGAATTCTCTGATAGCACCTTCTCTGTGCCTGTTCACATTGCTTCGCAGAATCGCTTTTGTGCAGAAAACAGTAACACTTGTTCAGAAGGAAAGAAAGCACAGAGCCCCAGATTCTATGTTGTCCTGGAGAGCTTGCAGAGCACTGGGGAAAGGCAGGCAGAGAATTCCCTGCTGGCACCTTCTCTGTGCCTGTTCACATTGCTTCGCAGAATCGCTTTTGTGCAGAAAACAGTAACACTTGTTCAGAAGGAAAGAAAGCACAGAGCCCCAGATTCTATGTTGTCCTGGAGAGCTTGCAGAGCACTGGGGAAAGGCAGGCAGAGAATTCCTTGCTAGCACCTTCTCTGTGCCTGGGAAGCAGAAGTGTTCACATTGCTTCGCAAGAATCGCTTTTGTGCAGAAAACACTAACACTTGTTCAGAAGGAAAGAAAGCACAGAGCCCCAGATTTTATGTTGTCCTGGAGAGCTTGCAGAGCACTGGGGAAAGGCAGGCAGAGAATTCCGTGCTAGCACCTTCTCTGTGCCTGTTCACATTGCTTCGCAGAATCGCTTTTGTGCAGAAAACAGTAACACTTTTTCAGAACGAAAGAAAGCACAGAGCCCCAGATTTTATGTTGTCCTGGAGAGCTTGCAGAGCACTGGGGAAAGGCAGGCAGAGAATTCCCTGCTAGCACCTTCTCTGTGCCTGTTCACATTGCTTCGCAGAATCGCTTTTGTGCAGAAAACACTAACACTTTTTCAGAACGAAAGAAAGCACAGAGCCCCAGATTCTATGTTGTCCTGGAGAGCTTGCAGAGCACTGGGGAAAGGCAGGCAGAGAATTCCCTGCTAGCACCTTCTCTGTGCCTGGGAAGCAGAAGTGTTCACATTGCTTCGCAAGAATCGCTTTTGTGCAGAAAACACTAACACTTGTTCAGAACGAAAGAAAGCACAGAGCCCCAGATTCTATGTTGTCCTGGAGAGCTTGCAGAGCACTGGGGAAAGGCAGGCAGAGAATTCTCTGATAGCACCTTCTCTGTGCCTGTTCACATTGCTTCGCAGAATCGCTTTTGTGCAGAAAACAGTAACACTTGTTCAGAACGAAAGAAAGCACAGAGCCCCAGATTCTATGTTGTCCTGGAGAGCTTGCAGAGCACTGGGGAAAGGCAGGCAGAGAATTCCCTGCTAGCACCTTCTCTGTGCCTGGGAAGCAGAAGTGTTCACATTGCTTCGCAGAATCGCTTTTGTGCAGAAAACACTAACACTTGTTCAGAACGAAAGAAAGCACAGAGCCCCAGATTCTATGTTGTCTTGGAGAGCTTGCAGAGCACTGGGGAAAGGCTGGCAGAGAGTTCCCTGATAGCACCTTCTCTGTGCCTGTTCACATTGCTTCGCAGAATCGCTTTTGTGCAGAAAACAGTAACACTTGTTCAGAAGGAAAGAAAGCACAGAGCCCCAGATTCTATGTTGTCCTGGAGAGTTTGCAGAGCACTGGGGAAAGGCAGGCAGAGAATTCCCTGCTAGCACCTTCTCTGTGCCTGGGAAGCAGAAGTGTTCACATTGCTTCGCAAGAATCGCTTTTGTGCAGAAAACACTAACACTTGTTCAGAAGGAAAGAAAGCACAGAGCCCCAGATTTTATGTTGTCCTGGAGAGCTTGCAGAGCACTGGGGAAAGGCAGGCAGAGAATTCCCTGCTGGCACCTTCTCTGTGCCTGTTCACATTGCTTCGCAGAATCGCTTTTGTGCAGAAAACAGTAACACTTGTTCAGAACGAAAGAAAGCACAGAGCCCCAGATTCTATGTTGTCCTGGAGAGCTTGCAGAGCACTGGGGAAAGGCAGGCAGAGAATTCCTTGCTAGCACCTTCTCTGTGCCTGGGAAGCAGAAGTATTCACATTGCTTCGCAAGAATCGCTTTTGTGCAGAAAACACTAACACTTGTTCAGAACGAAAGAAAGCACAGAGCCCCAGATTCTATGTTGTCCTGGAGAGCTTGCAGAGCACTGGGGAAAGGCAGGCAGAGAATTCCCTGCTAGCACCTTCTCTGTGCCTGTTCACATTGCTTCGCAGAATCGCTTTTGTGCAGAAAACAGTAACACTTGTTCAGAACGAAAGAAAGCACAGAGCCCCAGATTCTATGTTGTCCTGGAGAGCTTGCAGAGCACTGGGGAAAGGCAGGCAGAGAACTCCCTGCTAGCACCTTCTCTGTGCCTGTTCACATTGCTTCGCAGAATCGCTTTTGTGCAGAAAACAGTAACACTTGTTCAGAACGAAAGAAAGCACAGAGCCCCAGATTCTATGTTGTCCTGGAGAGCTTGCAGAGCACTGGGGAAAGGCAGGCAGAGAATTCCCTGCTAGCACCTTCTCTGTGCCTGGGAAGCAGAAGTGTTCACATTGCTTCGCAGAATCGCTTTTGTGCAGAAAACAGTAACACTTGTTCAGAACGAAAGAAAGCACAGAGCCCCAGATTCTATGTTGTCTTGGAGAGCTTGCAGAGCACTGGGGAAAGGCTGGCAGAGAGTTCCCTAATAGCACCTTCTCTGTGCCTGTTCACATTGCTTCGCAGAATCGCTTTTGTGCAGAAAACAGTAACACTTGTTCAGAACGAAAAAAGCACAAAGCCCCAGATTCTATGTTGTCCTGGAGAGCTTGCAGAGCACTGGGGAAAGGCAGGCAGAGAATTCCCTGCTAGCACCTTCTCTGTGCCTGGGAAGCAGAAGTGTTCACATTGCTTCGCAGAATCGCTTTTGTGCAGAAAACAGTAACACTTGTTCAGAACGAAAGAAAGCACAGAGCCCCAGATTCTATGTTGTCTTGGAGAGCTTGCAGAGCACTGGGGAAAGGCTGGCAGAGAGTTCCCTGATAGCACCTTCTCTGTGCCTGTTCACATTGCTTCGCAGAATCGCTTTTGTGCAGAAAACAGTAACACTTGTTCAGAAGGAAAGAAAGCACAGAGCCCCAGATTCTATGTTGTCCTGGAGAGCTTGCAGAGCACTGGGGAAAGGCAGGCAGAGAATTCCCTGCTGGCACCTTCTCTGTGCCTGTTCACATTGCTTCGCAGAATCGCTTTTGTGCAGAAAACAGTAACACTTGTTCAGAACGAAAGAAAGCACAGAGCCCCAGATTCTATGTTGTCCTGGAGAGCTTGCAGAGCACTGGGGAAAGGCAGGCAGAGAATTCCTTGCTAGCACCTTCTCTGTGCCTGGGAAGCAGAAGTGTTCACATTGCTTCGCAAGAATCGCTTTTGTGCAGAAAACACTAACACTTTTTCAGAAGGAAAGAAAGCACAGAGCCCCAGATTTTATGTTGTCCTGGAGAGCTTGCAGAGCACTGGGGAAAGGCAGGCAGAGAATTCCCTGCTAGCACCTTCTCTGTGCCTGTTCACATTGCTTCGCAGAATCGCTTTTGTGCAGAAAACAGTAACACTTGTTCAGAACGAAAGAAAGCACAGAGCCCCAGATTTTATGTTGTCCTGGAGAGCTTGCAGAGCACTGGGGAAAGGCAGGCAGAGAATTCCCTGCTAGCACCTTCTCTGTGCCTGGGAAGCAGAAGTGTTCACATTGCTTCGCAAGAATCGCTTTTGTGCAGAAAACAGTAACACTTGTTCAGAACGAAAGAAAGCACAGAGCCCCAGATTTTATGTTGTCTTGGAGAGCTTGCAGAGCACTGGGGAAAGGCAGGCAGAGAATTCCCTGCTAGCACCTTCTCTGTGCCTGTTCACATTGCTTCGCAGAATCGCTTTTGTGCAGAAAACAGTAACACTTGTTCAGAAGGAAAGAAAGCACAGAGCCCCAGATTCTATGTTGTCCTGGAGAGCTTGCAGAGCACTGGGGAAAGGCAGGCAGAGAATTCCCTGCTAGCACCTTCTCTGTGCCTGGGAAGCAGAAGTGTTCACATTGCTTCGCAAGAATCGCTTTTGTGCAGAAAACACTAACACTTGTTCAGAAGGAAAGAAAGCACAGAGCCCCAGATTCTATGTTGTCCTGGAGAGCTTGCAGAGCACTGGGGAAAGGCAGGCAGAGAATTCTCTGATAGCACCTTCTCTGTGCCTGTTCACATTGCTTCGCAGAATCGCTTTTGTGCAGAAAACAGTAACACTTGTTCAGAACGAAAGAAAGCACAGAGCCCCAGATTCTATGTTGTCTTGGAGAGCTTGCAGAGCACTGGGGAAAGGCTGGCAGAGAGTTCCCTGATAGCACCTTCTCTGTGCCTGTTCACATTGCTTCGCAGAATCGCTTTTGTGCAGAAAACAGTAACACTTGTTCAGAACGAAAGAAAGCACAGAGCCCCAGATTCTATGTTGTCCTGGAGAGCTTGCAGAGCACTGGGGAAAGGCAGGCAGAGAATTCCCTGCTGGCACCTTCTCTGTGCCTGTTCACATTGCTTCGCAGAATCGCTTTTGTGCAGAAAACAGTAACACTTGTTCAGAACGAAAGAAAGCACAGAGCCCCAGATTCTATGTTGTCCTGGAGAGCTTGCAGAGCACTGGGGAAAGGCAGGCAGAGAATTCCTTGCTAGCACCTTCTCTGTGCCTGGGAAGCAGAAGTGTTCACATTGCTTCGCAAGAATCGCTTTTGTGCAGAAAACACTAACACTTGTTCAGAAGGAAAGAAAGCACAGAGCCCCAGATTTTATGTTGTCCTGGAGAGCTTGCAGAGCACTGGGGAAAGGCAGGCAGAGAATTCCCTGCTAGCACCTTCTCTGTGCCTGTTCACATTGCTTCGCAGAATCGCTTTTGTGCAGAAAACAGTAACACTTGTTCAGAACGAAAGAAAGCACAGAGCCCCAGATTTCATGTTGTCCTGGAGAGCTTGCAGAGCACTGGGGAAAGGCAGGCAGAGAATTCCCTGCTAGCACCTTCTCTGTGCCTGTTCACATTGCTTCGCAGAATCGCTTTTGTGCAGAAAACAGTAACACTTGTTCAGAAGGAAAGAAAGCACAGAGCCCCAGATTCTATGTTGTCCTGGAGAGCTTGCAGAGCACTGGGGAAAGGCAGGCAGAGAATTCCCTGCTGGCACCTTCTCTGTGCCTGGGAAGCAGAAGTGTTCACATTGCTTCGCAAGAATCGCTTTTGTGCAGAAAACAGTAACACTTGTTCAGAACGAAAGAAAGCACAGAGCCCCAGATTTTATGTTGTCTTGGAGAGCTTGCAGAGCACTGGGGAAAGGCAGGCAGAGAATTCCCTGCTAGCACCTTCTCTGTGCCTGTTCACATTGCTTCGCAGAATCGCTTTTGTGCAGAAAACAGTAACACTTGTTCAGAAGGAAAGAAAGCACAGAGCCCCAGATTCTATGTTGTCCTGGAGAGCTTGCAGAGCACTGGGGAAAGGCAGGCAGAGAATTCCCTGCTAGCACCTTCTCTGTGCCTGGGAAGCAGAAGTGTTCACATTGCTTCGCAAGAATCGCTTTTGTGCAGAAAACACTAACACTTGTTCAGAAGGAAAGAAAGCACAGAGCCCCAGATTCTATGTTGTCCTGGAGAGCTTGCAGAGCACTGGGGAAAGGCAGGCAGAGAATTCCCTGCTAGCACCTTCTCTGTGCCTGGGAAGCAGAAGTGTTCACATTGCTTCGCAGAATCGCTTTTGTGCAGAAAACAGTAACACTTGTTCAGAACGAAAGAAAGCACAGAGCCCCAGATTCTATGTTGTCTTGGAGAGCTTGCAGAGCACTGGGGAAAGGCTGGCAGACAGTTCCCTGATAGCACCTTCTCTGTGCCTGTTCACATTGCTTCGCAGAATCGCTTTTGTGCAGAAAACAGTAACACTTGTTCAGAAGGAAAGAAAGCACAGAGCCCCAGATTCTATGTTGTCCTGGAGAGCTTGCAGAGCACTGGGGAAAGGCAGGCAGAGAATTCCCTGCTAGCACCTTCTCTGTGCCTGGGAAGCAGAAGTGTTCACATTGCTTCGCAAGAATCGCTTTTGTGCAGAAAACACTAACACTTGTTCAGAAGGAAAGAAAGCACAGAGCCCCAGATTTTATGTTGTCCTGGAGAGCTTGCAGAGCACTGGGGAAAGGCAGGCAGAGAATTCCCTGCTGGCACCTTCTCTGTGCCTGTTCACATTGCTTCGCAGAATCGCTTTTGTGCAGAAAACACTAACACTTGTTCAGAACGAAAGAAAGCACAGAGCCCCAGATTCTATGTTGTCCTGGAGAGCTTGCAGAGCACTGGGGAAAGGCAGGCAGAGAATTCCTTGCTAGCACCTTCTCTGTGCCTGGGAAGCAGAAGTGTTCACATTGCTTCGCAAGAATCGCTTTTGTGCAGAAAACACTAACACTTGTTCAGAAGGAAAGAAAGCACAGAGCCCCAGATTCTATGTTGTCCTGGAGAGCTTGCAGAGCACTGGGGAAAGGCAGGCAGAGAATTCCCTGCTAGCACCTTCTCTGTGCCTGGGAAGCAGAAGTGTTCACATTGCTTCGCAAGAATCGCTTTTGTGCAGAAAACACTAACACTTGTTCAGAAGGAAAGAAAGCACAGAGCCCCAGATTCTATGTTGTCCTGGAGAGTTTGCAGAGCACTGGGGAAAGGCAGGCAGAGAATTCCCTGATAGCACCTTCTCTGTGCCTGGGAAGCAGAAGTGTTCACATTGCTTCGCAAGAATCGCTTTTGTGCAGAAAACAATAACACTTGTTCAGAAGGAAAGAAAGCACAGAGCCCCAGATTTTATGTTGTCCTGGAGAGCTTGCAGAGCACTGGGGAAAGGCAGGCAGAGAATTCCCTGCTGGCACCTTCTCTGTGCCTGTTCACATTGCTTCGCAGAATCGCTTTTGTGCAGAAAACACTAACACTTGTTCAGAACGAAAGAAAGCACAGAGCCCCAGATTCTATGTTGTCCTGGAGAGCTTGCAGAGCACTGGGGAAAGGCAGGCAGAGAATTCCTTGCTAGCACCTTCTCTGTGCCTGGGAAGCAGAAGTGTTCACATTGCTTCGCAAGAATCGCTTTTGTGCAGAAAACACTAACACTTGTTCAGAAGGAAAGAAAGCACAGAGCCCCAGATTCTATGTTGTCCTGGAGAGCTTGCAGAGCACTGGGGAAAGGCAGGCAGAGAATTCCCTGCTGGCACCTTCTCTGTGCCTGTTCACATTGCTTCGCAGAATCGCTTTTGTGCAGAAAACAGTAACACTTGTTCAGAACGAAAGAAAGCACAGAGCCCCAGATTCTATGTTGTCCTGGAGAGCTTGCAGAGCACTGGGGAAAGGCAGGCAGAGAATTCCTTGCTAGCACCTTCTCTGTGCCTGGGAAGCAGAAGTATTCACATTGCTTCGCAAGAATCGCTTTTGTGCAGAAAACACTAACACTTGTTCAGAAGGAAAGAAAGCACAGAGCCCCAGATTTTATGTTGTCCTGGAGAGCTTGCAGAGCACTGGGGAAAGGCAGGCAGAGAATTCCCTGCTAGCACCTTCTCTGTGCCTGTTCACATTGCTTCGCAGAATCGCTTTTGTGCAGAAAACACTAACACTTGTTCAGAACGAAAGAAAGCACAGAGCCCCAGATTTCATGTTGTCCTGGAGAGCTTGCAGAGCACTGGGGAAAGGCAGGCAGAGAATTCCCTGCTAGCACCTTCTCTGTGCCTGTTCACATTGCTTCGCAGAATCGCTTTTGTGCAGAAAACAGTAACACTTGTTCAGAACGAAAGAAAGCACAGAGCCCCAGATTCTATGTTGTCCTGGAGAGCTTGCAGAGCACTGGGGAAAGGCAGGCAGAGAATTCCCTGCTAGCACCTTCTCTGTGCCTGGGAAGCAGAAGTGTTCACATTGCTTCGCAAGAATCGCTTTTGTGCAGAAAACAGTAACACTTGTTCAGAACGAAAGAAAGCACAGAGCCCCAGATTTTATGTTGTCTTGGAGAGCTTGCAGAGCACTGGGGAAAGGCAGGCAGAGAATTCCCTGCTAGCACCTTCTCTGTGCCTGTTCACATTGCTTCGCAGAATCGCTTTTGTGCAGAAAACAGTAACACTTGTTCAGAAGGAAAGAAAGCACAGAGCCCCAGATTCTATGTTGTCCTGGAGAGCTTGCAGAGCACTGGGGAAAGGCAGGCAGAGAATTCCCTGCTAGCACCTTCTCTGTGCCTGGGAAGCAGAAGTGTTCACATTGCTTCGCAAGAATCGCTTTTGTGCAGAAAACACTAACACTTGTTCAGAAGGAAAGAAAGCACAGAGCCCCAGATTCTATGTTGTCCTGGAGAGCTTGCAGAGCACTGGGGAAAGGCAGGCAGAGAATTCTCTGATAGCACCTTCTCTGTGCCTGTTCACATTGCTTCGCAGAATCGCTTTTGTGCAGAAAACAGTAACACTTGTTCAGAACGAAAGAAAGCACAGAGCCCCAGATTCTATGTTGTCCTGGAGAGCTTGCAGAGCACTGGGGAAAGGCAGGCAGAGAATTCCCTGCTAGCACCTTCTCTGTGCCTGGGAAGCAGAAGTGTTCACATTGCTTCGCAGAATCGCTTTTGTGCAGAAAACACTAACACTTGTTCAGAACGAAAGAAAGCACAGAGCCCCAGATTCTATGTTGTCTTGGAGAGCTTGCAGAGCACTGGGGAAAGGCTGGCAGAGAGTTCCCTGATAGCACCTTCTCTGTGCCTGTTCACATTGCTTCGCAGAATCGCTTTTGTGCAGAAAACAGTAACACTTGTTCAGAAGGAAAGAAAGCACAGAGCCCCAGATTCTATGTTGTCCTGGAGAGTTTGCAGAGCACTGGGGAAAGGCAGGCAGAGAATTCCCTGCTAGCACCTTCTCTGTGCCTGGGAAGCAGAAGTGTTCACATTGCTTCGCAAGAATCGCTTTTGTGCAGAAAACACTAACACTTGTTCAGAAGGAAAGAAAGCACAGAGCCCCAGATTTTATGTTGTCCTGGAGAGCTTGCAGAGCACTGGGGAAAGGCAGGCGGAGAATTCCCTGCTGGCACCTTCTCTGTGCCTGTTCACATTGCTTCGCAGAATCGCTTTTGTGCAGAAAACAGTAACACTTGTTCAGAACGAAAGAAAGCACAGAGCCCCAGATTCTATGTTGTCCTGGAGAGCTTGCAGAGCACTGGGGAAAGGCAGGCAGAGAATTCCTTGCTAGCACCTTCTCTGTGCCTGGGAAGCAGAAGTGTTCACATTGCTTCGCAAGAATCGCTTTTGTGCAGAAAACACTAACACTTGTTCAGAAGGAAAGAAAGCACAGAGCCCCAGATTTTATGTTGTCCTGGAGAGCTTGCAGAGCACTGGGGAAAGGCAGGCAGAGAATTCCCTGCTAGCACCTTCTCTGTGCCTGTTCACATTGCTTCGCAGAATCGCTTTTGTGCAGAAAACAGTAACACTTGTTCAGAAGGAAAGAAAGCACAGAGCCCCAGATTCTATGTTGTCCTGGAGAGCTTGCAGAGCACTGGGGAAAGGCAGGCAGAGAACTCCCTGCTAGCACCTTCTCTGTGCCTGTTCACATTGCTTCGCAGAATCGCTTTTGTGCAGAAAACAGTAACACTTGTTCAGAACGAAAGAAAGCACAGAGCCCCAGATTCTATGTTGTCCTGGAGAGCTTGCAGAGCACTGGGGAAAGGCAGGCAGAGAATTCCCTGCTAGCACCTTCTCTGTGCCTGGGAAGCAGAAGTGTTCACATTGCTTCGCAAGAATCGCTTTTGTGCAGAAAACACTAACACTTGTTCAGAAGGAAAGAAA
Source organism: Strix aluco (assembly GCF_031877795.1). Classification (NCBI taxonomy): domain Eukaryota; kingdom Metazoa; phylum Chordata; class Aves; order Strigiformes; family Strigidae; genus Strix; species Strix aluco. Next base: position 1,940,249 of record NW_027436556.1, read on the forward strand.
GCACAGAGCCCCAGATTTCATGTTGTCCTGGAGAGCTTGCAGAGCACTGGGGAAAGGCAGGCAGAGAATTCTCTGATAGCACCTTCTCTGTGCCTGTTCACATTGCTTCGCAGAATCGCTTTTGTGCAGAAAACAGTAACACTTGTTCAGAACGAAAGAAAGCACAGAGCCCCAGATTCTATGTTGTCCTGGAGAGCTTGCAGAGCACTGGGGAAAGGCAGGCAGAGAATTCCCTGCTGGCACCTTCTCTGTGCCTGTTCACATTGCTTCGCAGAATCGCTTTTGTGCAGAAAACACTAACACTTGTTCAGAACGAAAGAAAGCACAGAGCCCCAGATTCTATGTTGTCCTGGAGAGCTTGCAGAGCACTGGGGAAAGGCAGGCAGAGAATTCCTTGCTAGCACCTTCTCTGTGCCTGGGAAGCAGAAGTGTTCACATTGCTTCGCAAGAATCGCTTTTGTGCAGAAAACACTAACACTTGTTCAGAAGGAAAGAAAGCACAGAGCCCCAGATTTTATGTTGTCCTGGAGAGCTTGCAGAGCACTGGGGAAAGGCAGGCAGAGAATTCCCTGCTAGCACCTTCTCTGTGCCTGTTCACATTGCTTCGCAGAATCGCTTTTGTGCAGAAAACACTAACACTTTTTCAGAACGAAAGAAAGCACAGAGCCCCAGATTCTATGTTGTCCTGGAGAGCTTGCAGAGCACTGGGGAAAGGCAGGCAGAGAATTCCCTGCTAGCACCTTCTCTGTGCCTGGGAAGCAGAAGTGTTCACATTGCTTCGCAAGAATCGCTTTTGTGCAGAAAACAGTAACACTTGTTCAGAACGAAAGAAAGCACAGAGCCCCAGATTTTATGTTGTCTTGGAGAGCTTGCAGAGCACTGGGGAAAGGCAGGCAGAGAATTCCCTGCTAGCACCTTCTCTGTGCCTGTTCACTTTGCTTCGCAGAATCGCTTTTGTGCAGAAAACAGTAACACTTGTTCAGAAGGAAAGAAAGCACAGAGCCCCAGATTCTATGTTGTCCTGGAGAGCTTGCAGAGCACTGGGGAAAGGCAGGCAGAGAATTCCCTGCTAGCACCTTCTCTGTGCCTGGGAAGCAGAAGTGTTCACATTGCTTCGCAAGAATCGCTTTTGTGCAGAAAACACTAACACTTGTTCAGAAGGAAAGAAAGCACAGAGCCCCAGATTCTATGTTGTCCTGGAGAGCTTGCAGAGCACTGGGGAAAGGCAGGCAGAGAATTCTCTGATAGCACCTTCTCTGTGCCTGTTCACATTGCTTCGCAGAATCGCTTTTGTGCAGAAAACAGTAACACTTGTTCAGAACGAAAGAAAGCACAGAGCCCCAGATTCTATGTTGTCCTGGAGAGCTTGCAGAGCACTGGGGAAAGGCAGGCAGAGAATTCCCTGCTAGCACCTTCTCTGTGCCTGGGAAGCAGAAGTGTTCACATTGCTTCGCAGAATCGCTTTTGTGCAGAAAACACTAACACTTGTTCAGAACGAAAGAAAGCACAGAGCCCCAGATTCTATGTTGTCTTGGAGAGCTTGCAGAGCACTGGGGAAAGGCTGGCAGAGAGTTCCCTGATAGCACCTTCTCTGTGCCTGTTCACATTGCTTCGCAGAATCGCTTTTGTGCAGAAAACAGTAACACTTGTTCAGAAGGAAAGAAAGCACAGAGCCCCAGATTCTATGTTGTCCTGGAGAGTTTGCAGAGCACTGGGGAAAGGCAGGCAGAGAATTCCCTGCTAGCACCTTCTCTGTGCCTGGGAAGCAGAAGTGTTCACATTGCTTCGCAAGAATCGCTTTTGTGCAGAAAACACTAACACTTGTTCAGAAGGAAAGAAAGCACAGAGCCCCAGATTTTATGTTGTCCTGGAGAGCTTGCAGAGCACTGGGGAAAGGCAGGCAGAGAATTCCCTGCTGGCACCTTCTCTGTGCCTGTTCACATTGCTTCGCAGAATCGCTTTTGTGCAGAAAACAGTAACACTTGTTCAGAACGAAAGAAAGCACAGAGCCCCAGATTCTATGTTGTCCTGGAGAGCTTGCAGAGCACTGGGGAAAGGCAGGCAGAGAATTCCTTGCTAGCACCTTCTCTGTGCCTGGGAAGCAGAAGTATTCACATTGCTTCGCAAGAATCGCTTTTGTGCAGAAAACACTAACACTTGTTCAGAACGAAAGAAAGCACAGAGCCCCAGATTTTATGTTGTCCTGGAGAGCTTGCAGAGCACTGGGGAAAGGCAGGCAGAGAATTCCCTGCTAGCACCTTCTCTGTGCCTGTTCACATTGCTTCGCAGAATCGCTTTTGTGCAGAAAACAGTAACACTTGTTCAGAACGAAAGAAAGCACAGAGCCCCAGATTCTATGTTGTCCTGGAGAGCTTGCAGAGCACTGGGGAAAGGCAGGCAGAGAACTCCCTGCTAGCACCTTCTCTGTGCCTGTTCACATTGCTTCGCAGAATCGCTTTTGTGCAGAAAACAGTAACACTTGTTCAGAACGAAAGAAAGCACAGAGCCCCAGATTCTATGTTGTCCTGGAGAGCTTGCAGAGCACTGGGGAAAGGCAGGCAGAGAATTCCTTGCTAGCACCTTCTCTGTGCCTGGGAAGCAGAAGTGTTCACATTGCTTCGCAAGAATCGCTTTTGTGCAGAAAACACTAACACTTGTTCAGAAGGAAAGAAAGCACAGAGCCCCAGATTCTATGTTGTCCTGGAGAGCTTGCAGAGCACTGGGGAAAGGCAGGCAGAGAATTCCCTGCTAGCACCTTCTCTGTGCCTGGGAAGCAGAAGTGTTCACATTGCTTCGCAAGAATCGCTTTTGTGCAGAAAACACTAACACTTGTTCAGAAGGAAAGAAAGCACAGAGCCCCAGATTCTATGTTGTCCTGGAGAGTTTGCAGAGCACTGGGGAAAGGCAGGCAGAGAATTCCCTGCTAGCACCTTCTCTGTGCCTGGGAAGCAGAAGTGTTCACATTGCTTCGCAAGAATCGCTTTTGTGCAGAAAACAATAACACTTGTTCAGAAGGAAAGAAAGCACAGAGCCCCAGATTTTATGTTGTCCTGGAGAGCTTGCAGAGCACTGGGGAAAGGCAGGCAGAGAATTCCCTGCTGGCACCTTCTCTGTGCCTGTTCACATTGCTTCGCAGAATCGCTTTTGTGCAGAAAACACTAACACTTGTTCAGAAGGAAAGAAAGCACAGAGCCCCAGATTCTATGTTGTCCTGGAGAGCTTGCAGAGCACTGGGGAAAGGCAGGCAGAGAATTCCGTGCTGGCACCTTCTCTGTGCCTGTTCACATTGCTTCGCAGAATCGCTTTTGTGCAGAAAACAGTAACACTTGTTCAGAACGAAAGAAAGCACAGAGCCCCAGATTCTATGTTGTCCTGGAGAGCTTGCAGAGCACTGGGGAAAGGCAGGCAGAGAATTCCTTGCTAGCACCTTCTCTGTGCCTGGGAAGCAGAAGTATTCACATTGCTTCGCAAGAATCGCTTTTGTGCAGAAAACACTAACACTTGTTCAGAAGGAAAGAAAGCACAGAGCCCCAGATTTTATGTTGTCCTGGAGAGCTTGCAGAGCACTGGGGAAAGGCAGGCAGAGAATTCCCTGCTAGCACCTTCTCTGTGCCTGTTCACATTGCTTCGCAGAATCGCTTTTGTGCAGAAAACACTAACACTTGTTCAGAACGAAAGAAAGCACAGAGCCCCAGATTTCATGTTGTCCTGGAGAGCTTGCAGAGCACTGGGGAAAGGCAGGCAGAGAATTCCCTGCTAGCACCTTCTCTGTGCCTGTTCACATTGCTTCGCAGAATCGCTTTTGTGCAGAAAACAGTAACACTTGTTCAGAACGAAAGAAAGCACAGAGCCCCAGATTCTATGTTGTCCTGGAGAGCTTGCAGAGCACTGGGGAAAGGCAGGCAGAGAATTCCCTGCTAGCACCTTCTCTGTGCCTGGGAAGCAGAAGTGTTCACATTGCTTCGCAAGAATCGCTTTTGTGCAGAAAACAGTAACACTTGTTCAGAACGAAAGAAAGCACAGAGCCCCAGATTTTATGTTGTCTTGGAGAGCTTGCAGAGCACTGGGGAAAGGCAGGCAGAGAATTCCCTGCTAGCACCTTCTCTGTGCCTGTTCACATTGCTTCGCAGAATCGCTTTTGTGCAGAAAACAGTAACACTTGTTCAGAAGGAAAGAAAGCACAGAGCCCCAGATGCTATGTTGTCCTGGAGAGCTTGCAGAGCACTGGGGAAAGGCAGGCAGAGAATTCCCTGCTAGCACCTTCTCTGTGCCTGGGAAGCAGAAGTGTTCACATTGCTTCGCAAGAATCGCTTTTGTGCAGAAAACACTAACACTTGTTCAGAAGGAAAGAAAGCACAGAGCCCCAGATTCTATGTTGTCCTGGAGAGCTTGCAGAGCACTGGGGAAAGGCAGGCAGAGAATTCTCTGATAGCACCTTCTCTGTGCCTGTTCACATTGCTTCGCAGAATCGCTTTTGTGCAGAAAACAGTAACACTTGTTCAGAACGAAAGAAAGCACAGAGCCCCAGATTCTATGTTGTCCTGGAGAGCTTGCAGAGCACTGGGGAAAGGCAGGCAGAGAATTCCCTGCTAGCACCTTCTCTGTGCCTGGGAAGCAGAAGTGTTCACATTGCTTCGCAGAATCGCTTTTGTGCAGAAAACACTAACACTTGTTCAGAACGAAAGAAAGCACAGAGCCCCAGATTCTATGTTGTCTTGGAGAGCTTGCAGAGCACTGGGGAAAGGCTGGCAGAGAGTTCCCTGATAGCACCTTCTCTGTGCCTGTTCACATTGCTTCGCAGAATCGCTTTTGTGCAGAAAACAGTAACACTTGTTCAGAAGGAAAGAAAGCACAGAGCCCCAGATTCTATGTTGTCCTGGAGAGTTTGCAGAGCACTGGGGAAAGGCAGGCAGAGAATTCCCTGCTAGCACCTTCTCTGTGCCTGGGAAGCAGAAGTGTTCACATTGCTTCGCAAGAATCGCTTTTGTGCAGAAAACACTAACACTTGTTCAGAAGGAAAGAAAGCACAGAGCCCCAGATTTTATGTTGTCCTGGAGAGCTTGCAGAGCACTGGGGAAAGGCAGGCGGAGAATTCCCTGCTGGCACCTTCTCTGTGCCTGTTCACATTGCTTCGCAGAATCGCTTTTGTGCAGAAAACAGTAACACTTGTTCAGAACGAAAGAAAGCACAGAGCCCCAGATTCTATGTTGTCCTGGAGAGCTTGCAGAGCACTGGGGAAAGGCAGGCAGAGAATTCCTTGCTAGCACCTTCTCTGTGCCTGGGAAGCAGAAGTATTCACATTGCTTCGCAAGAATCGCTTTTGTGCAGAAAACACTAACACTTGTTCAGAAGGAAAGAAAGCACAGAGCCCCAGATTTTATGTTGTCCTGGAGAGCTTGCAGAGCACTGGGGAAAGGCAGGCAGAGAATTCCCTGCTAGCACCTTCTCTGTGCCTGTTCACATTGCTTCGCAGAATCGCTTTTGTGCAGAAAACAGTAACACTTGTTCAGAAGGAAAGAAAGCACAGAGCCCCAGATTCTATGTTGTCCTGGAGAGCTTGCAGAGCACTGGGGAAAGGCAGGCAGAGAACTCCCTGCTAGCACCTTCTCTGTGCCTGGGAAGCAGAAGTGTTCACATTGCTTCGCAAGAATCGCTTTTGTGCAGAAAACACTAACACTTGTTCAGAAGGAAAGAAAGCACAGAGCCCCAGATTTCATGTTGTCCTGGAGAGCTTGCAGAGCACTGGGGAAAGGCAGGCAGAGAATTCTCTGATAGCACCTTCTCTGTGCCTGTTCACATTGCTTCGCAGAATCGCTTTTGTGCAGAAAACAGTAACACTTGTTCAGAAGGAAAGAAAGCACAGAGCCCCAGATTCTATGTTGTCCTGGAGAGCTTGCAGAGCACTGGGGAAAGGCAGGCAGAGAATTCCCTGCTGGCACCTTCTCTGTGCCTGTTCACATTGCTTCGCAGAATCGCTTTTGTGCAGAAAACAGTAACACTTGTTCAGAAGGAAAGAAAGCACAGAGCCCCAGATTCTATGTTGTCCTGGAGAGCTTGCAGAGCACTGGGGAAAGGCAGGCAGAGAATTCCTTGCTAGCACCTTCTCTGTGCCTGGGAAGCAGAAGTGTTCACATTGCTTCGCAAGAATCGCTTTTGTGCAGAAAACACTAACACTTGTTCAGAAGGAAAGAAAGCACAGAGCCCCAGATTTTATGTTGTCCTGGAGAGCTTGCAGAGCACTGGGGAAAGGCAGGCAGAGAATTCCGTGCTAGCACCTTCTCTGTGCCTGTTCACATTGCTTCGCAGAATCGCTTTTGTGCAGAAAACAGTAACACTTGTTCAGAACGAAAGAAAGCACAGAGCCCCAGATTTTATGTTGTCCTGGAGAGCTTGCAGAGCACTGGGGAAAGGCAGGCAGAGAATTCCCTGCTAGCACCTTCTCTGTGCCTGTTCACATTGCTTCGCAGAATCGCTTTTGTGCAGAAAACACTAACACTTTTTCAGAACGAAAGAAAGCACAGAGCCCCAGATTCTATGTTGTCCTGGAGAGCTTGCAGAGCACTGGGGAAAGGCAGGCAGAGAATTCCCTGCTAGCACCTTCTCTGTGCCTGGGAAGCAGAAGTGTTCACATTGCTTCGCAAGAATCGCTTTTGTGCAGAAAACACTAACACTTGTTCAGAAGGAAAGAAAGCACAGAGCCCCAGATTCTATGTTGTCCTGGAGAGCTTGCAGAGCACTGGGGAAAGGCAGGCAGAGAATTCTCTGATAGCACCTTCTCTGTGCCTGTTCACATTGCTTCGCAGAATCGCTTTTGTGCAGAAAACAGTAACACTTGTTCAGAACGAAAGAAAGCACAGAGCCCCAGATTCTATGTTGTCCTGGAGAGCTTGCAGAGCACTGGGGAAAGGCAGGCAGAGAATTCCCTGCTAGCACCTTCTCTGTGCCTGGGAAGCAGAAGTGTTCACATTGCTTCGCAGAATCGCTTTTGTGCAGAAAACACTAACACTTGTTCAGAACGAAAGAAAGCACAGAGCCCCAGATTCTATGTTGTCTTGGAGAGCTTGCAGAGCACTGGGGAAAGGCTGGCAGAGAGTTCCCTGATAGCACCTTCTCTGTGCCTGTTCACATTGCTTCGCAGAATCGCTTTTGTGCAGAAAACAGTAACACTTGTTCAGAAGGAAAGAAAGCACAGAGCCCCAGATTCTATGTTGTCCTGGAGAGTTTGCAGAGCACTGGGGAAAGGCAGGCAGAGAATTCCCTGCTAGCACCTTCTCTGTGCCTGGGAAGCAGAAGTGTTCACATTGCTTCGCAAGAATCGCTTTTGTGCAGAAAACACTAACACTTGTTCAGAAGGAAAGAAAGCACAGAGCCCCAGATTTTATGTTGTCCTGGAGAGCTTGCAGAGCACTGGGGAAAGGCAGGCAGAGAATTCCCTGCTGGCACCTTCTCTGTGCCTGTTCACATTGCTTCGCAGAATCGCTTTTGTGCAGAAAACAGTAACACTTGTTCAGAACGAAAGAAAGCACAGAGCCCCAGATTTTATGTTGTCCTGGAGAGCTTGCAGAGCACTGGGGAAAGGCAGGCAGAGAATTCCTTGCTAGCACCTTCTCTGTGCCTGGGAAGCAGAAGTATTCACATTGCTTCGCAAGAATCGCTTTTGTGCAGAAAACACTAACACTTGTTCAGAACGAAAGAAAGCACAGAGCCCCAGATTTTATGTTGTCCTGGAGAGCTTGCAGAGCACTGGGGAAAGGCAGGCAGAGAATTCCCTGCTAGCACCTTCTCTGTGCCTGTTCACATTGCTTCGCAGAATCGCTTTTGTGCAGAAAACAGTAACACTTGTTCAGAACGAAAGAAAGCACAGAGCCCCAGATTTTATGTTGTCCTGGAGAGCTTGCAGAGCACTGGGGAAAGGCAGGCAGAGAATTCCCTGCTAGCACCTTCTCTGTGCCTGTTCACATTGCTTCGCAGAATCGCTTTTGTGCAGAAAACACTAACACTTTTTCAGAACGAAAGAAAGCACAGAGCCCCAGATTCTATGTTGTCCTGGAGAGCTTGCAGAGCACTGGGGAAAGGCAGGCAGAGAATTCCCTGCTAGCACCTTCTCTGTGCCTGGGAAGCAGAAGTGTTCACATTGCTTCGCAAGAATCGCTTTTGTGCAGAAAACACTAACACTTGTTCAGAAGGAAAGAAAGCACAGAGCCCCAGATTCTATGTTGTCCTGGAGAGCTTGCAGAGCACTGGGGAAAGGCAGGCAGAGAATTCTCTGATAGCACCTTCTCTGTGCCTGTTCACATTGCTTCGCAGAATCGCTTTTGTGCAGAAAACAGTAACACTTGTTCAGAACGAAAGAAAGCACAGAGCCCCAGATTCTATGTTGTCCTGGAGAGCTTGCAGAGCACTGGGGAAAGGCAGGCAGAGAATTCCCTGCTAGCACCTTCTCTGTGCCTGGGAAGCAGAAGTGTTCACATTGCTTCGCAGAATCGCTTTTGTGCAGAAAACACTAACACTTGTTCAGAACGAAAGAAAGCACAGAGCCCCAGATTCTATGTTGTCTTGGAGAGCTTGCAGAGCACTGGGGAAAGGCTGGCAGAGAGTTCCCTGATAGCACCTTCTCTGTGCCTGTTCACATTGCTTCGCAGAATCGCTTTTGTGCAGAAAACAGTAACACTTGTTCAGAAGGAAAGAAAGCACAGAGCCCCAGATTCTATGTTGTCCTGGAGAGTTTGCAGAGCACTGGGGAAAGGCAGGCAGAGAATTCCCTGCTAGCACCTTCTCTGTGCCTGGGAAGCAGAAGTGTTCACATTGCTTCGCAAGAATCGCTTTTGTGCAGAAAACACTAACACTTGTTCAGAAGGAAAGAAAGCACAGAGCCCCAGATTTTATGTTGTCCTGGAGAGCTTGCAGAGCACTGGGGAAAGGCAGGCAGAGAATTCCCTGCTGGCACCTTCTCTGTGCCTGTTCACATTGCTTCGCAGAATCGCTTTTGTGCAGAAAACAGTAACACTTGTTCAGAACGAAAGAAAGCACAGAGCCCCAGATTTTATGTTGTCCTGGAGAGCTTGCAGAGCACTGGGGAAAGGCAGGCAGAGAATTCCTTGCTAGCACCTTCTCTGTGCCTGGGAAGCAGAAGTATTCACATTGCTTCGCAAGAATCGCTTTTGTGCAGAAAACACTAACACTTGTTCAGAACGAAAGAAAGCACAGAGCCCCAGATTTTATGTTGTCCTGGAGAGCTTGCAGAGCACTGGGGAAAGGCAGGCAGAGAATTCCCTGCTAGCACCTTCTCTGTGCCTGTTCACATTGCTTCGCAGAATCGCTTTTGTGCAGAAAACAGTAACACTTGTTCAGAACGAAAGAAAGCACAGAGCCCCAGATTCTATGTTGTCCTGGAGAGCTTGCAGAGCACTGGGGAAAGGCAGGCAGAGAACTCCCTGCTAGCACCTTCTCTGTGCCTGTTCACATTGCTTCGCAGAATCGCTTTTGTGCAGAAAACAGTAACACTTGTTCAGAACGAAAGAAAGCACAGAGCCCCAGATTCTATGTTGTCCTGGAGAGCTTGCAGAGCACTGGGGAAAGGCAGGCAGAGAATTCCCTGCTAGCACCTTCTCTGTGCCTGGGAAGCAGAAGTGTTCACATTGCTTCGCAAGAATCGCTTTTGTGCAGAAAACAGTAACACTTGTTCAGAACGAAAGAAAGCACAGAGCCCCAGATTCTATGTTGTCCTGGAGAGCTTGCAGAGCACTGGGGAAAGGCAGGCAGAGAATTCCCTGCTAGCACCTTCTCTGTGCCTGTTCACATTGCTTCGCAGAATCGCTTTTGTGCAGAAAACAGTAACACTTGTTCAGAAGGAAAGAAAGCACAGAGCCCCAGATTCTATGTTGTCCTGGAGAGCTTGCAGAGCACTGGGGAAAGGCAGGCAGAGAATTCCCTGCTGGCACCTTCTCTGTGCCTGTTCACATTGCTTCGCAGAATCGCTTTTGTGCAGAAAACACTAACACTTGTTCAGAAGGAAAGAAAGCACAGAGCCCCAGATTCTATGTTGTCCTGGAGAGCTTGCAGAGCACTGGGGAAAGGCAGGCAGAGAATTCCTTGCTAGCACCTTCTCTGTGCCTGGGAAGCAGAAGTGTTCACATTGCTTCGCAAGAATCGCTTTTGTGCAGAAAACACTAACACTTGTTCAGAAGGAAAGAAAGCACAGAGCCCCAGATTTTATGTTGTCCTGGAGAGCTTGCAGAGCACTGGGGAAAGGCAGGCAGAGAATTCCGTGCTAGCACCTTCTCTGTGCCTGTTCACATTGCTTCGCAGAATCGCTTTTGTGCAGAAAACAGTAACACTTGTTCAGAACGAAAGAAAGCACAGAGCCCCAGATTTTATGTTGTCCTGGAGAGCTTGCAGAGCACTGGGGAAAGGCAGGCAGAGAATTCCCTGCTAGCACCTTCTCTGTGCCTGTTCACATTGCTTCGCAGAATCGCTTTTGTGCAGAAAACAGTAACACTTGTTCAGAAGGAAAGAAAGCACAGAGCCCCAGATTCTATGTTGTCCTGGAGAGCTTGCAGAGCACTGGGGAAAGGCAGGCAGAGAATTCCTTGCTAGCACCTTCTCTGTGCCTGGGAAGCAGAAGTGTTCACATTGCTTCGCAAGAATCGCTTTTGTGCAGAAAACAGTAACACTTGTTCAGAACGAAAGAAAGCACAGAGCCCCAGATTTTATGTTGTCCTGGAGAGCTTGCAGAGCACTGGGGAAAGGCAGGCAGAGAATTCCCTGCTAGCACCTTCTCTGTGCCTGTTCACATTGCTTCGCAGAATCGCTTTTGTGCAGAAAACAGTAACACTTGTTCAGAAGGAAAGAAAGCACAGAGCCCCAGATTCTATGTTGTCCTGGAGAGCTTGCAGAGCACTGGGGAAAGGCAGGCAGAGAATTCCCTGCTAGCACCTTCTCTGTGCCTGGGAAGCAGAAGTGTTCACATTGCTTCGCAAGAATCGCTTTTGTGCAGAAAACACTAACACTTGTTCAGAAGGAAAGAAAGCACAGAGCCCCAGATTTCATGTTGTCCTGGAGAGCTTGCAGAGCACTGGGGAAAGGCAGGCAGAGAATTCTCTGATAGCACCTTCTCTGTGCCTGTTCACATTGCTTCGCAGAATCGCTTTTGTGCAGAAAACAGTAACACTTGTTCAGAAGGAAAGAAAGCACAGAGCCCCAGATTCTATGTTGTCCTGGAGAGCTTGCAGAGCACTGGGGAAAGGCAGGCAGAGAATTCCCTGCTGGCACCTTCTCTGTGCCTGTTCACATTGCTTCGCAGAATCGCTTTTGTGCAGAAAACACTAACACTTGTTCAGAAGGAAAGAAAGCACAGAGCCCCAGATTCTATGTTGTCCTGGAGAGCTTGCAGAGCACTGGGGAAAGGCAGGCAGAGAATTCCTTGCTAGCACCTTCTCTGTGCCTGGGAAGCAGAAGTGTTCACATTGCTTCGCAAGAATCGCTTTTGTGCAGAAAACACTAACACTTGTTCAGAAGGAAAGAAAGCACAGAGCCCCAGATTTTATGTTGTCCTGGAGAGCTTGCAGAGCACTGGGGAAAGGCAGGCAGAGAATTCCGTGCTAGCACCTTCTCTGTGCCTGTTCACATTGCTTCGCAGAATCGCTTTTGTGCAGAAAACAGTAACACTTGTTCAGAACGAAAGAAAGCACAGAGCCCCAGATTTTATGTTGTCCTGGAGAGCTTGCAGAGCACTGGGGAAAGGCAGGCAGAGAATTCCCTGCTAGCACCTTCTCTGTGCCTGTTCACATTGCTTCGCAGAATCGCTTTTGTGCAGAAAACACTAACACTTTTTCAGAACGAAAGAAAGCACAGAGCCCCAGATTCTATGTTGTCCTGGAGAGCTTGCAGAGCACTGGGGAAAGGCAGGCAGAGAATTCCCTGCTAGCACCTTCTCTGTGCCTGGGAAGCAGAAGTGTTCACATTGCTTCGCAAGAATCGCTTTTGTGCAGAAAACAGTAACACTTGTTCAGAACGAAAGAAAGCACAGAGCCCCAGATTTTATGTTGTCTTGGAGAGCTTGCAGAGCACTGGGGAAAGGCAGGCAGAGAATTCCCTGCTAGCACCTTCTCTGTGCCTGTTCACTTTGCTTCGCAGAATCGCTTTTGTGCAGAAAACAGTAACACTTGTTCAGAACGAAAGAAAGCACAGAGCCCCAGATTCTATGTTGTCCTGGAGAGCTTGCAGAGCACTGGGGAAAGGCAGGCAGAGAATTCCGTGCTAGCACCTTCTCTGTGCCTGGGAAGCAGAAGTGTTCACATTGCTTCGCAGAATCGCTTTTGTGCAGAAAACACTAACACTTGTTCAGAACGAAAGAAAGCACAGAGCCCCAGATTCTATGTTGTCTTGGAGAGCTTGCAGAGCACTGGGGAAAGGCTGGCAGAGAGTTCCCTGATAGCACCTTCTCTGTGCCTGTTCACATTGCTTCGCAGAATCGCTTTTGTGCAGAAAACAGTAACACTTGTTCAGAAGGAAAGAAAGCACAGAGCCCCAGATTCTATGTTGTCCTGGAGAGTTTGCAGAGCACTGGGGAAAGGCAGGCAGAGAATTCCCTGCTAGCACCTTCTCTGTGCCTGGGAAGCAGAAGTGTTCACATTGCTTCGCAAGAATCGCTTTTGTGCAGAAAACACTAACACTTGTTCAGAAGGAAAGAAAGCACAGAGCCCCAGATTTTATGTTGTCCTGGAGAGCTTGCAGAGCACTGGGGAAAGGCAGGCAGAGAATTCCCTGCTGGCACCTTCTCTGTGCCTGTTCACATTGCTTCGCAGAATCGCTTTTGTGCAGAAAACAGTAACACTTGTTCAGAACGAAAGAAAGCACAGAGCCCCAGATTCTATGTTGTCCTGGAGAGCTTGCAGAGCACTGGGGAAAGGCAGGCAGAGAATTCCTTGCTAGCACCTTCTCTGTGCCTGGGAAGCAGAAGTATTCACATTGCTTCGCAAGAATCGCTTTTGTGCAGAAAACACTAACACTTGTTCAGAACGAAAGAAAGCACAGAGCCCCAGATTTTATGTTGTCCTGGAGAGCTTGCAGAGCACTGGGGAAAGGCAGGCAGAGAATTCCCTGCTAGCACCTTCTCTGTGCCTGTTCACATTGCTTCGCAGAATCGCTTTTGTGCAGAAAACAGTAACACTTGTTCAGAACGAAAGAAAGCACAGAGCCCCAGATTCTATGTTGTCCTGGAGAGCTTGCAGAGCACTGGGGAAAGGCAGGCAGAGAACTCCCTGCTAGCACCTTCTCTGTGCCTGTTCACATTGCTTCGCAGAATCGCTTTTGTGCAGAAAACAGTAACACTTGTTCAGAACGAAAGAAAGCACAGAGCCCCAGATTCTATGTTGTCCTGGAGAGCTTGCAGAGCACTGGGGAAAGGCAGGCAGAGAATTCCCTGCTAGCACCTTCTCTGTGCCTGGGAAGCAGAAGTGTTCACATTGCTTCGCAAGAATCGCTTTTGTGCAGAAAACAGTAACACTTGTTCAGAACGAAAGAAAGCACAGAGCCCCAGATTCTATGTTGTCCTGGAGAGCTTGCAGAGCACTGGGGAAAGGCAGGCAGAGAATTCCCTGCTAGCACCTTCTCTGTGCCTGTTCACATTGCTTCGCAGAATCGCTTTTGTGCAGAAAACAGTAACACTTGTTCAGAACGAAAGAAAGCACAGAGCCCCAGATTCTATGTTGTCCTGGAGAGCTTGCAGAGCACTGGGGAAAGGCAGGCAGAGAATTCCCTGCTAGCACCTTCTCTGTGCCTGGGAAGCAGAAGTGTTCACATTGCTTCGCAAGAATCGCTTTTGTGCAGAAAACACTAACACTTGTTCAGAAGGAAAGAAAGCACAGAGCCCCAGATTTCATGTTGTCCTGGAGAGCTTGCAGAGCACTGGGGAAAGGCAGGCAGAGAATTCTCTGATAGCACCTTCTCTGTGCCTGTTCACATTGCTTCGCAGAATCGCTTTTGTGCAGAAAACAGTAACACTTGTTCAGAAGGAAAGAAAGCACAGAGCCCCAGATTCTATGTTGTCCTGGAGAGCTTGCAGAGCACTGGGGAAAGGCAGGCAGAGAATTCCCTGCTGGCACCTTCTCTGTGCCTGTTCACATTGCTTCGCAGAATCGCTTTTGTGCAGAAAACACTAACACTTGTTCAGAACGAAAGAAAGCACAGAGCCCCAGATTCTATGTTGTCCTGGAGAGCTTGCAGAGCACTGGGGAAAGGCAGGCAGAGAATTCCTTGCTAGCACCTTCTCTGTGCCTGGGAAGCAGAAGTGTTCACATTGCTTCGCAAGAATCGCTTTTGTGCAGAAAACACTAACACTTGTTCAGAAGGAAAGAAAGCACAGAGCCCCAGATTTTATGTTGTCCTGGAGAGCTTGCAGAGCACTGGGGAAAGGCAGGCAGAGAATTCCGTGCTAGCACCTTCTCTGTGCCTGTTCACATTGCTTCGCAGAATCGCTTTTGTGCAGAAAACAGTAACACTTGTTCAGAACGAAAGAAAGCACAGAGCCCCAGATTTTATGTTGTCCTGGAGAGCTTGCAGAGCACTGGGGAAAGGCAGGCAGAGAATTCCCTGCTAGCACCTTCTCTGTGCCTGTTCACATTGCTTCGCAGAATCGCTTTTGTGCAGAAAACACTAACACTTTTTCAGAACGAAAGAAAGCACAGAGCCCCAGATTCTATGTTGTCCTGGAGAGCTTGCAGAGCACTGGGGAAAGGCAGGCAGAGAATTCCCTGCTAGCACCTTCTCTGTGCCTGGGAAGCAGAAGTGTTCACATTGCTTCGCAAGAATCGCTTTTGTGCAGAAAACAGTAACACTTGTTCAGAACGAAAGAAAGCACAGAGCCCCAGATTTTATGTTGTCTTGGAGAGCTTGCAGAGCACTGGGGAAAGGCAGGCAGAGAATTCCCTGCTAGCACCTTCTCTGTGCCTGTTCACTTTGCTTCGCAGAATCGCTTTTGTGCAGAAAACAGTAACACTTGTTCAGAAGGAAAGAAAGCACAGAGCCCCAGATTCTATGTTGTCCTGGAGAGCTTGCAGAGCACTGGGGAAAGGCAGGCAGAGAATTCCCTGCTAGCACCTTCTCTGTGCCTGGGAAGCAGAAGTGTTCACATTGCTTCGCAAGAATCGCTTTTGTGCAGAAAACACTAACACTTGTTCAGAAGGAAAGAAAGCACAGAGCCCCAGATTCTATGTTGTCCTGGAGAGCTTGCAGAGCACTGGGGAAAGGCAGGCAGAGAATTCTCTGATAGCACCTTCTCTGTGCCTGTTCACATTGCTTCGCAGAATCGCTTTTGTGCAGAAAACAGTAACACTTGTTCAGAACGAAAGAAAGCACAGAGCCCCAGATTCTATGTTGTCCTGGAGAGCTTGCAGAGCACTGGGGAAAGGCAGGCAGAGAATTCCCTGCTAGCACCTTCTCTGTGCCTGGGAAGCAGAAGTGTTCACATTGCTTCGCAGAATCGCTTTTGTGCAGAAAACACTAACACTTGTTCAGAACGAAAGAAAGCACAGAGCCCCAGATTCTATGTTGTCTTGGAGAGCTTGCAGAGCACTGGGGAAAGGCTGGCAGAGAGTTCCCTGATAGCACCTTCTCTGTGCCTGTTCACATTGCTTCGCAGAATCGCTTTTGTGCAGAAAACAGTAACACTTGTTCAGAAGGAAAGAAAGCACAGAGCCCCAGATTCTATGTTGTCCTGGAGAGTTTGCAGAGCACTGGGGAAAGGCAGGCAGAGAATTCCCTGCTAGCACCTTCTCTGTGCCTGGGAAGCAGAAGTGTTCACATTGCTTCGCAAGAATCGCTTTTGTGCAGAAAACACTAACACTTGTTCAGAAGGAAAGAAAGCACAGAGCCCCAGATTTTATGTTGTCCTGGAGAGCTTGCAGAGCACTGGGGAAAGGCAGGCAGAGAATTCCCTGCTGGCACCTTCTCTGTGCCTGTTCACATTGCTTCGCAGAATCGCTTTTGTGCAGAAAACAGTAACACTTGTTCAGAACGAAAGAAAGCACAGAGCCCCAGATTCTATGTTGTCCTGGAGAGCTTGCAGAGCACTGGGGAAAGGCAGGCAGAGAATTCCTTGCTAGCACCTTCTCTGTGCCTGGGAAGCAGAAGTATTCACATTGCTTCGCAAGAATCGCTTTTGTGCAGAAAACACTAACACTTGTTCAGAACGAAAGAAAGCACAGAGCCCCAGATTTTATGTTGTCCTGGAGAGCTTGCAGAGCACTGGGGAAAGGCAGGCAGAGAATTCCCTGCTAGCACCTTCTCTGTGCCTGTTCACATTGCTTCGCAGAATCGCTTTTGTGCAGAAAACAGTAACACTTGTTCAGAACGAAAGAAAGCACAGAGCCCCAGATTCTATGTTGTCCTGGAGAGCTTGCAGAGCACTGGGGAAAGGCAGGCAGAGAACTCCCTGCTAGCACCTTCTCTGTGCCTGTTCACATTGCTTCGCAGAATCGCTTTTGTGCAGAAAACAGTAACACTTGTTCAGAACGAAAGAAAGCACAGAGCCCCAGATTCTATGTTGTCCTGGAGAGCTTGCAGAGCACTGGGGAAAGGCAGGCAGAGAATTCCCTGCTAGCACCTTCTCTGTGCCTGGGAAGCAGAAGTGTTCACATTGCTTCGCAAGAATCGCTTTTGTGCAGAAAACAGTAACACTTGTTCAGAACGAAAGAAAGCACAGAGCCCCAGATTTTATGTTGTCTTGGAGAGCTTGCAGAGCACTGGGGAAAGGCAGGCAGAGAATTCCCTGCTAGCACCTTCTCTGTGCCTGTTCACATTGCTTCGCAGAATCGCTTTTGTGCAGAAAACAGTAACACTTGTTCAGAAGGAAAGAAAGCACAGAGCCCCAGATTCTATGTTGTCCTGGAGAGCTTGCAGAGCACTGGGGAAAGGCAGGCAGAGAATTCCCTGCTAGCACCTTCTCTGTGCCTGGGAAGCAGAAGTGTTCACATTGCTTCGCAAGAATCGCTTTTGTGCAGAAAACACTAACACTTGTTCAGAACGAAAGAAAGCACAGAGCCCCAGATTTCATGTTGTCCTGGAGAGCTTGCAGAGCACTGGGGAAAGGCAGGCAGAGAATTCTCTGATAGCACCTTCTCTGTGCCTGTTCACATTGCTTCGCAGAATCGCTTTTGTGCAGAAAACAGTAACACTTGTTCAGAAGGAAAGAAAGCACAGAGCCCCAGATTCTATGTTGTCCTGGAGAGCTTGCAGAGCACTGGGGAAAGGCAGGCAGAGAATTCCCTGCTGGCACCTTCTCTGTGCCTGTTCACATTGCTTCGCAGAATCGCTTTTGTGCAGAAAACACTAACACTTGTTCAGAACGAAAGAAAGCACAGAGCCCCAGATTCTATGTTGTCCTGGAGAGCTTGCAGAGCACTGGGGAAAGGCAGGCAGGGAATTCCTTGCTAGCACCTTCTCTGTGCCTGGGAAGCAGAAGTGTTCACATTGCTTCGCAAGAATCGCTTTTGTGCAGAAAACACTAACACTTGTTCAGAAGGAAAGAAAGCACAGAGCCCCAGATTTTATGTTGTCCTGGAGAGCTTGCAGAGCACTGGGGAAAGGCAGGCAGAGAATTCCCTGCTAGCACCTTCTCTGTGCCTGTTCACATTGCTTCGCAGAATCGCTTTTGTGCAGAAAACAGTAACACTTGTTCAGAACGAAAGAAAGCACAGAGCCCCAGATTCTATGTTGTCCTGGAGAGCTTGCAGAGCACTGGGGAAAGGCAGGCAGAGAATTCCCTGCTAGCACCTTCTCTGTGCCTGGGAAGCAGAAGTGTTCACATTGCTTCGCAAGAATCGCTTTTGTGCAGAAAACAGTAACACTTGTTCAGAACGAAAGAAAGCACAGAGCCCCAGATTTTATGTTGTCTTGGAGAGCTTGCAGAGCACTGGGGAAAGGCAGGCAGAGAATTCCCTGCTAGCACCTTCTCTGTGCCTGTTCACATTGCTTCGCAGAATCGCTTTTGTGCAGAAAACAGTAACACTTGTTCAGAAGGAAAGAAAGCACAGAGCCCCAGATTCTATGTTGTCCTGGAGAGCTTGCAGAGCACTGGGGAAAGGCAGGCAGAGAATTCCTTGCTAGCACCTTCTCTGTGCCTGGGAAGCAGAAGTGTTCACATTGCTTCGCAAGAATCGCTTTTGTGCAGAAAACAATAACACTTGTTCAGAAGGAAAGAAAGCACAGAGCCCCAGATTTTATGTTGTCCTGGAGAGCTTGCAGAGCACTGGGGAAAGGCAGGCAGAGAATTCCCTGCTGGCACCTTCTCTGTGCCTGTTCACATTGCTTCGCAGAATCGCTTTTGTGCAGAAAACAGTAACACTTGTTCAGAAGGAAAGAAAGCACAGAGCCCCAGATTCTATGTTGTCCTGGAGAGCTTGCAGAGCACTGGGGAAAGGCAGGCAGAGAATTCCCTGCTAGCACCTTCTCTGTGCCTGGGAAGCAGAAGTGTTCACATTGCTTCGCAAGATTCGCTTTTGTGCAGAAAACAGTAACACTTGTTCAGAACGAAAGAAAGCACAGAGCCCCAGATTTTATGTTGTCTTGGAGAGCTTGCAGAGCACTGGGGAAAGGCAGGCAGAGAATTCCCTGCTAGCACCTTCTCTGTGCCTGTTCACATTGCTTCGCAGAATCGCTTTTGTGCAGAAAACAGTAACACTTGTTCAGAAGGAAAGAAAGCACAGAGCCCCAGATTCTATGTTGTCCTGGAGAGCTTGCAGAGCACTGGGGAAAGGCAGGCAGAGAATTCCTTGCTAGCACCTTCTCTGTGCCTGGGAAGCAGAAGTGTTCACATTGCTTCGCAAGAATCGCTTTTGTGCACAAAACACTAACACTTGTTCAGAAGGAAAGAAAGCACAGAGCCCCAGATTCTATGTTGTCCTGGAGAGCTTGCAGAGCACTGGGGAAAGGCAGGCAGAGAATTCCCTGCTAGCACCTTCTCTGTGCCTGGGAAGCAGAAGTGTTCACATTGCTTCGCAAGAATCGCTTTTGTGCAGAAAACACTAACACTTGTTCAGAAGGAAAGAAAGCACAGAGCCCCAGATTTTATGTTGTCCTGGAGAGCTTGCAGAGCACTGGGGAAAGGCAGGCAGAGAATTCCGTGCTAGCACCTTCTCTGTGCCTGTTCACATTGCTTCGCAGAATCGCTTTTGTGCAGAAAACAGTAACACTTGTTCAGAACGAAAGAAAGCACAGAGCCCCAGATTTTATGTTGTCCTGGAGAGCTTGCAGAGCACTGGGGAAAGGCAGGCAGAGAATTCCCTGCTAGCACCTTCTCTGTGCCTGTTCACATTGCTTCGCAGAATCGCTTTTGTGCAGAAAACACTAACACTTTTTCAGAACGAAAGAAAGCACAGAGCCCCAGATTCTATGTTGTCCTGGAGAGCTTGCAGAGCACTGGGGAAAGGCAGGCAGAGAATTCCCTGCTAGCACCTTCTCTGTGCCTGGGAAGCAGAAGTGTTCACATTGCTTCGCAAGAATCGCTTTTGTGCAGAAAACAGTAACACTTGTTCAGAACGAAAGAAAGCACAGAGCCCCAGATTTTATGTTGTCTTGGAGAGCTTGCAGAGCACTGGGGAAAGGCAGGCAGAGAATTCCCTGCTAGCACCTTCTCTGTGCCTGTTCACTTTGCTTCGCAGAATCGCTTTTGTGCAGAAAACAGTAACACTTGTTCAGAAGGAAAGAAAGCACAGAGCCCCAGATTCTATGTTGTCCTGGAGAGCTTGCAGAGCACTGGGGAAAGGCAGGCAGAGAATTCCCTGCTAGCACCTTCTCTGTGCCTGGGAAGCAGAAGTGTTCACATTGCTTCGCAAGAATCGCTTTTGTGCAGAAAACACTAACACTTGTTCAGAAGGAAAGAAAGCACAGAGCCCCAGATTCTATGTTGTCCTGGAGAGCTTGCAGAGCACTGGGGAAAGGCAGGCAGAGAATTCTCTGATAGCACCTTCTCTGTGCCTGTTCACATTGCTTCGCAGAATCGCTTTTGTGCAGAAAACAGTAACACTTGTTCAGAACGAAAGAAAGCACAGAGCCCCAGATTCTATGTTGTCCTGGAGAGCTTGCAGAGCACTGGGGAAAGGCAGGCAGAGAATTCCCTGCTAGCACCTTCTCTGTGCCTGGGAAGCAGAAGTGTTCACATTGCTTCGCAGAATCGCTTTTGTGCAGAAAACACTAACACTTGTTCAGAACGAAAGAAAGCACAGAGCCCCAGATTCTATGTTGTCTTGGAGAGCTTGCAGAGCACTGGGGAAAGGCTGGCAGAGAGTTCCCTGATAGCACCTTCTCTGTGCCTGTTCACATTGCTTCGCAGAATCGCTTTTGTGCAGAAAACAGTAACACTTGTTCAGAAGGAAAGAAAGCACAGAGCCCCAGATTCTATGTTGTCCTGGAGAGTTTGCAGAGCACTGGGGAAAGGCAGGCAGAGAATTCCCTGCTAGCACCTTCTCTGTGCCTGGGAAGCAGAAGTGTTCACATTGCTTCGCAAGAATCGCTTTTGTGCAGAAAACACTAACACTTGTTCAGAAGGAAAGAAAGCACAGAGCCCCAGATTTTATGTTGTCCTGGAGAGCTTGCAGAGCACTGGGGAAAGGCAGGCAGAGAATTCCCTGCTGGCACCTTCTCTGTGCCTGTTCACATTGCTTCGCAGAATCGCTTTTGTGCAGAAAACAGTAACACTTGTTCAGAACGAAAGAAAGCACAGAGCCCCAGATTCTATGTTGTCCTGGAGAGCTTGCAGAGCACTGGGGAAAGGCAGGCAGAGAATTCCTTGCTAGCACCTTCTCTGTGCCTGGGAAGCAGAAGTATTCACATTGCTTCGCAAGAATCGCTTTTGTGCAGAAAACACTAACACTTGTTCAGAACGAAAGAAAGCACAGAGCCCCAGATTTTATGTTGTCCTGGAGAGCTTGCAGAGCACTGGGGAAAGGCAGGCAGAGAATTCCCTGCTAGCACCTTCTCTGTGCCTGTTCACATTGCTTCGCAGAATCGCTTTTGTGCAGAAAACAGTAACACTTGTTCAGAACGAAAGAAAGCACAGAGCCCCAGATTCTATGTTGTCCTGGAGAGCTTGCAGAGCACTGGGGAAAGGCAGGCAGAGAACTCCCTGCTAGCACCTTCTCTGTGCCTGTTCACATTGCTTCGCAGAATCGCTTTTGTGCAGAAAACAGTAACACTTGTTCAGAACGAAAGAAAGCACAGAGCCCCAGATTCTATGTTGTCCTGGAGAGCTTGCAGAGCACTGGGGAAAGGCAGGCAGAGAATTCCCTGCTAGCACCTTCTCTGTGCCTGGGAAGCAGAAGTGTTCACATTGCTTCGCAAGAATCGCTTTTGTGCAGAAAACAGTAACACTTGTTCAGAACGAAAGAAAGCACAGAGCCCCAGATTTTATGTTGTCCTGGAGAGCTTGCAGAGCACTGGGGAAAGGCAGGCAGAGAATTCCCTGCTAGCACCTTCTCTGTGCCTGTTCACATTGCTTCGCAGAATCGCTTTTGTGCAGAAAACAGTAACACTTGTTCAGAAGGAAAGAAAGCACAGAGCCCCAGATTCTATGTTGTCCTGGAGAGCTTGCAGAGCACTGGGGAAAGGCAGGCAGAGAATTCCCTGCTAGCACCTTCTCTGTGCCTGGGAAGCAGAAGTGTTCACATTGCTTCGCAAGAATCGCTTTTGTGCAGAAAACACTAACACTTGTTCAGAACGAAAGAAAGCACAGAGCCCCAGATTTCATGTTGTCCTGGAGAGCTTGCAGAGCACTGGGGAAAGGCAGGCAGAGAATTCTCTGATAGCACCTTCTCTGTGCCTGTTCACATTGCTTCGCAGAATCGCTTTTGTGCAGAAAACAGTAACACTTGTTCAGAAGGAAAGAAAGCACAGAGCCCCAGATTCTATGTTGTCCTGGAGAGCTTGCAGAGCACTGGGGAAAGGCAGGCAGAGAATTCCCTGCTGGCACCTTCTCTGTGCCTGTTCACATTGCTTCGCAGAATCGCTTTTGTGCAGAAAACACTAACACTTGTTCAGAACGAAAGAAAGCACAGAGCCCCAGATTCTATGTTGTCCTGGAGAGCTTGCAGAGCACTGGGGAAAGGCAGGCAGGGAATTCCTTGCTAGCACCTTCTCTGTGCCTGGGAAGCAGAAGTGTTCACATTGCTTCGCAAGAATCGCTTTTGTGCAGAAAACACTAACACTTGTTCAGAAGGAAAGAAAGCACAGAGCCCCAGATTTTATGTTGTCCTGGAGAGCTTGCAGAGCACTGGGGAAAGGCAGGCAGAGAATTCCCTGCTAGCACCTTCTCTGTGCCTGTTCACATTGCTTCGCAGAATCGCTTTTGTGCAGAAAACAGTAACACTTGTTCAGAACGAAAGAAAGCACAGAGCCCCAGATTCTATGTTGTCCTGGAGAGCTTGCAGAGCACTGGGGAAAGGCAGGCAGAGAATTCCCTGCTAGCACCTTCTCTGTGCCTGGGAAGCAGAAGTGTTCACATTGCTTCGCAAGAATCGCTTTTGTGCAGAAAACAGTAACACTTGTTCAGAACGAAAGAAAGCACAGAGCCCCAGATTTTATGTTGTCTTGGAGAGCTTGCAGAGCACTGGGGAAAGGCAGGCAGAGAATTCCCTGCTAGCACCTTCTCTGTGCCTGTTCACATTGCTTCGCAGAATCGCTTTTGTGCAGAAAACAGTAACACTTGTTCAGAAGGAAAGAAAGCACAGAGCCCCAGATTCTATGTTGTCCTGGAGAGCTTGCAGAGCACTGGGGAAAGGCAGGCAGAGAATTCCTTGCTAGCACCTTCTCTGTGCCTGGGAAGCAGAAGTGTTCACATTGCTTCGCAAGAATCGCTTTTGTGCAGAAAACAATAACACTTGTTCAGAAGGAAAGAAAGCACAGAGCCCCAGATTTTATGTTGTCCTGGAGAGCTTGCAGAGCACTGGGGAAAGGCAGGCAGAGAATTCCCTGCTGGCACCTTCTCTGTGCCTGTTCACATTGCTTCGCAGAATCGCTTTTGTGCAGAAAACAGTAACACTTGTTCAGAAGGAAAGAAAGCACAGAGCCCCGGATTCTATGTTGTCCTGGAGAGCTTGCAGAGCACTGGGGAAAGGCAGGCAGAGAATTCCCTGCTAGCACCTTCTCTGTGCCTGTTCACATTGCTTCGCAGAATCGCTTTTGTGCAGAAAACAGTAACACTTGTTCAGAAGGAAAGAAAGCACAGAGCCCCAGATTCTATGTTGTCCTGGAGAGCTTGCAGAGCACTGGGGAAAGGCAGGCAGAGAATTCCTTGCTAGCACCTTCTCTGTGCCTGGGAAGCAGAAGTGTTCACATTGCTTCGCAAGAATCGCTTTTGTGCAGAAAACAATAACACTTGTTCAGAAGGAAAGAAAGCACAGAGCCCCAGATTTTATGTTGTCCTGGAGAGCTTGCAGAGCACTGGGGAAAGGCAGGCAGAGAATTCCCTGCTGGCACCTTCTCTGTGCCTGTTCACATTGCTTCGCAGAATCGCTTTTGTGCAGAAAACAGTAACACTTGTTCAGAAGGAAAGAAAGCACAGAGCCCCAGATTCTATGTTGTCCTGGAGAGCTTGCAGAGCACTGGGGAAAGGCAGGCAGAGAATTCCCTGCTAGCACCTTCTCTGTGCCTGGGAAGCAGAAGTGTTCACATTGCTTCGCAAGATTCGCTTTTGTGCAGAAAACAGTAACACTTGTTCAGAACGAAAGAAAGCACAGAGCCCCAGATTTTATGTTGTCTTGGAGAGCTTGCAGAGCACTGGGGAAAGGCAGGCAGAGAATTCCCTGCTAGCACCTTCTCTGTGCCTGTTCACATTGCTTCGCAGAATCGCTTTTGTGCAGAAAACAGTAACACTTGTTCAGAAGGAAAGAAAGCACAGAGCCCCAGATTCTATGTTGTCCTGGAGAGCTTGCAGAGCACTGGGGAAAGGCAGGCAGAGAATTCCTTGCTAGCACCTTCTCTGTGCCTGGGAAGCAGAAGTGTTCACATTGCTTCGCAAGAATCGCTTTTGTGCACAAAACACTAACACTTGTTCAGAAGGAAAGAAAGCACAGAGCCCCAGATTCTATGTTGTCCTGGAGAGCTTGCAGAGCACTGGGGAAAGGCAGGCAGAGAATTCCCTGCTAGCACCTTCTCTGTGCCTGGGAAGCAGAAGTGTTCACATTGCTTCGCAAGAATCGCTTTTGTGCAGAAAACACTAACACTTGTTCAGAAGGAAAGAAAGCACAGAGCCCCAGATTTTATGTTGTCCTGGAGAGCTTGCAGAGCACTGGGGAAAGGCAGGCAGAGAATTCCGTGCTAGCACCTTCTCTGTGCCTGTTCACATTGCTTCGCAGAATCGCTTTTGTGCAGAAAACAGTAACACTTGTTCAGAACGAAAGAAAGCACAGAGCCCCAGATTTTATGTTGTCCTGGAGAGCTTGCAGAGCACTGGGGAAAGGCAGGCAGAGAATTCCCTGCTAGCACCTTCTCTGTGCCTGTTCACATTGCTTCGCAGAATCGCTTTTGTGCAGAAAACACTAACACTTTTTCAGAACGAAAGAAAGCACAGAGCCCCAGATTCTATGTTGTCCTGGAGAGCTTGCAGAGCACTGGGGAAAGGCAGGCAGAGAATTCCCTGCTAGCACCTTCTCTGTGCCTGGGAAGCAGAAGTGTTCACATTGCTTCGCAAGAATCGCTTTTGTGCAGAAAACAGTAACACTTGTTCAGAACGAAAGAAAGCACAGAGCCCCAGATTTTATGTTGTCTTGGAGAGCTTGCAGAGCACTGGGGAAAGGCAGGCAGAGAATTCCCTGCTAGCACCTTCTCTGTGCCTGTTCACTTTGCTTCGCAGAATCGCTTTTGTGCAGAAAACAGTAACACTTGTTCAGAAGGAAAGAAAGCACAGAGCCCCAGATTCTATGTTGTCCTGGAGAGCTTGCAGAGCACTGGGGAAAGGCAGGCAGAGAATTCCCTGCTAGCACCTTCTCTGTGCCTGGGAAGCAGAAGTGTTCACATTGCTTCGCAAGAATCGCTTTTGTGCAGAAAACACTAACACTTGTTCAGAAGGAAAGAAAGCACAGAGCCCCAGATTCTATGTTGTCCTGGAGAGCTTGCAGAGCACTGGGGAAAGGCAGGCAGAGAATTCTCTGATAGCACCTTCTCTGTGCCTGTTCACATTGCTTCGCAGAATCGCTTTTGTGCAGAAAACAGTAACACTTGTTCAGAACGAAAGAAAGCACAGAGCCCCAGATTCTATGTTGTCCTGGAGAGCTTGCAGAGCACTGGGGAAAGGCAGGCAGAGAATTCCCTGCTAGCACCTTCTCTGTGCCTGGGAAGCAGAAGTGTTCACATTGCTTCGCAGAATCGCTTTTGTGCAGAAAACACTAACACTTGTTCAGAACGAAAGAAAGCACAGAGCCCCAGATTCTATGTTGTCTTGGAGAGCTTGCAGAGCACTGGGGAAAGGCTGGCAGAGAGTTCCCTGATAGCACCTTCTCTGTGCCTGTTCACATTGCTTCGCAGAATCGCTTTTGTGCAGAAAACAGTAACACTTGTTCAGAAGGAAAGAAAGCACAGAGCCCCAGATTCTATGTTGTCCTGGAGAGTTTGCAGAGCACTGGGGAAAGGCAGGCAGAGAATTCCCTGCTAGCACCTTCTCTGTGCCTGGGAAGCAGAAGTGTTCACATTGCTTCGCAAGAATCGCTTTTGTGCAGAAAACACTAACACTTGTTCAGAAGGAAAGAAAGCACAGAGCCCCAGATTTTATGTTGTCCTGGAGAGCTTGCAGAGCACTGGGGAAAGGCAGGCAGAGAATTCCCTGCTGGCACCTTCTCTGTGCCTGTTCACATTGCTTCGCAGAATCGCTTTTGTGCAGAAAACAGTAACACTTGTTCAGAACGAAAGAAAGCACAGAGCCCCAGATTCTATGTTGTCCTGGAGAGCTTGCAGAGCACTGGGGAAAGGCAGGCAGAGAATTCCTTGCTAGCACCTTCTCTGTGCCTGGGAAGCAGAAGTATTCACATTGCTTCGCAAGAATCGCTTTTGTGCAGAAAACACTAACACTTGTTCAGAACGAAAGAAAGCACAGAGCCCCAGATTTTATGTTGTCCTGGAGAGCTTGCAGAGCACTGGGGAAAGGCAGGCAGAGAATTCCCTGCTAGCACCTTCTCTGTGCCTGTTCACATTGCTTCGCAGAATCGCTTTTGTGCAGAAAACAGTAACACTTGTTCAGAACGAAAGAAAGCACAGAGCCCCAGATTCTATGTTGTCCTGGAGAGCTTGCAGAGCACTGGGGAAAGGCAGGCAGAGAACTCCCTGCTAGCACCTTCTCTGTGCCTGTTCACATTGCTTCGCAGAATCGCTTTTGTGCAGAAAACAGTAACACTTGTTCAGAACGAAAGAAAGCACAGAGCCCCAGATTCTATGTTGTCCTGGAGAGCTTGCAGAGCACTGGGGAAAGGCAGGCAGAGAATTCCCTGCTAGCACCTTCTCTGTGCCTGGGAAGCAGAAGTGTTCACATTGCTTCGCAAGAATCGCTTTTGTGCAGAAAACAGTAACACTTGTTCAGAACGAAAGAAAGCACAGAGCCCCAGATTTTATGTTGTCCTGGAGAGCTTGCAGAGCACTGGGGAAAGGCAGGCAGAGAATTCCCTGCTAGCACCTTCTCTGTGCCTGTTCACATTGCTTCGCAGAATCGCTTTTGTGCAGAAAACAGTAACACTTGTTCAGAAGGAAAGAAAGCACAGAGCCCCAGATTCTATGTTGTCCTGGAGAGCTTGCAGAGCACTGGGGAAAGGCAGGCAGAGAATTCCCTGCTAGCACCTTCTCTGTGCCTGGGAAGCAGAAGTGTTCACATTGCTTCGCAAGAATCGCTTTTGTGCAGAAAACACTAACACTTGTTCAGAACGAAAGAAAGCACAGAGCCCCAGATTTCATGTTGTCCTGGAGAGCTTGCAGAGCACTGGGGAAAGGCAGGCAGAGAATTCTCTGATAGCACCTTCTCTGTGCCTGTTCACATTGCTTCGCAGAATCGCTTTTGTGCAGAAAACAGTAACACTTGTTCAGAAGGAAAGAAAGCACAGAGCCCCAGATTCTATGTTGTCCTGGAGAGCTTGCAGAGCACTGGGGAAAGGCAGGCAGAGAATTCCCTGCTGGCACCTTCTCTGTGCCTGTTCACATTGCTTCGCAGAATCGCTTTTGTGCAGAAAACACTAACACTTGTTCAGAACGAAAGAAAGCACAGAGCCCCAGATTCTATGTTGTCCTGGAGAGCTTGCAGAGCACTGGGGAAAGGCAGGCAGGGAATTCCTTGCTAGCACCTTCTCTGTGCCTGGGAAGCAGAAGTGTTCACATTGCTTCGCAAGAATCGCTTTTGTGCAGAAAACACTAACACTTGTTCAGAAGGAAAGAAAGCACAGAGCCCCAGATTTTATGTTGTCCTGGAGAGCTTGCAGAGCACTGGGGAAAGGCAGGCAGAGAATTCCCTGCTAGCACCTTCTCTGTGCCTGTTCACATTGCTTCGCAGAATCGCTTTTGTGCAGAAAACAGTAACACTTGTTCAGAACGAAAGAAAGCACAGAGCCCCAGATTCTATGTTGTCCTGGAGAGCTTGCAGAGCACTGGGGAAAGGCAGGCAGAGAATTCCCTGCTAGCACCTTCTCTGTGCCTGGGAAGCAGAAGTGTTCACATTGCTTCGCAAGAATCGCTTTTGTGCAGAAAACAGTAACACTTGTTCAGAACGAAAGAAAGCACAGAGCCCCAGATTTTATGTTGTCTTGGAGAGCTTGCAGAGCACTGGGGAAAGGCAGGCAGAGAATTCCCTGCTAGCACCTTCTCTGTGCCTGTTCACATTGCTTCGCAGAATCGCTTTTGTGCAGAAAACAGTAACACTTGTTCAGAAGGAAAGAAAGCACAGAGCCCCAGATTCTATGTTGTCCTGGAGAGCTTGCAGAGCACTGGGGAAAGGCAGGCAGAGAATTCCTTGCTAGCACCTTCTCTGTGCCTGGGAAGCAGAAGTGTTCACATTGCTTCGCAAGAATCGCTTTTGTGCAGAAAACAATAACACTTGTTCAGAAGGAAAGAAAGCACAGAGCCCCAGATTTTATGTTGTCCTGGAGAGCTTGCAGAGCACTGGGGAAAGGCAGGCAGAGAATTCCCTGCTGGCACCTTCTCTGTGCCTGTTCACATTGCTTCGCAGAATCGCTTTTGTGCAGAAAACAGTAACACTTGTTCAGAAGGAAAGAAAGCACAGAGCCCCGGATTCTATGTTGTCCTGGAGAGCTTGCAGAGCACTGGGGAAAGGCAGGCAGAGAATTCCCTGCTAGCACCTTCTCTGTGCCTGGGAAGCAGAAGTGTTCACATTGCTTCGCAAGATTCGCTTTTGTGCAGAAAACAGTAACACTTGTTCAGAACGAAAGAAAGCACAGAGCCCCAGATTTTATGTTGTCTTGGAGAGCTTGCAGAGCACTGGGGAAAGGCAGGCAGAGAATTCCCTGCTAGCACCTTCTCTGTGCCTGTTCACATTGCTTCGCAGAATCGCTTTTGTGCAGAAAACAGTAACACTTGTTCAGAAGGAAAGAAAGCACAGAGCCCCAGATTCTATGTTGTCCTGGAGAGCTTGCAGAGCACTGGGGAAAGGCAGGCAGAGAATTCCTTGCTAGCACCTTCTCTGTGCCTGGGAAGCAGAAGTGTTCACATTGCTTCGCAAGAATCGCTTTTGTGCACAAAACACTAACACTTGTTCAGAAGGAAAGAAAGCACAGAGCCCCAGATTCTATGTTGTCCTGGAGAGCTTGCAGAGCACTGGGGAAAGGCAGGCAGAGAATTCCCTGCTAGCACCTTCTCTGTGCCTGGGAAGCAGAAGTGTTCACATTGCTTCGCAAGAATCGCTTTTGTGCAGAAAACAATAACACTTGTTCAGAAGGAAAGAAAGCACAGAGCCCCAGATTCTATGTTGTCCTGGAGAGTTTGCAGAGCACTGGGGAAAGGCAGGCAGAGAATTCCCTGCTAGCACCTTCTCTGTGCCTGGGAAGCAGAAGTGTTCACATTGCTTCGCAAGAATCGCTTTTGTGCAGAAAACACTAACACTTGTTCAGAAGGAAAGAAAGCACAGAGCCCCAGATTTTATGTTGTCCTGGAGAGCTTGCAGAGCACTGGGGAAAGGCAGGCAGAGAATTCCCTGCTAGCACCTTCTCTGTGCCTGTTCACATTGCTTCGCAGAATCGCTTTTGTGCAGAAAACAGTAACACTTGTTCAGAACGAAAGAAAGCACAGAGCCCCAGATTCTATGTTGTCCTGGAGAGCTTGCAGAGCACTGGGGAAAGGCAGGCAGAGAATTCCTTGCTAGCACCTTCTCTGTGCCTGGGAAGCAGAAGTGTTCACATTGCTTCGCAAGAATCGCTTTTGTGCAGAAAACACTAACACTTGTTCAGAACGAAAGAAAGCACAGAGCCCCAGATTTTATGTTGTCCTGGAGAGCTTGCAGAGCACTGGGGAAAGGCAGGCAGAGAATTCCCTGCTAGCACCTTCTCTGTGCCTGTTCACATTGCTTCGCAGAATCGCTTTTGTGCAGAAAACAGTAACACTTGTTCAGAACGAAAGAAAGCACAGAGCCCCAGATTCTATGTTGTCCTGGAGAGCTTGCAGAGCACTGGGGAAAGGCAGGCAGAGAATTCCTTGCTAGCACCTTCTCTGTGCCTGGGAAGCAGAAGTGTTCACATTGCTTCGCAAGAATCGCTTTTGTGCAGAAAACACTAACACTTGTTCAGAAGGAAAGAAAGCACAGAGCCCCAGATTCTATGTTGTCCTGGAGAGCTTGCAGAGCACTGGGGAAAGGCAGGCAGAGAATTCTCTGATAGCACCTTCTCTGTGCCTGTTCACATTGCTTCGCAGAATCGCTTTTGTGCAGAAAACAGTAACACTTGTTCAGAACGAAAGAAAGCACAGAGCCCCAGATTCTATGTTGTCCTGGAGAGCTTGCAGAGCACTGGGGAAAGGCAGGCAGAGAATTCCCTGCTAGCACCTTCTCTGTGCCTGGGAAGCAGAAGTGTTCACATTGCTTCGCAGAATCGCTTTTGTGCAGAAAACAGTAACACTTGTTCAGAACGAAAGAAAGCACAGAGCCCCAGATTCTATGTTGTCTTGGAGAGCTTGCAGAGCACTGGGGAAAGGCTGGCAGAGAGTTCCCTGATAGCACCTTCTCTGTGCCTGTTCACATTGCTTCGCAGAATCGCTTTTGTGCAGAAAACAGTAACACTTGTTCAGAAGGAAAGAAAGCACAGAGCCCCAGATTCTATGTTGTCCTGGAGAGCTTGCAGAGCACTGGGGAAAGGCAGGCAGAGAATTCCCTGCTAGCACCTTCTCTGTGCCTGGGAAGCAGAAGTGTTCACATTGCTTCGCAAGAATCGCTTTTGTGCAGAAAACACTAACACTTGTTCAGAAGGAAAGAAAGCACAGAGCCCCAGATTTCATGTTGTCCTGGAGAGCTTGCAGAGCACTGGGGAAAGGCAGGCAGAGAATTCTCTGATAGCACCTTCTCTGTGCCTGTTCACATTGCTTCGCAGAATCGCTTTTGTGCAGAAAACAGTAACACTTGTTCAGAACGAAAGAAAGCACAGAGCCCCAGATTCTATGTTGTCCTGGAGAGCTTGCAGAGCACTGGGGAAAGGCAGGCAGAGAATTCCCTGCTGGCACCTTCTCTGTGCCTGTTCACATTGCTTCGCAGAATCGCTTTTGTGCAGAAAACACTAACACTTGTTCAGAACGAAAGAAAGCACAGAGCCCCAGATTCTATGTTGTCCTGGAGAGCTTGCAGAGCACTGGGGAAAGGCAGGCAGAGAATTCCTTGCTAGCACCTTCTCTGTGCCTGGGAAGCAGAAGTGTTCACATTGCTTCGCAAGAATCGCTTTTGTGCAGAAAACACTAACACTTGTTCAGAAGGAAAGAAAGCACAGAGCCCCAGATTTTATGTTGTCCTGGAGAGCTTGCAGAGCACTGGGGAAAGGCAGGCAGAGAATTCCCTGCTAGCACCTTCTCTGTGCCTGTTCACATTGCTTCGCAGAATCGCTTTTGTGCAGAAAACAGTAACACTTGTTCAGAACGAAAGAAAGCACAGAGCCCCAGATTTTATGTTGTCCTGGAGAGCTTGCAGAGCACTGGGGAAAGGCAGGCAGAGAATTCCCTGCTAGCACCTTCTCTGTGCCTGTTCACATTGCTTCGCAAGAATCGCTTTTGTGCAGAAAACAGTAACACTTGTTCAGAAGGAAAGAAAGCACAGAGCCCCAGATTTTATGTTGTCCTGGAGAGCTTGCAGAGCACTGGGGAAAGGCAGGCAGAGAATTCCCTGCTAGCACCTTCTCTGTGCCTGGGAAGCAGAAGTGTTCACATTGCTTCGCAAGAATCGCTTTTGTGCAGAAAACAGTAACACTTGTTCAGAACGAAAGAAAGCACAGAGCCCCAGATTTTATGTTGTCTTGGAGAGCTTGCAGAGCACTGGGGAAAGGCAGGCAGAGAATTCCCTGCTAGCACCTTCTCTGTGCCTGTTCACATTGCTTCGCAGAATCGCTTTTGTGCAGAAAACAGTAACACTTGTTCAGAAGGAAAGAAAGCACAGAGCCCCAGATTCTATGTTGTCCTGGAGAGCTTGCAGAGCACTGGGGAAAGGCAGGTAGAGAATTCCTTGCTAGCACCTTCTCTGTGCCTGGGAAGCAGAAGTGTTCACATTGCTTCGCAAGAATCGCTTTTGTGCAGAAAACACTAACACTTGTTCAGAAGGAAAGAAAGCACAGAGCCCCAGATTTTATGTTGTCCTGGAGAGCTTGCAGAGCACTGGGGAAAGGCAGGCAGAGAATTCCTTGCTAGCACCTTCTCTGTGCCTGGGAAGCAGAAGTGTTCACATTGCTTCGCAAGAATCGCTTTTGTGCAGAAAACACTAACACTTGTTCAGAAGGAAAGAAAGCACAGAGCCCCAGATTCTATGTTGTCCTGGAGAGTTTGCAGAGCACTGGGGAAAGGCAGGCAGAGAATTCCCTGCTAGCACCTTCTCTGTGCCTGGGAAGCAGAAGTGTTCACATTGCTTCGCAAGAATCGCTTTTGTGCAGAAAACAATAACACTTGTTCAGAAGGAAAGAAAGCACAGAGCCCCAGATTTTATGTTGTCCTGGAGAGCTTGCAGAGCACTGGGGAAAGGCAGGCAGAGAATTCCCTGCTGGCACCTTCTCTGTGCCTGTTCACATTGCTTCGCAGAATCGCTTTTGTGCAGAAAACAGTAACACTTGTTCAGAACGAAAGAAAGCACAGAGCCCCAGATTCTATGTTGTCCTGGAGAGCTTGCAGAGCACTGGGGAAAGGCAGGCAGAGAATTCCTTGCTAGCACCTTCTCTGTGCCTGGGAAGCAGAAGTGTTCACATTGCTTCGCAAGAATCGCTTTTGTGCAGAAAACACTAACACTTGTTCAGAAGGAAAGAAAGCACAGAGCCCCAGATTTTATGTTGTCCTGGAGAGCTTGCAGAGCACTGGGGAAAGGCAGGCAGAGAATTCCCTGATAGCACCTTCTCTGTGCCTGTTCACATTGCTTCGCAGAATCGCTTTTGTGCAGAAAACAGTAACACTTGTTCAGAACGAAAGAAAGCACAGAGCCCCAGATTTCATGTTGTCCTGGAGAGCTTGCAGAGCACTGGGGAAAGGCAGGCAGAGAATTCCCTGCTAGCACCTTCTCTGTGCCTGTTCACATTGCTTCGCAGAATCGCTTTTGTGCAGAAAACAGTAACACTTGTTCAGAAGGAAAGAAAGCACAGAGCCCCAGATTCTATGTTGTCCTGGAGAGCTTGCAGAGCACTGGGGAAAGGCAGGCAGAGAATTCCTTGCTAGCACCTTCTCTGTGCCTGGGAAGCAGAAGTGTTCACATTGCTTCGCAAGAATCGCTTTTGTGCAGAAAACAGTAACACTTGTTCAGAACGAAAGAAAGCACAGAGCCCCAGATTTTATGTTGTCTTGGAGAGCTTGCAGAGCACTGGGGAAAGGCAGGCAGAGAATTCCCTGCTAGCACCTTCTCTGTGCCTGTTCACATTGCTTCGCAGAATCGCTTTTGTGCAGAAAACAGTAACACTTTTTCAGAAGGAAAGAAAGCACAGAGCCCCAGATTCTATGTTGTCCTGGAGAGCTTGCAGAGCACTGGGGAAAGGCAGGCAGAGAATTCCCTGCTAGCACCTTCTCTGTGCCTGGGAAGCAGAAGTGTTCACATTGCTTCGCAAGAATCGCTTTTGTGCAGAAAACACTAACACTTGTTCAGAAGGAAAGAAAGCACAGAGCCCCAGATTCTATGTTGTCCTGGAGAGCTTGCAGAGCACTGGGGAAAGGCAGGCAGAGAATTCTCTGATAGCACCTTCTCTGTGCCTGTTCACATTGCTTCGCAGAATCGCTTTTGTGCAGAAAACAGTAACACTTGTTCAGAACGAAAGAAAGCACAGAGCCCCAGATTCTATGTTGTCCTGGAGAGCTTGCAGAGCACTGGGGAAAGGCAGGCAGAGAATTCCCTGCTAGCACCTTCTCTGTGCCTGTTCACATTGCTTCGCAGAATCGCTTTTGTGCAGAAAACACTAACACTTGTTCAGAACGAAAGAAAGCACAGAGCCCCAGATTTTATGTTGTCCTGGAGAGCTTGCAGAGCACTGGGGAAAGGCAGGCAGAGAATTCCCTGCTAGCACCTTCTCTGTGCCTGTTCACATTGCTTCGCAGAATCGCTTTTGTGCAGAAAACAGTAACACTTGTTCAGAACGAAAGAAAGCACAGAGCCCCAGATTCTATGTTGTCCTGGAGAGCTTGCAGAGCACTGGGGAAAGGCAGGCAGAGAATTCCCTGCTAGCACCTTCTCTGTGCCTGGGAAGCAGAAGTGTTCACATTGCTTCGCAAGAATCGCTTTTGTGCAGAAAACAGCAACACTTGTTCAGAAGGAAAGAAAGCACAGAGCCCCAGATTTTATGTTGTCCTGGAGAGCTTGCAGAGCACTGGGGAAAGGCAGGCAGAGAATTCCTTGCTAGCACCTTCTCTGTGCCTGGGAAGCAGAAGTGTTCACATTGCTTCGCAAGAATCGCTTTTGTGCAGAAAACACTAACACTTGTTCAGAAGGAAAGAAAGCACAGAGCCCCAGATTCTATGTTGTCCTGGAGAGCTTGCAGAGCACTGGGGAAAGGCAGGCAGAGAATTCCCTGCTAGCACCTTCTCTGTGCCTGGGAAGCAGAAGTGTTCACATTGCTTCGCAAGAATCGCTTTTGTGCAGAAAACAATAACACTTGTTCAGAAGGAAAGAAAGCACAGAGCCCCAGATTTTATGTTGTCCTGGAGAGCTTGCAGAGCACTGGGGAAAGGCAGGCAGAGAATTCCCTGCTGGCACCTTCTCTGTGCCTGTTCACATTGCTTCGCAGAATCGCTTTTGTGCAGAAAACAGTAACACTTGTTCAGAACGAAAGAAAGCACAGAGCCCCAGATTCTATGTTGTCCTGGAGAGCTTGCAGAGCACTGGGGAAAGGCAGGCAGAGAATTCCTTGCTAGCACCTTCTCTGTGCCTGGGAAGCAGAAGTGTTCACATTGCTTCGCAAGAATCGCTTTTGTGCAGAAAACACTAACACTTGTTCAGAAGGAAAGAAAGCACAGAGCCCCAGATTTTATGTTGTCCTGGAGAGCTTGCAGAGCACTGGGGAAAGGCAGGCAGAGAATTCCCTGATAGCACCTTCTCTGTGCCTGTTCACATTGCTTCGCAGAATCGCTTTTGTGCAGAAAACAGTAACACTTGTTCAGAACGAAAGAAAGCACAGAGCCCCAGATTTCATGTTGTCCTGGAGAGCTTGCAGAGCACTGGGGAAAGGCAGGCAGAGAATTCCCTGCTAGCACCTTCTCTGTGCCTGTTCACATTGCTTCGCAGAATCGCTTTTGTGCAGAAAACAGTAACACTTGTTCAGAAGGAAAGAAAGCACAGAGCCCCAGATTCTATGTTGTCCTGGAGAGCTTGCAGAGCACTGGGGAAAGGCAGGCAGAGAATTCCTTGCTAGCACCTTCTCTGTGCCTGGGAAGCAGAAGTGTTCACATTGCTTCGCAAGAATCGCTTTTGTGCAGAAAACAGTAACACTTGTTCAGAACGAAAGAAAGCACAGAGCCCCAGATTTTATGTTGTCTTGGAGAGCTTGCAGAGCACTGGGGAAAGGCAGGCAGAGAATTCCCTGCTAGCACCTTCTCTGTGCCTGTTCACATTGCTTCGCAGAATCGCTTTTGTGCAGAAAACAGTAACACTTTTTCAGAAGGAAAGAAAGCACAGAGCCCCAGATTCTATGTTGTCCTGGAGAGCTTGCAGAGCACTGGGGAAAGGCAGGCAGAGAATTCCCTGCTAGCACCTTCTCTGTGCCTGGGAAGCAGAAGTGTTCACATTGCTTCGCAAGAATCGCTTTTGTGCAGAAAACACTAACACTTGTTCAGAAGGAAAGAAAGCACAGAGCCCCAGATTCTATGTTGTCCTGGAGAGCTTGCAGAGCACTGGGGAAAGGCAGGCAGAGAATTCTCTGATAGCACCTTCTCTGTGCCTGTTCACATTGCTTCGCAGAATCGCTTTTGTGCAGAAAACAGTAACACTTGTTCAGAACGAAAGAAAGCACAGAGCCCCAGATTCTATGTTGTCCTGGAGAGCTTGCAGAGCACTGGGGAAAGGCAGGCAGAGAATTCCCTGCTAGCACCTTCTCTGTGCCTGTTCACATTGCTTCGCAGAATCGCTTTTGTGCAGAAAACAGTAACACTTGTTCAGAACGAAAGAAAGCACAGAGCCCCAGATTTTATGTTGTCCTGGAGAGCTTGCAGAGCACTGGGGAAAGGCAGGCAGAGAATTCCCTGCTAGCACCTTCTCTGTGCCTGTTCACATTGCTTCGCAGAATCGCTTTTGTGCAGAAAACAGTAACACTTGTTCAGAACGAAAGAAAGCACAGAGCCCCAGATTCTATGTTGTCCTGGAGAGCTTGCAGAGCACTGGGGAAAGGCAGGCAGAGAATTCCCTGCTAGCACCTTCTCTGTGCCTGGGAAGCAGAAGTGTTCACATTGCTTCGCAAGAATCGCTTTTGTGCAGAAAACAGTAACACTTGTTCAGAACGAAAGAAAGCACAGAGCCCCAGATTTTATGTTGTCTTGGAGAGCTTGCAGAGCACTGGGGAAAGGCAGGCAGAGAATTCCCTGCTAGCACCTTCTCTGTGCCTGTTCACATTGCTTCGCAGAATCGCTTTTGTGCAGAAAACAGTAACACTTGTTCAGAAGGAAAGAAAGCACAGAGCCCCAGATTCTATGTTGTCCTGGAGAGCTTGCAGAGCACTGGGGAAAGGCAGGCAGAGAATTCCTTGCTAGCACCTTCTCTGTGCCTGGGAAGCAGAAGTGTTCACATTGCTTCGCAAGAATCGCTTTTGTGCAGAAAACAGTAACACTTGTTCAGAAGGAAAGAAAGCACAGAGCCCCAGATTCTATGTTGTCCTGGAGAGCTTGCAGAGCACTGGGGAAAGGCAGGCAGAGAATTCCCTGCTAGCACCTTCTCTGTGCCTGGGAAGCAGAAGTGTTCACATTGCTTCGCAAGAATCGCTTTTGTGCAGAAAACAATAACACTTGTTCAGAAGGAAAGAAAGCACAGAGCCCCAGATTTTATGTTGTCCTGGAGAGCTTGCAGAGCACTGGGGAAAGGCAGGCAGAGAATTCCCTGCTGGCACCTTCTCTGTGCCTGTTCACATTGCTTCGCAGAATCGCTTTTGTGCAGAAAACAGTAACACTTGTTCAGAACGAAAGAAAGCACAGAGCCCCAGATTCTATGTTGTCCTGGAGAGCTTGCAGAGCACTGGGGAAAGGCAGGCAGAGAATTCCTTGCTAGCACCTTCTCTGTGCCTGGGAAGCAGAAGTGTTCACATTGCTTCGCAAGAATCGCTTTTGTGCAGAAAACACTAACACTTGTTCAGAACGAAAGAAAGCACAGAGCCCCAGATTTTATGTTGTCCTGGAGAGCTTGCAGAGCACTGGGGAAAGGCAGGCAGAGAATTCCCTGCTAGCACCTTCTCTGTGCCTGTTCACATTGCTTCGCAGAATCGCTTTTGTGCAGAAAACAGTAACACTTGTTCAGAACGAAAGAAAGCACAGAGCCCCAGATTTCATGTTGTCCTGGAGAGCTTGCAGAGCACTGGGGAAAGGCAGGCAGAGAATTCCCTGCTAGCACCTTCTCTGTGCCTGTTCACATTGCTTCGCAGAATCGCTTTTGTGCAGAAAACAGTAACACTTGTTCAGAACGAAAGAAAGCACAGAGCCCCAGATTCTATGTTGTCCTGGAGAGCTTGCAGAGCACTGGGGAAAGGCAGGCAGAGAATTCCCTGCTAGCACCTTCTCTGTGCCTGGGAAGCAGAAGTGTTCACATTGCTTCGCAAGAATCGCTTTTGTGCAGAAAACAGTAACACTTGTTCAGAAGGAAAGAAAGCACAGAGCCCCAGATTTTATGTTGTCTTGGAGAGCTTGCAGAGCACTGGGGAAAGGCAGGCAGAGAATTCCCTGCTAGCACCTTCTCTGTGCCTGTTCACATTGCTTCGCAGAATCGCTTTTGTGCAGAAAACAGTAACACTTGTTCAGAAGGAAAGAAAGCACAGAGCCCCAGATTCTATGTTGTCCTGGAGAGCTTGCAGAGCACTGGGGAAAGGCAGGCAGAGAATTCCTTGCTAGCACCTTCTCTGTGCCTGGGAAGCAGAAGT
The DNA here is from genome assembly GCF_031877795.1 of Strix aluco. NCBI lineage: Eukaryota > Metazoa > Chordata > Aves > Strigiformes > Strigidae > Strix > Strix aluco. The sequence continues at coordinate 1,977,988 of NW_027436556.1, forward strand.
GTTCACATTGCTTCGCAAGAATCGCTTTTGTGCAGAAAACACTAACACTTGTTCAGAAGGAAAGAAAGCACAGAGCCCCAGATTCTATGTTGTCCTGGAGAGCTTGCAGAGCACTGGGGAAAGGCAGGCAGAGAATTCCCTGCTAGCACCTTCTCTGTGCCTGGGAAGCAGAAGTGTTCACATTGCTTCGCAAGAATCGCTTTTGTGCAGAAAACACTAACACTTGTTCAGAAGGAAAGAAAGCACAGAGCCCCAGATTCTATGTTGTCCTGGAGAGTTTGCAGAGCACTGGGGAAAGGCAGGCAGAGAATTCCCTGCTAGCACCTTCTCTGTGCCTGGGAAGCAGAAGTGTTCACATTGCTTCGCAAGAATCGCTTTTGTGCAGAAAACAATAACACTTGTTCAGAAGGAAAGAAAGCACAGAGCCCCAGATTTTATGTTGTCCTGGAGAGCTTGCAGAGCACTGGGGAAAGGCAGGCAGAGAATTCCCTGCTGGCACCTTCTCTGTGCCTGTTCACATTGCTTCGCAGAATCGCTTTTGTGCAGAAAACAGTAACACTTGTTCAGAACGAAAGAAAGCACAGAGCCCCAGATTCTATGTTGTCCTGGAGAGCTTGCAGAGCACTGGGGAAAGGCAGGCAGAGAATTCCTTGCTAGCACCTTCTCTGTGCCTGGGAAGCAGAAGTGTTCACATTGCTTCGCAAGAATCGCTTTTGTGCAGAAAACACTAACACTTGTTCAGAAGGAAAGAAAGCACAGAGCCCCAGATTCTATGTTGTCCTGGAGAGCTTGCAGAGCACTGGGGAAAGGCAGGCAGAGAATTCCCTGCTAGCACCTTCTCTGTGCCTGTTCACATTGCTTCGCAGAATCGCTTTTGTGCAGAAAACAGTAACACTTGTTCAGAACGAAAGAAAGCACAGAGCCCCAGATTTCATGTTGTCCTGGAGAGCTTGCAGAGCACTGGGGAAAGGCAGGCAGAGAATTCCCTGCTAGCACCTTCTCTGTGCCTGTTCACATTGCTTCGCAGAATCGCTTTTGTGCAGAAAACAGTAACACTTGTTCAGAAGGAAAGAAAGCACAGAGCCCCAGATTCTATGTTGTCCTGGAGAGCTTGCAGAGCACTGGGGAAAGGCAGGCAGAGAATTCCCTGCTAGCACCTTCTCTGTGCCTGGGAAGCAGAAGTGTTCACATTGCTTCGCAAGAATCGCTTTTGTGCAGAAAACAGTAACACTTGTTCAGAACGAAAGAAAGCACAGAGCCCCAGATTTTATGTTGTCTTGGAGAGCTTGCAGAGCACTGGGGAAAGGCAGGCAGAGAATTCCCTGCTAGCACCTTCTCTGTGCCTGTTCACATTGCTTCGCAGAATCGCTTTTGTGCAGAAAACAGTAACACTTGTTCAGAAGGAAAGAAAGCACAGAGCCCCAGATTCTATGTTGTCCTGGAGAGCTTGCAGAGCACTGGGGAAAGGCAGGCAGAGAATTCCCTGCTAGCACCTTCTCTGTGCCTGGGAAGCAGAAGTGTTCACATTGCTTCGCAAGAATCGCTTTTGTGCAGAAAACACTAACACTTGTTCAGAAGGAAAGAAAGCACAGAGCCCCAGATTCTATGTTGTCCTGGAGAGCTTGCAGAGCACTGGGGAAAGGCAGGCAGAGAATTCCCTGCTAGCACCTTCTCTGTGCCTGGGAAGCAGAAGTGTTCACATTGCTTCGCAAGAATCGCTTTTGTGCAGAAAACACTAACACTTGTTCAGAAGGAAAGAAAGCACAGAGCCCCAGATTCTATGTTGTCCTGGAGAGTTTGCAGAGCACTGGGGAAAGGCAGGCAGAGAATTCCCTGCTAGCACCTTCTCTGTGCCTGGGAAGCAGAAGTGTTCACATTGCTTCGCAAGAATCGCTTTTGTGCAGAAAACAATAACACTTGTTCAGAAGGAAAGAAAGCACAGAGCCCCAGATTTTATGTTGTCCTGGAGAGCTTGCAGAGCACTGGGGAAAGGCAGGCAGAGAATTCCCTGCTAGCACCTTCTCTGTGCCTGTTCACATTGCTTCGCAGAATCGCTTTTGTGCAGAAAACAGTAACACTTGTTCAGAACGAAAGAAAGCACAGAGCCCCAGATTCTATGTTGTCCTGGAGAGCTTGCAGAGCACTGGGGAAAGGCAGGCAGAGAATTCCTTGCTAGCACCTTCTCTGTGCCTGGGAAGCAGAAGTGTTCACATTGCTTCGCAAGAATCGCTTTTGTGCAGAAAACACTAACACTTGTTCAGAACGAAAGAAAGCACAGAGCCCCAGATTTTATGTTGTCCTGGAGAGCTTGCAGAGCACTGGGGAAAGGCAGGCAGAGAATTCCCTGCTAGCACCTTCTCTGTGCCTGTTCACATTGCTTCGCAGAATCGCTTTTGTGCAGAAAACAGTAACACTTGTTCAGAACGAAAGAAAGCACAGAGCCCCAGATTCTATGTTGTCCTGGAGAGCTTGCAGAGCACTGGGGAAAGGCAGGCAGAGAATTCCTTGCTAGCACCTTCTCTGTGCCTGGGAAGCAGAAGTGTTCACATTGCTTCGCAAGAATCGCTTTTGTGCAGCAAACACTAACACTTGTTCAGAAGGAAAGAAAGCACAGAGCCCCAGATTCTATGTTGTCCTGGAGAGCTTGCAGAGCACTGGGGAAAGGCAGGCAGAGAATTCCCTGCTAGCACCTTCTCTGTGCCTGGGAAGCAGAAGTGTTCACATTGCTTCGCAAGAATCGCTTTTGTGCAGAAAACACTAACACTTGTTCAGAAGGAAAGAAAGCACAGAGCCCCAGATTCTATGTTGTCCTGGAGAGTTTGCAGAGCACTGGGGAAAGGCAGGCAGAGAATTCCCTGCTAGCACCTTCTCTGTGCCTGGGAAGCAGAAGTGTTCACATTGCTTCGCAAGAATCGCTTTTGTGCAGAAAACAATAACACTTGTTCAGAAGGAAAGAAAGCACAGAGCCCCAGATTTTATGTTGTCCTGGAGAGCTTGCAGAGCACTGGGGAAAGGCAGGCAGAGAATTCCCTGCTGGCACCTTCTCTGTGCCTGTTCACATTGCTTCGCAGAATCGCTTTTGTGCAGAAAACAGTAACACTTGTTCAGAACGAAAGAAAGCACAGAGCCCCAGATTCTATGTTGTCCTGGAGAGCTTGCAGAGCACTGGGGAAAGGCAGGCAGAGAATTCCTTGCTAGCACCTTCTCTGTGCCTGGGAAGCAGAAGTGTTCACATTGCTTCGCAAGAATCGCTTTTGTGCAGAAAACAATAACACTTGTTCAGAAGGAAAGAAAGCACAGAGCCCCAGATTTTATGTTGTCCTGGAGAGCTTGCAGAGCACTGGGGAAAGGCAGGCAGAGAATTCCCTGCTAGCACCTTCTCTGTGCCTGTTCACACTGCTTCGCAGAATCGCTTTTGTGCAGAAAACAGTAACACTTGTTCAGAACGAAAGAAAGCACAGAGCCCCAGATTTTATGTTGTCCTGGAGAGCTTGCAGAGCACTGGGGAAAGGCAGGCAGAGAATTCCCTGCTAGCACCTTCTCTGTGCCTGTTCACATTGCTTCGCAGAATCGCTTTTGTGCAGAAAACACTAACACTTTTTCAGAACGAAAGAAAGCACAGAGCCCCAGATTCTATGTTGTCCTGGAGAGCTTGCAGAGCACTGGGGAAAGGCAGGCAGAGAATTCCCTGCTAGCACCTTCTCTGTGCCTGGGAAGCAGAAGTGTTCACATTGCTTCGCAAGAATCGCTTTTGTGCAGAAAACAGTAACACTTGTTCAGAACGAAAGAAAGCACAGAGCCCCAGATTTTATGTTGTCTTGGAGAGCTTGCAGAGCACTGGGGAAAGGCAGGCAGAGAATTCCCTGCTAGCACCTTCTCTGTGCCTGTTCACATTGCTTCGCAGAATCGCTTTTGTGCAGAAAACAGTAACACTTGTTCAGAACGAAAGAAAGCACAGAGCCCCAGATTCTGTGTTGTCCTGGAGAGCTTGCAGAGCACTGGGGAAAGGCAGGCAGAGAATTCCCTGCTAGCACCTTCTCTGTGCCTGGGAAGCAGAAGTGTTCACATTGCTTCGCAAGAATCGCTTTTGTGCAGAAAACACTAACACTTGTTCAGAAGGAAAGAAAGCACAGAGCCCCAGATTCTATGTTGTCCTGGAGAGCTTGCAGAGCACTGGGGAAAGGCAGGCAGAGAATTCTCTGATAGCACCTTCTCTGTGCCTGTTCACATTGCTTCGCAGAATCGCTTTTGTGCAGAATACAGTAACACTTGTTCAGAACGAAAGAAAGCACAGAGCCCCAGATTCTATGTTGTCCTGGAGAGCTTGCAGAGCACTGGGGAAAGGCAGGCAGAGAATTCCCTGCTAGCACCTTCTCTGTGCCTGTTCACATTGCTTCGCAGAATCGCTTTTGTGCAGAAAACAGTAACACTTGTTCAGAACGAAAGAAAGCACAGAGCCCCAGATTTTATGTTGTCCTGGAGAGCTTGCAGAGCACTGGGGAAAGGCAGGCAGAGAATTCCCTGCTAGCACCTTCTCTGTGCCTGTTCACATTGCTTCGCAGAATCGCTTTTGTGCAGAAAACAGTAACACTTGTTCAGAACGAAAGAAAGCACAGAGCCCCAGATTCTATGTTGTCCTGGAGAGCTTGCAGAGCACTGGGGAAAGGCAGGCAGAGAATTCCCTGCTAGCACCTTCTCTGTGCCTGGGAAGCAGAAGTGTTCACATTGCTTCGCAAGAATCGCTTTTGTGCAGAAAACAGTAACACTTGTTCAGAACGAAAGAAAGCACAGAGCCCCAGATTTTATGTTGTCTTGGAGAGCTTGCAGAGCACTGGGGAAAGGCAGGCAGAGAATTCCCTGCTAGCACCTTCTCTGTGCCTGTTCACATTGCTTCGCAGAATCGCTTTTGTGCAGAAAACAGTAACACTTGTTCAGAAGGAAAGAAAGCACAGAGCCCCAGATTCTATGTTGTCCTGGAGAGCTTGCAGAGCACTGGGGAAAGGCAGGCAGAGAATTCCTTGCTAGCACCTTCTCTGTGCCTGGGAAGCAGAAGTGTTCACATTGCTTCGCAAGAATCGCTTTTGTGCAGAAAACACTAACACTTGTTCAGAAGGAAAGAAAGCACAGAGCCCCAGATTCTATGTTGTCCTGGAGAGCTTGCAGAGCACTGGGGAAAGGCAGGCAGAGAATTCCCTGCTAGCACCTTCTCTGTGCCTGGGAAGCAGAAGTGTTCACATTGCTTCGCAAGAATCGCTTTTGTGCAGAAAACACTAACACTTGTTCAGAAGGAAAGAAAGCACAGAGCCCCAGATTCTATGTTGTCCTGGAGAGTTTGCAGAGCACTGGGGAAAGGCAGGCAGAGAATTCCCTGCTAGCACCTTCTCTGTGCCTGGGAAGCAGAAGTGTTCACATTGCTTCGCAAGAATCGCTTTTGTGCAGAAAACAATAACACTTGTTCAGAAGGAAAGAAAGCACAGAGCCCCAGATTTTATGTTGTCCTGGAGAGCTTGCAGAGCACTGGGGAAAGGCAGGCAGAGAATTCCCTGCTGGCACCTTCTCTGTGCCTGTTCACATTGCTTCGCAGAATCGCTTTTGTGCAGAAAACAGTAACACTTGTTCAGAACGAAAGAAAGCACAGAGCCCCAGATTCTATGTTGTCCTGGAGAGCTTGCAGAGCACTGGGGAAAGGCAGGCAGAGAATTCCCTGCTAGCACCTTCTCTGTGCCTGTTCACATTGCTTCGCAGAATCGCTTTTGTGCAGAAAACAGTAACACTTGTTCAGAACGAAAGAAAGCACAGAGCCCCAGATTCTATGTTGTCCTGGAGAGCTTGCAGAGCACTGGGGAAAGGCAGGCAGAGAATTCCCTGCTAGCACCTTCTCTGTGCCTGGGAAGCAGAAGTGTTCACATTGCTTCGCAAGAATCGCTTTTGTGCAGAAAACAGTAACACTTGTTCAGAACGAAAGAAAGCACAGAGCCCCAGATTTTATGTTGTCTTGGAGAGCTTGCAGAGCACTGGGGAAAGGCAGGCAGAGAATTCCCTGATAGCACCTTCTCTGTGCCTGTTCACATTGCTTCGCAGAATCGCTTTTGTGCAGAAAACAGTAACACTTGTTCAGAAGGAAAGAAAGCACAGAGCCCCAGATTCTATGTTGTCCTGGAGAGCTTGCAGAGCACTGGGGAAAGGCAGGCAGAGAATTCCTTGCTAGCACCTTCTCTGTGCCTGGGAAGCAGAAGTGTTCACATTGCTTCGCAAGAATCGCTTTTGTGCAGAAAACACTAACACTTGTTCAGAAGGAAAGAAAGCACAGAGCCCCAGATTCTATGTTGTCCTGGAGAGCTTGCAGAGCACTGGGGAAAGGCAGGCAGAGAATTCTCTGATAGCACCTTCTCTGTGCCTGTTCACATTGCTTCGCAGAATCGCTTTTGTGCAGAAAACAGTAACACTTGTTCAGAACGAAAGAAAGCACAGAGCCCCAGATTCTATGTTGTCCTGGAGAGCTTGCAGAGCACTGGGGAAAGGCAGGCAGAGAATTCCCTGCTAGCACCTTCTCTGTGCCTGGGAAGCAGAAGTGTTCACATTGCTTCGCAGAATCGCTTTTGTGCAGAAAACAGTAACACTTGTTCAGAACGAAAGAAAGCACAGAGCCCCAGATTCTATGTTGTCCTGGAGAGCTTGCAGAGCACTGGGGAAAGGCTGGCAGAGAGTTCCCTGATAGCACCTTCTCTGTGCCTGTTCACATTGCTTCGCAGAATCGCTTTTGTGCAGAAAACAGTAACACTTGTTCAGAAGGAAAAAAAGCACAGAGCACCAGATTCTATGTTGTCCTGGAGAGCTTGCAGAGCACTGGGGAAAGGCAGGCAGAGAATTCCCTGCTAGCACCTTCTCTGTGCCTGGGAAGCAGAAGTGTTCACATTGCTTTGCAAGAATCGCTTTTGTGCAGAAAACACTAACACTTGTTTAGAAGGAAAGAAAGCACAGAGCCCCAGATTTTATGTTGTCCTGGAGAGCTTGCAGAGCACTGGGGAAAGGCAGGCAGAGAATTCCCTGCTAGCACCTTCTCTGTGCCTGTTCACATTGCTTCGCAGAATCGCTTTTGTGCAGAAAACAGTAACACTTGTTCAGAACGAAAGAAAGCACAGAGCCCCAGATTCTATGTTGTCCTGGAGAGCTTGCAGAGCACTGGGGAAAGGCAGGCAGAGAATTCCTTGCTAGCACCTTCTCTGTGCCTGGGAAGCAGAAGTATTCACATTGCTTCGCAAGAATCGCTTTTGTGCAGAAAACACTAACACTTGTTCAGAAGGAAAGAAAGCACAGAGCCCCAGATTCTATGTTGTCCTGGAGAGCTTGCAGAGCACTGGGGAAAGGCAGGCAGAGAATTCCCTGATAGCACCTTCTCTGTGCCTGTTCACATTGCTTCGCAGAATCGCTTTTGTGCAGAAAACAGTAACACTTGTTCAGAACGAAAGAAAGCACAGAGCCCCAGATTTTATGTTGTCCTGGAGAGCTTGCAGAGCACTGGGGAAAGGCAGGCAGAGAATTCCCTGCTAGCACCTTCTCTGTGCCTGTTCACATTGCTTCGCAGAATCGCTTTTGTGCAGAAAACAGTAACACTTGTTCAGAACGAAAGAAAGCACAGAGCCCCAGATTCTATGTTGTCCTGGAGAGCTTGCAGAGCACTGGGGAAAGGCAGGCAGAGAATTCCCTGCTAGCACCTTCTCTGTGCCTGGGAAGCAGAAGTGTTCACATTGCTTCGCAAGAATCGCTTTTTTGCAGAAAACAGTAACACTTGTTCAGAACGAAAGAAAGCACAGAGCCCCAGATTTTATGTTGTCTTGGAGAGCTTGCAGAGCACTGGGGAAAGGCAGGCAGAGAATTCCCTGCTAGCACCTTCTCTGTGCCTGTTCACATTGCTTCGCAGAATCGCTTTTGTGCAGAAAACAGTAACACTTGTTCAGAAGGAAAGAAAGCACAGAGCCCCAGATTCTATGTTGTCCTGGAGAGCTTGCAGAGCACTGGGGAAAGGCAGGCAGAGAATTCCCTGCTAGCACCTTCTCTGTGCCTGGGAAGCAGAAGTGTTCACATTGCTTCGCAAGAATCGCTTTTGTGCAGAAAACACTAACACTTGTTCAGAAGGAAAGAAAGCACAGAGCCCCAGATTTCATGTTGTCCTGGAGAGCTTGCAGAGCACTGGGGAAAGGCAGGCAGAGAATTCCCTGCTAGCACCTTCTCTGTGCCTGTTCACATTGCTTCGCAGAATCGCTTTTGTGCAGAAAACACTAACACTTGTTCAGAAGGAAGGAAAGCACAGAGCCCCAGATTCTATGTTGTCCTGGAGAGCTTGCAGAGCACTGGGGAAAGGCAGGCAGAGAATTCTCTGATAGCACCTTCTCTGTGCCTGTTCACATTGCTTTGCAGAATCGCTTTTGTGCAGAAAACAGTAACACTTGTTCAGAACGAAAGAAAGCACAGAGCCCCAGATTCTATGTTGTCCTGGAGAGCTTGCAGAGCACTGGGGAAAGGCAGGCAGAGAATTCCCTGCTAGCACCTTCTCTGTGCCTGTTCACATTGCTTCGCAGAATCGCTTTTGTGCAGAAAACACTAACACTTGTTCAGAAGGAAAGAAAGCACAGAGCCCCAGATTTTATGTTGTCCTGGAGAGCTTGCAGAGCACTGGGGAAAGGCAGGCAGAGAATTCCCTGCTGGCACCTTCTCTGTGCCTGTTCACATTGCTTCGCAGAATCGCTTTTGTGCAGAAAACAGTAACACTTGTTCAGAAGGAAAGAAAGCACAGAGCCCCAGATTCTATGTTGTCCTGGAGAGCTTGCAGAGCACTGGGGAAAGGCAGGCAGAGAATTCCCTGCTAGCACCTTCTCTGTGCCTGGGAAGCAGAAGTGTTCACATTGCTTCGCAAGAATCGCTTTTGTGCAGAAAACACTAACACTTGTTCAGAAGGAAAGAAAGCACAGAGCCCCAGATTTTATGTTGTCCTGGAGAGCTTGCAGAGCACTGGGGAAAGGCAGGCAGAGAATTCCCTGATAGCACCTTCTCTGTGCCTGGGAAGCAGAGGTGTTCACATTGCTTCGCAGAATCGCTTTTGTGCAGAAAACAGTAACACTTGTTCAGAACGAAAGAAAGCACAGAGCCCCAGATTCTATGTTGTCTTGGAGAGCTTGCAGAGCACTGGGGAAAGGCAGGCAGAGAATTCCCTGCTAGCACCTTCTCTGTGCCTGTTCACATTGCTTCGCAGAATCGCTTTTGTGCAGAAAACAGTAACACTTGTTCAGAAGGAAAGAAAGCACAGAGCCCCAGATTCTATGTTGTCCTGGAGAGCTTGCAGAGCACTGGGGAAAGGCAGGCAGAGAATTCCCTGCTAGCACCTTCTCTGTGCCTGGGAAGCAGAAGTGTTCACATTGCTTCGCAAGAATCGCTTTTGTGCAGAAAACACTAACACTTGTTCAGAAGGAAAGAAAGCACAGAGCCCCAGATTCTATGTTGTCCTGGAGAGCTTGCAGAGCACTGGGGAAAGGCAGGCAGAGAATTCTCTGATAGCACCTTCTCTGTGCCTGTTCACATTGCTTCGCAGAATCGCTTTTGTGCAGAAAACAGTAACACTTGTTCAGAACGAAAGAAAGCACAGAGCCCCAGATTCTATGTTGTCCTGGAGAGCTTGCAGAGCACTGGGGAAAGGCAGGCAGAGAATTCCCTGCTAGCACCTTCTCTGTGCCTGTTCACATTGCTTCGCAGAATCGCTTTTGTGCAGAAAACACTAACACTTGTTCAGAAGGAAAGAAAGCACAGAGCCCCAGATTTTATGTTGTCCTGGAGAGCTTGCAGAGCACTGGGGAAAGGCAGGCAGAGAATTCCCTGCTAGCACCTTCTCTGTGCCTGTTCACATTGCTTCGCAGAATCGCTTTTGTGCAGAAAACAGTAACACTTGTTCAGAAGGAAAGAAAGCACAGAGCCCCAGATTCTATGTTGTCCTGGAGAGCTTGCAGAGCACTGGGGAAAGACAGGCAGAGAATTCCCTGCTGGCACCTTCTCTGTGCCTGTTCACATTGCTTTGCAGAATCGCTTTTGTGCAGAAAACAGTAACACTTGTTCAGAACGAAAGAAAGCACAGAGCCCCAGATTCTATGTTGTCCTGGAGAGCTTGCAGAGCACTGGGGAAAGGCAGGCAGAGAATTCCCTGCTAGCACCTTCTCTGTGCCTGTTCACATTGCTTCGCAGAATCGCTTTTGTGCAGAAAACACTAACACTTGTTCAGAAGGAAAGAAAGCACAGAGCCCCAGATTTTATGTTGTCCTGGAGAGCTTGCAGAGCACTGGGGAAAGGCAGGCAGAGAATTCCCTGCTGGCACCTTCTCTGTGCCTGTTCACATTGCTTCGCAGAATCGCTTTTGTGCAGAAAACAGTAACACTTGTTCAGAAGGAAAGAAAGCACAGAGCCCCAGATTCTATGTTGTCCTGGAGAGCTTGCAGAGCACTGGGGAAAGGCAGGCAGAGAATTCCCTGCTAGCACCTTCTCTGTGCCTGGGAAGCAGAAGTGTTCACATTGCTTCGCAAGAATCGCTTTTGTGCAGAAAACACTAACACTTGTTCAGAAGGAAAGAAAGCACAGAGCCCCAGATTTTATGTTGTCCTGGAGAGCTTGCAGAGCACTGGGGAAAGGCAGGCAGAGAATTCCCTGATAGCACCTTCTCTGTGCCTGGGAAGCAGAGGTGTTCACATTGCTTCGCAGAATCGCTTTTGTGCAGAAAACAGTAACACTTGTTCAGAACGAAAGAAAGCACAGAGCCCCAGATTCTATGTTGTCTTGGAGAGCTTGCAGAGCACTGGGGAAAGGCAGGCAGAGAATTCCCTGCTAGCACCTTCTCTGTGCCTGTTCACATTGCTTCGCAGAATCGCTTTTGTGCAGAAAACAGTAACACTTGTTCAGAAGGAAAGAAAGCACAGAGCCCCAGATTCTATGTTGTCCTGGAGAGCTTGCAGAGCACTGGGGAAAGGCAGGCAGAGAATTCCCTGCTAGCACCTTCTCTGTGCCTGGGAAGCAGAAGTGTTCACATTGCTTCGCAAGAATCGCTTTTGTGCAGAAAACACTAACACTTGTTCAGAAGGAAAGAAAGCACAGAGCCCCAGATTCTATGTTGTCCTGGAGAGCTTGCAGAGCACTGGGGAAAGGCAGGCAGAGAATTCTCTGATAGCACCTTCTCTGTGCCTGTTCACATTGCTTCGCAGAATCGCTTTTGTGCAGAAAACAGTAACACTTGTTCAGAACGAAAGAAAGCACAGAGCCCCAGATTCTATGTTGTCCTGGAGAGCTTGCAGAGCACTGGGGAAAGGCAGGCAGAGAATTCCCTGCTAGCACCTTCTCTGTGCCTGTTCACATTGCTTCGCAGAATCGCTTTTGTGCAGAAAACACTAACACTTGTTCAGAAGGAAAGAAAGCACAGAGCCCCAGATTTTATGTTGTCCTGGAGAGCTTGCAGAGCACTGGGGAAAGGCAGGCAGAGAATTCCCTGCTAGCACCTTCTCTGTGCCTGTTCACATTGCTTCGCAGAATCGCTTTTGTGCAGAAAACAGTAACACTTGTTCAGAACGAAAGAAAGCACAGAGCCCCAGATTCTATGTTGTCCTGGAGAGCTTGCAGAGCACTGGGGAAAGGCAGGCAGAGAATTCCTTGCTAGCACCTTCTCTGTGCCTGGGAAGCAGAAGTGTTCACATTGCTTCGCAAGAATCGCTTTTGTGCAGAAAACACTAACACTTGTTCAGAACGAAAGAAAGCACAGAGCCCCAGATTTTATGTTGTCCTGGAGAGCTTGCAGAGCACTGGGGAAAGGCAGGCAGAGAATTCCCTGCTAGCACCTTCTCTGTGCCTGTTCACATTGCTTCGCTGAATCGCTTTTGTGCAGAAAACAGTAACACTTGTTCAGAACGAAAGAAAGCACAGAGCCCCAGATTCTATGTTGTCCTGGAGAGCTTGCAGAGCACTGGGGAAAGGCAGGCAGAGAATTCCTTGCTAGCACCTTCTCTGTGCCTGGGAAGCAGAAGTGTTCACATTGCTTCGCAAGAATCGCTTTTGTGCAGCAAACACTAACACTTGTTCAGAAGGAAAGAAAGCACAGAGCCCCAGATTCTATGTTGTCCTGGAGAGCTTGCAGAGCACTGGGGAAAGGCAGGCAGAGAATTCCCTGCTAGCACCTTCTCTGTGCCTGGGAAGCAGAAGTGTTCACATTGCTTCGCAAGAATCGCTTTTGTGCAGAAAACACTAACACTTGTTCAGAAGGAAAGAAAGCACAGAGCCCCAGATTCTATGTTGTCCTGGAGAGTTTGCAGAGCACTGGGGAAAGGCAGGCAGAGAATTCCCTGCTAGCACCTTCTCTGTGCCTGGGAAGCAGAAGTGTTCACATTGCTTCGCAAGAATCGCTTTTGTGCAGAAAACAATAACACTTGTTCAGAAGGAAAGAAAGCACAGAGCCCCAGATTTTATGTTGTCCTGGAGAGCTTGCAGAGCACTGGGGAAAGACAGGCAGAGAATTCCCTGCTGGCACCTTCTCTGTGCCTGTTCACATTGCTTCGCAGAATCGCTTTTGTGCAGAAAACAGTAACACTTGTTCAGAACGAAAGAAAGCACAGAGCCCCAGATTCTATGTTGTCCTGGAGAGCTTGCAGAGCACTGGGGAAAGGCAGGCAGAGAATTCCCTTCTAGCACCTTCTCTGTGCCTGTTCACATTGCTTCGCAGAATCGCTTTTGTGCAGAAAACAGTAACACTTGTTCAGAACGAAAGAAAGCACAGAGCCCCAGATTCTATGTTGTCCTGGAGAGCTTGCAGAGCACTGGGGAAAGGCAGGCAGAGAATTCCCTGCTAGCACCTTCTCTGTGCCTGGGAAGCAGAAGTGTTCACATTGCTTCGCAAGAATCGGTTTTGTGCAGAAAACAGTAACACTTGTTCAGAACGAAAGAAAGCACAGAGCCCCAGATTTTATGTTGTCTTGGAGAGCTTGCAGAGCACTGGGGAAAGGCAGGCAGAGAATTCCCTGCTAGCACCTTCTCTGTGCCTGTTCACATTGCTTCGCAGAATCGCTTTTGTGCAGAAAACAGTAACACTTGTTCAGAAGGAAAGAAAGCACAGAGCCCCAGATTCTATGTTGTCCTGGAGAGCTTGCAGAGCACTGGGGAAAGGCAGGCAGAGAATTCCTTGCTAGCACCTTCTCTGTGCCTGGGAAGCAGAAGTGTTCACATTGCTTCGCAAGAATCGCTTTTGTGCAGAAAACACTAACACTTGTTCAGAAGGAAAGAAAGCACAGAGCCCCAGATTCTATGTTGTCCTGGAGAGCTTGCAGAGCACTGGGGAAAGGCAGGCAGAGAATTCCCTGCTAGCACCTTCTCTGTGCCTGGGAAGCAGAAGTGTTCACATTGCTTCGCAAGAATCGCTTTTGTGCAGAAAACACTAACACTTGTTCAGAAGGAAAGAAAGCACAGAGCCCCAGATTTTATGTTGTCCTGGAGAGCTTGCAGAGCACTGGGGAAAGGCAGGCAGAGAATTCCCTGCTGGCACCTTCTCTGTGCCTGTTCACATTGCTTCGCAGAATCGCTTTTGTGCAGAAAACAGTAACACTTGTTCAGAACGAAAGAAAGCACAGAGCCCCAGATTCTATGTTGTCCTGGAGAGCTTGCAGAGCACTGGGGAAAGGCAGGCAGAGAATTCCCTGCTAGCACCTTCTCTGTGCCTGTTCACATTGCTTCGCAGAATCGCTTTTGTGCAGAAAACAGTAACACTTGTTCAGAACGAAAGAAAGCACAGAGCCCCAGATTCTATGTTGTCCTGGAGAGCTTGCAGAGCACTGGGGAAAGGCAGGCAGAGAATTCCCTTCTAGCACCTTCTCTGTGCCTGGGAAGCAGAAGTGTTCACATTGCTTCGCAAGAATCGCTTTTGTGCAGAAAACAGTAACACTTGTTCAGAACGAAAGAAAGCACAGAGCCCCAGATTTTATGTTGTCTTGGAGAGCTTGCAGAGCACTGGGGAAAGGCAGGCAGAGAATTCCCTGATAGCACCTTCTCTGTGCCTGTTCACATTGCTTCGCAGAATCGCTTTTGTGCAGAAAACAGTAACACTTGTTCAGAAGGAAAGAAAGCACAGAGCCCCAGATTCTATGTTGTCCTGGAGAGCTTGCAGAGCACTGGGGAAAGGCAGGCAGAGAATTCCTTGCTAGCACCTTCTCTGTGCCTGGGAAGCAGAAGTGTTCACATTGCTTCGCAAGAATCGCTTTTGTGCAGAAAACACTAACACTTGTTCAGAAGGAAAGAAAGCACAGAGCCCCAGATTCTATGTTGTCCTGGAGAGCTTGCAGAGCACTGGGGAAAGGCAGGCAGAGAATTCCCTGCTAGCACCTTCTCTGTGCCTGGGAAGCAGAAGTGTTCACATTGCTTCGCAGAATCGCTTTTGTGCAGAAAACAGTAACACTTGTTCAGAACGAAAGAAAGCACAGAGCCCCAGATTCTATGTTGTCTTGGAGAGCTTGCAGAGCACTGGGGAAAGGCTGGCAGAGAGTTCCCTGATAGCACCTTCTCTGTGCCTGTTCACATTGCTTCGCAGAATCGCTTTTGTGCAGAAAACAGTAACACTTGTTCAGAAGGAAAAAAAGCACAGAGCACCAGATTCTATGTTGTCCTGGAGAGCTTGCAGAGCACTGGGGAAAGGCAGGCAGAGAATTCCCTGCTAGCACCTTCTCTGTGCCTGGGAAGCAGAAGTGTTCACATTGCTTTGCAAGAATCGCTTTTGTGCAGAAAACACTAACACTTGTTTAGAAGGAAAGAAAGCACAGAGCCCCAGATTTTATGTTGTCCTGGAGAGCTTGCAGAGCACTGGGGAAAGGCAGGCAGAGAATTCCCTGCTGGCACCTTCTCTGTGCCTGTTCACATTGCTTCGCAGAATCGCTTTTGTGCAGAAAACAGTAACACTTGTTCAGAACGAAAGAAAGCACAGAGCCCCAGATTCTATGTTGTCCTGGAGAGCTTGCAGAGCACTGGGGAAAGGCAGGCAGAGAATTCCTTGCTAGCACCTTCTCTGTGCCTGGGAAGCAGAAGTATTCACATTGCTTCGCAAGAATCGCTTTTGTGCAGAAAACACTAACACTTGTTCAGAAGGAAAGAAAGCACAGAGCCCCAGATTCTATGTTGTCCTGGAGAGCTTGCAGAGCACTGGGGAAAGGCAGGCAGAGAATTCCCTGATAGCACCTTCTCTGTGCCTGTTCACATTGCTTCGCAGAATCGCTTTTGTGCAGAAAACAGTAACACTTGTTCAGAACGAAAGAAAGCACAGAGCCCCAGATTTTATGTTGTCCTGGAGAGCTTGCAGAGCACTGGGGAAAGGCAGGCAGAGAATTCCCTGCTAGCACCTTCTCTGTGCCTGTTCACATTGCTTCGCAGAATCGCTTTTGTGCAGAAAACAGTAACACTTGTTCAGAACGAAAGAAAGCACAGAGCCCCAGATTCTATGTTGTCCTGGAGAGCTTGCAGAGCACTGGGGAAAGGCAGGCAGAGAATTCCCTGCTAGCACCTTCTCTGTGCCTGGGAAGCAGAAGTGTTCACATTGCTTCGCAAGAATCGCTTTTGTGCAGAAAACAGTAACACTTGTTCAGAACGAAAGAAAGCACAGAGCCCCAGATTTTATGTTGTCTTGGAGAGCTTGCAGAGCACTGGGGAAAGGCAGGCAGAGAATTCCCTGCTAGCACCTTCTCTGTGCCTGTTCACATTGCTTCGCAGAATCGCTTTTGTGCAGAAAACAGTAACACTTGTTCAGAAGGAAAGAAAGCACAGAGCCCCAGATTCTATGTTGTCCTGGAGAGCTTGCAGAGCACTGGGGAAAGGCAGGCAGAGAATTCCCTGCTAGCACCTTCTCTGTGCCTGGGAAGCAGAAGTGTTCACATTGCTTCGCAAGAATCGCTTTTGTGCAGAAAACACTAACACTTGTTCAGAAGGAAAGAAAGCACAGAGCCCCAGATTTCATGTTGTCCTGGAGAGCTTGCAGAGCACTGGGGAAAGGCAGGCAGAGAATTCCCTGCTAGCACCTTCTCTGTGCCTGTTCACATTGCTTCGCAGAATCGCTTTTGTGCAGAAAACACTAACACTTGTTCAGAAGGAAGGAAAGCACAGAGCCCCAGATTCTATGTTGTCCTGGAGAGCTTGCAGAGCACTGGGGAAAGGCAGGCAGAGAATTCTCTGATAGCACCTTCTCTGTGCCTGTTCACATTGCTTTGCAGAATCGCTTTTGTGCAGAAAACAGTAACACTTGTTCAGAAGGAAAGAAAGCACAGAGCCCCAGATTCTATGTTGTCCTGGAGAGCTTGCAGAGCACTGGGGAAAGGCAGGCAGAGAATTCCCTGCTAGCACCTTCTCTGTGCCTGTTCACATTGCTTCGCAGAATCGCTTTTGTGCAGAAAACACTAACACTTGTTCAGAAGGAAAGAAAGCACAGAGCCCCAGATTTTATGTTGTCCTGGAGAGCTTGCAGAGCACTGGGGAAAGGCAGGCAGAGAATTCCCTGCTGGCACCTTCTCTGTGCCTGTTCACATTGCTTCGCAGAATCGCTTTTGTGCAGAAAACAGTAACACTTGTTCAGAAGGAAAGAAAGCACAGAGCCCCAGATTCTATGTTGTCCTGGAGAGCTTGCAGAGCACTGGGGAAAGGCAGGCAGAGAATTCCCTGCTAGCACCTTCTCTGTGCCTGGGAAGCAGAAGTGTTCACATTGCTTCGCAAGAATCGCTTTTGTGCAGAAAACACTAACACTTGTTCAGAAGGAAAGAAAGCACAGAGCCCCAGATTTTATGTTGTCCTGGAGAGCTTGCAGAGCACTGGGGAAAGGCAGGCAGAGAATTCCCTGATAGCACCTTCTCTGTGCCTGGGAAGCAGAGGTGTTCACATTGCTTCGCAGAATCGCTTTTGTGCAGAAAACAGTAACACTTGTTCAGAACGAAAGAAAGCACAGAGCCCCAGATTCTATGTTGTCTTGGAGAGCTTGCAGAGCACTGGGGAAAGGCAGGCAGAGAATTCCCTGCTAGCACCTTCTCTGTGCCTGTTCACATTGCTTCGCAGAATCGCTTTTGTGCAGAAAACAGTAACACTTGTTCAGAAGGAAAGAAAGCACAGAGCCCCAGATTCTATGTTGTCCTGGAGAGCTTGCAGAGCACTGGGGAAAGGCAGGCAGAGAATTCCCTGCTAGCACCTTCTCTGTGCCTGGGAAGCAGAAGTGTTCACATTGCTTCGCAAGAATCGCTTTTGTGCAGAAAACACTAACACTTGTTCAGAAGGAAAGAAAGCACAGAGCCCCAGATTCTATGTTGTCCTGGAGAGCTTGCAGAGCACTGGGGAAAGGCAGGCAGAGAATTCTCTGATAGCACCTTCTCTGTGCCTGTTCACATTGCTTCGCAGAATCGCTTTTGTGCAGAAAACAGTAACACTTGTTCAGAACGAAAGAAAGCACAGAGCCCCAGATTCTATGTTGTCCTGGAGAGCTTGCAGAGCACTGGGGAAAGGCAGGCAGAGAATTCCCTGCTAGCACCTTCTCTGTGCCTGTTCACATTGCTTCGCAGAATCGCTTTTGTGCAGAAAACACTAACACTTGTTCAGAAGGAAAGAAAGCACAGAGCCCCAGATTTTATGTTGTCCTGGAGAGCTTGCAGAGCACTGGGGAAAGGCAGGCAGAGAATTCCCTGCTAGCACCTTCTCTGTGCCTGTTCACATTGCTTCGCAGAATCGCTTTTGTGCAGAAAACAGTAACACTTGTTCAGAACGAAAGAAAGCACAGAGCCCCAGATTCTATGTTGTCCTGGAGAGCTTGCAGAGCACTGGGGAAAGGCAGGCAGAGAATTCTCTGATAGCACCTTCTCTGTGCCTGTTCACATTGCTTTGCAGAATCGCTTTTGTGCAGAAAACAGTAACACTTGTTCAGAACGAAAGAAAGCACAGAGCCCCAGATTCTATGTTGTCCTGGAGAGCTTGCAGAGCACTGGGGAAAGGCAGGCAGAGAATTCCCTGCTAGCACCTTCTCTGTGCCTGTTCACATTGCTTCGCAGAATCGCTTTTGTGCAGAAAACACTAACACTTGTTCAGAAGGAAAGAAAGCACAGAGCCCCAGATTTTATGTTGTCCTGGAGAGCTTGCAGAGCACTGGGGAAAGGCAGGCAGAGAATTCCCTGCTGGCACCTTCTCTGTGCCTGTTCACATTGCTTCGCAGAATCGCTTTTGTGCAGAAAACAGTAACACTTGTTCAGAAGGAAAGAAAGCACAGAGCCCCAGATTCTATGTTGTCCTGGAGAGCTTGCAGAGCACTGGGGAAAGGCAGGCAGAGAATTCCCTGCTAGCACCTTCTCTGTGCCTGGGAAGCAGAAGTGTTCACATTGCTTCGCAAGAATCGCTTTTGTGCAGAAAACACTAACACTTGTTCAGAAGGAAAGAAAGCACAGAGCCCCAGATTTTATGTTGTCCTGGAGAGCTTGCAGAGCACTGGGGAAAGGCAGGCAGAGAATTCCCTGATAGCACCTTCTCTGTGCCTGGGAAGCAGAGGTGTTCACATTGCTTCGCAGAATCGCTTTTGTGCAGAAAACAGTAACACTTGTTCAGAACGAAAGAAAGCACAGAGCCCCAGATTCTATGTTGTCTTGGAGAGCTTGCAGAGCACTGGGGAAAGGCAGGCAGAGAATTCCCTGCTAGCACCTTCTCTGTGCCTGTTCACATTGCTTCGCAGAATCGCTTTTGTGCAGAAAACAGTAACACTTGTTCAGAAGGAAAGAAAGCACAGAGCCCCAGATTCTATGTTGTCCTGGAGAGCTTGCAGAGCACTGGGGAAAGGCAGGCAGAGAATTCCCTGCTAGCACCTTCTCTGTGCCTGGGAAGCAGAAGTGTTCACATTGCTTCGCAAGAATCGCTTTTGTGCAGAAAACACTAACACTTGTTCAGAAGGAAAGAAAGCACAGAGCCCCAGATTCTATGTTGTCCTGGAGAGCTTGCAGAGCACTGGGGAAAGGCAGGCAGAGAATTCTCTGATAGCACCTTCTCTGTGCCTGTTCACATTGCTTCGCAGAATCGCTTTTGTGCAGAAAACAGTAACACTTGTTCAGAACGAAAGAAAGCACAGAGCCCCAGATTCTATGTTGTCCTGGAGAGCTTGCAGAGCACTGGGGAAAGGCAGGCAGAGAATTCCCTGCTAGCACCTTCTCTGTGCCTGTTCACATTGCTTCGCAGAATCGCTTTTGTGCAGAAAACACTAACACTTGTTCAGAAGGAAAGAAAGCACAGAGCCCCAGATTTTATGTTGTCCTGGAGAGCTTGCAGAGCACTGGGGAAAGGCAGGCAGAGAATTCCCTGCTAGCACCTTCTCTGTGCCTGTTCACATTGCTTCGCAGAATCGCTTTTGTGCAGAAAACAGTAACACTTGTTCAGAACGAAAGAAAGCACAGAGCCCCAGATTCTATGTTGTCCTGGAGAGCTTGCAGAGCACTGGGGAAAGGCAGGCAGAGAATTCCTTGCTAGCACCTTCTCTGTGCCTGGGAAGCAGAAGTGTTCACATTGCTTCGCAAGAATCGCTTTTGTGCAGAAAACACTAACACTTGTTCAGAACGAAAGAAAGCACAGAGCCCCAGATTTTATGTTGTCCTGGAGAGCTTGCAGAGCACTGGGGAAAGGCAGGCAGAGAATTCCCTGCTAGCACCTTCTCTGTGCCTGTTCACATTGCTTCGCAGAATCGCTTTTGTGCAGAAAACAGTAACACTTGTTCAGAACGAAAGAAAGCACAGAGCCCCAGATTCTATGTTGTCCTGGAGAGCTTGCAGAGCACTGGGGAAAGGCAGGCAGAGAATTCCTTGCTAGCACCTTCTCTGTGCCTGGGAAGCAGAAGTGTTCACATTGCTTCGCAAGAATCGCTTTTGTGCAGCAAACACTAACACTTCTTCAGAAGGAAACAAAGCACAGAGCCCCAGATTCTATGTTGTCCTGGAGAGCTTGCAGAGCACTGGGGAAAGGCAGGCAGAGAATTCCCTGCTAGCACCTTCTCTGTGCCTGGGAAGCAGAAGTGTTCACATTGCTTCGCAAGAATCGCTTTTGTGCAGAAAACACTGACACTTGTTCAGAAGGAAAGAAAGCACAGAGCCCCAGATTCTATGTTGTCCTGGAGAGTTTGCAGAGCACTGGGGAAAGGCAGGCAGAGAATTCCCTGCTAGCACCTTCTCTGTGCCTGGGAAGCAGAAGTGTTCACATTGCTTCGCAAGAATCGCTTTTGTGCAGAAAACAATAACACTTGTTCAGAAGGAAAGAAAGCACAGAGCCCCAGATTTTATGTTGTCCTGGAGAGCTTGCAGAGCACTGGGGAAAGACAGGCAGAGAATTCCCTGCTGGCACCTTCTCTGTGCCTGTTCACATTGCTTCGCAGAATCGCTTTTGTGCAGAAAACAGTAACACTTGTTCAGAACGAAAGAAAGCACAGAGCCCCAGATTCTATGTTGTCCTGGAGAGCTTGCAGAGCACTGGGGAAAGGCAGGCAGAGAATTCCCTTCTAGCACCTTCTCTGTGCCTGTTCACATTGCTTCGCAGAATCGCTTTTGTGCAGAAAACAGTAACACTTGTTCAGAACGAAAGAAAGCACAGAGCCCCAGATTCTATGTTGTCCTGGAGAGCTTGCAGAGCACTGGGGAAAGGCAGGCAGAGAATTCCCTGCTAGCACCTTCTCTGTGCCTGGGAAGCAGAAGTGTTCACATTGCTTCGCAAGAATCGCTTTTGTGCAGAAAACAGTAACACTTGTTCAGAACGAAAGAAAGCACAGAGCCCCAGATTTTATGTTGTCTTGGAGAGCTTGCAGAGCACTGGGGAAAGGCAGGCAGAGAATTCCCTGCTAGCACCTTCTCTGTGCCTGTTCACATTGCTTCGCAGAATCGCTTTTGTGCAGAAAACAGTAACACTTGTTCAGAAGGAAAGAAAGCACAGAGCCCCAGATTCTATGTTGTCCTGGAGAGCTTGCAGAGCACTGGGGAAAGGCAGGCAGAGAATTCCTTGCTAGCACCTTCTCTGTGCCTGGGAAGCAGAAGTGTTCACATTGCTTCGCAAGAATCGCTTTTGTGCAGAAAACACTAACACTTGTTCAGAAGGAAAGAAAGCACAGAGCCCCAGATTCTATGTTGTCCTGGAGAGCTTGCAGAGCACTGGGGAAAGGCAGGCAGAGAATTCCCTGCTAGCACCTTCTCTGTGCCTGGGAAGCAGAAGTGTTCACATTGCTTCGCAAGAATCGCTTTTGTGCAGAAAACACTGACACTTGTTCAGAAGGAAAGAAAGCACAGAGCCCCAGATTCTATGTTGTCCTGGAGAGTTTGCAGAGCACTGGGGAAAGGCAGGCAGAGAATTCCCTGCTAGCACCTTCTCTGTGCCTGGGAAGCAGAAGTGTTCACATTGCTTCGCAAGAATCGCTTTTGTGCAGAAAACAATAACACTTGTTCAGAAGGAAAGAAAGCACAGAGCCCCAGATTTTATGTTGTCCTGGAGAGCTTGCAGAGCACTGGGGAAAGACAGGCAGAGAATTCCCTGCTGGCACCTTCTCTGTGCCTGTTCACATTGCTTCGCAGAATCGCTTTTGTGCAGAAAACAGTAACACTTGTTCAGAACGAAAGAAAGCACAGAGCCCCAGATTCTATGTTGTCCTGGAGAGCTTGCAGAGCACTGGGGAAAGGCAGGCAGAGAATTCCCTTCTAGCACCTTCTCTGTGCCTGTTCACATTGCTTCGCAGAATCGCTTTTGTGCAGAAAACAGTAACACTTGTTCAGAACGAAAGAAAGCACAGAGCCCCAGATTCTATGTTGTCCTGGAGAGCTTGCAGAGCACTGGGGAAAGGCAGGCAGAGAATTCCCTGCTAGCACCTTCTCTGTGCCTGGGAAGCAGAAGTGTTCACATTGCTTCGCAAGAATCGCTTTTGTGCAGAAAACAGTAACACTTGTTCAGAACGAAAGAAAGCACAGAGCCCCAGATTTTATGTTGTCTTGGAGAGCTTGCAGAGCACTGGGGAAAGGCAGGCAGAGAATTCCCTGCTAGCACCTTCTCTGTGCCTGTTCACATTGCTTCGCAGAATCGCTTTTGTGCAGAAAACAGTAACACTTGTTCAGAAGGAAAGAAAGCACAGAGCCCCAGATTCTATGTTGTCCTGGAGAGCTTGCAGAGCACTGGGGAAAGGCAGGCAGAGAATTCCTTGCTAGCACCTTCTCTGTGCCTGGGAAGCAGAAGTGTTCACATTGCTTCGCAAGAATCGCTTTTGTGCAGAAAACACTAACACTTGTTCAGAAGGAAAGAAAGCACAGAGCCCCAGATTCTATGTTGTCCTGGAGAGCTTGCAGAGCACTGGGGAAAGGCAGGCAGAGAATTCCCTGCTAGCACCTTCTCTGTGCCTGGGAAGCAGAAGTGTTCACATTGCTTCGCAAGAATCGCTTTTGTGCAGAAAACACTAACACTTGTTCAGAAGGAAAGAAAGCACAGAGCCCCAGATTCTATGTTGTCCTGGAGAGTTTGCAGAGCACTGGGGAAAGGCAGGCAGAGAATTCCCTGCTAGCACCTTCTCTGTGCCTGGGAAGCAGAAGTGTTCACATTGCTTCGCAAGAATCGCTTTTGTGCAGAAAACAATAACACTTGTTCAGAAGGAAAGAAAGCACAGAGCCCCAGATTTTATGTTGTCCTGGAGAGCTTGCAGAGCACTGGGGAAAGGCAGGCAGAGAATTCCCTGCTGGCACCTTCTCTGTGCCTGTTCACATTGCTTCGCAGAATCGCTTTTGTGCAGAAAACAGTAACACTTGTTCAGAACGAAAGAAAGCACAGAGCCCCAGATTCTATGTTGTCCTGGAGAGCTTGCAGAGCACTGGGGAAAGGCAGGCAGAGAATTCCTTGCTAGCACCTTCTCTGTGCCTGGGAAGCAGAAGTGTTCACATTGCTTCGCAAGAATCGCTTTTGTGCAGAAAACACTAACACTTGTTCAGAACGAAAAAAAGCACAGAGCCCCAGATTTTATGTTGTCCTGGAGAGCTTGCAGAGCACTGGGGAAAGGCAGGCAGAGAATTCCCTGCTAGCACCTTCTCTGTGCCTGTTCACATTGCTTCGCAGAATCGCTTTTGTGCAGAAAACAGTAACACTTGTTCAGAACGAAAGAAAGCACAGAGCCCCAGATTTCATGTTGTCCTGGAGAGCTTGCAGAGCACTGGGGAAAGGCAGGCAGAGAATTCCCTGCTAGCACCTTCTCTGTGCCTGTTCACATTGCTTCGCAGAATCGCTTTTGTGCAGAAAACAGTAACACTTGTTCAGAACGAAAGAAAGCACAGAGCCCCAGATTCTATGTTGTCCTGGAGAGCTTGCAGAGCACTGGGGAAAGGCAGGCAGAGAATTCCCTGCTAGCACCTTCTCTGTGCCTGGGAAGCAGAAGTGTTCACATTGCTTCGCAAGAATCGCTTTTGTGCAGAAAACAGTAACACTTGTTCAGAACGAAAGAAAGCACAGAGCCCCAGATTTTATGTTGTCTTGGAGAGCTTGCAGAGCACTGGGGAAAGGCAGGCAGAGAATTCCCTGATAGCACCTTCTCTGTGCCTGTTCACATTGCTTCGCAGAATCGCTTTTGTGCAGAAAACAGTAACACTTGTTCAGAAGGAAAGAAAGCACAGAGCCCCAGATTCTATGTTGTCCTGGAGAGCTTGCAGAGCACTGGGGAAAGGCAGGCAGAGAATTCCCTGCTAGCACCTTCTCTGTGCCTGGGAAGCAGAAGTGTTCACATTGCTTCGCAAGAATCGCTTTTGTGCAGAAAACAGTAACACTTGTTCAGAAGGAAAGAAAGCACAGAGCCCCAGATTCTATGTTGTCCTGGAGAGCTTGCAGAGCACTGGGGAAAGGCAGGCAGAGAATTCTCTGATAGCACCTTCTCTGTGCCTGTTCACATTGCTTCGCAGAATCGCTTTTGTGCAGAAAACAGTAACACTTGTTCAGAACGAAAGAAAGCACAGAGCCCCAGATTCTATGTTGTCCTGGAGAGCTTGCAGAGCACTGGGGAAAGGCAGGCAGAGAATTCCCTGCTAGCACCTTCTCTGTGCCTGGGAAGCAGAAGTGTTCACATTGCTTCGCAGAATCGCTTTTGTGCAGAAAACAGTAACACTTGTTCAGAACGAAAGAAAGCACAGAGCCCCAGATTCTATGTTGTCTTGGAGAGCTTGCAGAGCACTGGGGAAAGGCTGGCAGAGAGTTCCCTGATAGCACCTTCTCTGTGCCTGTTCACATTGCTTCGCAGAATCGCTTTTGTGCAGAAAACAGTAACACTTGTTCAGAAGGAAAAAAAGCACAGAGCACCAGATTCTATGTTGTCCTGGAGAGCTTGCAGAGCACTGGGGAAAGGCAGGCAGAGAATTCCCTGCTAGCACCTTCTCTGTGCCTGGGAAGCAGAAGTGTTCACATTGCTTTGCAAGAATCGCTTTTGTGCAGAAAACACTAACACTTGTTTAGAAGGAAAGAAAGCACAGAGCCCCAGATTTTATGTTGTCCTGGAGAGCTTGCAGAGCACTGGGGAAAGGCAGGCAGAGAATTCCCTGCTGGCACCTTCTCTGTGCCTGTTCACATTGCTTCGCAGAATCGCTTTTGTGCAGAAAACAGTAACACTTGTTCAGAACGAAAGAAAGCACAGAGCCCCAGATTCTATGTTGTCCTGGAGAGCTTGCAGAGCACTGGGGAAAGGCAGGCAGAGAATTCCTTGCTAGCACCTTCTCTGTGCCTGGGAAGCAGAAGTATTCACATTGCTTCGCAAGAATCGCTTTTGTGCAGAAAACACTAACACTTGTTCAGAAGGAAAGAAAGCACAGAGCCCCAGATTTTATGTTGTCCTGGAGAGCTTGCAGAGCACTGGGGAAAGGCAGGCAGAGAATTCCCTGATAGCACCTTCTCTGTGCCTGTTCACATTGCTTCGCAGAATCGCTTTTGTGCAGAAAACAGTAACACTTGTTCAGAACGAAAGAAAGCACAGAGCCCCAGATTTTATGTTGTCCTGGAGAGCTTGCAGAGCACTGGGGAAAGGCAGGCAGAGAATTCCCTGCTAGCACCTTCTCTGTGCCTGTTCACATTGCTTCGCAGAATCGCTTTTGTGCAGAAAACAGTAACACTTGTTCAGAACGAAAGAAAGCACAGAGCCCCAGATTCTATGTTGTCCTGGAGAGCTTGCAGAGCACTGGGGAAAGGCAGGCAGAGAATTCCCTGCTAGCACCTTCTCTGTGCCTGGGAAGCAGAAGTGTTCACATTGCTTCGCAAGAATCGCTTTTGTGCAGAAAACAGTAACACTTGTTCAGAACGAAAGAAAGCACAGAGCCCCAGATTTTATGTTGTCTTGGAGAGCTTGCAGAGCACTGGGGAAAGGCAGGCAGAGAATTCCCTGCTAGCACCTTCTCTGTGCCTGTTCACATTGCTTCGCAGAATCGCTTTTGTGCAGAAAACAGTAACACTTGTTCAGAAGGAAAGAAAGCACAGAGCCCCAGATTCTATGTTGTCCTGGAGAGCTTGCAGAGCACTGGGGAAAGGCAGGCAGAGAATTCCCTGCTAGCACCTTCTCTGTGCCTGGGAAGCAGAAGTGTTCACATTGCTTCGCAAGAATCGCTTTTGTGCAGAAAACACTAACACTTGTTCAGAAGGAAAGAAAGCACAGAGCCCCAGATTTCATGTTGTCCTGGAGAGCTTGCAGAGCACTGGGGAAAGGCAGGCAGAGAATTCCCTGCTAGCACCTTCTCTGTGCCTGTTCACATTGCTTCGCAGAATCGCTTTTGTGCAGAAAACACTAACACTTGTTCAGAAGGAAGGAAAGCACAGAGCCCCAGATTCTATGTTGTCCTGGAGAGCTTGCAGAGCACTGGGGAAAGGCAGGCAGAGAATTCTCTGATAGCACCTTCTCTGTGCCTGTTCACATTGCTTCGCAGAATCGCTTTTGTGCAGAAAACAGTAACACTTGTTCAGAACGAAAGAAAGCACAGAGCCCCAGATTCTATGTTGTCCTGGAGAGCTTGCAGAGCACTGGGGAAAGGCAGGCAGAGAATTCCCTGCTAGCACCTTCTCTGTGCCTGTTCACATTGCTTCGCAGAATCGCTTTTGTGCAGAAAACACTAACACTTGTTCAGAAGGAAAGAAAGCACAGAGCCCCAGATTTTATGTTGTCCTGGAGAGCTTGCAGAGCACTGGGGAAAGGCAGGCAGAGAATTCCCTGCTGGCACCTTCTCTGTGCCTGTTCACATTGCTTCGCAGAATCGCTTTTGTGCAGAAAACAGTAACACTTGTTCAGAAGGAAAGAAAGCACAGAGCCCCAGATTCTATGTTGTCCTGGAGAGCTTGCAGAGCACTGGGGAAAGGCAGGCAGAGAATTCCCTGCTAGCACCTTCTCTGTGCCTGGGAAGCAGAAGTGTTCACATTGCTTCGCAAGAATCGCTTTTGTGCAGAAAACACTAACACTTGTTCAGAAGGAAAGAAAGCACAGAGCCCCAGATTTTATGTTGTCCTGGAGAGCTTGCAGAGCACTGGGGAAAGGCAGGCAGAGAATTCCCTGATAGCACCTTCTCTGTGCCTGGGAAGCAGAGGTGTTCACATTGCTTCGCAGAATCGCTTTTGTGCAGAAAACAGTAACACTTGTTCAGAACGAAAGAAAGCACAGAGCCCCAGATTCTATGTTGTCTTGGAGAGCTTGCAGAGCACTGGGGAAAGGCAGGCAGAGAATTCCCTGCTAGCACCTTCTCTGTGCCTGTTCACATTGCTTCGCAGAATCGCTTTTGTGCAGAAAACAGTAACACTTGTTCAGAAGGAAAGAAAGCACAGAGCCCCAGATTCTATGTTGTCCTGGAGAGCTTGCAGAGCACTGGGGAAAGGCAGGCAGAGAATTCCCTGCTAGCACCTTCTCTGTGCCTGGGAAGCAGAAGTGTTCACATTGCTTCGCAAGAATCGCTTTTGTGCAGAAAACACTAACACTTGTTCAGAAGGAAAGAAAGCACAGAGCCCCAGATTCTATGTTGTCCTGGAGAGCTTGCAGAGCACTGGGGAAAGGCAGGCAGAGAATTCTCTGATAGCACCTTCTCTGTGCCTGTTCACATTGCTTCGCAGAATCGCTTTTGTGCAGAAAACAGTAACACTTGTTCAGAACGAAAGAAAGCACAGAGCCCCAGATTCTATGTTGTCCTGGAGAGCTTGCAGAGCACTGGGGAAAGGCAGGCAGAGAATTCCCTGCTAGCACCTTCTCTGTGCCTGTTCACATTGCTTCGCAGAATCGCTTTTGTGCAGAAAACACTAACACTTGTTCAGAAGGAAAGAAAGCACAGAGCCCCAGATTTTATGTTGTCCTGGAGAGCTTGCAGAGCACTGGGGAAAGGCAGGCAGAGAATTCCCTGCTAGCACCTTCTCTGTGCCTGTTCACATTGCTTCGCAGAATCGCTTTTGTGCAGAAAACAGTAACACTTGTTCAGAACGAAAGAAAGCACAGAGCCCCAGATTCTATGTTGTCCTGGAGAGCTTGCAGAGCACTGGGGAAAGGCAGGCAGAGAATTCCTTGCTAGCACCTTCTCTGTGCCTGGGAAGCAGAAGTGTTCACATTGCTTCGCAAGAATCGCTTTTGTGCAGAAAACACTAACACTTGTTCAGAACGAAAGAAAGCACAGAGCCCCAGATTTTATGTTGTCCTGGAGAGCTTGCAGAGCACTGGGGAAAGGCAGGCAGAGAATTCCCTGCTAGCACCTTCTCTGTGCCTGTTCACATTGCTTCGCAGAATCGCTTTTGTGCAGAAAACAGTAACACTTGTTCAGAACGAAAGAAAGCACAGAGCCCCAGATTCTATGTTGTCCTGGAGAGCTTGCAGAGCACTGGGGAAAGGCAGGCAGAGAATTCCTTGCTAGCACCTTCTCTGTGCCTGGGAAGCAGAAGTGTTCACATTGCTTCGCAAGAATCGCTTTTGTGCAGCAAACACTAACACTTCTTCAGAAGGAAACAAAGCACAGAGCCCCAGATTCTATGTTGTCCTGGAGAGCTTGCAGAGCACTGGGGAAAGGCAGGCAGAGAATTCCCTGCTAGCACCTTCTCTGTGCCTGGGAAGCAGAAGTGTTCACATTGCTTCGCAAGAATCGCTTTTGTGCAGAAAACACTGACACTTGTTCAGAAGGAAAGAAAGCACAGAGCCCCAGATTCTATGTTGTCCTGGAGAGTTTGCAGAGCACTGGGGAAAGGCAGGCAGAGAATTCCCTGCTAGCACCTTCTCTGTGCCTGGGAAGCAGAAGTGTTCACATTGCTTCGCAAGAATCGCTTTTGTGCAGAAAACAATAACACTTGTTCAGAAGGAAAGAAAGCACAGAGCCCCAGATTTTATGTTGTCCTGGAGAGCTTGCAGAGCACTGGGGAAAGACAGGCAGAGAATTCCCTGCTGGCACCTTCTCTGTGCCTGTTCACATTGCTTCGCAGAATCGCTTTTGTGCAGAAAACAGTAACACTTGTTCAGAACGAAAGAAAGCACAGAGCCCCAGATTCTATGTTGTCCTGGAGAGCTTGCAGAGCACTGGGGAAAGGCAGGCAGAGAATTCCCTTCTAGCACCTTCTCTGTGCCTGTTCACATTGCTTCGCAGAATCGCTTTTGTGCAGAAAACAGTAACACTTGTTCAGAACGAAAGAAAGCACAGAGCCCCAGATTCTATGTTGTCCTGGAGAGCTTGCAGAGCACTGGGGAAAGGCAGGCAGAGAATTCCCTGCTAGCACCTTCTCTGTGCCTGGGAAGCAGAAGTGTTCACATTGCTTCGCAAGAATCGCTTTTGTGCAGAAAACAGTAACACTTGTTCAGAACGAAAGAAAGCACAGAGCCCCAGATTTTATGTTGTCTTGGAGAGCTTGCAGAGCACTGGGGAAAGGCAGGCAGAGAATTCCCTGCTAGCACCTTCTCTGTGCCTGTTCACATTGCTTCGCAGAATCGCTTTTGTGCAGAAAACAGTAACACTTGTTCAGAAGGAAAGAAAGCACAGAGCCCCAGATTCTATGTTGTCCTGGAGAGCTTGCAGAGCACTGGGGAAAGGCAGGCAGAGAATTCCTTGCTAGCACCTTCTCTGTGCCTGGGAAGCAGAAGTGTTCACATTGCTTCGCAAGAATCGCTTTTGTGCAGAAAACACTAACACTTGTTCAGAAGGAAAGAAAGCACAGAGCCCCAGATTCTATGTTGTCCTGGAGAGCTTGCAGAGCACTGGGGAAAGGCAGGCAGAGAATTCCCTGCTAGCACCTTCTCTGTGCCTGGGAAGCAGAAGTGTTCACATTGCTTCGCAAGAATCGCTTTTGTGCAGAAAACACTGACACTTGTTCAGAAGGAAAGAAAGCACAGAGCCCCAGATTCTATGTTGTCCTGGAGAGTTTGCAGAGCACTGGGGAAAGGCAGGCAGAGAATTCCCTGCTAGCACCTTCTCTGTGCCTGGGAAGCAGAAGTGTTCACATTGCTTCGCAAGAATCGCTTTTGTGCAGAAAACAATAACACTTGTTCAGAAGGAAAGAAAGCACAGAGCCCCAGATTTTATGTTGTCCTGGAGAGCTTGCAGAGCACTGGGGAAAGACAGGCAGAGAATTCCCTGCTGGCACCTTCTCTGTGCCTGTTCACATTGCTTCGCAGAATCGCTTTTGTGCAGAAAACAGTAACACTTGTTCAGAACGAAAGAAAGCACAGAGCCCCAGATTCTATGTTGTCCTGGAGAGCTTGCAGAGCACTGGGGAAAGGCAGGCAGAGAATTCCCTTCTAGCACCTTCTCTGTGCCTGTTCACATTGCTTCGCAGAATCGCTTTTGTGCAGAAAACAGTAACACTTGTTCAGAACGAAAGAAAGCACAGAGCCCCAGATACTATGTTGTCCTGGAGAGCTTGCAGAGCACTGGGGAAAGCCAGGCAGAGAATTCCCTGCTAGCACCTTCTCTGTGCCTGGGAAGCAGAAGTGTTCACATTGCTTCGCAAGAATCGCTTTTGTGCAGAAAACAGTAACACTTGTTCAGAACGAAAGAAAGCACAGAGCCCCAGATTTTATGTTGTCTTGGAGAGCTTGCAGAGCACTGGGGAAAGGCAGGCAGAGAATTCCCTGCTAGCACCTTCTCTGTGCCTGTTCACATTGCTTCGCAGAATCGCTTTTGTGCAGAAAACAGTAACACTTGTTCAGAAGGAAAGAAAGCACAGAGCCCCAGATTCTATGTTGTCCTGGAGAGCTTGCAGAGCACTGGGGAAAGGCAGGCAGAGAATTCCTTGCTAGCACCTTCTCTGTGCCTGGGAAGCAGAAGTGTTCACATTGCTTCGCAAGAATCGCTTTTGTGCAGAAAACACTAACACTTGTTCAGAAGGAAAGAAAGCACAGAGCCCCAGATTCTATGTTGTCCTGGAGAGCTTGCAGAGCACTGGGGAAAGGCAGGCAGAGAATTCCCTGCTAGCACCTTCTCTGTGCCTGGGAAGCAGAAGTGTTCACATTGCTTCGCAAGAATCGCTTTTGTGCAGAAAACACTAACACTTGTTCAGAAGGAAAGAAAGCACAGAGCCCCAGATTCTATGTTGTCCTGGAGAGTTTGCAGAGCACTGGGGAAAGGCAGGCAGAGAATTCCCTGCTAGCACCTTCTCTGTGCCTGGGAAGCAGAAGTGTTCACATTGCTTCGCAAGAATCGCTTTTGTGCAGAAAACAATAACACTTGTTCAGAAGGAAAGAAAGCACAGAGCCCCAGATTTTATGTTGTCCTGGAGAGCTTGCAGAGCACTGGGGAAAGGCAGGCAGAGAATTCCCTGCTGGCACCTTCTCTGTGCCTGTTCACATTGCTTCGCAGAATCGCTTTTGTGCAGAAAACAGTAACACTTGTTCAGAACGAAAGAAAGCACAGAGCCCCAGATTCTATGTTGTCCTGGAGAGCTTGCAGAGCACTGGGGAAAGGCAGGCAGAGAATTCCTTGCTAGCACCTTCTCTGTGCCTGGGAAGCAGAAGTGTTCACATTGCTTCGCAAGAATCGCTTTTGTGCAGAAAACACTAACACTTGTTCAGAACGAAAAAAAGCACAGAGCCCCAGATTTTATGTTGTCCTGGAGAGCTTGCAGAGCACTGGGGAAAGGCAGGCAGAGAATTCCCTGCTAGCACCTTCTCTGTGCCTGTTCACATTGCTTCGCAGAATCGCTTTTGTGCAGAAAACAGTAACACTTGTTCAGAACGAAAGAAAGCACAGAGCCCCAGATTTCATGTTGTCCTGGAGAGCTTGCAGAGCACTGGGGAAAGGCAGGCAGAGAATTCCCTGCTAGCACCTTCTCTGTGCCTGTTCACATTGCTTCGCAGAATCGCTTTTGTGCAGAAAACAGTAACACTTGTTCAGAACGAAAGAAAGCACAGAGCCCCAGATTCTATGTTGTCCTGGAGAGCTTGCAGAGCACTGGGGAAAGGCAGGCAGAGAATTCCCTGCTAGCACCTTCTCTGTGCCTGGGAAGCAGAAGTGTTCACATTGCTTCGCAAGAATCGCTTTTGTGCAGAAAACAGTAACACTTGTTCAGAACGAAAGAAAGCACAGAGCCCCAGATTTTATGTTGTCTTGGAGAGCTTGCAGAGCACTGGGGAAAGGCAGGCAGAGAATTCCCTGATAGCACCTTCTCTGTGCCTGTTCACATTGCTTCGCAGAATCGCTTTTGTGCAGAAAACAGTAACACTTGTTCAGAAGGAAAGAAAGCACAGAGCCCCAGATTCTATGTTGTCCTGGAGAGCTTGCAGAGCACTGGGGAAAGGCAGGCAGAGAATTCCCTGCTAGCACCTTCTCTGTGCCTGGGAAGCAGAAGTGTTCACATTGCTTCGCAAGAATCGCTTTTGTGCAGAAAACAGTAACACTTGTTCAGAAGGAAAGAAAGCACAGAGCCCCAGATTCTATGTTGTCCTGGAGAGCTTGCAGAGCACTGGGGAAAGGCAGGCAGAGAATTCTCTGATAGCACCTTCTCTGTGCCTGTTCACATTGCTTCGCAGAATCGCTTTTGTGCAGAAAACAGTAACACTTGTTCAGAACGAAAGAAAGCACAGAGCCCCAGATTCTATGTTGTCCTGGAGAGCTTGCAGAGCACTGGGGAAAGGCAGGCAGAGAATTCCCTGCTAGCACCTTCTCTGTGCCTGGGAAGCAGAAGTGTTCACATTGCTTCGCAGAATCGCTTTTGTGCAGAAAACAGTAACACTTGTTCAGAACGAAAGAAAGCACAGAGCCCCAGATTCTATGTTGTCTTGGAGAGCTTGCAGAGCACTGGGGAAAGGCTGGCAGAGAGTTCCCTGATAGCACCTTCTCTGTGCCTGTTCACATTGCTTCGCAGAATCGCTTTTGTGCAGAAAACAGTAACACTTGTTCAGAAGGAAAAAAAGCACAGAGCACCAGATTCTATGTTGTCCTGGAGAGCTTGCAGAGCACTGGGGAAAGGCAGGCAGAGAATTCCCTGCTAGCACCTTCTCTGTGCCTGGGAAGCAGAAGTGTTCACATTGCTTTGCAAGAATCGCTTTTGTGCAGAAAACACTAACACTTGTTTAGAAGGAAAGAAAGCACAGAGCCCCAGATTTTATGTTGTCCTGGAGAGCTTGCAGAGCACTGGGGAAAGGCAGGCAGAGAATTCCCTGCTGGCACCTTCTCTGTGCCTGTTCACATTGCTTCGCAGAATCGCTTTTGTGCAGAAAACAGTAACACTTGTTCAGAACGAAAGAAAGCACAGAGCCCCAGATTCTATGTTGTCCTGGAGAGCTTGCAGAGCACTGGGGAAAGGCAGGCAGAGAATTCCTTGCTAGCACCTTCTCTGTGCCTGGGAAGCAGAAGTATTCACATTGCTTCGCAAGAATCGCTTTTGTGCAGAAAACACTAACACTTGTTCAGAAGGAAAGAAAGCACAGAGCCCCAGATTTTATGTTGTCCTGGAGAGCTTGCAGAGCACTGGGGAAAGGCAGGCAGAGAATTCCCTGATAGCACCTTCTCTGTGCCTGTTCACATTGCTTCGCAGAATCGCTTTTGTGCAGAAAACAGTAACACTTGTTCAGAACGAAAGAAAGCACAGAGCCCCAGATTTTATGTTGTCCTGGAGAGCTTGCAGAGCACTGGGGAAAGGCAGGCAGAGAATTCCCTGCTAGCACCTTCTCTGTGCCTGTTCACATTGCTTCGCAGAATCGCTTTTGTGCAGAAAACAGTAACACTTGTTCAGAACGAAAGAAAGCACAGAGCCCCAGATTCTATGTTGTCCTGGAGAGCTTGCAGAGCACTGGGGAAAGGCAGGCAGAGAATTCCCTGCTAGCACCTTCTCTGTGCCTGGGAAGCAGAAGTGTTCACATTGCTTCGCAAGAATCGCTTTTGTGCAGAAAACAGTAACACTTGTTCAGAACGAAAGAAAGCACAGAGCCCCAGATTTTATGTTGTCTTGGAGAGCTTGCAGAGCACTGGGGAAAGGCAGGCAGAGAATTCCCTGCTAGCACCTTCTCTGTGCCTGTTCACATTGCTTCGCAGAATCGCTTTTGTGCAGAAAACAGTAACACTTGTTCAGAAGGAAAGAAAGCACAGAGCCCCAGATTCTATGTTGTCCTGGAGAGCTTGCAGAGCACTGGGGAAAGGCAGGCAGAGAATTCCCTGCTAGCACCTTCTCTGTGCCTGGGAAGCAGAAGTGTTCACATTGCTTCGCAAGAATCGCTTTTGTGCAGAAAACACTAACACTTGTTCAGAAGGAAAGAAAGCACAGAGCCCCAGATTTCATGTTGTCCTGGAGAGCTTGCAGAGCACTGGGGAAAGGCAGGCAGAGAATTCCCTGCTAGCACCTTCTCTGTGCCTGTTCACATTGCTTCGCAGAATCGCTTTTGTGCAGAAAACACTAACACTTGTTCAGAAGGAAGGAAAGCACAGAGCCCCAGATTCTATGTTGTCCTGGAGAGCTTGCAGAGCACTGGGGAAAGGCAGGCAGAGAATTCTCTGATAGCACCTTCTCTGTGCCTGTTCACATTGCTTCGCAGAATCGCTTTTGTGCAGAAAACAGTAACACTTGTTCAGAACGAAAGAAAGCACAGAGCCCCAGATTCTATGTTGTCCTGGAGAGCTTGCAGAGCACTGGGGAAAGGCAGGCAGAGAATTCCCTGCTAGCACCTTCTCTGTGCCTGTTCACATTGCTTCGCAGAATCGCTTTTGTGCAGAAAACACTAACACTTGTTCAGAAGGAAAGAAAGCACAGAGCCCCAAATTTTATGTTGTCCTGGAGAGCTTGCAGAGCACTGGGGAAAGGCAGGCAGAGAATTCCCTGCTGGCACCTTCTCTGTGCCTGTTCACATTGCTTCGCAGAATCGCTTTTGTGCAGAAAACAGTAACACTTGTTCAGAAGGAAAGAAAGCACAGAGCCCCAGATTCTATGTTGTCCTGGAGAGCTTGCAGAGCACTGGGGAAAGGCAGGCAGAGAATTCCCTGCTAGCACCTTCTCTGTGCCTGGGAAGCAGAAGTGTTCACATTGCTTCGCAAGAATCGCTTTTGTGCAGAAAACACTAACACTTGTTCAGAAGGAAAGAAAGCACAGAGCCCCAGATTTTATGTTGTCCTGGAGAGCTTGCAGAGCACTGGGGAAAGGCAGGCAGAGAATTCCCTGATAGCACCTTCTCTGTGCCTGGGAAGCAGAGGTGTTCACATTGCTTCGCAGAATCGCTTTTGTGCAGAAAACAGTAACACTTGTTCAGAACGAAAGAAAGCACAGAGCCCCAGATTCTATGTTGTCTTGGAGAGCTTGCAGAGCACTGGGGAAAGGCAGGCAGAGAATTCCCTGCTAGCACCTTCTCTGTGCCTGTTCACATTGCTTCGCAGAATCGCTTTTGTGCAGAAAACAGTAACACTTGTTCAGAAGGAAAGAAAGCACAGAGCCCCAGATTCTATGTTGTCCTGGAGAGCTTGCAGAGCACTGGGGAAAGGCAGGCAGAGAATTCCCTGCTAGCACCTTCTCTGTGCCTGGGAAGCAGAAGTGTTCACATTGCTTCGCAAGAATCGCTTTTGTGCAGAAAACACTAACACTTGTTCAGAAGGAAAGAAAGCACAGAGCCCCAGATTCTATGTTGTCCTGGAGAGCTTGCAGAGCACTGGGGAAAGGCAGGCAGAGAATTCTCTGATAGCACCTTCTCTGTGCCTGTTCACATTGCTTCGCAGAATCGCTTTTGTGCAGAAAACAGTAACACTTGTTCAGAACGAAAGAAAGCACAGAGCCCCAGATTCTATGTTGTCCTGGAGAGCTTGCAGAGCACTGGGGAAAGGCAGGCAGAGAATTCCCTGCTAGCACCTTCTCTGTGCCTGTTCACATTGCTTCGCAGAATCGCTTTTGTGCAGAAAACACTAACACTTGTTCAGAAGGAAAGAAAGCACAGAGCCCCAGATTTTATGTTGTCCTGGAGAGCTTGCAGAGCACTGGGGAAAGGCAGGCAGAGAATTCCCTGCTAGCACCTTCTCTGTGCCTGTTCACATTGCTTCGCAGAATCGCTTTTGTGCAGAAAACAGTAACACTTGTTCAGAACGAAAGAAAGCACAGAGCCCCAGATTCTATGTTGTCCTGGAGAGCTTGCAGAGCACTGGGGAAAGGCAGGCAGAGAATTCCTTGCTAGCACCTTCTCTGTGCCTGGGAAGCAGAAGTGTTCACATTGCTTCGCAAGAATCGCTTTTGTGCAGAAAACACTAACACTTGTTCAGAACGAAAGAAAGCACAGAGCCCCAGATTTTATGTTGTCCTGGAGAGCTTGCAGAGCACTGGGGAAAGGCAGGCAGAGAATTCCCTGCTAGCACCTTCTCTGTGCCTGTTCACATTGCTTCGCAGAATCGCTTTTGTGCAGAAAACAGTAACACTTGTTCAGAACGAAAGAAAGCACAGAGCCCCAGATTCTATGTTGTCCTGGAGAGCTTGCAGAGCACTGGGGAAAGGCAGGCAGAGAATTCCTTGCTAGCACCTTCTCTGTGCCTGGGAAGCAGAAGTGTTCACATTGCTTCGCAAGAATCGCTTTTGTGCAGCAAACACTAACACTTGTTCAGAAGGAAAGAAAGCACAGAGCCCCAGATTCTATGTTGTCCTGGAGAGCTTGCAGAGCACTGGGGAAAGGCAGGCAGAGAATTCCCTGCTAGCACCTTCTCTGTGCCTGGGAAGCAGAAGTGTTCACATTGCTTCGCAAGAATCGCTTTTGTGCAGAAAACACTAACACTTGTTCAGAAGGAAAGAAAGCACAGAGCCCCAGATTCTATGTTGTCCTGGAGAGTTTGCAGAGCACTGGGGAAAGGCAGGCAGAGAATTCCCTGCTAGCACCTTCTCTGTGCCTGGGAAGCAGAAGTGTTCACATTGCTTCGCAAGAATCGCTTTTGTGCAGAAAACAATAACACTTGTTCAGAAGGAAAGAAAGCACAGAGCCCCAGATTTTATGTTGTCCTGGAGAGCTTGCAGAGCACTGGGGAAAGGCAGGCAGAGAATTCCCTGCTGGCACCTTCTCTGTGCCTGTTCACATTGCTTCGCAGAATCGCTTTTGTGCAGAAAACAGTAACACTTGTTCAGAACGAAAGAAAGCACAGAGCCCCAGATTCTATGTTGTCCTGGAGAGCTTGCAGAGCACTGGGGAAAGGCAGGCAGAGAATTCCTTGCTAGCACCTTCTCTGTGCCTGGGAAGCAGAAGTGTTCACATTGCTTCGCAAGAATCGCTTTTGTGCAGAAAACAATAACACTTGTTCAGAAGGAAAGAAAGCACAGAGCCCCAGATTTTATGTTGTCCTGGAGAGCTTGCAGAGCACTGGGGAAAGGCAGGCAGAGAATTCCCTGCTAGCACCTTCTCTGTGCCTGTTCACACTGCTTCGCAGAATCGCTTTTGTGCAGAAAACACTAACACTTGTTCAGAACGAAAGAAAGCACAGAGCCCCAGATTTTATGTTGTCTTGGAGAGCTTGCAGAGCACTGGGGAAAGGCAGGCAGAGAATTCCCTGCTAGCACCTTCTCTGTGCCTGTTCACATTGCTTCGCAGAATCGCTTTTGTGCAGAAAACAGTAACACTTGTTCAGAAGGAAAGAAAGCACAGAGCCCCAGATTCTATGTTGTCCTGGAGAGCTTGCAGAGCACTGGGGAAAGGCAGGCAGAGAATTCCCTGCTAGCACCTTCTCTGTGCCTGGGAAGCAGAAGTGTTCACATTGCTTCGCAAGAATCGCTTTTGTGCAGAAAACACTAACACTTGTTCAGAAGGAAAGAAAGCACAGAGCCCCAGATTCTATGTTGTCCTGGAGAGCTTGCAGAGCACTGGGGAAAGGCAGGCAGAGAATTCTCTGATAGCACCTTCTCTGTGCCTGTTCACATTGCTTCGCAGAATCGCTTTTGTGCAGAAAACAGTAACACTTGTTCAGAACGAAAGAAAGCACAGAGCCCCAGATTCTATGTTGTCCTGGAGAGCTTGCAGAGCACTGGGGAAAGGCAGGCAGAGAATTCCCTGCTAGCACCTTCTCTGTGCCTGTTCACATTGCTTCGCAGAATCGCTTTTGTGCAGAAAACAGTAACACTTGTTCAGAACGAAAGAAAGCACAGAGCCCCAGATTTTATGTTGTCCTGGAGAGCTTGCAGAGCACTGGGGAAAGGCAGGCAGAGAATTCCCTGCTAGCACCTTCTCTGTGCCTGTTCACATTGCTTCGCAGAATCGCTTTTGTGCAGAAAACAGTAACACTTGTTCAGAACGAAAGAAAGCACAGAGCCCCAGATTCTATGTTGTCCTGGAGAGCTTGCAGAGCACTGGGGAAAGGCAGGCAGAGAATTCCCTGCTAGCACCTTCTCTGTGCCTGGGAAGCAGAAGTGTTCACATTGCTTCGCAAGAATCGCTTTTGTGCAGAAAACAGTAACACTTGTTCAGAACGAAAGAAAGCACAGAGCCCCAGATTTTATGTTGTCTTGGAGAGCTTGCAGAGCACTGGGGAAAGGCAGGCAGAGAATTCCCTGCTAGCACCTTCTCTGTGCCTGTTCACATTGCTTCGCAGAATCGCTTTTGTGCAGAAAACAGTAACACTTGTTCAGAAGGAAAGAAAGCACAGAGCCCCAGATTCTATGTTGTCCTGGAGAGCTTGCAGAGCACTGGGGAAAGGCAGGCAGAGAATTCCTTGCTAGCACCTTCTCTGTGCCTGGGAAGCAGAAGTGTTCACATTGCTTCGCAAGAATCGCTTTTGTGCAGAAAACACTAAAACTTGTTCAGAAGGAAAGAAAGCACAGAGCCCCAGATTCTATGTTGTCCTGGAGAGCTTGCAGAGCACTGGGGAAAGGCAGGCAGAGAATTCCCTGCTAGCACCTTCTCTGTGCCTGGGAAGCAGAAGTGTTCACATTGCTTCGCAAGAATCGCTTTTGTGCAGAAAACACTAACACTTGTTCAGAAGGAAAGAAAGCACAGAGCCCCAGATTCTATGTTGTCCTGGAGAGTTTGCAGAGCACTGGGGAAAGGCAGGCAGAGAATTCCCTGCTAGCACCTTCTCTGTGCCTGGGAAGCAGAAGTGTTCACATTGCTTCGCAAGAATCGCTTTTGTGCAGAAAACAATAACACTTGTTCAGAAGGAAAGAAAGCACAGAGCCCCAGATTTTATGTTGTCCTGGAGAGCTTGCAGAGCACTGGGGAAAGGCAGGCAGAGAATTCCCTGCTGGCACCTTCTCTGTGCCTGTTCACATTGCTTCGCAGAATCGCTTTTGTGCAGAAAACAGTAACACTTGTTCAGAACGAAAGAAAGCACAGAGCCCCAGATTCTATGTTGTCCTGGAGAGCTTGCAGAGCACTGGGGAAAGGCAGGCAGAGAATTCCTTGCTAGCACCTTCTCTGTGCCTGGGAAGCAGAAGTGTTCACATTGCTTCGCAAGAATCGCTTTTGTGCAGAAAACACTAACACTTGTTCAGAACGAAAAAAAGCACAGAGCCCCAGATTTTATGTTGTCCTGGAGAGCTTGCAGAGCACTGGGGAAAGGCAGGCAGAGAATTCCCTGCTAGCACCTTCTCTGTGCCTGTTCACATTGCTTCGCAGAATCGCTTTTGTGCAGAAAACAGTAACACTTGTTCAGAACGAAAGAAAGCACAGAGCCCCAGATTTCATGTTGTCCTGGAGAGCTTGCAGAGCACTGGGGAAAGGCAGGCAGAGAATTCCCTGCTAGCACCTTCTCTGTGCCTGTTCACATTGCTTCGCAGAATCGCTTTTGTGCAGAAAACAGTAACACTTGTTCAGAACGAAAGAAAGCACAGAGCCCCAGATTCTATGTTGTCCTGGAGAGCTTGCAGAGCACTGGGGAAAGGCAGGCAGAGAATTCCCTGCTAGCACCTTCTCTGTGCCTGGGAAGCAGAAGTGTTCACATTGCTTCGCAAGAATCGCTTTTGTGCAGAAAACAGTAACACTTGTTCAGAACGAAAGAAAGCACAGAGCCCCAGATTTTATGTTGTCTTGGAGAGCTTGCAGAGCACTGGGGAAAGGCAGGCAGAGAATTCCCTGATAGCACCTTCTCTGTGCCTGTTCACATTGCTTCGCAGAATCGCTTTTGTGCAGAAAACAGTAACACTTGTTCAGAACGAAAGAAAGCACAGAGCCCCAGATTCTATGTTGTCCTGGAGAGCTTGCAGAGCACTGGGGAAAGGCAGGCAGAGAATTCCTTGCTAGCACCTTCTCTGTGCCTGGGAAGCAGAAGTGTTCACATTGCTTCGCAAGAATCGCTTTTGTGCAGAAAACACTAACACTTGTTCAGAAGGAAAGAAAGCACAGAGCCCCAGATTCTATGTTGTCCTGGAGAGCTTGCAGAGCACTGGGGAAAGGCAGGCAGAGAATTCTCTGATAGCACCTTCTCTGTGCCTGTTCACATTGCTTCGCAGAATCGCTTTTGTGCGGAAAACAGTAACACTTGTTCAGAACGAAAGAAAGCACAGAGCCCCAGATTCTATGTTGTCCTGGAGAGCTTGCAGAGCACTGGGGAAAGGCAGGCAGAGAATTCCCTGCTAGCACCTTCTCTGTGCCTGGGAAGCAGAAGTGTTCACATTGCTTCGCAGAATCGCTTTTGTGCAGAAAACAGTAACACTTGTTCAGAACGAAAGAAAGCACAGAGCCCCAGATTCTATGTTGTCTTGGAGAGCTTGCAGAGCACTGGGGAAAGGCTGGCAGAGAGTTCCCTGATAGCACCTTCTCTGTGCCTGTTCACATTGCTTCGCAGAATCGCTTTTGTGCAGAAAACAGTAACACTTGTTCAGAAGGAAAAAAAGCACAGAGCCCCAGATTCTATGTTGTCCTGGAGAGCTTGCAGAGCACTGGGGAAAGGCAGGCAGAGAATTCCCTGCTAGCACCTTCTCTGTGCCTGGGAAGCAGAAGTGTTCACATTGCTTCGCAAGAATCGCTTTTGTGCAGAAAACACTAACACTTGTTCAGAAGGAAAGAAAGCACAGAGCCCCAGATTTTATGTTGTCCTGGAGAGCTTGCAGAGCACTGGGGAAAGGCAGGCAGAGAATTCCCTGATAGCACCTTCTCTGTGCCTGTTCACATTGCTTCGCAGAATCGCTTTTGTGCAGAAAACAGTAACACTTGTTCAGAACGAAAGAAAGCACAGAGCCCCAGATTTTATGTTGTCCTGGAGAGCTTGCAGAGCACTGGGGAAAGGCAGGCAGAGAATTCCCTGCTAGCACCTTCTCTGTGCCTGGGAAGCAGAAGTGTTCACATTGCTTCGCAAGAATCGCTTTTGTGCAGAAAACAGTAACACTTGTTCAGAACGAAAGAAAGCACAGAGCCCCAGATTTTATGTTGTCTTGGAGAGCTTGCAGAGCACTGGGGAAAGGCAGGCAGAGAATTCCCTGCTAGCACCTTCTCTGTGCCTGTTCACATTGCTTCGCAGAATCGCTTTTGTGCAGAAAACAGTAACACTTGTTCAGAAGGAAAGAAAGCACAGAGCCCCAGATTCTATGTTGTCCTGGAGAGCTTGCAGAGCACTGGGGAAAGGCAGGCAGAGAATTCCCTGCTAGCACCTTCTCTGTGCCTGGGAAGCAGAAGTGTTCACATTGCTTCGCAGAATCGCTTTTGTGCAGAAAACAGTAACACTTGTTCAGAACGAGAGAAAGCACAGAGCCCCAGATTTTACGTTGTCCTGGAGAGCTTGCAGAGCACTGGGGAAAGGCAGGCAGAGAATTCCCTGCTAGCACCTTCTCTGTGCCTGTTCACATTGCTTCGCAGAATCGCTTTTGTGCAGAAAACACTAACACTTGTTCAGAAGGAAGGAAAGCACAGAGCCCCAGATTCTATGTTGTCCTGGAGAGCTTGCAGAGCACTGGGGAAAGGCAGGCAGAGAATTCTCTGATAGCACCTTCTCTGTGCCTGTTCACATTGCTTCGCAGAATCGCTTTTGTGCAGAAAACAGTAACACTTGTTCAGAAGGAAAGAAAGCACAGAGCCCCAGATTTTATGTTGTCCTGGAGAGCTTGCAGAGCACTGGGGAAAGGCAGGCAGAGAATTCCCTGCTGGCACCTTCTCTGTGCCTGTTCACATTGCTTCGCAGAATCGCTTTTGTGCAGAAAACAGTAACACTTGTTCAGAAGGAAAGAAAGCACAGAGCCCCAGATTCTATGTTGTCCTGGAGAGCTTGCAGAGCACTGGGGAAAGGCAGGCAGAGAATTCCCTGCTAGCACCTTCTCTGTGCCTGGGAAGCAGAAGTGTTCACATTGCTTCGCAAGAATCGCTTTTGTGCAGAAAACACTAACACTTGTTCAGAAGGAAAGAAAGCACAGAGCCCCAGATTTTATGTTGTCCTGGAGAGCTTGCAGAGCACTGGGGAAAGGCAGGCAGAGAATTCCCTGATAGCACCTTCTCTGTGCCTGGGAAGCAGAGGTGTTCACATTGCTTCGCAGAATCGCTTTTGTGCAGAAAACAGTAACACTTGTTCAGAACGAAAGAAAGCACAGAGCCCCAGATTCTATGTTGTCTTGGAGAGCTTGCAGAGCACTGGGGAAAGGCAGGCAGAGAATTCCCTGCTAGCACCTTCTCTGTGCCTGTTCACATTGCTTCGCAGAATCGCTTTTGTGCAGAAAACAGTAACACTTGTTCAGAAGGAAAGAAAGCACAGAGCCCCAGATTCTATGTTGTCCTGGAGAGCTTGCAGAGCACTGGGGAAAGGCAGGCAGAGAATTCCCTGCTAGCACCTTCTCTGTGCCTGGGAAGCAGAAGTGTTCACATTGCTTCGCAGAATCGCTTTTGTGCAGAAAACAGTAACACTTGTTCAGAACGA
Source organism: Strix aluco (assembly GCF_031877795.1). Lineage (NCBI taxonomy): Eukaryota > Metazoa > Chordata > Aves > Strigiformes > Strigidae > Strix > Strix aluco. The sequence goes on from NW_027436556.1 coordinate 2,020,245, forward strand.
GAGAAAGCACAGAGCCCCAGATTTTACGTTGTCCTGGAGAGCTTGCAGAGCACTGGGGAAAGGCAGGCAGAGAATTCCCTGCTAGCACCTTCTCTGTGCCTGTTCACATTGCTTCGCAGAATCGCTTTTGTGCAGAAAACACTAACACTTGTTCAGAAGGAAGGAAAGCACAGAGCCCCAGATTCTATGTTGTCCTGGAGAGCTTGCAGAGCACTGGGGAAAGGCAGGCAGAGAATTCTCTGATAGCACCTTCTCTGTGCCTGTTCACATTGCTTCGCAGAATCGCTTTTGTGCAGAAAACAGTAACACTTGTTCAGAACGAAAGAAAGCACAGAGCCCCAGATTCTATGTTGTCCTGGAGAGCTTGCAGAGCACTGGGGAAAGGCAGGCAGAGAATTCCCTGCTAGCACCTTCTCTGTGCCTGTTCACATTGCTTCGCAGAATCGCTTTTGTGCAGAAAACACTAACACTTGTTCAGAAGGAAAGAAAGCACAGAGCCCCAGATTTTATGTTGTCCTGGAGAGCTTGCAGAGCACTGGGGAAAGGCAGGCAGAGAATTCCCTGCTGGCACCTTCTCTGTGCCTGTTCACATTGCTTCGCAGAATCGCTTTTGTGCAGAAAACAGTAACACTTGTTCAGAAGGAAAGAAAGCACAGAGCCCCAGATTCTATGTTGTCCTGGAGAGCTTGCAGAGCACTGGGGAAAGGCAGGCAGAGAATTCCCTGCTAGCACCTTCTCTGTGCCTGGGAAGCAGAAGTGTTCACATTGCTTCGCAAGAATCGCTTTTGTGCAGAAAACACTAACACTTGTTCAGAAGGAAAGAAAGCACAGAGCCCCAGATTTTATGTTGTCCTGGAGAGCTTGCAGAGCACTGGGGAAAGGCAGGCAGAGAATTCCCTGATAGCACCTTCTCTGTGCCTGGGAAGCAGAGGTGTTCACATTGCTTCGCAGAATCGCTTTTGTGCAGAAAACAGTAACACTTGTTCAGAACGAAAGAAAGCACAGAGCCCCAGATTCTATGTTGTCTTGGAGAGCTTGCAGAGCACTGGGGAAAGGCAGGCAGAGAATTCCCTGCTAGCACCTTCTCTGTGCCTGTTCACATTGCTTCGCAGAATCGCTTTTGTGCAGAAAACAGTAACACTTGTTCAGAAGGAAAGAAAGCACAGAGCCCCAGATTCTATGTTGTCCTGGAGAGCTTGCAGAGCACTGGGGAAAGGCAGGCAGAGAATTCCCTGCTAGCACCTTCTCTGTGCCTGGGAAGCAGAAGTGTTCACATTGCTTCGCAAGAATCGCTTTTGTGCAGAAAACACTAACACTTGTTCAGAAGGAAAGAAAGCACAGAGCCCCAGATTCTATGTTGTCCTGGAGAGCTTGCAGAGCACTGGGGAAAGGCAGGCAGAGAATTCTCTGATAGCACCTTCTCTGTGCCTGTTCACATTGCTTCGCAGAATCGCTTTTGTGCAGAAAACAGTAACACTTGTTCAGAACGAAAGAAAGCACAGAGCCCCAGATTCTATGTTGTCCTGGAGAGCTTGCAGAGCACTGGGGAAAGGCAGGCAGAGAATTCCCTGCTAGCACCTTCTCTGTGCCTGTTCACATTGCTTCGCAGAATCGCTTTTGTGCAGAAAACACTAACACTTGTTCAGAACGAAAGAAAGCACAGAGCCCCAGATTTTATGTTGTCCTGGAGAGCTTGCAGAGCACTGGGGAAAGGCAGGCAGAGAATTCCCTGCTAGCACCTTCTCTGTGCCTGTTCACATTGCTTCGCAGAATCGCTTTTGTGCAGAAAACAGTAACACTTGTTCAGAACGAAAGAAAGCACAGAGCCCCAGATTCTATGTTGTCCTGGAGAGCTTGCAGAGCACTGGGGAAAGGCAGGCAGAGAATTCCCTGCTAGCACCTTCTCTGTGCCTGGGAAGCAGAAGTGTTCACATTGCTTCGCAAGAATCGCTTTTGTGCAGAAAACAGTAACACTTGTTCAGAACGAAAGAAAGCACAGAGCCCCAGATTTTATGTTGTCTTGGAGAGCTTGCAGAGCACTGGGGAAAGGCAGGCAGAGAATTCCCTGCTAGCACCTTCTCTGTGCCTGTTCACATTGCTTCGCAGAATCGCTTTTGTGCAGAAAACAGTAACACTTGTTCAGAAGGAAAGAAAGCACAGAGCCCCAGATTCTATGTTGTCCTGGAGAGCTTGCAGAGCACTGGGGAAAGGCAGGCAGAGAATTCCTTGCTAGCACCTTCTCTGTGCCTGGGAAGCAGAAGTGTTCACATTGCTTCGCAAGAATCGCTTTTGTGCAGAAAACACTAAAACTTGTTCAGAAGGAAAGAAAGCACAGAGCCCCAGATTCTATGTTGTCCTGGAGAGCTTGCAGAGCACTGGGGAAAGGCAGGCAGAGAATTCCCTGCTAGCACCTTCTCTGTGCCTGGGAAGCAGAAGTGTTCACATTGCTTCGCAAGAATCGCTTTTGTGCAGAAAACACTAACACTTGTTCAGAAGGAAAGAAAGCACAGAGCCCCAGATTCTATGTTGTCCTGGAGAGTTTGCAGAGCACTGGGGAAAGGCAGGCAGAGAATTCCCTGCTAGCACCTTCTCTGTGCCTGGGAAGCAGAAGTGTTCACATTGCTTCGCAAGAATCGCTTTTGTGCAGAAAACAATAACACTTGTTCAGAAGGAAAGAAAGCACAGAGCCCCAGATTTTATGTTGTCCTGGAGAGCTTGCAGAGCACTGGGGAAAGGCAGGCAGAGAATTCCCTGCTGGCACCTTCTCTGTGCCTGTTCACATTGCTTCGCAGAATCGCTTTTGTGCAGAAAACAGTAACACTTGTTCAGAACGAAAGAAAGCACAGAGCCCCAGATTCTATGTTGTCCTGGAGAGCTTGCAGAGCACTGGGGAAAGGCAGGCAGAGAATTCCTTGCTAGCACCTTCTCTGTGCCTGGGAAGCAGAAGTGTTCACATTGCTTCGCAAGAATCGCTTTTGTGCAGAAAACACTAACACTTGTTCAGAACGAAAAAAAGCACAGAGCCCCAGATTTTATGTTGTCCTGGAGAGCTTGCAGAGCACTGGGGAAAGGCAGGCAGAGAATTCCCTGCTAGCACCTTCTCTGTGCCTGTTCACATTGCTTCGCAGAATCGCTTTTGTGCAGAAAACAGTAACACTTGTTCAGAACGAAAGAAAGCACAGAGCCCCAGATTTCATGTTGTCCTGGAGAGCTTGCAGAGCACTGGGGAAAGGCAGGCAGAGAATTCCCTGCTAGCACCTTCTCTGTGCCTGTTCACATTGCTTCGCAGAATCGCTTTTGTGCAGAAAACAGTAACACTTGTTCAGAAGGAAAGAAAGCACAGAGCCCCAGATTCTATGTTGTCCTGGAGAGCTTGCAGAGCACTGGGGAAAGGCAGGCAGAGAATTCCCTGCTAGCACCTTCTCTGTGCCTGGGAAGCAGAAGTGTTCACATTGCTTCGCAAGAATCGCTTTTGTGCAGAAAACAGTAACACTTGTTCAGAACGAAAGAAAGCACAGAGCCCCAGATTTTATGTTGTCTTGGAGAGCTTGCAGAGCACTGGGGAAAGGCAGGCAGAGAATTCCCTGATAGCACCTTCTCTGTGCCTGTTCACATTGCTTCGCAGAATCGCTTTTGTGCAGAAAACAGTAACACTTGTTCAGAACGAAAGAAAGCACAGAGCCCCAGATTCTATGTTGTCCTGGAGAGCTTGCAGAGCACTGGGGAAAGGCAGGCAGAGAATTCCTTGCTAGCACCTTCTCTGTGCCTGGGAAGCAGAAGTGTTCACATTGCTTCGCAAGAATCGCTTTTGTGCAGAAAACACTAACACTTGTTCAGAAGGAAAGAAAGCACAGAGCCCCAGATTCTATGTTGTCCTGGAGAGCTTGCAGAGCACTGGGGAAAGGCAGGCAGAGAATTCTCTGATAGCACCTTCTCTGTGCCTGTTCACATTGCTTCGCAGAATCGCTTTTGTGCGGAAAACAGTAACACTTGTTCAGAACGAAAGAAAGCACAGAGCCCCAGATTCTATGTTGTCCTGGAGAGCTTGCAGAGCACTGGGGAAAGGCAGGCAGAGAATTCCCTGCTAGCACCTTCTCTGTGCCTGGGAAGCAGAAGTGTTCACATTGCTTCGCAGAATCGCTTTTGTGCAGAAAACAGTAACACTTGTTCAGAACGAAAGAAAGCACAGAGCCCCAGATTCTATGTTGTCTTGGAGAGCTTGCAGAGCACTGGGGAAAGGCTGGCAGAGAGTTCCCTGATAGCACCTTCTCTGTGCCTGTTCACATTGCTTCGCAGAATCGCTTTTGTGCAGAAAACAGTAACACTTGTTCAGAAGGAAAAAAAGCACAGAGCCCCAGATTCTATGTTGTCCTGGAGAGCTTGCAGAGCACTGGGGAAAGGCAGGCAGAGAATTCCCTGCTAGCACCTTCTCTGTGCCTGGGAAGCAGAAGTGTTCACATTGCTTCGCAAGAATCGCTTTTGTGCAGAAAACACTAACACTTGTTCAGAAGGAAAGAAAGCACAGAGCCCCAGATTTTATGTTGTCCTGGAGAGCTTGCAGAGCACTGGGGAAAGGCAGGCAGAGAATTCCCTGATAGCACCTTCTCTGTGCCTGTTCACATTGCTTCGCAGAATCGCTTTTGTGCAGAAAACAGTAACACTTGTTCAGAACGAAAGAAAGCACAGAGCCCCAGATTTTATGTTGTCCTGGAGAGCTTGCAGAGCACTGGGGAAAGGCAGGCAGAGAATTCCCTGCTAGCACCTTCTCTGTGCCTGGGAAGCAGAAGTGTTCACATTGCTTCGCAAGAATCGCTTTTGTGCAGAAAACAGTAACACTTGTTCAGAACGAAAGAAAGCACAGAGCCCCAGATTTTATGTTGTCTTGGAGAGCTTGCAGAGCACTGGGGAAAGGCAGGCAGAGAATTCCCTGCTAGCACCTTCTCTGTGCCTGTTCACATTGCTTCGCAGAATCGCTTTTGTGCAGAAAACAGTAACACTTGTTCAGAAGGAAAGAAAGCACAGAGCCCCAGATTCTATGTTGTCCTGGAGAGCTTGCAGAGCACTGGGGAAAGGCAGGCAGAGAATTCCCTGCTAGCACCTTCTCTGTGCCTGGGAAGCAGAAGTGTTCACATTGCTTCGCAGAATCGCTTTTGTGCAGAAAACAGTAACACTTGTTCAGAACGAGAGAAAGCACAGAGCCCCAGATTTTACGTTGTCCTGGAGAGCTTGCAGAGCACTGGGGAAAGGCAGGCAGAGAATTCCCTGCTAGCACCTTCTCTGTGCCTGTTCACATTGCTTCGCAGAATCGCTTTTGTGCAGAAAACACTAACACTTGTTCAGAAGGAAGGAAAGCACAGAGCCCCAGATTCTATGTTGTCCTGGAGAGCTTGCAGAGCACTGGGGAAAGGCAGGCAGAGAATTCTCTGATAGCACCTTCTCTGTGCCTGTTCACATTGCTTCGCAGAATCGCTTTTGTGCAGAAAACAGTAACACTTGTTCAGAACGAAAGAAAGCACAGAGCCCCAGATTCTATGTTGTCCTGGAGAGCTTGCAGAGCACTGGGGAAAGGCAGGCAGAGAATTCCCTGCTAGCACCTTCTCTGTGCCTGTTCACATTGCTTCGCAGAATCGCTTTTGTGCAGAAAACACTAACACTTGTTCAGAAGGAAAGAAAGCACAGAGCCCCAGATTTTATGTTGTCCTGGAGAGCTTGCAGAGCACTGGGGAAAGGCAGGCAGAGAATTCCCTGCTGGCACCTTCTCTGTGCCTGTTCACATTGCTTCGCAGAATCGCTTTTGTGCAGAAAACAGTAACACTTGTTCAGAAGGAAAGAAAGCACAGAGCCCCAGATTCTATGTTGTCCTGGAGAGCTTGCAGAGCACTGGGGAAAGGCAGGCAGAGAATTCCCTGCTAGCACCTTCTCTGTGCCTGGGAAGCAGAAGTGTTCACATTGCTTCGCAAGAATCGCTTTTGTGCAGAAAACACTAACACTTGTTCAGAAGGAAAGAAAGCACAGAGCCCCAGATTTTATGTTGTCCTGGAGAGCTTGCAGAGCACTGGGGAAAGGCAGGCAGAGAATTCCCTGATAGCACCTTCTCTGTGCCTGGGAAGCAGAGGTGTTCACATTGCTTCGCAGAATCGCTTTTGTGCAGAAAACAGTAACACTTGTTCAGAACGAAAGAAAGCACAGAGCCCCAGATTCTATGTTGTCTTGGAGAGCTTGCAGAGCACTGGGGAAAGGCAGGCAGAGAATTCCCTGCTAGCACCTTCTCTGTGCCTGTTCACATTGCTTCGCAGAATCGCTTTTGTGCAGAAAACAGTAACACTTGTTCAGAAGGAAAGAAAGCACAGAGCCCCAGATTCTATGTTGTCCTGGAGAGCTTGCAGAGCACTGGGGAAAGGCAGGCAGAGAATTCCCTGCTAGCACCTTCTCTGTGCCTGGGAAGCAGAAGTGTTCACATTGCTTCGCAAGAATCGCTTTTGTGCAGAAAACACTAACACTTGTTCAGAAGGAAAGAAAGCACAGAGCCCCAGATTCTATGTTGTCCTGGAGAGCTTGCAGAGCACTGGGGAAAGGCAGGCAGAGAATTCTCTGATAGCACCTTCTCTGTGCCTGTTCACATTGCTTCGCAGAATCGCTTTTGTGCAGAAAACAGTAACACTTGTTCAGAACGAAAGAAAGCACAGAGCCCCAGATTCTATGTTGTCCTGGAGAGCTTGCAGAGCACTGGGGAAAGGCAGGCAGAGAATTCCCTGCTAGCACCTTCTCTGTGCCTGTTCACATTGCTTCGCAGAATCGCTTTTGTGCAGAAAACACTAACACTTGTTCAGAACGAAAGAAAGCACAGAGCCCCAGATTTTATGTTGTCCTGGAGAGCTTGCAGAGCACTGGGGAAAGGCAGGCAGAGAATTCCCTGCTAGCACCTTCTCTGTGCCTGTTCACATTGCTTCGCAGAATCGCTTTTGTGCAGAAAACAGTAACACTTGTTCAGAACGAAAGAAAGCACAGAGCCCCAGATTCTATGTTGTCCTGGAGAGCTTGCAGAGCACTGGGGAAAGGCAGGCAGAGAATTCCCTGCTAGCACCTTCTCTGTGCCTGGGAAGCAGAAGTGTTCACATTGCTTCGCAAGAATCGCTTTTGTGCAGAAAACACTAACACTTGTTCAGAAGGAAAGAAAGCACAGAGCCCCAGATTCTATGTTGTCCTGGAGAGTTTGCAGAGCACTGGGGAAAGGCAGGCAGAGAATTCCCTGCTAGCACCTTCTCTGTGCCTGGGAAGCAGAAGTGTTCACATTGCTTCGCAAGAATCGCTTTTGTGCAGAAAACACTAACACTTGTTCAGAAGGAAAGAAAGCACAGAGCCCCAGATTTTATGTTGTCCTGGAGAGCTTGCAGAGCACTGGGGAAAGGCAGGCAGAGAATTCCCTGCTGGCACCTTCTCTGTGCCTGTTCACATTGCTTCGCAGAATCGCTTTTGTGCAGAAAACAGTAACACTTGTTCAGAACGAAAGAAAGCACAGAGCCCCAGATTCTATGTTGTCCTGGAGAGCTTGCAGAGCACTGGGGAAAGGCAGGCAGAGAATTCCCTGCTAGCACCTTCTCTGTGCCTGGGAAGCAGAAGTGTTCACATTGCTTCGCAAGAATCGCTTTTGTGCAGAAAACACTAACACTTGTTCAGAACGAAAGAAAGCACAGAGCCCCAGATTTTATGTTGTCCTGGAGAGCTTGCAGAGCACTGGGGAAAGGCAGGCAGAGAATTCCCTGCTAGCACCTTCTCTGTGCCTGTTCACATTGCTTCGCAGAATCGCTTTTGTGCAGAAAACAGTAACACTTGTTCAGAACGAAAGAAAGCACAGAGCCCCAGATTTCATGTTGTCCTGGAGAGCTTGCAGAGCACTGGGGAAAGGCAGGCAGAGAATTCCCTGCTAGCACCTTCTCTGTGCCTGTTCACATTGCTTCGCAGAATCGCTTTTGTGCAGAAAACAGTAACACTTGTTCAGAACGAAAGAAAGCACAGAGCCCCAGATTCTATGTTGTCCTGGAGAGCTTGCAGAGCACTGGGGAAAGGCAGGCAGAGAATTCCTTGCTAGCACCTTCTCTGTGCCTGGGAAGCAGAAGTGTTCACATTGCTTTGCAAGAATCGCTTTTGTGCAGAAAACACTAACACTTGTTCAGAAGGAAAGAAAGCACAGAGCCCCAGATTCTATGTTGTCCTGGAGAGCTTGCAGAGCACTGGGGAAAGGCAGGCAGAGAATTCTCTGATAGCACCTTCTCTGTGCCTGTTCACATTGCTTCGCAGAATCGCTTTTGTGCAGAAAACAGTAACACTTGTTCAGAACGAAAGAAAGCACAGAGCCCCAGATTCTATGTTGTCCTGGAGAGCTTGCAGAGCACTGGGGAAAGGCAGGCAGAGAATTCCCTGCTAGCACCTTCTCTGTGCCTGGGAAGCAGAAGTGTTCACATTGCTTCGCAGAATCGCTTTTGTGCAGAAAACAGTAACACTTGTTCAGAACGAAAGAAAGCACAGAGCCCCAGATTCTATGTTGTCTTTGAGAGCTTGCAGAGCACTGGGGAAAGGCTGGCAGAGAGTTCCCTGATAGCACCTTCTCTGTGCCTGTTCACATTGCTTCGCAGAATCGCTTTTGTGCAGAAAACAGTAACACTTGTTCAGAAGGAAAGAAAGCACAGAGCCCCAGATTCTATGTTGTCCTGGAGAGTTTGCAGAGCACTGGGGAAAGGCAGGCAGAGAATTCCCTGCTAGCACCTTCTCTGTGCCTGTTCACATTGCTTCGCAGAATCGCTTTTGTGCAGAAAACAGTAACACTTGTTCAGAACGAAAGAAAGCACAGAGCCCCAGATTCTATGTTGTCCTGGAGAGCTTGCAGAGCACTGGGGAAAGGCAGGCAGAGAATTCCCTGCTAGCACCTTCTCTGTGCCTGGGAAGCAGAAGTGTTCACATTGCTTCACAAGAATCGCTTTTGTGCAGAAAACAGTAACACTTGTTCAGAACGAAAGAAAGCACAGAGCCCCAGATTTTATGTTGTCTTGGAGAGCTTGCAGAGCACTGGGGAAAGGCAGGCAGAGAATTCCCTGCTAGCACCTTCTCTGTGCCTGTTCACATTGCTTCGCAGAATCGCTTTTGTGCAGAAAACAGTAACACTTGTTCAGAACGAAAGAAAGCACAGAGCCCCAGATTCTATGTTGTCCTGGAGAGCTTGCAGAGCACTGGGGAAAGGCAGGCAGAGAATTCCTTGCTAGCACCTTCTCTGTGCCTGGGAAGCAGAAGTGTTCACATTGCTTCGCAAGAATCGCTTTTGTGCAGAAAACACTAACACTTGTTCAGAAGGAAAGAAAGCACAGAGCCCCAGATTCTATGTTGTCCTGGAGAGCTTGCAGAGCACTGGGGAAAGGCAGGCAGAGAATTCTCTGATAGCACCTTCTCTGTGCCTGTTCACATTGCTTCGCAGAATCGCTTTTGTGCAGAAAACAGTAACACTTGTTCAGAACGAAAGAAAGCACAGAGCCCCAGATTCTATGTTGTCCTGGAGAGCTTGCAGAGCACTGGGGAAAGGCAGGCAGAGAATTCCCTGCTAGCACCTTCTCTGTGCCTGGGAAGCAGAAGTGTTCACATTGCTTCGCAGAATCGCTTTTGTGCAGAAAACACTAACACTTGTTTAGAAGGAAAGAAAGCACAGAGCCCCAGATTTTATGTTGTCCTGGAGAGCTTGCAGAGCACTGGGGAAAGGCAGGCAGAGAATTCCCTGCTGGCACCTTCTCTGTGCCTGTTCACATTGCTTCGCAAGAATCGCTTTTGTGCAGAAAACACTAACACTTGTTCAGAACGAAAGAAAGCACAGAGCCCCAGATTCTATGTTGTCCTGGAGAGCTTGCAGAGCACTGGGGAAAGGCAGGCAGAGAATTCTCTGATAGCACCTTCTCTGTGCCTGGGAAGCAGAAGTATTCACATTGCTTCGCAAGAATCGCTTTTGTGCAGAAAACACTAACACTTGTTCAGAAGGAAAGAAAGCACAGAGCCCCAGATTTTATGTTGTCCTGGAGAGCTTGCAGAGCACTGGGGAAAGGCAGGCAGAGAATTCCCTGCTAGCACCTTCTCTGTGCCTGTTCACATTGCTTCGCAGAATCGCTTTTGTGCAGAAAACAGTAACACTTGTTCAGAACGAAAGAAAGCACAGAGCCCCAGATTTTATGTTGTCCTGGAGAGCTTGCAGAGCACTGGGGAAAGGCAGGCAGAGAATTCCCTGCTAGCACCTTCTCTGTGCCTGTTCACATTGCTTCGCAGAATCGCTTTTGTGCAGAAAACATTAACACTTGTTCAGAACGAAAGAAAGCACAGAGCCCCAGATTCTATGTTGTCCTGGAGAGCTTGCAGAGCACTGGAGAAAGGCAGGCAGAGAATTCCCTGCTAGCACCTTCTCTGTGCCTGGGAAGCAGAAGTGTTCACATTGCTTCGCAAGAATCGCTTTTGTGCAGAAAACAGTAACACTTGTTCAGAACGAAAGAAAGCACAGAGCCCCAGATTTTATGTTGTCTTGGAGAGCTTGCAGAGCACTGGGGAAAGGCAGGCAGAGAATTCCCTGCTAGCACCTTCTCTGTGCCTGTTCACATTGCTTCGCAGAATCGCTTTTGTGCAGAAAACAGTAACACTTGTTCAGAAGGAAAGAAAGCACAGAGCCCCAGATTCTATGTTGTCCTGGAGAGCTTGCAGAGCACTGGGGAAAGGCAGGCAGAGAATTCCCAGCTAGCACCTTCTCTGTGCCTGGGAAGCAGAAGTGTTCACATTGCTTCGCAAGAATCGCTTTTGTGCAGAAAACACTAACACTTGTTCAGAAGGAAAGAAAGCACAGAGCCCCAGATTTCATGTTGTCCTGGAGAGCTTGCAGAGCACTGGGGAAAGGCAGGCAGAGAATTCCCTGCTAGCACCTTCTCTGTGCCTGTTCACATTGCTTCGCAGAATCGCTTTTGTGCAGAAAACACTAACACTTGATCAGAAGGAAAGAAAGCACAGAGCCCCAGATTCTATGTTGTCCGGGAGAGCTTGCAGAGCACTGGGGAAAGGCAGGCAGAGAATTCCCTGATAGCACCTTCTCTGTGCCTGTTCACATTGCTTCGCAGAATCGCTTTTGTGCAGAAAACAGTAACACTTGTTCAGAACGAAAGAAAGCACAGAGCCCCAGATTCTATGTTGTCCTGGAGAGCTTGCAGAGCACTGGGGAAAGGCAGGCAGAGAATTCCCTGCTAGCACCTTCTCTGTGCCTGTTCACATTGCTTCGCAGAATCGCTTTTGTGCAGAAAACACTAACACTTGTTCAGAAGGAAAGAAAGCACAGAGCCCCAGATTTTATGTTGTCCTGGAGAGCTTGCAGAGCACTGGGGAAAGGCAGGCAGAGAATTCCCTGCTAGCACCTTCTCTGTGCCTGTTCACATTGCTTCGCAGAATCGCTTTTGTGCAGAAAACAGTAACACTTGTTCAGAACGAAAGAAAGCACAGAGCCCCAGATTCTATGTTGTCCTGGAGAGCTTGCAGAGCACTGGGGAAAGGCAGGCAGAGAATTCCCTGCTAGCACCTTCTCTGTGCCTGGGAAGCAGAAGTGTTCACATTGCTTCGCAAGAATCGCTTTTGTGCAGAAAACACTAACACTTGTTCAGAAGGAAAGAAAGCACAGAGCCCCAGATTTTATGTTGTCCTGGAGAGCTTGCAGAGCACTGGGGAAAGGCAGGCAGAGAATTCCCTGATAGCACCTTCTCTGTGCCTGTTCACATTGCTTCGCAGAATCGCTTTTGTGCAGAAAACAGTAACACTTGTTCAGAACGAAAGAAAGCACAGAGCCCCAGATTCTATGTTGTCCTGGAGAGCTTGCAGAGCACTGGGGAAAGGCAGGCAGAGAATTCCCTGCTAGCACCTTCTCTGTGCCTGTTCACATTGCTTCGCAGAATCGCTTTTGTGCAGAAAACACTAACACTTGTTCAGAAGGAAAGAAAGCACAGAGCCCCAGATTTTATGTTGTCCTGGAGAGCTTGCAGAGCACTGGGGAAAGGCAGGCAGAGAATTCCCTGCTAGCACCTTCTCTGTGCCTGTTCACATTGCTTCGCAGAATCGCTTTTGTGCAGAAAACAGTAACACTTGTTCAGAACGAAAGAAAGCACAGAGCCCCAGATTCTATGTTGTCCTGGAGAGCTTGCAGAGCACTGGGGAAAGGCAGGCAGAGAATTCCCTGCTAGCACCTTCTCTGTGCCTGGGAAGCAGAAGTGTTCACATTGCTTCGCAAGAATCGCTTTTGTGCAGAAAACAGTAACACTTGTTCAGAACGAAAGAAAGCACAGAGCCCCAGATTCTATGTTGTCCTGGAGAGCTTGCAGAGCACTGGGGAAAGGCAGGCAGAGAATTCCCTGCTAGCACCTTCTCTGTGCCTGGGAAGCAGAAGTGTTCACATTGCTTCGCAAGAATCGCTTTTGTGCAGAAAACACTAACACTTGTTCAGAAGGAAAGAAAGCACAGAGCCCCAGATTTTATGTTGTCCTGGAGAGCTTGCAGAGCACTGGGGAAAGGCAGGCAGAGAATTCCCTGATAGCACCTTCTCTGTGCCTGTTCACATTGCTTCGCAGAATCGCTTTTGTGCAGAAAACAGTAACACTTGTTCAGAACGAAAGAAAGCACAGAGCCCCAGATTCTATGTTGTCCTGGAGAGCTTGCAGAGCACTGGGGAAAGGCAGGCAGAGAATTCCCTGCTAGCACCTTCTCTGTGCCTGTTCACATTGCTTCGCAGAATCGCTTTTGTGCAGAAAACACTAACACTTGTTCAGAAGGAAAGAAAGCACAGAGCCCCAGATTTTATGTTGTCCTGGAGAGCTTGCAGAGCACTGGGGAAAGGCAGGCAGAGAATTCCCTGCTAGCACCTTCTCTGTGCCTGTTCACATTGCTTCGCAGAATCGCTTTTGTGCAGAAAACAGTAACACTTGTTCAGAACGAAAGAAAGCACAGAGCCCCAGATTCTATGTTGTCCTGGAGAGCTTGCAGAGCACTGGGGAAAGGCAGGCAGAGAATTCCCTGCTAGCACCTTCTCTGTGCCTGGGAAGCAGAAGTGTTCACATTGCTTCGCAAGAATCGCTTTTGTGCAGAAAACAGTAACACTTGTTCAGAACGAAAGAAAGCACAGAGCCCCAGATTTTATGTTGTCTTGGAGAGCTTGCAGAGCACTGGGGAAAGGCAGGCAGAGAATTCCCTGCTAGCACCTTCTCTGTGCCTGTTCACATTGCTTCGCAGAATCGCTTTTGTGCAGAAAACAGTAACACTTGTTCAGAACGAAAGAAAGCACAGAGCCCCAGATTCTATGTTGTCCTGGAGAGCTTGCAGAGCACTGGGGAAAGGCAGGCAGAGAATTCCCTGCTAGCACCTTCTCTGTGCCTGGGAAGCAGAAGTGTTCACATTGCTTCGCAAGAATCGCTTTTGTGCAGAAAACACTAACACTTGTTCAGAAGGAAAGAAAGCACAGAGCCCCAGATTTTATGTTGTCCTGGAGAGCTTGCAGAGCACTGGGGAAAGGCAGGCAGAGAATTCCCTGATAGCACCTTCTCTGTGCCTGTTCACATTGCTTCGCAGAATCGCTTTTGTGCAGAAAACAGTAACACTTGTTCAGAACGAAAGAAAGCACAGAGCCCCAGATTCTATGTTGTCCTGGAGAGCTTGCAGAGCACTGGGGAAAGGCAGGCAGAGAATTCCCTGCTAGCACCTTCTCTGTGCCTGGGAAGCAGAAGTGTTCACATTGCTTCGCAAGAATCGCTTTTGTGCAGAAAACAGTAACACTTGTTCAGAACGAAAGAAAGCACAGAGCCCCAGATTTTATGTTGTCTTGGAGAGCTTGCAGAGCACTGGGGAAAGGCAGGCAGAGAATTCCCTGCTAGCACCTTCTCTGTGCCTGTTCACATTGCTTCGCAGAATCGCTTTTGTGCAGAAAACAGTAACACTTGTTCAGAACGAAAGAAAGCACAGAGCCCCAGATTCTATGTTGTCTTTGAGAGCTTGCAGAGCACTGGGGAAAGGCTGGCAGAGAGTTCCCTGATAGCACCTTCTCTGTGCCTGTTCACATTGCTTCGCAGAATCGCTTTTGTGCAGAAAACAGTAACACTTGTTCAGAAGGAAAGAAAGCACAGAGCCCCAGATTCTATGTTGTCCTGGAGAGTTTGCAGAGCACTGGGGAAAGGCAGGCAGAGAATTCCCTGCTAGCACCTTCTCTGTGCCTGTTCACATTGCTTCGCAGAATCGCTTTTGTGCAGAAAACAGTAACACTTGTTCAGAACGAAAGAAAGCACAGAGCCCCAGATTCTATGTTGTCCTGGAGAGCTTGCAGAGCACTGGGGAAAGGCAGGCAGAGAATTCCCTGCTAGCACCTTCTCTGTGCCTGGGAAGCAGAAGTGTTCACATTGCTTCACAAGAATCGCTTTTGTGCAGAAAACAGTAACACTTGTTCAGAACGAAAGAAAGCACAGAGCCCCAGATTTTATGTTGTCTTGGAGAGCTTGCAGAGCACTGGGGAAAGGCAGGCAGAGAATTCCCTGCTAGCACCTTCTCTGTGCCTGTTCACATTGCTTCGCAGAATCGCTTTTGTGCAGAAAACAGTAACACTTGTTCAGAACGAAAGAAAGCACAGAGCCCCAGATTCTATGTTGTCCTGGAGAGCTTGCAGAGCACTGGGGAAAGGCAGGCAGAGAATTCCTTGCTAGCACCTTCTCTGTGCCTGGGAAGCAGAAGTGTTCACATTGCTTCGCAAGAATCGCTTTTGTGCAGAAAACACTAACACTTGTTCAGAAGGAAAGAAAGCACAGAGCCCCAGATTCTATGTTGTCCTGGAGAGCTTGCAGAGCACTGGGGAAAGGCAGGCAGAGAATTCTCTGATAGCACCTTCTCTGTGCCTGTTCACATTGCTTCGCAGAATCGCTTTTGTGCAGAAAACAGTAACACTTGTTCAGAACGAAAGAAAGCACAAAGCCCCAGATTCTATGTTGTCCTGGAGAGCTTGCAGAGCACTGGGGAAAGGCAGGCAGAGAATTCCCTGCTAGCACCTTCTCTGTGCCTGGGAAGCAGAAGTGTTCACATTGCTTCGCAGAATCGCTTTTGTGCAGAAAACAGTAACACTTGTTCAGAACGAAAGAAAGCACAGAGCCCCAGATTTTATGTTGTCCTGGAGAGCTTGCAGAGCACTGGGGAAAGGCAGGCAGAGAATTCCCTGCTAGCACCTTCTCTGTGCCTGTTCACATTGCTTCGCAGAATCGCTTTTGTGCAGAAAACAGTAACACTTGTTCAGAAGGAAAGAAAGCACAGAGCCCCAGATTCTATGTTGTCCTGGAGAGCTTGCAGAGCACTGGGGAAAGGCAGGCAGAGAATTCCCTGCTAGCACCTTCTCTGTGCCTGGGAAGCAGAAGTGTTCACATTGCTTCGCAAGAATCGCTTTTGTGCAGAAAACACTAACACTTGTTCAGAAGGAAAGAAAGCACAGAGCCCCAGATTTCATGTTGTCCTGGAGAGCTTGCAGAGCACTGGGGAAAGGCAGGCAGAGAATTCCCTGCTAGCACCTTCTCTGTGCCTGTTCACATTGCTTCGCAGAATCGCTTTTGTGCAGAAAACACTAACACTTGTTCAGAAGGAAAGAAAGCACAGAGCCCCAGATTCTATGTTGTCCGGGAGAGCTTGCAGAGCACTGGGGAAAGGCAGGCAGAGAATTCCCTGATAGCACCTTCTCTGTGCCTGTTCACATTGCTTCGCAGAATCGCTTTTGTGCAGAAAACAGTAACACTTGTTCAGAACGAAAGAAAGCACAGAGCCCCAGATTCTATGTTGTCCTGGAGAGCTTGCAGAGCACTGGGGAAAGGCAGGCAGAGAATTCCCTGCTAGCACCTTCTCTGTGCCTGTTCACATTGCTTCGCAGAATCGCTTTTGTGCAGAAAACACTAACACTTGTTCAGAAGGAAAGAAAGCACAGAGCCCCAGATTCTATGTTGTCCTGGAGAGCTTGCAGAGCACTGGGGAAAGGCAGGCAGAGAATTCCCTGCTAGCACCTTCTCTGTGCCTGTTCACATTGCTTCGCAGAATCGCTTTTGTGCAGAAAACAGTAACACTTGTTCAGAACGAAAGAAAGCACAGAGCCCCAGATTCTATGTTGTCCTGGAGAGCTTGCAGAGCACTGGGGAAAGGCAGGCAGAGAATTCCCTGCTAGCACCTTCTCTGTGCCTGGGAAGCAGAAGTGTTCACATTGCTTCGCAAGAATCGCTTTTGTGCAGAAAACACTAACACTTGTTCAGAAGGAAAGAAAGCACAGAGCCCCAGATTTTATGTTGTCCTGGAGAGCTTGCAGAGCACTGGGGAAAGGCAGGCAGAGAATTCCCTGCTGGCACCTTCTCTGTGCCTGTTCACATTGCTTCGCAGAATCGCTTTTGTGCAGAAAACAGTAACACTTGTTCAGAAGGAAAGAAAGCACAGAGCCCCAGATTCTATGTTGTCCTGGAGAGCTTGCAGAGCACTGGGGAAAGGCAGGCAGAGAATTCCCTGCTAGCACCTTCTCTGTGCCTGGGAAGCAGAAGTGTTCACATTGCTTCGCAAGAATCGCTTTTGTGCAGAAAACAGTAACACTTGTTCAGAAGGAAAGAAAGCACAGAGCCCCAGATTTTATGTTGTCCTGGAGAGCTTGCAGAGCACTGGGGAAAGGCAGGCAGAGAATTCCCTGATAGCACCTTCTCTGTGCCTGGGAAGCAGAGGTGTTCACATTGCTTCGCAGAATCGCTTTTGTGCAGAAAACAGTAACACTTGTTCAGAACGAAAGAAAGCACAGAGCCCCAGATTCTATGTTGTCTTGGAGAGCTTGCAGAGCACTGGGGAAAGGCAGGCAGAGAATTCCCTGATAGCACCTTCTCTGTGCCTGTTCACATTGCTTCGCAGAATCGCTTTTGTGCAGAAAACAGTAACACTTGTTCAGAACAAAAGAAAGCACAGAGCCCCAGATTCTATGTTGTCCTGGAGAGCTTGCAGAGCACTGGGGAAAGGCAGGCAGAGAATTCCCTGCTAGCACCTTCTCTGTGCCTGGGAAGCAGAAGTGTTCACATTGCTTCGCAAGAATCGCTTTTGTGCAGAAAACACTAACACTTGTTCAGAAGGAAAGAAAGCACAGAGCCCCAGATTCTATGTTGTCTTGGAGAGCTTGCAGAGCACTGGGGAAAGGCTGGCAGAGAGTTCCCTAATAGCACCTTCTCTGTGCCTGTTCACATTGCTTCGCAGAATCGCTTTTGTGCAGAAAACAGTAACACTTGTTCAGAACGAAAGAAAGCACAGAGCCCCAGATTCTATGTTGTCTTGGAGAGCTTGCAGAGCACTGGGGAAAGGCTGGCAGAGAGTTCCCTGATAGCACCTTCTCTGTGCCTGTTCACATTGCTTCGCAGAATTGCTTTTGTGCAGAAAACAGTAACACTTGTTCAGAAGGAAAGAAAGCACAGAGCCCCAGATTCTATGTTGTCCTGGAGAGCTTGCAGAGCACTGGGGAAAGGCAGGCAGAGAATTCCTTGCTAGCACCTTCTCTGTGCCTGGGAAGCAGAAGTGTTCACATTGCTTCGCAAGAATCGCTTTTGTGCAGAAAACACTAACACTTGTTCAGAAGGAAAGAAAGCACAGAGCCCCAGATTCTATGTTGTCCTGGAGAGCTTGCAGAGCACTGGGGAAAGGCAGGCAGAGAATTCTCTGATAGCACCTTCTCTGTGCCTGTTCACATTGCTTCGCAGAATCGCTTTTGTGCAGAAAACAGTAACACTTGTTCAGAACGAAAGAAAGCACAGAGCCCCAGATTCTATGTTGTCCTGGAGAGCTTGCAGAGCACTGGGGAAAGGCAGGCAGAGAATTCCCTGCTAGCACCTTCTCTGTGCCTGGGAAGCAGAAGTGTTCACATTGCTTCGCAGAATCGCTTTTGTGCAGAAAACAGTAACACTTGTTCAGAACGAAAGAAAGCACAGAGCCCCAGATTCTATGTTGTCTTGGAGAGCTTGCAGAGCACTGGGGAAAGGCTGGCAGAGAGTTCCCTGATAGCACCTTCTCTGTGCCTGTTCACATTGCTTCGCAGAATCGCTTTTGTGCAGAAAACAGTAACGCTTGTTCAGAAGGAAAAAAAGCACAGAGCACCAGATTTTATGTTGTCCTGGAGAGCTTGCAGAGCACTGGGGAAAGGCAGGCAGAGAATTCCCTGCTGGCACCTTCTCTGTGCCTGTTCACATTGCTTCGCAGAATCGCTTTTGTGCAGAAAACAGTAACACTTGTTCAGAACGAAAGAAAGCACAGAGCCCCAGATTCTATGTTGTCCTGGAGAGCTTGCAGAGCACTGGGGAAAGGCAGGCAGAGAATTCCTTGCTAGCACCTTCTCTGTGCCTGGGAAGCAGAAGTATTCACATTGCTTCGCAAGAATCGCTTTTGTGCAGAAAACACTAACACTTGTTCAGAAGGAAAGAAAGCACAGAGCCCCAGATTTTATGTTGTCCTGGAGAGCTTGCAGAGCACTGGGGAAAGGCAGGCAGAGAATTCCCTGATAGCACCTTCTCTGTGCCTGTTCACATTGCTTCGCAGAATCGCTTTTGTGCAGAAAACAGTAACACTTGTTCAGAACGAAAGAAAGCACAGAGCCCCAGATTCTATGTTGTCCTGGAGAGCTTGCAGAGCACTGGGGGAAGGCAGGCAGAGAATTCCCTGCTAGCACCTTCTCTGTGCCTGGGAAGCAGAAGTGTTCACATTGCTTCGCAAGAATCGCTTTTGTGCAGAAAACAGTAACACTTGTTCAGAACGAAAGAAAGCACAGAGCCCCAGATTTTATGTTGTCTTGGAGAGCTTGCAGAGCACTGGGGAAAGGCAGGCAGAGAATTCCCTGCTAGCACCTTCTCTGTGCCTGTTCACATTGCTTCGCAGAATCGCTTTTGTGCAGAAAACAGTAACACTTGTTCAGAAGGAAAGAAAGCACAGAGCCCCAGATTCTATGTTGTCCTGGAGAGCTTGCAGAGCACTGGGGAAAGGCAGGCAGAGAATTCCCTGCTAGCACCTTCTCTGTGCCTGGGAAGCAGAAGTGTTCACATTGCTTCGCAAGAATCGCTTTTGTGCAGAAAACACTAACACTTGTTCAGAAGGAAAGAAAGCACAGAGCCCCAGATTTCATGTTGTCCTGGAGAGCTTGCAGAGCACTGGGGAAAGGCAGGCAGAGAATTCCCTGCTAGCACCTTCTCTGTGCCTGTTCACATTGCTTCGCAGAATCGCTTTTGTGCAGAAAACACTAACACTTGTTCAGAAGGAAGGAAAGCACAGAGCCCCAGATTCTATGTTGTCCTGGAGAGCTTGCAGAGCACTGGGGAAAGGCAGGCAGAGAATTCTCTGATAGCACCTTCTCTGTGCCTGTTCACATTGCTTCGCAGAATCGCTTTTGTGCAGAAAACAGTAACACTTGTTCAGAACGAAAGAAAGCACAGAGCCCCAGATTCTATGTTGTCCTGGAGAGCTTGCAGAGCACTGGGGAAAGGCAGGCAGAGAATTCCCTGCTAGCACCTTCTCTGTGCCTGGGAAGCAGAAGTGTTCACATTGCTTCGCAAGAATCGCTTTTGTGCAGAAAACACTAACACTTGTTCAGAAGGAAAGAAAGCACAGAGCCCCAGATTTTATGTTGTCCTGGAGAGCTTGCAGAGCACTGGGGAAAGGCAGGCAGAGAATTCCCTGATATCACCTTCTCTGTGCCTGGGAAGCAGAGGTGTTCACATTGCTTCGCAGAATCGCTTTTGTGCAGAAAACAGTAACACTTGTTCAGAACGAAAGAAAGCACAGAGCCCCAGATTCTATGTTGTCTTGGAGAGCTTGCAGAGCACTGGGGAAAGGCAGGCAGAGAATTCCCTGCTAGCACCTTCTCTGTGCCTGTTCACATTGCTTCGCAGAATCGCTTTTGTGCAGAAAACAGTAACACTTGTTCAGAAGGAAAGAAAGCACAGAGCCCCAGATTCTATGTTGTCCTGGAGAGCTTGCAGAGCACTGGGGAAAGGCAGGCAGAGAATTCCCTGCTAGCACCTTCTCTGTGCCTGGGAAGCAGAAGTGTTCACATTGCTTCGCAAGAATCGCTTTTGTGCAGAAAACACTAACACTTGTTCAGAAGGAAAGAAAGCACAGAGCCCCAGATTCTATGTTGTCCTGGAGAGCTTGCAGAGCACTGGGGAAAGGCAGGCAGAGAATTCTCTGATAGCACCTTCTCTGTGCCTGTTCACATTGCTTCGCAGAATCGCTTTTGTGCAGAAAACAGTAACACTTGTTCAGAACGAAAGAAAGCACAGAGCCCCAGATTCTATGTTGTCCTGGAGAGCTTGCAGAGCACTGGGGAAAGGCAGGCAGAGAATTCCCTGCTAGCACCTTCTCTGTGCCTGTTCACATTGCTTCGCAGAATCGCTTTTGTGCAGAAAACACTAACACTTGTTCAGAAGGAAAGAAAGCACAGAGCCCCAGATTTTATGTTGTCCTGGAGAGCTTGCAGAGCACTGGGGAAAGGCAGGCAGAGAATTCCCTGCTAGCACCTTCTCTGTGCCTGTTCACATTGCTTCGCAGAATCGCTTTTGTGCAGAAAACAGTAACACTTGTTCAGAACGAAAGAAAGCACAGAGCCCCAGATTCTATGTTGTCCTGGAGAGCTTGCAGAGCACTGGGGAAAGGCAGGCAGAGAATTCCCTGCTAGCACCTTCTCTGTGCCTGGGAAGCAGAAGTGTTCACATTGCTTCGCAAGAATCGCTTTTGTGCAGAAAACAGTAACACTTGTTCAGAACGAAAGAAAGCACAGAGCCCCAGATTTTATGTTGTCTTGGAGAGCTTGCAGAGCACTGGGGAAAGGCAGGCAGAGAATTCCCTGCTAGCACCTTCTCTGTGCCTGTTCACATTGCTTCGCAGAATCGCTTTTGTGCAGAAAACAATAACACTTGTTCAGAAGGAAAGAAAGCACAGAGCCCCAGATTCTATGTTGTCCTGGAGAGCTTGCAGAGCACTGGGGAAAGGCAGGCAGAGAATTCCTTGCTAGCACCTTCTCTGTGCCTGGGAAGCAGAAGTGTTCACATTGCTTCGCAAGAATCGCTTTTGTGCAGAAAACACTAACACTTGTTCAGAACGAAAGAAAGCACAGAGCCCCAGATTCTATGTTGTCCTGGAGAGCTTGCAGAGCACTGGGGAAAGGCAGGCAGAGAATTCCCTGCTAGCACCTTCTCTGTGCCTGGGAAGCAGAAGTGTTCACATTGCTTCGCAAGAATCGCTTTTGTGCAGAAAACACTAACACTTGTTCAGAAGGAAAGAAAGCACAGAGCCCCAGATTCTATGTTGTCCTGGAGAGTTTGCAGAGCACTGGGGAAAGGCAGGCAGAGAATTCCCTGCTAGCACCTTCTGTGTGCCTGGGAAGCAGAAGTGTTCACATTGCTTCGCAAGAATCGCTTTTGTGCAGAAAACACTAACACTTGTTCAGAAGGAAAGAAAGCACAGAGCCCCAGATTTTATGTTGTCCTGGAGAGCTTGCAGAGCACTGGGGAAAGGCAGGCAGAGAATTCCCTGCTGGCACCTTCTCTGTGCCTGTTCACATTGCTTCGCAGAATCGCTTTTGTGCAGAAAACAGTAACACTTGTTCAGAACGAAAGAAAGCACAGAGCCCCAGATTCTATGTTGTCCTGGAGAGCTTGCAGAGCACTGGGGAAAGGCAGGCAGAGAATTCCTTGCTAGCACCTTCTCTGTGCCTGGGAAGCAGAAGTGTTCACATTGCTTCGCAAGAATCGCTTTTGTGCAGAAAACACTAACACTTGTTCAGAACGAAAGAAAGCACAGAGCCCCAGATTTTATGTTGTCCTGGAGAGCTTGCAGAGCACTGGGGAAAGGCAGGCAGAGAATTCCCTGCTAGCACCTTCTCTGTGCCTGTTCACATTGCTTCGCAGAATCGCTTTTGTGCAGAAAACAGTAACACTTGTTCAGAACGAAAGAAAGCACAGAGCCCCAGATTTCATGTTGTCCTGGAGAGCTTGCAGAGCACTGGGGAAAGGCAGGCAGAGAATTCCCTGCTAGCACCTTCTCTGTGCCTGTTCACATTGCTTCGCAGAATCGCTTTTGTGCAGAAAACAGTAACACTTGTTCAGAACGAAAGAAAGCACAGAGCCCCAGATTCTATGTTGTCCTGGAGAGCTTGCAGAGCACTGGGGAAAGGCAGGCAGAGAATTCCCTGCTAGCACCTTCTCTGTGCCTGGGAAGCAGAAGTGTTCACATTGCTTCGCAAGAATCGCTTTTGTGCAGAAAACTGTAACACTTGTTCAGAACGAAAGAAAGCACAGAGCCCCAGATTTTATGTTGTCTTGGAGAGCTTGCAGAGCACTGGGGAAAGGCAGGCAGAGAATTCCCTGCTAGCACCTTCTCTGTGCCTGTTCACATTGCTTCGCAGAATCGCTTTTGTGCAGAAAACAGTAACACTTGTTCAGAAGGAAAGAAAGCACAGAGCCCCAGATTCTATGTTGTCCTGGAGAGCTTGCAGAGCACTGGGGAAAGGCAGTCAGAGAATTCCTTGCTAGCACCTTCTCTGTGCCTGGGAAGCAGAAGTGTTCACATTGCTTCGCAAGAATCGCTTTTGTGCAGAAAACACTAACACTTGTTCAGAACGAAAGAAAGCACAGAGCCCCAGATTCTATGTTGTCTTGGAGAGCTTGCAGAGCACTGGGGAAAGGCTGGCAGAGAGTTCCCTGATAGCACCTTCTCTGTGCCTGTTCACATTGCTTCGCAGAATCGCTTTTGTGCAGAAAACAGTAACACTTGTTCAGAAGGAAAAAAAGCACAGAGCACCAGATTCTATGTTGTCCTGGAGAGCTTGCAGAGCACTGGGGAAAGGCAGGCAGAGAATTCCCTGCTAGCACCTTCTCTGTGCCTGGGAAGCAGAAGTGTTCACATTGCTTTGCAAGAATCGCTTTTGTGCAGAAAACACTAACACTTGTTTAGAAGGAAAGAAAGCACAGAGCCCCAGATTTTATGTTGTCCTGGAGAGCTTGCAGAGCACTGGGGAAAGGCAGGCAGAGAATTCCCTGCTGGCACCTTCTCTGTGCCTGTTCACATTGCTTCGCAGAATCGCTTTTGTGCAGAAAACAGTAACACTTGTTCAGAACGAAAGAAAGCACAGAGCCCCAGATTCTATGTTGTCCTGGAGAGCTTGCAGAGCACTGGGGAAAGGCAGGCAGAGAATTCCTTGCTAGCACCTTCTCTGTGCCTGGGAAGCAGAAGTATTCACATTGCTTCGCAAGAATCGCTTTTGTGCAGAAAACACTAACACTTGTTCAGAAGGAAAGAAAGCACAGAGCCCCAGATTTTATGTTGTCCTGGAGAGCTTGCAGAGCACTGGGGAAAGGCAGGCAGAGAATTCCCTGATAGCACCTTCTCTGTGCCTGTTCACATTGCTTCGCAGAATCGCTTTTGTGCAGAAAACAGTAACACTTGTTCAGAAGGAAAGAAAGCACAGAGCCCCAGATTCTATGTTGTCCTGGAGAGCTTGCAGAGCACTGGGGAAAGGCAGGCAGAGAATTCCCTGCTAGCACCTTCTCTGTGCCTGGGAAGCAGAAGTGTTCACATTGCTTCGCAAGAATCGCTTTTGTGCAGAAAACACTAACACTTGTTCAGAAGGAAAGAAAGCACAGAGCCCCAGATTTCATGTTGTCCTGGAGAGCTTGCAGAGCACTGGGGAAAGGCAGGCAGAGAATTCCCTGCTAGCACCTTCTCTGTGCCTGTTCACATTGCTTCGCAGAATCGCTTTTGTGCAGAAAACACTAACACTTGTTCAGAAGGAAGGAAAGCACAGAGCCCCAGATTCTATGTTGTCCTGGAGAGCTTGCAGAGCACTGGGGAAAGGCAGGCAGAGAATTCTCTGATAGCACCTTCTCTGTGCCTGTTCACATTGCTTCGCAGAATCGCTTTTGTGCAGAAAACAGTAACACTTGTTCAGAACGAAAGAAAGCACAGAGCCCCAGATTCTATGTTGTCCTGGAGAGCTTGCAGAGCACTGGGGAAAGGCAGGCAGAGAATTCCCTGCTAGCACCTTCTCTGTGCCTGTTCACATTGCTTCGCAGAATCGCTTTTGTGCAGAAAACACTAACACTTGTTCAGAAGGAAAGAAAGCACAGAGCCCCAGATTTTATGTTGTCCTGGAGAGCTTGCAGAGCACTGGGGAAAGGCAGGCAGAGAATTCCCTGCTAGCACCTTCTCTGTGCCTGTTCACATTGCTTCGCAGAATCGCTTTTGTGCAGAAAACAGTAACACTTGTTCAGAAGGAAAGAAAGCACAGAGCCCCAGATTCTATGTTGTCCTGGAGAGCTTGCAGAGCACTGGGGAAAGGCAGGCAGAGAATTCCCTGCTAGCACCTTCTCTGTGCCTGGGAAGCAGAAGTGTTCACATTGCTTCGCAAGAATCGCTTTTGTGCAGAAAACACTAACACTTGTTCAGAAGGAAAGAAAGCACAGAGCCCCAGATTCTATGTTGTCCTGGAGAGCTTGCAGAGCACTGGGGAAAGGCAGGCAGAGAATTCTCTGATAGCACCTTCTCTGTGCCTGTTCACATTGCTTCGCAGAATCGCTTTTGTGCAGAAAACAGTAACACTTGTTCAGAACGAAAGAAAGCACAGAGCCCCAGATTCTATGTTGTCCTGGAGAGCTTGCAGAGCACTGGGGAAAGGCAGGCAGAGAATTCCCTGCTAGCACCTTCTCTGTGCCTGTTCACATTGCTTCGCAGAATCGCTTTTGTGCAGAAAACACTAACACTTGTTCAGAACGAAAGAAAGCACAGAGCCCCAGATTTTATGTTGTCCTGGAGAGCTTGCAGAGCACTGGGGAAAGGCAGGCAGAGAATTCCCTGCTAGCACCTTCTCTGTGCCTGGGAAGCAGAGGTGTTCACATTGCTTCGCAGAATCGCTTTTGTGCAGAAAACAGTAACACTTGTTCAGAAGGAAAGAAAGCACAGAGCCCCAGATTCTATGTTGTCTTGGAGAGCTTGCAGAGCACTGGGGAAAGGCAGGCAGAGAATTCCCTGCTAGCACCTTCTCTGTGCCTGGGAAGCAGAAGTGTTCACATTGCTTCGCAAGAATCGCTTTTGTGCAGAAAACACTAACACTTGTTCAGAAGGAAAGAAAGCACAGAGCCCCAGATTCTATGTTGTCCTGGAGAGCTTGCAGAGCACTGGGGAAAGGCAGGCAGAGAATTCCCTGCTAGCACCTTCTCTGTGCCTGTTCACATTGCTTCGCAGAATCGCTTTTGTGCAGAAAACACTAACACTTGTTCAGAACGAAAGAAAGCACAGAGCCCCAGATTTTATGTTGTCCTGGAGAGCTTGCAGAGCACTGGGAAAAGGCAGGCAGAGAATTCCCTGCTAGCACCTTCTCTGTGCCTGGGAAGCAGAGGTGTTCACATTGCTTCGCAGAATCGCTTTTGTGCAGAAAACAGTAACACTTGTTCAGAACGAAAGAAAGCACAGAGCCCCAGATTCTATGTTGTCTTGGAGAGCTTGCAGAGCACTGGGGAAAGGCAGGCAGAGAATTCCCTGCTAGCACCTTCTCTGTGCCTGTTCACATTGCTTCGCAGAATCGCTTTTGTGCAGAAAACAGTAACACTTGTTCAGAAGGAAAGAAAGCACAGAGCCCCAGATTCTATGTTGTCCTGGAGAGCTTGCAGAGCACTGGGGAAAGGCAGGCAGAGAATTCCCTGCTAGCACCTTCTCTGTGCCTGGGAAGCAGAAGTGTTCACATTGCTTCGCAAGAATCGCTTTTGTGCAGAAAACACTAACACTTGTTCAGAAGGAAAGAAAGCACAGAGCCCCAGATTCTATGTTGTCCTGGAGAGCTTGCAGAGCACTGGGGAAAGGCAGGCAGAGAATTCTCTGATAGCACCTTCTCTGTGCCTGTTCACATTGCTTCGCAGAATCGCTTTTGTGCAGAAAACAGTAACACTTGTTCAGAACGAAAGAAAGCACAGAGCCCCAGATTCTATGTTGTCCTGGAGAGCTTGCAGAGCACTGGGGAAAGGCAGGCAGAGAATTCCCTGCTAGCACCTTCTCTGTGCCTGTTCACATTGCTTCGCAGAATCGCTTTTGTGCAGAAAACACTAACACTTGTTCAGAACGAAAGAAAGCACAGAGCCCCAGATTTTATGTTGTCCTGGAGAGCTTGCAGAGCACTGGGGAAAGGCAGGCAGAGAATTCCCTGCTAGCACCTTCTCTGTGCCTGTTCACATTGCTTCGCAGAATCGCTTTTGTGCAGAAAACAGTAACACTTGTTCAGAACGAAAGAAAGCACAGAGCCCCAGATTCTATGTTGTCCTGGAGAGCTTGCAGAGCACTGGGGAAAGGCAGGCAGAGAATTCCCTGCTAGCACCTTCTCTGTGCCTGGGAAGCAGAAGTGTTCACATTGCTTCGCAAGAATCGCTTTTGTGCAGAAAACAGTAACACTTGTTCAGAACGAAAGAAAGCACAGAGCCCCAGATTCTATGTTGTCCTGGAGAGCTTGCAGAGCACTGGGGAAAGGCAGGCAGAGAATTCCCTGCTAGCACCTTCTCTGTGCCTGGGAAGCAGAAGTGTTCACATTGCTTCGCAAGAATCGCTTTTGTGCAGAAAACACTAACACTTGTTCAGAAGGAAAGAAAGCACAGAGCCCCAGATTCTATGTTGTCCTGGAGAGTTTGCAGAGCACTGGGGAAAGGCAGGCAGAGAATTCCCTGCTAGCACCTTCTCTGTGCCTGGGAAGCAGAAGTGTTCACATTGCTTCGCAAGAATCGCTTTTGTGCAGAAAACACTAACACTTGTTCAGAAGGAAAGAAAGCACAGAGCCCCAGATTTTATGTTGTCCTGGAGAGCTTGCAGAGCACTGGGGAAAGGCAGGCAGAGAATTCCCTGCTAGCACCTTCTCTGTGCCTGTTCACATTGCTTCGCAGAATCGCTTTTGTGCAGAAAACAGTAACACTTGTTCAGAAGGAAGGAAAGCACAGAGCCCCAGATTCTATGTTGTCCTGGAGAGCTTGCAGAGCACTGGGGACAGGCAGGCAGAGAATTCTCTGATAGCACCTTCTCTGTGCCTGTTCACATTGCTTCGCAGAATCGCTTTTGTGCAGAAAACAGTAACACTTGTTCAGAACGAAAGAAAGCACAGAGCCCCAGATTCTATGTTGTCCTGGAGAGCTTGCAGAGCACTGGGGAAAGGCAGGCAGAGAATTCCCTGCTAGCACCTTCTCTGTGCCTGGGAAGCAGAAGTGTTCACATTGCTTCGCAAGAATCGCTTTTGTGCAGAAAACACTAACACTTGTTCAGAAGGAAAGAAAGCACAGAGCCCCAGATTTTATGTTGTCCTGGAGAGCTTGCAGAGCACTGGGGAAAGGCAGGCAGAGAATTCCCTGATATCACCTTCTCTGTGCCTGGGAAGCAGAGGTGTTCACATTGCTTCGCAGAATCGCTTTTGTGCAGAAAACAGTAACACTTGTTCAGAACGAAAGAAAGCACAGAGCCCCAGATTCTATGTTGTCTTGGAGAGCTTGCAGAGCACTGGGGAAAGGCAGGCAGAGAATTCCCTGCTAGCACCTTCTCTGTGCCTGTTCACATTGCTTCGCAGAATCGCTTTTGTGCAGAAAACAGTAACACTTGTTCAGAAGGAAAGAAAGCACAGAGCCCCAGATTCTATGTTGTCCTGGAGAGCTTGCAGAGCACTGGGGAAAGGCAGGCAGAGAATTCCCTGCTAGCACCTTCTCTGTGCCTGGGAAGCAGAAGTGTTCACATTGCTTCGCAAGAATCGCTTTTGTGCAGAAAACACTAACACTTGTTCAGAAGGAAAGAAAGCACAGAGCCCCAGATTCTATGTTGTCCTGGAGAGCTTGCAGAGCACTGGGGAAAGGCAGGCAGAGAATTCTCTGATAGCACCTTCTCTGTGCCTGTTCACATTGCTTCGCAGAATCGCTTTTGTGCAGAAAACAGTAACACTTGTTCAGAACGAAAGAAAGCACAGAGCCCCAGATTCTATGTTGTCCTGGAGAGCTTGCAGAGCACTGGGGAAAGGCAGGCAGAGAATTCCCTGCTAGCACCTTCTCTGTGCCTATTCACATTGCTTCGCAGAATCGCTTTTGTGCAGAAAACACTAACACTTGTTCAGAAGGAAAGAAAGCACAGAGCCCCAGATTTTATGTTGTCCTGGAGAGCTTGCAGAGCACTGGGGAAAGGCAGGCAGAGAATTCCCTGCTAGCACCTTCTCTGTGCCTGTTCACATTGCTTCGCAGAATCGCTTTTGTGCAGAAAACAGTAACACTTGTTCAGAACGAAAGAAAGCACAGAGCCCCAGATTCTATGTTGTCCTGGAGAGCTTGCAGAGCACTGGGGAAAGGCAGGCAGAGAATTCCCTGCTAGCACCTTCTCTGTGCCTGGGAAGCAGAAGTGTTCACATTGCTTCGCAAGAATCGCTTTTGTGCAGAAAACAGTAACACTTGTTCAGAACGAAAGAAAGCACAGAGCCCCAGATTTTATGTTGTCTTGGAGAGCTTGCAGAGCACTGGGGAAAGGCAGGCAGAGAATTCCCTGCTAGCACCTTCTCTGTGCCTGTTCACATTGCTTCGCAGAATCGCTTTTGTGCAGAAAACAATAACACTTGTTCAGAAGGAAAGAAAGCACAGAGCCCCAGATTCTATGTTGTCCTGGAGAGCTTGCAGAGCACTGGGGAAAGGCAGGCAGAGAATTCCTTGCTAGCACCTTCTCTGTGCCTGGGAAGCAGAAGTGTTCACATTGCTTCGCAAGAATCGCTTTTGTGCAGAAAACACTAACACTTGTTCAGAACGAAAGAAAGCACAGAGCCCCAGATTCTATGTTGTCCTGGAGAGCTTGCAGAGCACTGGGGAAAGGCAGGCAGAGAATTCCCTGCTAGCACCTTCTCTGTGCCTGGGAAGCAGAAGTGTTCACATTGCTTCGCAAGAATCGCTTTTGTGCAGAAAACACTAACACTTGTTCAGAAGGAAAGAAAGCACAGAGCCCCAGATTCTATGTTGTCCTGGAGAGTTTGCAGAGCACTGGGGAAAGGCAGGCAGAGAATTCCCTGCTAGCACCTTCTCTGTGCCTGGGAAGCAGAAGTGTTCACATTGCTTCGCAAGAATCGCTTTTGTGCAGAAAACACTAACACTTGTTCAGAAGGAAAGAAAGCACAGAGCCCCAGATTTTATGTTGTCCTGGAGAGCTTGCAGAGCACTGGGGAAAGGCAGGCAGAGAATTCCCTGATATCACCTTCTCTGTGCCTGGGAAGCAGAGGTGTTCACATTGCTTCGCAGAATCGCTTTTGTGCAGAAAACAGTAACACTTGTTCAGAACGAAAGAAAGCACAGAGCCCCAGATTCTATGTTGTCTTGGAGAGCTTGCAGAGCACTGGGGAAAGGCAGGCAGAGAATTCCCTGCTAGCACCTTCTCTGTGCCTGTTCACATTGCTTCGCAGAATCGCTTTTGTGCAGAAAACAGTAACACTTGTTCAGAAGGAAAGAAAGCACAGAGCCCCAGATTCTATGTTGTCCTGGAGAGCTTGCAGAGCACTGGGGAAAGGCAGGCAGAGAATTCCCTGCTAGCACCTTCTCTGTGCCTGGGAAGCAGAAGTGTTCACATTGCTTCGCAAGAATCGCTTTTGTGCAGAAAACACTAACACTTGTTCAGAAGGAAAGAAAGCACAGAGCCCCAGATTCTATGTTGTCCTGGAGAGCTTGCAGAGCACTGGGGAAAGGCAGGCAGAGAATTCTCTGATAGCACCTTCTCTGTGCCTGTTCACATTGCTTCGCAGAATCGCTTTTGTGCAGAAAACAGTAACACTTGTTCAGAACGAAAGAAAGCACAGAGCCCCAGATTCTATGTTGTCCTGGAGAGCTTGCAGAGCACTGGGGAAAGGCAGGCAGAGAATTCCCTGCTAGCACCTTCTCTGTGCCTGTTCACATTGCTTCGCAGAATCGCTTTTGTGCAGAAAACACTAACACTTGTTCAGAAGGAAAGAAAGCACAGAGCCCCAGATTTTATGTTGTCCTGGAGAGCTTGCAGAGCACTGGGGAAAGGCAGGCAGAGAATTCCCTGCTAGCACCTTCTCTGTGCCTGTTCACATTGCTTCGCAGAATCGCTTTTGTGCAGAAAACAGTAACACTTGTTCAGAACGAAAGAAAGCACAGAGCCCCAGATTCTATGTTGTCCTGGAGAGCTTGCAGAGCACTGGGGAAAGGCAGGCAGAGAATTCCCTGCTAGCACCTTCTCTGTGCCTGGGAAGCAGAAGTGTTCACATTGCTTCGCAAGAATCGCTTTTGTGCAGAAAACAGTAACACTTGTTCAGAACGAAAGAAAGCACAGAGCCCCAGATTTTATGTTGTCTTGGAGAGCTTGCAGAGCACTGGGGAAAGGCAGGCAGAGAATTCCCTGCTAGCACCTTCTCTGTGCCTGTTCACATTGCTTCGCAGAATCGCTTTTGTGCAGAAAACAATAACACTTGTTCAGAAGGAAAGAAAGCACAGAGCCCCAGATTCTATGTTGTCCTGGAGAGCTTGCAGAGCACTGGGGAAAGGCAGGCAGAGAATTCCTTGCTAGCACCTTCTCTGTGCCTGGGAAGCAGAAGTGTTCACATTGCTTCGCAAGAATCGCTTTTGTGCAGAAAACACTAACACTTGTTCAGAACGAAAGAAAGCACAGAGCCCCAGATTCTATGTTGTCCTGGAGAGCTTGCAGAGCACTGGGGAAAGGCAGGCAGAGAATTCCCTGCTAGCACCTTCTCTGTGCCTGGGAAGCAGAAGTGTTCACATTGCTTCGCAAGAATCGCTTTTGTGCAGAAAACACTAACACTTGTTCAGAAGGAAAGAAAGCACAGAGCCCCAGATTCTATGTTGTCCTGGAGAGTTTGCAGAGCACTGGGGAAAGGCAGGCAGAGAATTCCCTGCTAGCACCTTCTGTGTGCCTGGGAAGCAGAAGTGTTCACATTGCTTCGCAAGAATCGCTTTTGTGCAGAAAACACTAACACTTGTTCAGAAGGAAAGAAAGCACAGAGCCCCAGATTTTATGTTGTCCTGGAGAGCTTGCAGAGCACTGGGGAAAGGCAGGCAGAGAATTCCCTGCTGGCACCTTCTCTGTGCCTGTTCACATTGCTTCGCAGAATCGCTTTTGTGCAGAAAACAGTAACACTTGTTCAGAACGAAAGAAAGCACAGAGCCCCAGATTCTATGTTGTCCTGGAGAGCTTGCAGAGCACTGGGGAAAGGCAGGCAGAGAATTCCTTGCTAGCACCTTCTCTGTGCCTGGGAAGCAGAAGTGTTCACATTGCTTCGCAAGAATCGCTTTTGTGCAGAAAACACTAACACTTGTTCAGAACGAAAGAAAGCACAGAGCCCCAGATTTTATGTTGTCCTGGAGAGCTTGCAGAGCACTGGGGAAAGGCAGGCAGAGAATTCCCTGCTAGCACCTTCTCTGTGCCTGTTCACATTGCTTCGCAGAATCGCTTTTGTGCAGAAAACAGTAACACTTGTTCAGAACGAAAGAAAGCACAGAGCCCCAGATTTCATGTTGTCCTGGAGAGCTTGCAGAGCACTGGGGAAAGGCAGGCAGAGAATTCCCTGCTAGCACCTTCTCTGTGCCTGTTCACATTGCTTCGCAGAATCGCTTTTGTGCAGAAAACAGTAACACTTGTTCAGAACGAAAGAAAGCACAGAGCCCCAGATTCTATGTTGTCCTGGAGAGCTTGCAGAGCACTGGGGAAAGGCAGGCAGAGAATTCCCTGCTAGCACCTTCTCTGTGCCTGGGAAGCAGAAGTGTTCACATTGCTTCGCAAGAATCGCTTTTGTGCAGAAAACTGTAACACTTGTTCAGAACGAAAGAAAGCACAGAGCCCCAGATTTTATGTTGTCTTGGAGAGCTTGCAGAGCACTGGGGAAAGGCAGGCAGAGAATTCCCTGCTAGCACCTTCTCTGTGCCTGTTCACATTGCTTCGCAGAATCGCTTTTGTGCAGAAAACAGTAACACTTGTTCAGAAGGAAAGAAAGCACAGAGCCCCAGATTCTATGTTGTCCTGGAGAGCTTGCAGAGCACTGGGGAAAGGCAGTCAGAGAATTCCTTGCTAGCACCTTCTCTGTGCCTGGGAAGCAGAAGTGTTCACATTGCTTCGCAAGAATCGCTTTTGTGCAGAAAACACTAACACTTGTTCAGAACGAAAGAAAGCACAGAGCCCCAGATTCTATGTTGTCTTGGAGAGCTTGCAGAGCACTGGGGAAAGGCTGGCAGAGAGTTCCCTGATAGCACCTTCTCTGTGCCTGTTCACATTGCTTCGCAGAATCGCTTTTGTGCAGAAAACAGTAACACTTGTTCAGAAGGAAAAAAAGCACAGAGCACCAGATTCTATGTTGTCCTGGAGAGCTTGCAGAGCACTGGGGAAAGGCAGGCAGAGAATTCCCTGCTAGCACCTTCTCTGTGCCTGGGAAGCAGAAGTGTTCACATTGCTTTGCAAGAATCGCTTTTGTGCAGAAAACACTAACACTTGTTTAGAAGGAAAGAAAGCACAGAGCCCCAGATTTTATGTTGTCCTGGAGAGCTTGCAGAGCACTGGGGAAAGGCAGGCAGAGAATTCCCTGCTGGCACCTTCTCTGTGCCTGTTCACATTGCTTCGCAGAATCGCTTTTGTGCAGAAAACAGTAACACTTGTTCAGAACGAAAGAAAGCACAGAGCCCCAGATTCTATGTTGTCCTGGAGAGCTTGCAGAGCACTGGGGAAAGGCAGGCAGAGAATTCCTTGCTAGCACCTTCTCTGTGCCTGGGAAGCAGAAGTATTCACATTGCTTCGCAAGAATCGCTTTTGTGCAGAAAACACTAACACTTGTTCAGAAGGAAAGAAAGCACAGAGCCCCAGATTTTATGTTGTCCTGGAGAGCTTGCAGAGCACTGGGGAAAGGCAGGCAGAGAATTCCCTGATAGCACCTTCTCTGTGCCTGTTCACATTGCTTCGCAGAATCGCTTTTGTGCAGAAAACAGTAACACTTGTTCAGAAGGAAAGAAAGCACAGAGCCCCAGATTCTATGTTGTCCTGGAGAGCTTGCAGAGCACTGGGGAAAGGCAGGCAGAGAATTCCCTGCTAGCACCTTCTCTGTGCCTGGGAAGCAGAAGTGTTCACATTGCTTCGCAAGAATCGCTTTTGTGCAGAAAACACTAACACTTGTTCAGAAGGAAAGAAAGCACAGAGCCCCAGATTTCATGTTGTCCTGGAGAGCTTGCAGAGCACTGGGGAAAGGCAGGCAGAGAATTCCCTGCTAGCACCTTCTCTGTGCCTGTTCACATTGCTTCGCAGAATCGCTTTTGTGCAGAAAACACTAACACTTGTTCAGAAGGAAGGAAAGCACAGAGCCCCAGATTCTATGTTGTCCTGGAGAGCTTGCAGAGCACTGGGGAAAGGCAGGCAGAGAATTCTCTGATAGCACCTTCTCTGTGCCTGTTCACATTGCTTCGCAGAATCGCTTTTGTGCAGAAAACAGTAACACTTGTTCAGAACGAAAGAAAGCACAGAGCCCCAGATTCTATGTTGTCCTGGAGAGCTTGCAGAGCACTGGGGAAAGGCAGGCAGAGAATTCCCTGCTAGCACCTTCTCTGTGCCTGTTCACATTGCTTCGCAGAATCGCTTTTGTGCAGAAAACACTAACACTTGTTCAGAAGGAAAGAAAGCACAGAGCCCCAGATTTTATGTTGTCCTGGAGAGCTTGCAGAGCACTGGGGAAAGGCAGGCAGAGAATTCCCTGCTAGCACCTTCTCTGTGCCTGTTCACATTGCTTCGCAGAATCGCTTTTGTGCAGAAAACAGTAACACTTGTTCAGAAGGAAAGAAAGCACAGAGCCCCAGATTCTATGTTGTCCTGGAGAGCTTGCAGAGCACTGGGGAAAGGCAGGCAGAGAATTCCCTGCTAGCACCTTCTCTGTGCCTGGGAAGCAGAAGTGTTCACATTGCTTCGCAAGAATCGCTTTTGTGCAGAAAACACTAACACTTGTTCAGAAGGAAAGAAAGCACAGAGCCCCAGATTCTATGTTGTCCTGGAGAGCTTGCAGAGCACTGGGGAAAGGCAGGCAGAGAATTCTCTGATAGCACCTTCTCTGTGCCTGTTCACATTGCTTCGCAGAATCGCTTTTGTGCAGAAAACAGTAACACTTGTTCAGAACGAAAGAAAGCACAGAGCCCCAGATTCTATGTTGTCCTGGAGAGCTTGCAGAGCACTGGGGAAAGGCAGGCAGAGAATTCCCTGCTAGCACCTTCTCTGTGCCTGTTCACATTGCTTCGCAGAATCGCTTTTGTGCAGAAAACACTAACACTTGTTCAGAACGAAAGAAAGCACAGAGCCCCAGATTTTATGTTGTCCTGGAGAGCTTGCAGAGCACTGGGGAAAGGCAGGCAGAGAATTCCCTGCTAGCACCTTCTCTGTGCCTGGGAAGCAGAGGTGTTCACATTGCTTCGCAGAATCGCTTTTGTGCAGAAAACAGTAACACTTGTTCAGAAGGAAAGAAAGCACAGAGCCCCAGATTCTATGTTGTCTTGGAGAGCTTGCAGAGCACTGGGGAAAGGCAGGCAGAGAATTCCCTGCTAGCACCTTCTCTGTGCCTGGGAAGCAGAAGTGTTCACATTGCTTCGCAAGAATCGCTTTTGTGCAGAAAACACTAACACTTGTTCAGAAGGAAAGAAAGCACAGAGCCCCAGATTCTATGTTGTCCTGGAGAGCTTGCAGAGCACTGGGGAAAGGCAGGCAGAGAATTCCCTGCTAGCACCTTCTCTGTGCCTGTTCACATTGCTTCGCAGAATCGCTTTTGTGCAGAAAACACTAACACTTGTTCAGAACGAAAGAAAGCACAGAGCCCCAGATTTTATGTTGTCCTGGAGAGCTTGCAGAGCACTGGGAAAAGGCAGGCAGAGAATTCCCTGCTAGCACCTTCTCTGTGCCTGGGAAGCAGAGGTGTTCACATTGCTTCGCAGAATCGCTTTTGTGCAGAAAACAGTAACACTTGTTCAGAACGAAAGAAAGCACAGAGCCCCAGATTCTATGTTGTCTTGGAGAGCTTGCAGAGCACTGGGGAAAGGCAGGCAGAGAATTCCCTGCTAGCACCTTCTCTGTGCCTGTTCACATTGCTTCGCAGAATCGCTTTTGTGCAGAAAACAGTAACACTTGTTCAGAAGGAAAGAAAGCACAGAGCCCCAGATTCTATGTTGTCCTGGAGAGCTTGCAGAGCACTGGGGAAAGGCAGGCAGAGAATTCCCTGCTAGCACCTTCTCTGTGCCTGGGAAGCAGAAGTGTTCACATTGCTTCGCAAGAATCGCTTTTGTGCAGAAAACACTAACACTTGTTCAGAAGGAAAGAAAGCACAGAGCCCCAGATTCTATGTTGTCCTGGAGAGCTTGCAGAGCACTGGGGAAAGGCAGGCAGAGAATTCTCTGATAGCACCTTCTCTGTGCCTGTTCACATTGCTTCGCAGAATCGCTTTTGTGCAGAAAACAGTAACACTTGTTCAGAACGAAAGAAAGCACAGAGCCCCAGATTCTATGTTGTCCTGGAGAGCTTGCAGAGCACTGGGGAAAGGCAGGCAGAGAATTCCCTGCTAGCACCTTCTCTGTGCCTGTTCACATTGCTTCGCAGAATCGCTTTTGTGCAGAAAACACTAACACTTGTTCAGAACGAAAGAAAGCACAGAGCCCCAGATTTTATGTTGTCCTGGAGAGCTTGCAGAGCACTGGGGAAAGGCAGGCAGAGAATTCCCTGCTAGCACCTTCTCTGTGCCTGTTCACATTGCTTCGCAGAATCGCTTTTGTGCAGAAAACAGTAACACTTGTTCAGAACGAAAGAAAGCACAGAGCCCCAGATTCTATGTTGTCCTGGAGAGCTTGCAGAGCACTGGGGAAAGGCAGGCAGAGAATTCCCTGCTAGCACCTTCTCTGTGCCTGGGAAGCAGAAGTGTTCACATTGCTTCGCAAGAATCGCTTTTGTGCAGAAAACAGTAACACTTGTTCAGAACGAAAGAAAGCACAGAGCCCCAGATTCTATGTTGTCCTGGAGAGCTTGCAGAGCACTGGGGAAAGGCAGGCAGAGAATTCCCTGCTAGCACCTTCTCTGTGCCTGGGAAGCAGAAGTGTTCACATTGCTTCGCAAGAATCGCTTTTGTGCAGAAAACACTAACACTTGTTCAGAAGGAAAGAAAGCACAGAGCCCCAGATTCTATGTTGTCCTGGAGAGTTTGCAGAGCACTGGGGAAAGGCAGGCAGAGAATTCCCTGCTAGCACCTTCTCTGTGCCTGGGAAGCAGAAGTGTTCACATTGCTTCGCAAGAATCGCTTTTGTGCAGAAAACACTAACACTTGTTCAGAAGGAAAGAAAGCACAGAGCCCCAGATTTTATGTTGTCCTGGAGAGCTTGCAGAGCACTGGGGAAAGGCAGGCAGAGAATTCCCTGCTAGCACCTTCTCTGTGCCTGTTCACATTGCTTCGCAGAATCGCTTTTGTGCAGAAAACAGTAACACTTGTTCAGAACGAAAGAAAGCACAGAGCCCCAGATTCTATGTTGTCCTGGAGAGCTTGCAGAGCACTGGGGAAAGGCAGGCAGAGAATTCCTTGCTAGCACCTTCTCTGTGCCTGGGAAGCAGAAGTGTTCACATTGCTTCGCAAGAATCGCTTTTGTGCAGAAAACACTAACACTTGTTCAGAACGAAAGAAAGCACAGAGCCCCAGATTTTATGTTGTCCTGGAGAGCTTGCAGAGCACTGGGGAAAGGCAGGCAGAGAATTCCCTGCTAGCACCTTCTCTGTGCCTGTTCACATTGCTTCGCAGAATCGCTTTTGTGCAGAAAACAGTAACACTTGTTCAGAACGAAAGAAAGCACAGAGCCCCAGATTTCATGTTGTCCTGGAGAGCTTGCAGAGCACTGGGGAAAGGCAGGCAGAGAATTCCCTGCTAGCACCTTCTCTGTGCCTGTTCACATTGCTTCGCAGAATCGCTTTTGTGCAGAAAACAGTAACACTTGTTCAGAACGAAAGAAAGCACAGAGCCCCAGATTCTATGTTGTCCTGGAGAGCTTGCAGAGCACTGGGGAAAGGCAGGCAGAGAATTCCCTGCTAGCACCTTCTCTGTGCCTGGGAAGCAGAAGTGTTCACATTGCTTCGCAAGAATCGCTTTTGTGCAGAAAACAGTAACACTTGTTCAGAACGAAAGAAAGCACAGAGCCCCAGATTTTATGTTGTCTTGGAGAGCTTGCAGAGCACTGGGGAAAGGCAGGCAGAGAATTCCCTGCTAGCACCTTCTCTGTGCCTGTTCACATTGCTTCGCAGAATCGCTTTTGTGCAGAAAACAGTAACACTTGTTCAGAACGAAAGAAAGCACAGAGCCCCAGATTCTATGTTGTCCTGGAGAGCTTGCAGAGCACTGGGGAAAGGCAGGCAGAGAATTCCTTGCTAGCACCTTCTCTGTGCCTGGGAAGCAGAAGTGTTCACATTGCTTCGCAAGAATCGCTTTTGTGCAGAAAACACTAACACTTGTTCAGAAGGAAAGAAAGCACAGAGCCCCAGATTTTATGTTGTCCTGGAGAGCTTGCAGAGCACTGGGGAAAGGCAGGCAGAGAATTCCCTGATAGCACCTTCTCTGTGCCTGTTCACATTGCTTCGCAGAATCGCTTTTGTGCAGAAAACAGTAACACTTGTTCAGAAGGAAAGAAAGCACAGAGCCCCAGATTCTATGTTGTCCTGGAGAGCTTGCAGAGCACTGGGGAAAGGCAGGCAGAGAATTCCCTGCTAGCACCTTCTCTGTGCCTGGGAAGCAGAAGTGTTCACATTGCTTCGCAAGAATCGCTTTTGTGCAGAAAACACTAACACTTGTTCAGAAGGAAAGAAAGCACAGAGCCCCAGATTTCATGTTGTCCTGGAGAGCTTGCAGAGCACTGGGGAAAGGCAGGCAGAGAATTCCCTGCTAGCACCTTCTCTGTGCCTGTTCACATTGCTTCGCAGAATCGCTTTTGTGCAGAAAACACTAACACTTGTTCAGAAGGAAGGAAAGCACAGAGCCCCAGATTCTATGTTGTCCTGGAGAGCTTGCAG
The DNA here is from genome assembly GCF_031877795.1 of Strix aluco. Lineage (NCBI taxonomy): Eukaryota > Metazoa > Chordata > Aves > Strigiformes > Strigidae > Strix > Strix aluco. Next base: position 2,058,372 of record NW_027436556.1, read on the forward strand.
AGCACTGGGGAAAGGCAGGCAGAGAATTCTCTGATAGCACCTTCTCTGTGCCTGTTCACATTGCTTCGCAGAATCGCTTTTGTGCAGAAAACAGTAACACTTGTTCAGAACGAAAGAAAGCACAGAGCCCCAGATTCTATGTTGTCCTGGAGAGCTTGCAGAGCACTGGGGAAAGGCAGGCAGAGAATTCCCTGCTAGCACCTTCTCTGTGCCTGTTCACATTGCTTCGCAGAATCGCTTTTGTGCAGGAAACACTAACACTTGTTCAGAAGGAAAGAAAGCACAGAGCCCCAGATTTTATGTTGTCCTGGAGAGCTTGCAGAGCACTGGGGAAAGGCAGGCAGAGAATTCCCTGCTAGCACCTTCTCTGTGCCTGTTCACATTGCTTCGCAGAATCGCTTTTGTGCAGAAAACAGTAACACTTGTTCAGAAGGAAAGAAAGCACAGAGCCCCAGATTCTATGTTGTCCTGGAGAGCTTGCAGAGCACTGGGGAAAGGCAGGCAGAGAATTCCCTGCTAGCACCTTCTCTGTGCCTGGGAAGCAGAAGTGTTCACATTGCTTCGCAAGAATCGCTTTTGTGCAGAAAACACTAACACTTGTTCAGAAGGAAAGAAAGCACAGAGCCCCAGATTCTATGTTGTCCTGGAGAGCTTGCAGAGCACTGGGGAAAGGCAGGCAGAGAATTCTCTGATAGCACCTTCTCTGTGCCTGTTCACATTGCTTCGCAGAATCGCTTTTGTGCAGAAAACAGTAACACTTGTTCAGAACGAAAGAAAGCACAGAGCCCCAGATTCTATGTTGTCCTGGAGAGCTTGCAGAGCACTGGGGAAAGGCAGGCAGAGAATTCCCTGCTAGCACCTTCTCTGTGCCTGTTCACATTGCTTCGCAGAATCGCTTTTGTGCAGAAAACACTAACACTTGTTCAGAACGAAAGAAAGCACAGAGCCCCAGATTTTATGTTGTCCTGGAGAGCTTGCAGAGCACTGGGGAAAGGCAGGCAGAGAATTCCCTGCTAGCACCTTCTCTGTGCCTGGGAAGCAGAGGTGTTCACATTGCTTCGCAGAATCGCTTTTGTGCAGAAAACAGTAACACTTGTTCAGAACGAAAGAAAGCACAGAGCCCCAGATTCTATGTTGTCTTGGAGAGCTTGCAGAGCACTGGGGAAAGGCAGGCAGAGAATTCCCTGCTAGCACCTTCTCTGTGCCTGGGAAGCAGAAGTGTTCACATTGCTTCGCAAGAATCGCTTTTGTGCAGAAAACACTAACACTTGTTCAGAAGGAAAGAAAGCACAGAGCCCCAGATTCTATGTTGTCCTGGAGAGCTTGCAGAGCACTGGGGAAAGGCAGGCAGAGAATTCCCTGCTAGCACCTTCTCTGTGCCTGTTCACATTGCTTCGCAGAATCGCTTTTGTGCAGAAAACACTAACACTTGTTCAGAATGAAAGAAAGCACAGAGCCCCAGATTTTATGTTGTCCTGGAGAGCTTGCAGAGCACTGGGGAAAGGCAGGCAGAGAATTCCCTGCTAGCACCTTCTCTGTGCCTGGGAAGCAGAGGTGTTCACATTGCTTCGCAGAATCGCTTTTGTGCAGAAAACAGTAACACTTGTTCAGAACGAAAGAAAGCACAGAGCCCCAGATTCTATGTTGTCTTGGAGAGCTTGCAGAGCACTGGGGAAAGGCAGGCAGAGAATTCCCTGCTAGCACCTTCTCTGTGCCTGTTCTCATTGCTTCGCAGAATCGCTTTTGTGCAGAAAACAGTAACACTTGTTCAGAAGGAAAGAAAGCACAGAGCCCCAGATTCTATGTTGTCCTGGAGAGCTTGCAGAGCACTGGGGAAAGGCAGGCAGAGAATTCCCTGCTAGCACCTTCTCTGTGCCTGGGAAGCAGAAGTGTTCACATTGCTTCGCAAGAATCGCTTTTGTGCAGAAAACACTAACACTTGTTCAGAAGGAAAGAAAGCACAGAGCCCCAGATTCTATGTTGTCCTGGAGAGCTTGCAGAGCACTGGGGAAAGGCAGGCAGAGAATTCTCTGATAGCACCTTCTCTGTGCCTGTTCACATTGCTTCGCAGAATCGCTTTTGTGCAGAAAACAGTAACACTTGTTCAGAACGAAAGAAAGCACAGAGCCCCAGATTCTATGTTGTCCTGGAGAGCTTGCAGAGCACTGGGGAAAGGCAGGCAGAGAATTCCCTGCTAGCACCTTCTCTGTGCCTGTTCACATTGCTTCGCAGAATCGCTTTTGTGCAGAAAACACTAACACTTGTTCAGAACGAAAGAAAGCACAGAGCCCCAGATTTTATGTTGTCCTGGAGAGCTTGCAGAGCACTGGGGAAAGGCAGGCAGAGAATTCCCTGCTAGCACCTTCTCTGTGCCTGTTCACATTGCTTCGCAGAATCGCTTTTGTGCAGAAAACAGTAACACTTGTTCAGAACGAAAGAAAGCACAGAGCCCCAGATTCTATGTTGTCCTGGAGAGCTTGCAGAGCACTGGGGAAAGGCAGGCAGAGAATTCCCTGCTAGCACCTTCTCTGTGCCTGGGAAGCAGAAGTGTTCACATTGCTTCGCAAGAATCGCTTTTGTGCAGAAAACAGTAACACTTGTTCAGAACGAAAGAAAGCACAGAGCCCCAGATTTTATGTTGTCTTGGAGAGCTTGCAGAGCACTGGGGAAAGGCAGGCAGAGAATTCCCTGCTAGCACCTTCTCTGTGCCTGTTCACATTGCTTCGCAGAATCGCTTTTGTGCAGAAAACAGTAACACTTGTTCAGAAGGAAAGAAAGCACAGAGCCCCAGATTCTATGTTGTCCTGGAGAGTTTGCAGAGCACTGGGGAAAGGCAGGCAGAGAATTCCCTGCTAGCACCTTCTCTGTGCCTGGGAAGCAGAAGTGTTCACATTGCTTCGCAAGAATCGCTTTTGTGCAGAAAACACTAACACTTGTTCAGAACGAAAGAAAGCACAGAGCCCCAGATTCTATGTTGTCCTGGAGAGCTTGCAGAGCACTGGGGAAAGGCAGGCAGAGAATTCCCTGCTAGCACCTTCTCTGTGCCTGGGAAGCAGAAGTGTTCACATTGCTTCGCAAGAATCGCTTTTGTGCAGAAAACACTAACACTTGTTCAGAAGGAAAGAAAGCACAGAGCCCCAGATTCTATGTTGTCCTGGAGAGTTTGCAGAGCACTGGGGAAAGGCAGGCAGAGAATTCCCTGCTAGCACCTTCTCTGTGCCTGGGAAGCAGAAGTGTTCACATTGCTTCGCAAGAATCGCTTTTGTGCAGAAAACACTAACACTTGTTCAGAAGGAAAGAAAGCACAGAGCCCCAGATTTTATGTTGTCCTGGAGAGCTTGCAGAGCACTGGGGAAAGGCAGGCAGAGAATTCCCTGCTGGCACCTTCTCTGTGCCTGTTCACATTGCTTCGCAGAATCGCTTTTGTGCAGAAAACAGTAACACTTGTTCAGAACGAAAGAAAGCACAGAGCCCCAGATTCTATGTTGTCCTGGAGAGCTTGCAGAGCACTGGGGAAAGGCAGGCAGAGAATTCCTTGCTAGCACCTTCTCTGTGCCTGGGAAGCAGAAGTGTTCACATTGCTTCGCAAGAATCGCTTTTGTGCAGAAAACACTAACACTTGTTCAGAACGAAAGAAAGCACAGAGCCCCAGATTTTATGTTGTCCTGGAGAGCTTGCAGAGCACTGGGGAAAGGCAGGCAGAGAATTCCCTGCTAGCACCTTCTCTGTGCCTGTTCACATTGCTTCGCAGAATCGCTTTTGTGCAGAAAACAGTAACACTTGTTCAGAACGAAAGAAAGCACAGAGCCCCAGATTTCATGTTGTCCTGGAGAGCTTGCAGAGCACTGGGGAAAGGCAGGCAGAGAATTCCCTGCTAGCACCTTCTCTGTGCCTGTTCACATTGCTTCGCAGAATCGCTTTTGTGCAGAAAACAGTAACACTTGTTCAGAAGGAAAGAAAGCACAGAGCCCCAGATTCTATGTTGTCCTGGAGAGCTTGCAGAGCACTGGGGAAAGGCAGGCAGAGAATTCCCTGCTAGCACCTTCTCTGTGCCTGGGAAGCAGAAGTGTTCACATTGCTTCGCAAGAATCGCTTTTGTGCAGAAAACAGTAACACTTGTTCAGAACGAAAGAAAGCACAGAGCCCCAGATTTTATGTTGTCTTGGAGAGCTTGCAGAGCACTGGGGAAAGGCAGGCAGAGAATTCCCTGCTAGCACCTTCTCTGTGCCTGTTCACATTGCTTCGCAGAATCGCTTTTGTGCAGAAAACAGTAACACTTGTTCAGAACGAAAGAAAGCACAGAGCCCCAGATTCTATGTTGTCCTGGAGAGCTTGCAGAGCACTGGGGAAAGGCAGGCAGAGAATTCCTTGCTAGCACCTTCTCTGTGCCTGGGAAGCAGAAGTGTTCACATTGCTTTGCAAGAATCGCTTTTGTGCAGAAAACACTAACACTTGTTCAGAAGGAAAGAAAGCACAGAGCCCCAGATTCTATGTTGTCCTGGAGAGCTTGCAGAGCACTGGGGAAAGGCTGGCAGAGAGTTCCCTGATAGCACCTTCTCTGTGCCTGTTCACATTGCTTCGCAGAATCGCTTTTGTGCAGAAAACAGTAACACTTGTTCAGAAGGAAAGAAAGCACAGAGCCCCAGATTCTATGTTGTCCTGGAGAGTTTGCAGAGCACTGGGGAAAGGCAGGCAGAGAATTCCCTGCTAGCACCTTCTCTGTGCCTGGGAAGCAGAAGTGTTCACATTGCTTCGCAAGAATCGCTTTTGTGCAGAAAACAGTAACACTTGTTCAGAACGAAAGAAAGCACAGAGCCCCAGATTTTATGTTGTCTTGGAGAGCTTGCAGAGCACTGGGGAAAGGCAGGCAGAGAATTCCCTGCTAGCACCTTCTCTGTGCCTGTTCACATTGCTTCGCAGAATCGCTTTTGTGCAGAAAACAGTAACACTTGTTCAGAACGAAAGAAAGCACAGAGCCCCAGATTCTATGTTGTCCTGGAGAGCTTGCAGAGCACTGGGGAAAGGCAGGCAGAGAATTCCTTGCTAGCACCTTCTCTGTGCCTGGGAAGCAGAAGTGTTCACATTGCTTCGCAAGAATCGCTTTTGTGCAGAAAACACTAACACTTGTTCAGAAGGAAAGAAAGCACAGAGCCCCAGATTCTATGTTGTCCTGGAGAGCTTGCAGAGCACTGGGGAAAGGCAGGCAGAGAATTCTCTGATAGCACCTTCTCTGTGCCTGTTCACATTGCTTCGCAGAATCGCTTTTGTGCAGAAAACAGTAACACTTGTTCAGAACGAAAGAAAGCACAGAGCCCCAGATTCTATGTTGTCCTGGAGAGCTTGCAGAGCACTGGGGAAAGGCAGGCAGAGAATTCCCTGCTAGCACCTTCTCTGTGCCTGGGAAGCAGAAGTGTTCACATTGCTTCGCAGAATCGCTTTTGTGCAGAAAACACTAACACTTGTTTAGAAGGAAAGAAAGCACAGAGCCCCAGATTTTATGTTGTCCTGGAGAGCTTGCAGAGCACTGGGGAAAGGCAGGCAGAGAATTCCCTGCTGGCACCTTCTCTGTGCCTGTTCACATTGCTTCGCAGAATCGCTTTTGTGCAGAAAACAGTAACACTTGTTCAGAACGAAAGAAAGCACAGAGCCCCAGATTCTATGTTGTCCTGGAGAGCTTGCAGAGCACTGGGGAAAGGCAGGCAGAGAATTCTCTGATAGCACCTTCTCTGTGCCTGGGAAGCAGAAGTATTCACATTGCTTCGCAAGAATCGCTTTTGTGCAGAAAACACTAACACTTGTTCAGAAGGAAAGAAAGCACAGAGCCCCAGATTCTATGTTGTCCTGGAGAGCTTGCAGAGCACTGGGGAAAGGCAGGCAGAGAATTCCCTGCTAGCACCTTCTCTGTGCCTGTTCACATTGCTTCGCAGAATCGCTTTTGTGCAGAAAACAGTAACACTTGTTCAGAACGAAAGAAAGCACAGAGCCCCAGATTCTATGTTGTCCTGGAGAGCTTGCAGAGCACTGGGGAAAGGCAGGCAGAGAATTCCCTGCTAGCACCTTCTCTGTGCCTGTTCACATTGCTTCGCAGAATCGCTTTTGTGCAGAAAACATTAACACTTGTTCAGAACGAAAGAAAGCACAGAGCCCCAGATTCTATGTTGTCCTGGAGAGCTTGCAGAGCACTGGAGAAAGGCAGGCAGAGAATTCCCTGCTAGCACCTTCTCTGTGCCTGGGAAGCAGAAGTGTTCACATTGCTTCGCAAGAATCGCTTTTGTGCAGAAAACAGTAACACTTGTTCAGAACGAAAGAAAGCACAGAGCCCCAGATTTTATGTTGTCTTGGAGAGCTTGCAGAGCACTGGGGAAAGGCAGGCAGAGAATTCCCTGCTAGCACCTTCTCTGTGCCTGTTCACATTGCTTCGCAGAATCGCTTTTGTGCAGAAAACAGTAACACTTGTTCAGAACGAAAGAAAGCACAGAGCCCCAGATTCTATGTTGTCCTGGAGAGCTTGCAGAGCACTGGGGAAAGGCAGGCAGAGAATTCCCTGCTAGCACCTTCTCTGTGCCTGTTCACATTGCTTCGCAGAATCGCTTTTGTGCAGAAAACAGTAACACTTGTTCAGAAGGAAAGAAAGCACAGAGCCCCAGATTCTATGTTGTCCTGGAGAGCTTGCAGAGCACTGGGGAAAGGCAGGCAGAGAATTCCCTGCTAGCACCTTCTCTGTGCCTGGGAAGCAGAAGTGTTCACATTGCTTCGCAAGAATCGCTTTTGTGCAGAAAACAGTAACACTTGTTCAGAACGAAAGAAAGCACAGAGCCCCAGATTTTATGTTGTCTTGGAGAGCTTGCAGAGCACTGGGGAAAGGCAGGCAGAGAATTCCCTGCTAGCACCTTCTCTGTGCCTGTTCACATTGCTTCGCAGAATCGCTTTTGTGCAGAAAACAGTAACACTTGTTCAGAACGAAAGAAAGCACAGAGCCCCAGATTCTATGTTGTCCTGGAGAGCTTGCAGAGCACTGGGGAAAGGCAGGCAGAGAATTCCTTGCTAGCACCTTCTCTGTGCCTGGGAAGCAGAAGTGTTCACATTGCTTTGCAAGAATCGCTTTTGTGCAGAAAACACTAACACTTGTTCAGAAGGAAAGAAAGCACAGAGCCCCAGATTCTATGTTGTCCTGGAGAGCTTGCAGAGCACTGGGGAAAGGCTGGCAGAGAGTTCCCTGATAGCACCTTCTCTGTGCCTGTTCACATTGCTTCGCAGAATCGCTTTTGTGCAGAAAACAGTAACACTTGTTCAGAAGGAAAGAAAGCACAGAGCCCCAGATTCTATGTTGTCCTGGAGAGTTTGCAGAGCACTGGGGAAAGGCAGGCAGAGAATTCCCTGCTAGCACCTTCTCTGTGCCTGTTCACATTGCTTCGCAGAATCGCTTTTGTGCAGAAAACAGTAACACTTGTTCAGAACGAAAGAAAGCACAGAGCCCCAGATTCTATGTTGTCCTGGAGAGCTTGCAGAGCACTGGGGAAAGGCAGGCAGAGAATTCCCTGCTAGCACCTTCTCTGTGCCTGGGAAGCAGAAGTGTTCACATTGCTTCGCAAGAATCGCTTTTGTGCAGAAAACAGTAACACTTGTTCAGAACGAAAGAAAGCACAGAGCCCCAGATTTTATGTTGTCTTGGAGAGCTTGCAGAGCACTGGGGAAAGGCAGGCAGAGAATTCCCTGCTAGCACCTTCTCTGTGCCTGTTCACATTGCTTCGCAGAATCGCTTTTGTGCAGAAAACAGTAACACTTGTTCAGAACGAAAGAAAGCACAGAGCCCCAGATTCTATGTTGTCCTGGAGAGCTTGCAGAGCACTGGGGAAAGGCAGGCAGAGAATTCCTTGCTAGCACCTTCTCTGTGCCTGGGAAGCAGAAGTGTTCACATTGCTTCGCAAGAATCGCTTTTGTGCAGAAAACACTAACACTTGTTCAGAAGGAAAGAAAGCACAGAGCCCCAGATTCTATGTTGTCCTGGAGAGCTTGCAGAGCACTGGGGAAAGGCAGGCAGAGAATTCTCTGATAGCACCTTCTCTGTGCCTGTTCACATTGCTTCGCAGAATCGCTTTTGTGCAGAAAACAGTAACACTTGTTCAGAACGAAAGAAAGCACAGAGCCCCAGATTCTATGTTGTCCTGGAGAGCTTGCAGAGCACTGGGGAAAGGCAGGCAGAGAATTCCCTGCTAGCACCTTCTCTGTGCCTGGGAAGCAGAAGTGTTCACATTGCTTCGCAGAATCGCTTTTGTGCAGAAAACACTAACACTTGTTTAGAAGGAAAGAAAGCACAGAGCCCCAGATTTTATGTTGTCCTGGAGAGCTTGCAGAGCACTGGGGAAAGGCAGGCAGAGAATTCCCTGCTGGCACCTTCTCTGTGCCTGTTCACATTGCTTCGCAGAATCGCTTTTGTGCAGAAAACAGTAACACTTGTTCAGAACGAAAGAAAGCACAGAGCCCCAGATTCTATGTTGTCCTGGAGAGCTTGCAGAGCACTGGGGAAAGGCAGGCAGAGAATTCTCTGATAGCACCTTCTCTGTGCCTGGGAAGCAGAAGTATTCACATTGCTTCGCAAGAATCGCTTTTGTGCAGAAAACACTAACACTTGTTCAGAAGGAAAGAAAGCACAGAGCCCCAGATTCTATGTTGTCCTGGAGAGCTTGCAGAGCACTGGGGAAAGGCAGGCAGAGAATTCCCTGCTAGCACCTTCTCTGTGCCTGTTCACATTGCTTCGCAGAATCGCTTTTGTGCAGAAAACAGTAACACTTGTTCAGAACGAAAGAAAGCACAGAGCCCCAGATTCTATGTTGTCCTGGAGAGCTTGCAGAGCACTGGGGAAAGGCAGGCAGAGAATTCCCTGCTAGCACCTTCTCTGTGCCTGTTCACATTGCTTCGCAGAATCGCTTTTGTGCAGAAAACATTAACACTTGTTCAGAACGAAAGAAAGCACAGAGCCCCAGATTCTATGTTGTCCTGGAGAGCTTGCAGAGCACTGGAGAAAGGCAGGCAGAGAATTCCCTGCTAGCACCTTCTCTGTGCCTGGGAAGCAGAAGTGTTCACATTGCTTCGCAAGAATCGCTTTTGTGCAGAAAACAGTAACACTTGTTCAGAACGAAAGAAAGCACAGAGCCCCAGATTTTATGTTGTCTTGGAGAGCTTGCAGAGCACTGGGGAAAGGCAGGCAGAGAATTCCCTGCTAGCACCTTCTCTGTGCCTGTTCACATTGCTTCGCAGAATCGCTTTTGTGCAGAAAACAGTAACACTTGTTCAGAACGAAAGAAAGCACAGAGCCCCAGATTCTATGTTGTCCTGGAGAGCTTGCAGAGCACTGGGGAAAGGCAGGCAGAGAATTCCCTGCTAGCACCTTCTCTGTGCCTGGGAAGCAGAAGTGTTCACATTGCTTCGCAAGAATCGCTTTTGTGCAGAAAACACTAACACTTGTTCAGAAGGAAAGAAAGCACAGAGCCCCAGATTTCATGTTGTCCTGGAGAGCTTGCAGAGCACTGGGGAAAGGCAGGCAGAGAATTCCCTGCTAGCACCTTCTCTGTGCCTGTTCACATTGCTTCGCAGAATCGCTTTTGTGCAGAAAACACTAACACTTGTTCAGAAGGAAAGAAAGCACAGAGCCCCAGATTCTATGTTGTCCTGGAGAGCTTGCAGAGCACTGGGGAAAGGCAGGCAGAGAATTCTCTGATAGCACCTTCTCTGTGCCTGTTCACATTGCTTCGCAGAATCGCTTTTGTGCAGAAAACAGTAACACTTGTTCAGAAGGAAAGAAAGCACAGAGCCCCAGATTCTATGTTGTCCTGGAGAGCTTGCAGAGCACTGGGGAAAGGCAGGCAGAGAATTCCCTGCTAGCACCTTCTCTGTGCCTGGGAAGCAGAAGTGTTCACATTGCTTCGCAGAATCGCTTTTGTGCAGAAAACACTAACACTTGTTCAGAACGAGAGAAAGCACAGAGCCCCAGATTTTACGTTGTCCTGGAGAGCTTGCAGAGCACTGGGGAAAGGCAGGCAGAGAATTCCCTGCTAGCACCTTCTCTGTGCCTGTTCACATTGCTTCGCAGAATCGCTTTTGTGCAGAAAACAGTAACACTTGTTCAGAACGAAAGAAAGCACAGAGCCCCAGATTTTATGTTGTCCTGGAGAGCTTGCAGAGCACTGGGGAAAGGCAGGCAGAGAATTCCCTGCTAGCACCTTCTCTGTGCCTGTTCACATTGCTTCGCAGAATCGCTTTTGTGCAGAAAACAGTAACACTTGTTCAGCACGAAAGAAAGCACAGAGCCCCAGACTTTATGTTGTCCTGGAGAGCTTGCAGAGCACTGGGGAAAGGCAGGCAGAGAATTCCCTGCTAGCACCTTCTCTGTGCCTGGGAAGCAGAAGTGTTCACATTGCTTCTCAGAATCTCTTTTGTGCAGAAAACAGTAACACTTGTTCAGAAGGAAAGAAAGCACAGAGTCCCAGATTCTATGTTGTCCTGGAGAGCTTGCAGAGCACTGGGGAAAGGCAGGCAGAGAATTCCCTGCTAGCACCTTCTCTGTGCCTGGGAATCAGAAGTGTTCACATTGCTTCGCAGAATCGCTTTTGTGCAGAAAACAGTAACACTTGTTCAGAACGAAAGAAAGCACAGAGCCCCAGATTCTATGTTGTCCTGGAGAGCTTGCAGAGCACTGGGGAAAGGCAGACAGAGAATTCCCTGCTAGCACCTTCTCTGTGCCTGGGAAGCAGAAGTGTTCACATTGCTTCGCAGAATCGCTTTTGTGCAGAAAACAGTAACACTTGTTCAGAACGAAAGAAAGCACAGAGCCCCAGATTTTATGTTGTCTTGGAGAGCTTGCAGAGCACTGGGGAAAGGCAGGCAGAGAATTCCCTGCTAGCACCTTCTCTGTGCCTGTTCACATTGCTTCGCAGAATCGCTTTTGTGCAGAAAACAGTAACACTTGTTCAGAACGAAAGAAAGCACAGAGCCCCAGATTCTATGTTGTCCTGGAGAGCTTGCAGAGCACTGGGGAAAGGCAGGCAGAGAATTCCTTGCTAGCACCTTCTCTGTGCCTGGGAAGCAGAAGTGTTCACATTGCTTCGCAGAATCGCTTTTGTGCAGAAAACACTAACACTTGTTCAGAACGAAAGAAAGCACAGAGCCCCAGATTTTATGTTGTCCTGGAGAGCTTGCAGAGCACTGGGGAAAGGCAGGCAGAGAATTCCCTGCTAGCACCTTCTCTGTGCCTGTTCACATTGCTTCGCAAGAATCGCTTTTGTGCAGAAAACACTAACACTTGTTCAGAAGGAAAGAAAGCACAGAGCCCCAGATTTTATGTTGTCCTGGAGAGCTTGCAGAGCACTGGGGAAAGGCAGACAGAGAATTCCCTGCTAGCACCTTCTCTGTGCCTGGGAAGCAGAAGTGTTCACATTGCTTCGCAAGAATCGCTTTTGTGCAGAAAACAGTAACACTTGTTCAGAACGAAAGAAAGCACAGAGCCCCAGATTTTATGTTGTCTTGGAGAGCTTGCAGAGCACTGGGGAAAGGCAGGCAGAGAATTCCCTGCTAGCACCTTCTCTGTGCCTGTTCACATTGCTTCGCAGAATCGCTTTTGTGCAGAAAACAGTAACACTTGTTCAGAACGAAAGAAAGCACAGAGCCCCAGATTCTATGTTGTCCTGGAGAGCTTGCAGAGCACTGGGGAAAGGCAGGCAGAGAATTCCTTGCTAGCACCTTCTCTGTGCCTGGGAAGCAGAAGTGTTCACATTGCTTCGCAAGAATCGCTTTTGTGCAGAAAACACTAACACTTGTTCAGAAGGAAAGAAAGCACAGAGCCCCAGATTCTATGTTGTCCTGGAGAGCTTGCAGAGCACTGGGGAAAGGCAGGCAGAGAATTCTCTGATAGCACCTTCTCTGTGCCTGTTCACATTGCTTCGCAGAATCGCTTTTGTGCAGAAAACAGTAACACTTGTTCAGAACGAAAGAAAGCACAGAGCCCCAGATTCTATGTTGTCCTGGAGAGCTTGCAGAGCACTGGGGAAAGGCAGGCAGAGAATTCCCTGCTAGCACCTTCTCTGTGCCTGGGAAGCAGAAGTGTTCACATTGCTTCGCAGAATCGCTTTTGTGCAGAAAACACTAACACTTGTTTAGAAGGAAAGAAAGCACAGAGCCCCAGATTTTATGTTGTCCTGGAGAGCTTGCAGAGCACTGGGGAAAGGCAGGCAGAGAATTCCCTGCTGGCACCTTCTCTGTGCCTGTTCACATTGCTTCGCAGAATCGCTTTTGTGCAGAAAACAGTAACACTTGTTCAGAACGAAAGAAAGCACAGAGCCCCAGATTCTATGTTGTCCTGGAGAGCTTGCAGAGCACTGGGGAAAGGCAGGCAGAGAATTCTCTGATAGCACCTTCTCTGTGCCTGGGAAGCAGAAGTATTCACATTGCTTCGCAAGAATCGCTTTTGTGCAGAAAACACTAACACTTGTTCAGAAGGAAAGAAAGCACAGAGCCCCAGATTCTATGTTGTCCTGGAGAGCTTGCAGAGCACTGGGGAAAGGCAGGCAGAGAATTCCCTGCTAGCACCTTCTCTGTGCCTGTTCACATTGCTTCGCAGAATCGCTTTTGTGCAGAAAACAGTAACACTTGTTCAGAACGAAAGAAAGCACAGAGCCCCAGATTCTATGTTGTCCTGGAGAGCTTGCAGAGCACTGGGGAAAGGCAGGCAGAGAATTCCCTGCTAGCACCTTCTCTGTGCCTGTTCACATTGCTTCGCAGAATCGCTTTTGTGCAGAAAACATTAACACTTGTTCAGAACGAAAGAAAGCACAGAGCCCCAGATTCTATGTTGTCCTGGAGAGCTTGCAGAGCACTGGAGAAAGGCAGGCAGAGAATTCCCTGCTAGCACCTTCTCTGTGCCTGGGAAGCAGAAGTGTTCACATTGCTTCGCAAGAATCGCTTTTGTGCAGAAAACAGTAACACTTGTTCAGAACGAAAGAAAGCACAGAGCCCCAGATTTTATGTTGTCTTGGAGAGCTTGCAGAGCACTGGGGAAAGGCAGGCAGAGAATTCCCTGCTAGCACCTTCTCTGTGCCTGTTCACATTGCTTCGCAGAATCGCTTTTGTGCAGAAAACAGTAACACTTGTTCAGAACGAAAGAAAGCACAGAGCCCCAGATTCTATGTTGTCCTGGAGAGCTTGCAGAGCACTGGGGAAAGGCAGGCAGAGAATTCCCTGCTAGCACCTTCTCTGTGCCTGGGAAGCAGAAGTGTTCACATTGCTTCGCAAGAATCGCTTTTGTGCAGAAAACACTAACACTTGTTCAGAAGGAAAGAAAGCACAGAGCCCCAGATTTCATGTTGTCCTGGAGAGCTTGCAGAGCACTGGGGAAAGGCAGGCAGAGAATTCCCTGCTAGCACCTTCTCTGTGCCTGTTCACATTGCTTCGCAGAATCGCTTTTGTGCAGAAAACACTAACACTTGTTCAGAAGGAAAGAAAGCACAGAGCCCCAGATTCTATGTTGTCCTGGAGAGCTTGCAGAGCACTGGGGAAAGGCAGGCAGAGAATTCTCTGATAGCACCTTCTCTGTGCCTGTTCACATTGCTTCGCAGAATCGCTTTTGTGCAGAAAACAGTAACACTTGTTCAGAAGGAAAGAAAGCACAGAGCCCCAGATTCTATGTTGTCCTGGAGAGCTTGCAGAGCACTGGGGAAAGGCAGGCAGAGAATTCCCTGCTAGCACCTTCTCTGTGCCTGGGAAGCAGAAGTGTTCACATTGCTTCGCAGAATCGCTTTTGTGCAGAAAACACTAACACTTGTTCAGAACGAGAGAAAGCACAGAGCCCCAGATTTTACGTTGTCCTGGAGAGCTTGCAGAGCACTGGGGAAAGGCAGGCAGAGAATTCCCTGCTAGCACCTTCTCTGTGCCTGTTCACATTGCTTCGCAGAATCGCTTTTGTGCAGAAAACAGTAACACTTGTTCAGAACGAGAGAAAGCAGAGAGCCCCAGATTTTATGTTGTCCTGGAGAGCTTGCAGAGCACTGGGGAAAGGCAGGCAGAGAATTCCCTGCTAGCACCTTCTCTGTGCCTGTTCACATTGCTTCGCAGAATCGCTTTTGTGCAGAAAACAGTAACACTTGTTCAGCACGAAAGAAAGCACAGAGCCCCAGACTTTATGTTGTCCTGGAGAGCTTGCAGAGCACTGGGGAAAGGCAGGCAGAGAATTCCCTGCTAGCACCTTCTCTGTGCCTGGGAAGCAGAAGTGTTCACATTGCTTCTCAGAATCGCTTTTGTGCAGAAAACAGTAACACTTGTTCAGAAGGAAAGAAAGCACAGAGTCCCAGATTCTATGTTGTCCTGGAGAGCTTGCAGAGCACTGGGGAAAGGCAGGCAGAGAATTCCCTGCTAGCACCTTCTCTGTGCCTGGGAATCAGAAGTGTTCACATTGCTTCGCAGAATCGCTTTTGTGCAGAAAACAGTAACACTTGTTCAGAACGAAAGAAAGCACAGAGCCCCAGATTCTATGTTGTCCTGGAGAGCTTGCAGAGCACTGGGGAAAGGCAGACAGAGAATTCCCTGCTAGCACCTTCTCTGTGCCTGGGAAGCAGAAGTGTTCACATTGCTTCGCAGAATCGCTTTTCTGCAGAAAACAGTAACACTTGTTCAGAACGAGAGAAAGCAGAGAGCCCCAGATTTTATGTTGTCCTGGAGAGCTTGCAGAGCACTGGGGAAAGGCAGGCAGAGAATTCGCTGCTAGCACCTTCTCTGTGCCTGGGAAGCAGAAGTGTTCACATTGCTTCGCAGAATCGCTTTTGTGCAGAAAACAGTAACACTTGTTCAGAACGAAAGAAAGCACAGAGCCCCAGATTCTATGTTGTCCTGGAGAGCTTGCAGAGCACTGGGGAAAGGCAGGCAGAGAATTCCCTGCTAGCACCTTCTCTGTGCCTGTTCACATTGCTTCGCAGAATCGCTTTTGTGCAGAAAACATTAACACTTGTTCAGAACGAAAGAAAGCACAGAGCCCCAGATTCTATGTTGTCCTGGAGAGCTTGCAGAGCACTGGAGAAAGGCAGGCAGAGAATTCCCTGCTAGCACCTTCTCTGTGCCTGGGAAGCAGAAGTGTTCACATTGCTTCGCAAGAATCGCTTTTGTGCAGAAAACAGTAACACTTGTTCAGAACGAAAGAAAGCACAGAGCCCCAGATTTTATGTTGTCTTGGAGAGCTTGCAGAGCACTGGGGAAAGGCAGGCAGAGAATTCCCTGCTAGCACCTTCTCTGTGCCTGTTCACATTGCTTCGCAGAATCGCTTTTGTGCAGAAAACAGTAACACTTGTTCAGAACGAAAGAAAGCACAGAGCCCCAGATTCTATGTTGTCCTGGAGAGCTTGCAGAGCACTGGGGAAAGGCAGGCAGAGAATTCCCTGCTAGCACCTTCTCTGTGCCTGGGAAGCAGAAGTGTTCACATTGCTTCGCAAGAATCGCTTTTGTGCAGAAAACACTAACACTTGTTCAGAAGGAAAGAAAGCACAGAGCCCCAGATTTCATGTTGTCCTGGAGAGCTTGCAGAGCACTGGGGAAAGGCAGGCAGAGAATTCCCTGCTAGCACCTTCTCTGTGCCTGTTCACATTGCTTCGCAGAATCGCTTTTGTGCAGAAAACACTAACACTTGTTCAGAAGGAAAGAAAGCACAGAGCCCCAGATTCTATGTTGTCCGGGAGAGCTTGCAGAGCACTGGGGAAAGGCAGGCAGAGAATTCTCTGATAGCACCTTCTCTGTGCCTGTTCACATTGCTTCGCAGAATCGCTTTTGTGCAGAAAACAGTAACACTTGTTCAGAAGGAAAGAAAGCACAGAGCCCCAGATTCTATGTTGTCCTGGAGAGCTTGCAGAGCACTGGGGAAAGGCAGGCAGAGAATTCCCTGCTAGCACCTTCTCTGTGCCTGTTCACATTGCTTCGCAGAATCGCTTTTGTGCAGAAAACAGTAACACTTGTTCAGCACGAAAGAAAGCACAGAGCCCCAGACTTTATGTTGTCCTGGAGAGCTTGCAGAGCACTGGGGAAAGGCAGGCAGAGAATTCCCTGCTAGCACCTTCTCTGTGCCTGGGAAGCAGAAGTGTTCACATTGCTTCTCAGAATCGCTTTTGTGCAGAAAACAGTAACACTTGTTCAGAAGGAAAGAAAGCACAGAGTCCCAGATTCTATGTTGTCCTGGAGAGCTTGCAGAGCACTGGGGAAAGGCAGGCAGAGAATTCCCTGCTAGCACCTTCTCTGTGCCTGGGAATCAGAAGTGTTCACATTGCTTCGCAGAATCGCTTTTGTGCAGAAAACAGTAACACTTGTTCAGAACGAAAGAAAGCACAGAGCCCCAGATTCTATGTTGTCCTGGAGAGCTTGCAGAGCACTGGGGAAAGGCAGACAGAGAATTCCCTGCTAGCACCTTCTCTGTGCCTGGGAAGCAGAAGTGTTCACATTGCTTCGCAGAATCGCTTTTGTGCAGAAAACACTAACACTTGTTCAGAACAAAAGAAAGCACAGAGCCCCAGATTCTATGTTGTCCTGGAGAGCTTGCAGAGCACAGGGGAAAGGCAGGCAGAGAATTCCCTGCTAGCACCTTCTTTGTGCCTGTTCACATTGCTTCGTAGAATCGCTTTTGTGCAGAAAACAGTAACACTTGTTCAGAACGAAAGAAAGCACAGAGCCCCAGATTTGCTGTTGTCCTGGAGAGCTTGCAGAGCACTGGGGAAAGGCAGGCAGGAATTCCCTGCTAGCACCTTCTCTGTGCCTGGGAAGGAGAAGTGTTCACATTGCTTCGCAGAATCGCTTTTGTGCAGAAAACACTAACACTTGTTCAGAACAAAAGAAAGCACAGAGCCCCAGATTCTATGTTGTCCGGGAGAGCTTACAGAGCACTGGGGAAAGGCAGGCAGAGAATTTCCTGCTATCACATTCTCTGTGCCTGTTCACATTGCTTCGCAGAATCGCTTTTGTGCAGAAAACAGTAACACTTGTTCAGCACGAAAGAAAGCACAGAGCCCCAGATTTGCTGTTGTCCTGGAGAGCTTGCAGAGCACTGGGGAAAGGCAGGCAGAGAATTCCCTGCTAGCACCTTCTCTGTGCCTGTTCACATTGCTTCGCAGAATCGCTTTTGTGCAGAAAACAGTAACACTTGTTCAGCACGAAAGAAAGCACAGAGTCCCAGATTTGCTGTTGTTCTGGAGAGCTTGCAGAGCACTGGGGAAAGGCAGGCAGAGAATTCCCTGATAGCACCTTCTCTGTGCCTGTTCACATTGCTTCGCAGAATCGCTTTTGTGCAGAAAACAGTAACACTTGTTCAGAACGAAAGAAAGCACAGAGCCCCAGATTTTATGTTGTCCTGGAGAGCTTGCAGAGCACTGGGGAAAGGCAGGCAGAGAATTCCCTGCTAGCACCTTCTCTGTGCCTGTTCACATTGCTTCGCAGAATCGCTTTTGTGCAGAAAACAGTAACACTTGTTCAGAACGAAAGAAAGCACAGAGCCCCAGATTCTATGTTGTCCTGGAGAGCTTGCAGAGCACTGGGGAAAGGCAGGCAGAGAATTCCCTGCTAGCACCTTCTCTGTGCCTGGGAAGCAGAAGTGTTCACATTGCTTCGCAGAATCGCTTTTGTGCAGAAAACACTAACACTTGTTCAGAACAAAAGAAAGCACAGAGCCCCAGATTCTATGTTGTCCTGGAGAGCTTGCAGAGCACTGGGGAAAGGCAGGCAGAGAATTCCCTGCTAGCACCTTCTCTGTGCCTGGGAAGCAGAAGTGTTCACATTGCTTCGCAGAATCGCTTTTGTGCAGAAAACAGTAACACTTGTTCAGAACGAAAGAAAGCACAGAGCCCCAGATTCTATGTTGTCCTGGAGAGCTTGCAGAGCACTGGGGAAAGGCAGGCAGAGAATTCCCTGCTAGCACCTTCTCTGTGCCTGTTCACATTGCTTCGCAGAATCGCTTTTGTGCAGAAAACAGTAACACTTGTTCAGCACGAAAGAAAGCACAGAGCCCCAGATTTGCTGTTGTCCTGGAGAGCTTGCAGAGCACTGGGGAAAGGCAGGCAGAGAATTCCCTGCTAGCACCTTCTCTGTGCCCGGGAAGGAGAAGTGTTCACATTGCTTCGCAGAATCGCTTTTGTGCAGAAAACACTAACACTTGTTCAGAACAAAAGAAAGCACAGAGCCCCAGATTCTATGTTGTCCTGGAGAGCTTGCAGAGCACTGGGGAAAGGCAGGCAGAGAATTCCCTGCTAGCACCTTCTCTGTGCCTGTTCACATTGCTTCGCAGAATCGCTTTTGTGCAGAAAACAGTAACACTTGTTCAGCACGAAAGAAAGCACAGAGCCCCAGATTTGCTGTTGTCCTGGAGAGCTTGCAGAGCACTGGGGAAAGGCAGGCAGAGAATTCCCTGCTAGCACCTTCTCTGTGCCTGGGAAGCAGAAGTGTTCACATTGCTTCACAGAATCGCTTTTGTGCAGAAAACAGTAACACTTGTTCAGAACAAAAGAAAGCACAGAGCCCCAGATTCTATGTTGTCCTGGAGAGCTTGCAGAGCACTGGGGAAAGGCAGGCAGAGAATTTCCTGCTAGCACCTTCTCTGTGCCTGGGAATCAGAAGTGTTCACATTGCTTCGCAGAATCGCTTTTGTGCAGAAAACAGTAACACTTGTTCAGAACGAAAGAAAGCACAGAGCCCCAGATTCTATGTTGTCCTGGAGAGCTTGCAGAGCACTGGGGAAAGGCAGACAGAGAATTCCCTGCTAGCACCTTCTCTGTGCCTGGGAAGCAGAAGTGTTCACATTGCTTCGCAGAATCGCTTTTGTGCAGAAAACAGTAACACTTGTTCAGAACAAAAGAAAGCACAGAGCCCCAGATTCTATGTTGTCCTGGAGAGCTTTCAGAGCACAGGGGAAAGGCAGGCAGAGAATTCCCTGCTAGCACCTTCTTTGTGCCTGTTCACATTGCTTCGTAGAATCGCTTTTGTGCAGAAAACAGTAACACTTGTTCAGAACGAAAGAAAGCACAGAGCCCCAGATTCTATGTTGTCCTGGAGAGCTTGCAGAGCACTGGGGAAAGGCAGGCAGAGAATTCCCTGCTAGCACCTTCTCTGTGCCTGTTCACATTGCTTCGCAGAATCGCTTTTGTGCAGAAAACACTAACACTTGTTCAGCACGAAAGAAAGCACAGAGCCCCAGATTTGCTGTTGTCCTGGAGATCTTGCAGAGCACTGGGGAAAGGCAGGCAGGAATTCCCTGCTAGCACCTTCTCTGTGCCTGGGAAGCAGAAGTGTTCACATTGCTTCGCAGAATCGCTTTTCTGCAGAAAACAGTAACACTTGTTCAGAACAAAAGAAAGCACAGAGCCCCAGATTCTATGTTGTCCTGGAGAGCTTGCAGAGCACTGGGGAAAGGCAGGCAGAGAATTCCCTGCTAGCACCTTCTCTGTGCCTGTTCACATTGCTTCGCAGAATCGCTTTTGTGCAGAAAACAGTAACA
Source organism: Strix aluco (assembly GCF_031877795.1). Classification (NCBI taxonomy): domain Eukaryota; kingdom Metazoa; phylum Chordata; class Aves; order Strigiformes; family Strigidae; genus Strix; species Strix aluco. Next base: position 2,077,876 of record NW_027436556.1, read on the forward strand.
CTTGTTCAGCACGAAAGAAAGCACAGAGCCCCAGATTTGCTGTTGTCCTGGAGAGCTTGCAGAGCACTGGGGAAAGGCAGGCAGAGAATTCCCTGCTAGCACCTTCTCTGTGCCTGTTCACATTGCTTCGCAGAATCGCTTTTGTGCAGAAAACAGTAACACTTGTTCAGAACGAAAGAAAGCACAGAGCCCCAGATTTTATGTTGTCCTGGAGAGCTTGCAGAGCACTGGGGAAAGGCAGGCAGAGAATTCCCTGCTAGCACCTTCTCTGTGCCTGGGAAGCAGAAGTGTTCACATTGCTTCGCAGAATCGCTTTTGTGCAGAAAACAGTAACACTTGTTCAGCACGAAAGAAAGCACAGAGCCCCAGATTTGCTGTTGTCCTGGAGAGCTTGCAGAGCACTGGGGAAAGGCAGGCAGAGAATTCCCTGCTAGCACCTTCTCTGTGCCTGGGAAGCAGAAGTCTTCACATTGCTTCGCAGAATCGCTTTTGTGCAGAAAACAGTAACACTTGTTCGGAACGAAAGAAAGCACAGAGCCCCAGATTCTATGTTGTCCTGGAGAGCTTGCAGAGCACTGGGGAAAGGCAGGCAGAGAATTCCCTGCTAGCACCTTCTCTGTGCCTGTTCACATTGCTTCGCAGAATCGCTTTTGTGCAGAAAACAGTAACACTTGTTCAGAACGAGAGAAAGCAGAGAGCCCCAGATTTTATGTTGTCCTGGAGAGCTTGCAGAGCACTGGGGAAAGGCAGGCAGAGAATTCCCTGCTAGCACCTTCTCTGTGCCTGGGAAGCAGAAGTGTTCACATTGCTTCGCAGAATCGCTTTTGTGCAGAAAACAGTAACACTTGTTCAGAAGGAAAGAAAGCACAGAGCCCCAGATTTGCTGTTGTCCTGGAGAGCTTGCAGAGCACTGGGGAAAGGCAGGCAGAGAATTTCCTGCTAGCACCTTCTCTGTGCCTGGGAATCAGAAGTGTTCACATTGCTTCGCAGAATCGCTTTTGTGCAGAAAACAGTAACACTTGTTCAGAACGAAAGAAAGCACAGAGCCCCAGATTCTGTGTTGTCCTGGAGAGCTTGCAGAGCACTGGGGAAAGGCAGGCAGAGAATTCCCTGCTAGCACCTTCTCTGTGCCTGTTCACATTGCTTCGCAGAATCGCTTTTGTGCAGAAAACAGTAACACTTGTTCAGAACGAGAGAAAGCAGAGAGCCCCAGATTTTATGTTGTCCTGGAGAGCTTGCAGAGCACTGGGGAAAGGCAGGAAGAGAATTCCCTGCTAGGACCTTCTCTGTGCCTGGGAAGCAGAAGTGTTCACATTGCTTCGCAGAATCGCTTTTGTGCAGAAAACAGTAACACTTGTTCAGAACGAAAGAAAGCACAGAGCCCCAGATTCTATGTTGTCCTGGAGAGCTTGCAGAGCACTGGGGAAAGGCAGGCAGAGAATTCCCTGCTAGCACCTTCTCTGTGCCTGTTCACATTGCTTCGCAGAATCGCTTTTGTGCATAAAACAGTAACACTTGTTCAGCACGAAAGAAAGCACAGAGCCCCAGATTTGCTGTTGTCCTGGAGAGCTTGCAGAGCACTGGGGAAAGGCAGGCAGAGAATTCCCTGCTAGCACCTTCTCTGTGCCTGGGAAGCAGAAGTGTTCACATTGCTTCGCAGAATCGCTTTTGTGCAGAAAACACTAACACTTGTTCAGAACAAAAGAAAGCACAGAGCCCCAGATTCTATGTTGTCCTGGAGAGCTTGCAGAGCACTGGGGAAAGGCAGGCAGAGAATTCCCTGCTAGCACCTTCTCTGTGCCTGTTCACATTGCTTCGCAGAATCGCTTTTGTGCAGAAAACAGTAACACTTGTTCAGCACGAAAGAAAGCACAGAGCCCCAGATTTGCTGTTGTCCTGGAGAGCTTGCAGAGCACTGGGGAAAGGCAGGCAGAGAATTCCCTGCTAGCACCTTCTCTGTGCCCGGGAAGGAGAAGTGTTCACATTGCTTCGCAGAATCGCTTTTGTGCAGAAAACACTAACACTTGTTCAGAACAAAAGAAAGCACAGAGCCCCAGATTCTATGTTGTCCTGGAGAGCTTGCAGAGCACTGGGGAAAGGCAGGCAGAGAATTCCCTGCTAGCACCTTCTCTGTGCCTGTTCACATTGCTTCGCAGAATCGCTTTTGTGCAGAAAACAGTAACACTTGTTCAGCACGAAAGAAAGCACAGAGCCCCAGATTTGCTGTTGTCCTGGAGAGCTTGCAGAGCACTGGGGAAAGGCAGGCAGAGAATTCCCTGCTAGCACCTTCTCTGTGCCTGGGAAGCAGAAGTGTTCACATTGCTTCGCAGAATCGCTTTTGTGCAGAAAACAGTAACACTTGTTCAGAACGAAAGGAAGCACAGAGCCCCAGATTCTATGTTGTCCTGGAGAGCTTGCAGAGCACTGGGGAAAGGCAGGCAGAGAATTCCCTGCTAGCACCTTCTCTGTGCCTGTTCACATTGCTTCGCAGAATCGCTTTTGTGCAGAAAACAGTAACACTTGTTCAGCACGAAAGAAAGCACAGAGCCCCAGACTTTATGTTGTCCTGGAGAGCTTGCAGAGCACTGGGGAAAGGCAGGCAGAGAATTCCCTGCTAGCACCTTCTCTGTGCCTGTTCACATTGCTTCGCAGAATCGCTTTTGTGCAGAAAACAGTAACACTTGTTCAGCACGAAAGAAAGCACAGAGCCCCAGATTTGCTGTTGTCCTGGAGAGCTTGCAGAGCACTGGGGAAAGGCAGGCAGAGAATTCCCTGCTAGCACCTTCTCTGTGCCTGTTCACATTGCTTCGCAGAATCGCTTTTGTGCAGAAAACACTAACACTTGTTCAGAAGGAAAGAAAGCACAGAGCCCCAGATTTTATGTTGTCCTGGAGAGCTTGCAGAGCACTGGGGAAAGGCAGGCAGAGAATTCCCTGCTAGCACCTTCTCTGTGCCTGGGAAGCAGAAGTGTTCACATTGCTTCGCAGAATCGCTTTTGTGCAGAAAACAGTAACACTTGTTCAGCACGAAAGAAAGCACAGAGCCCCAGATTCTATGTTGTCCTGGAGAGCTTGCAGAGCACTGGGGAAAGGCAGGCAGAGAATTCCCTGCTAGCACCTTCTCTGTGCCTGGGAAGCAGAAGTGTTCACATTGCTTCGCAGAATCGCTTTTGTGCAGAAAACAGTAACACTTGTTCAGAACGAGAGAAAGCACAGAGCCCCAGATTTTACGTTGTCCTGGAGAGCTTGCAGAGCACTGGGGAAAGGCAGGCAGAGAATTCCCTGCTAGCACCTTCTCTGTGCCTGTTCACATTGCTTCGCAGAATCGCTTTTGTGCAGAAAACAGTAACACTTGTTCAGAACGAGAGAAAGCAGAGAGCCCCAGATTTTATGTTGTCCTGGAGAGCTTGCAGAGCACTGGGGAAAGGCAGGCAGAGAATTCCCTGCTAGGACCTTCTCTGTGCCTGGGAAGCAGAAGTGTTCACATTGCTTCGCAGAATCGCTTTTGTGCAGAAAACAGTAACACTTGTTCAGAACGAAAGAAAGCACAGAGCCCCAGATTCTATGTTGTCCTGGAGAGCTTGCAGAGCACTGGGGAAAGGCAGGCAGAGAATTCCCTGCTAGCACCTTCTCTGTGCCTGTTCACATTGCTTCGCAGAATCGCTTTTGTTCATAAAACAGTAACACTTGTTCAGCACGAAAGAAAGCACAGAGCCCCAGATTTGCTGTTGTCCTGGAGAGCTTGCAGAGCACTGGGGAAAGGCAGGCAGAGAATTCCCTGCTAGCACCTTCTCTGTGCCTGGGAAGCAGAAGTGTTCACATTGCTTCGCAGAATCGCTTTTGTGCAGAAAACACTAACACTTGTTCAGAACAAAAGAAAGCACAGAGCCCCAGATTCTATGTTGTCCTGGAGAGCTTGCAGAGCACTGGGGAAAGGCAGGCAGAGAATTCCCTGCTAGCACCTTCTCTGTGCCTGTTCACATTGCTTCGCAGAATCGCTTTTGTGCAGAAAACAGTAACACTTGTTCAGCACGAAAGAAAGCACAGAGCCCCAGATTCTGTGTTGTCCTGGAGAGCTTGCAGAGCACTGGGGAAAGGCAGGCAGAGAATTCCCTGCTAGCACCTTCTCTGTGCCTGGGAAGCAGAAGTGTTCACATTGCTTCGCAGAATCGCTTTTGTGCAGAAAACAGTAACACTTGTTCAGAACGAGAGAAAGCACAGAGCCCCAGATTTTACGTTGTCCTGGAGAGCTTGCAGAGCACTGGGGAAAGGCAGGCAGAGAATTCCCTGCTAGCACCTTCTCTGTGCCTGTTCACATTGCTTCGCAGAATCGCTTTTGTGCAGAAAACAGTAACACTTGTTCAGCACGAAAGAAAGCACAGAGCCCCAGACTTTATGTTGTCCTGGAGAGCTTGCAGAGCACTGGGGAAAGGCAGGCAGAGAATTCCCTGCTAGCACCTTCTCTGTGCCTGGGAAGCAGAAGTGTTCACATTGCTTCGCAGAATCGCTTTTGTGCAGAAAACAGTAACACTTGTTCAGAACAAAAGAAAGCACAGAGCCCCAGATTCTATGTTGTCCTGGAGAGCTTGCAGAGCACTGGGGAAAGGCAGGCAGAGAATTTCCTGCTAGCACCTTCTCTGTGCCTGGGAATCAGAAGTGTTCACATTGCTTCGCAGAATCGCTTTTGTGCAGAAAACAGTAACACTTGTTCAGAACGAAAGAAAGCACAGAGCCCCAGATTCTATGTTGTCCTGGAGAGCTTGCAGAGCACTGGGGAAAGGCAGACAGAGAATTCCCTGCTAGCACCTTCTCTGTGCCTGGGAAGCAGAAGTGTTCACATTGCTTCGCAGAATCGCTTTTGTGCAGAAAACAGTAACACTTGTTCAGAACAAAAGAAAGCACAGAGCCCCAGATTCTATGTTGTCCTGGAGAGCTTTCAGAGCACAGGGGAAAGGCAGGCAGAGAATTCCCTGCTAGCACCTTCTTTGTGCCTGTTCACATTGCTTCGTAGAATCGCTTTTGTGCAGAAAACAGTAACACTTGTTCAGAACGAAAGAAAGCACAGAGCCCCAGATTCTATGTTGTCCTGGAGAGCTTGCAGAGCACTGGGGAAAGGCAGGCAGAGAATTCCCTGCTAGCACCTTCTCTGTGCCTGTTCACATTGCTTCGCAGAATCGCTTTTGTGCAGAAAACAGTAACACTTGTTCAGCACGAAAGAAAGCACAGAGCCCCAGATTTGCTGTTGTCCTGGAGATCTTGCAGAGCACTGGGGAAAGGCAGGCAGGAATTCCCTGCTAGCACCTTCTCTGTGCCTGGGAAGGAGAAGTGTTCACATTGCTTCGCAGAATCGCTTTTGTGCAGAAAACACTAACACTTGTTCAGAACAAAAGAAAGCACAGAGCCCCAGATTCTATGTTGTCCTGGAGAGCTTGCAGAGCACTGGGGAAAGGCAGGCAGAGAATTTCCTGCTAGCACCTTCTCTGTGCCTGTTCACATTGCTTCGCAGAATCGCTTTTGTGCAGAAAACAGTAACACTTGTTCAGCACGAAAGAAAGCACAGAGCCCCAGATTTGCTGTTGTCCTGGAGAGCTTGCAGAGCACTGGGGAAAGGCAGGCAGAGAATTCCCTGCTAGCACCTTCTCTGTGCCTGTTCACATTGCTTCGCAGAATCGCTTTTGTGCAGAAAACAGTAACACTTGTTCAGAACGAAAGAAAGCACAGAGCCCCAGATTTTATGTTGTCCTGGAGAGCTTGCAGAGCACTGGGGAAAGGCAGGCAGAGAATTCCCTGCTAGCACCTTCTCTGTGCCTGGGAAGCAGAAGTGTTCACATTGCTTCGCAGAATCGCTTTTGTGCAGAAAACAGTAACACTTGTTCAGCACGAAAGAAAGCACAGAGCCCCAGATTTGCTGTTGTCCTGGAGAGCTTGCAGAGCACTGGGGAAAGGCAGGCAGAGAATTCCCTGCTAGCACCTTCTCTGTGCCTGTTCACATTGCTTCGCAGAATCGCTTTTGTGCAGAAAACAGTAACACTTGTTCAGAACGAGAGAAAGCACAGAGCCCCAGATTTTATGTTGTCCTGGAGAGCTTGCAGAGCACTGGGGAAAGGCAGGCAGAGAATTCCCTGCTAGCACCTTCTCTGTGCCTGGGAAGCAGAAGTGTTCACATTGCTTCGCAGAATCGCTTTTGTGCAGAAAACAGTAACACTTGTTCAGAACGAAAGAAAGCACAGAGCCCCAGATTCTATGTTGTCCTGGAGAGCTTGCAGAGCACTGGGGAAAGGCAGGCAGAGAATTCCCTGCTAGCACCTTCTCTGTGCCTGTTCACATTGCTTCGCAGAATCGCTTTTGTGCAGAAAACAGTAACACTTGTTCAGAACGAGAGAAAGCAGAGAGCCCCAGATTTGCTGTTGTCCTGGAGAGCTTGCAGAGCACTGGGGAAAGGCAGGCAGAGAATTCCCTGCTAGCACCTTCTCTGTGCCTGGGAAGCAGAAGTGTTCACATTGCTTCGCAGAATCGCTTTTGTGCAGAAAACAGTAACACTTGTTCAGAAGGAAAGAAAGCACAGAGCCCCAGATTTGCTGTTGTCCTGGAGAGCTTGCAGAGCACTGGGGAAAGGCAGGCAGAGAATTTCCTGCTAGCACCTTCTCTGTGCCTGGGAATCAGAAGTGTTCACATTGCTTCGCAGAATCGCTTTTGTGCAGAAAACAGTAACACTTGTTCAGAACGAAAGAAAGCACAGAGCCCCAGATTCTATGTTGTCCTGGAGAGCTTGCAGAGCACTGGGGAAAGGCAGGCAGAGAATTCCCTGCTAGCACCTTCTCTGTGCCTGTTCACATTGCTTCGCAGAATCGCTTTTGTGCAGAAAACAGTAACACTTGTTCAGAACGAGAGAAAGCAGAGAGCCCCAGATTTTATGTTGTCCTGGAGAGCTTGCAGAGCACTGGGGAAAGGCAGGCAGAGAATTCCCTGCTAGGACCTTCTCTGTGCCTGGGAAGCAGAAGTGTTCACATTGCTTCGCAGAATCGCTTTTGTGCAGAAAACAGTAACACTTGTTCAGAAGGAAAGAAAGCACAGAGCCCCAGATTCTATGTTGTCCTGGAGAGCTTGCAGAGCACTGGGGAAAGGCAGGCAGAGAATTCCCTGCTAGCACCTTCTCTGTGCCTGTTCACATTGCTTCGCAGAATCGCTTTTGTGCATAAAACAGTAACACTTGTTCAGCACGAAAGAAAGCACAGAGCCCCAGATTTGCTGTTGTCCTGGAGAGCTTGCAGAGCACTGGGGAAAGGCAGGCAGAGAATTCCCTGCTAGCACCTTCTCTGTGCCTGGGAAGCAGAAGTGTTCACATTGCTTCGCAGAATCGCTTTTGTGCAGAAAACACTAAAACTTGTTCAGAACAAAAGAAAGCACAGAGCCCCAGATTCTATGTTGTCCTGGAGAGCTTGCAGAGCACTGGGGAAAGGCAGGCAGAGAATTCCCTGCTAGCACCTTCTCTGTGCCTGTTCACATTGCTTCGCAGAATCGCTTTTGTGCAGAAAACAGTAACACTTGTTCAGCACGAAAGAAAGCACAGAGCCCCAGACTTTATGTTGTCCTGGAGAGCTTGCAGAGCACTGGGGAAAGGCAGGCAGAGAATTCCCTGCTAGCACCTTCTCTGTGCCTGGGAAGCAGAAGTGTTCACATTGCTTCGCAGAATCGCTTTTGTGCAGAAAACAGTAACACTTGTTCAGAACAAAAGAAAGCACAGAGCCCCAGATTCTATGTTGTCCTGGAGAGCTTGCAGAGCACTGGGGAAAGGCAGGCAGAGAATTCCCTGCTAGCACCTTCTCTGTGCCTGTTCACATTGCTTCGCAGAATCGCTTTTGTTCATAAAACAGTAACACTTGTTCAGCACGAAAGAAAGCACAGAGCCCCAGATTTGCTGTTGTCCTGGAGAGCTTGCAGAGCACTGGGGAAAGGCAGGCAGAGAATTCCCTGCTAGCACCTTCTCTGTGCCTGGGAAGCAGAAGTGTTCACATTGCTTCGCAGAATCGCTTTTGTGCAGAAAACAGTAACACTTGTTCAGAAGGAAAGAAAGCACAGAGCCCCAGATTCTATGTTGTCCTGGAGAGCTTGCAGAGCACTGGGGAAAGGCAGGCAGAGAATTCCCTGCTAGCACCTTCTCTGTGCCTGTTCACATTGCTTCGCAGAATCGCTTTTGTGCAGAAAACAGTAACACTTGTTCAGCACGAAAGAAAGCACAGAGCCCCAGACTTTATGTTGTCCTGGAGAGCTTGCAGAGCACTGGGGAAAGGCAGGCAGAGAATTCCCTGCTAGCACCTTCTCTGTGCCTGGGAAGCAGAAGTGTTCACATTGCTTCGCAGAATCGCTTTTGTGCAGAAAACAGTAACACTTGTTCAGAACAAAAGAAAGCACAGAGCCCCAGATTCTATGTTGTCCTGGAGAGCTTGCAGAGCACTGGGGAAAGGCAGGCAGAGAATTTCCTGCTAGCACCTTCTCTGTGCCTGGGAATCAGAAGTGTTCACATTGCTTCGCAGAATCGCTTTTGTGCAGAAAACAGTAACACTTGTTCAGAACGAAAGAAAGCACAGAGCCCCAGATTCTATGTTGTCCTGGAGAGCTTGCAGAGCACTGGGGAAAGGCAGACAGAGAATTCCCTGCTAGCACCTTCTCTGTGCCTGGGAAGCAGAAGTGTTCACATTGCTTCGCAGAATCGCTTTTGTGCAGAAAACAGTAACACTTGTTCAGAACAAAAGAAAGCACAGAGCCCCAGATTCTATGTTGTCCTGGAGAGCTTTCAGAGCACAGGGGAAAGGCAGGCAGAGAATTCCCTGCTAGCACCTTCTTTGTGCCTGTTCACATTGCTTCGTAGAATCGCTTTTGTGCAGAAAACAGTAACACTTGTTCAGAACGAAAGAAAGCACAGAGCCCCAGATTCTATGTTGTCCTGGAGAGCTTGCAGAGCACTGGGGAAAGGCAGGCAGAGAATTCCCTGCTAGCACCTTCTCTGTGCCTGTTCACATTGCTTCGCAGAATCGCTTTTGTGCAGAAAACAGTAACACTTGTTCAGCACGAAAGAAAGCACAGAGCCCCAGATTTGCTGTTGTCCTGGAGATCTTGCAGAGCACTGGGGAAAGGCAGGCAGGAATTCCCTGCTAGCACCTTCTCTGTGCCTGGGAAGGAGAAGTGTTCACATTGCTTCGCAGAATCGCTTTTGTGCAGAAAACACTAACACTTGTTCAGAACAAAAGAAAGCACAGAGCCCCAGATTCTATGTTGTCCTGGAGAGCTTGCAGAGCACTGGGGAAAGGCAGGCAGAGAATTTCCTGCTAGCACCTTCTCTGTGCCTGTTCACATTGCTTCGCAGAATCGCTTTTGTGCAGAAAACAGTAACACTTGTTCAGCACGAAAGAAAGCACAGAGCCCCAGATTTGCTGTTGTCCTGGAGAGCTTGCAGAGCACTGGGGAAAGGCAGGCAGAGAATTCCCTGCTAGCACCTTCTCTGTGCCTGTTCACATTGCTTCGCAGAATCGCTTTTGTGCAGAAAACAGTAACACTTGTTCAGAACGAAAGAAAGCACAGAGCCCCAGATTCTATGTTGTCCTGGAGAGCTTGCAGAGCACTGGGGAAAGGCAGGCAGAGAATTCCCTGCTAGCACCTTCTCTGTGCCTGGGAAGCAGAAGTCTTCACATTGCTTCGCAGAATCGCTTTTGTGCAGAAAACAGTAACACTTGTTCAGAACGAGAGAAAGCACAGAGCCCCAGATTTTACGTTGTCCTGGAGAGCTTGCAGAGCACTGGGGAAAGGCAGGCAGAGAATTCCCTGCTAGCACCTTCTCTGTGCCTGTTCACATTGCTTCGCAGAATCGCTTTTGTGCAGAAAACAGTAACACTTGTTCAGAACGAGAGAAAGCAGAGAGCCCCAGATTTTATGTTGTCCTGGAGAGCTTGCAGAGCACTGGGGAAAGGCAGGCAGAGAATTCCCTGCTAGGACCTTCTCTGTGCCTGGGAAGCAGAAGTGTTCACATTGCTTCGCAGAATCGCTTTTGTGCAGAAAACAGTAACACTTGTTCAGAACGAAAGAAAGCACAGAGCCCCAGATTCTATGTTGTCCTGGAGAGCTTGCAGAGCACTGGGGAAAGGCAGGCAGAGAATTTCCTGCTAGCACCTTCTCTGTGCCTGGGAATCAGAAGTGTTCACATTGCTTCGCAGAATCGCTTTTGTGCAGAAAACAGTAACACTTGTTCAGAACGAAAGAAAGCACAGAGCCCCAGATTCTATGTTGTCCTGGAGAGCTTGCAGAGCACTGGGGAAAGGCAGGCAGAGAATTCCCTGCTAGCACCTTCTCTGTGCCTGTTCACATTGCTTCGCAGAATCGCTTTTGTGCAGAAAACAGTAACACTTGTTCAGAACGAGAGAAAGCAGAGAGCCCCAGATTTTATGTTGTCCTGGAGAGCTTGCAGAGCACTGGGGAAAGGCAGGCAGAGAATTCCCTGCTAGCACCTTCTCTGTGCCTGGGAAGCAGAAGTGTTCACATTGCTTCGCAGAATCGCTTTTGTGCAGAAAACAGTAACACTTGTTCAGAACGAAAGAAAGCACAGAGCCCCAGATTTGCTGTTGTCCTGGAGATCTTGCAGAGCACTGGGGAAAGGCAGGCAGGAATTCCCTGCTAGCACCTTCTCTGTGCCTGGGAAGGAGAAGTGTTCACATTGCTTCGCAGAATCGCTTTTGTGCAGAAAACACTAACACTTGTTCAGAACAAAAGAAAGCACAGAGCCCCAGATTCTATGTTGTCCTGGAGAGCTTGCAGAGCACTGGGGAAAGGCAGGCAGAGAATTTCCTGCTAGCACCTTCTCTGTGCCTGTTCACATTGCTTCGCAGAATCGCTTTTGTGCAGAAAACAGTAACACTTGTTCAGCACGAAAGAAAGCACAGAGCCCCAGATTTGCTGTTGTCCTGGAGAGCTTGCAGAGCACTGGGGAAAGGCAGGCAGAGAATTCCCTGCTAGCACCTTCTCTGTGCCTGTTCACATTGCTTCGCAGAATCGCTTTTGTGCAGAAAACAGTAACACTTGTTCAGCACGAAAGAAAGCACAGAGCCCCAGATTTGCTGTTGTCCTGGAGAGCTTGCAGAGCACTGGGGAAAGGCAGGCAGAGAATTCCCTGCTAGCACCTTCTCTGTGCCTGTTCACATTGCTTCGCAGAATCGCTTTTGTGCAGAAAACAGTAACACTTGTTCAGAACGAAAGAAAGCACAGCGCCCCAGATTTTATGTTGTCCTGGAGAGCTTGCAGAGCACTGGGGAAAGGCAGGCAGAGAATTCCCTGCTAGCACCTTCTCTGTGCCTGGGAAGCAGAAGTGTTCACATTGCTTCGCAGAATCGCTTTTGTGCAGAAAACAGTAACACTTGTTCAGCACGAAAGAAAGCACAGAGCCCCAGATTCTATGTTGTCCTGGAGAGCTTGCAGAGCACTGGGGAAAGGCAGACAGAGAATTCCCTGCTAGCACCTTCTCTGTGCCTGGGAAGCAGAAGTGTTCACATTGCTTCGCAGAATCGCTTTTGTGCAGAAAACAGTAACACTTGTTCAGAACGAAAGAAAGCACAGAGCCCCAGATTCTATGTTGTCCTGGAGAGCTTGCAGAGCACTGGGGAAAGGCAGGCAGAGAATTCCCTGCTAGCACCTTCTCTGTGCCTGTTCACATTGCTTCGCAGAATCGCTTTTGTGCATAAAACAGTAACACTTGTTCAGCACGAAAGAAAGCACAGAGCCCCAGATTTGCTGTTGTCCTGGAGAGCTTGCAGAGCACTGGGGAAAGGCAGGCAGAGAATTCCCTGCTAGCACCTTCTCTGTGCCTGGGAAGCAGAAGTGTTCACATTGCTTCGCAGAATCGCTTTTGTGCAGAAAACACTAACACTTGTTCAGAACAAAAGAAAGCACAGAGCCCCAGATTCTATGTTGTCCTGGAGAGCTTGCAGAGCACTGGGGAAAGGCAGGCAGAGAATTCCCTGCTAGCACCTTCTCTGTGCCTGTTCACATTGCTTCGCAGAATCGCTTTTGTGCAGAAAACAGTAACACTTGTTCAGCACGAAAGAAAGCACAGAGCCCCAGATTTGCTGTTGTCCTGGAGAGCTTGCAGAGCACTGGGGAAAGGCAGGCAGAGAATTCCCTGCTAGCACCTTCTCTGTGCCCGGGAAGGAGAAGTGTTCACATTGCTTCGCAGAATCGCTTTTGTGCAGAAAACACTAACACTTGTTCAGAACAAAAGAAAGCACAGAGCCCCAGATTCTATGTTGTCCTGGAGAGCTTGCAGAGCACTGGGGAAAGGCAGGCAGAGAATTCCCTGCTAGCACCTTCTCTGTGCCTGTTCACATTGCTTCGCAGAATCGCTTTTGTGCAGAAAACAGTAACACTTGTTCAGCACGAAAGAAAGCACAGAGCCCCAGATTTGCTGTTGTCCTGGAGAGCTTGCAGAGCACTGGGGAAAGGCAGGCAGAGAATTCCCTGCTAGCACCTTCTCTGTGCCTGGGAAGCAGAAGTGTTCACATTGCTTCGCAGAATCGCTTTTGTGCAGAAAACAGTAACACTTGTTCAGAACGAAAGAAAGCACAGAGCCCCAGATTCTATGTTGTCCTGGAGAGCTTGCAGAGCACTGGGGAAAGGCAGGCAGAGAATTCCCTGCTAGCACCTTCTCTGTGCCTGTTCACATTGCTTCGCAGAATCGCTTTTGTGCAGAAAACAGTAACACTTGTTCAGCACGAAAGAAAGCACAGAGCCCCAGACTTTATGTTGTCCTGGAGAGCTTGCAGAGCACTGGGGAAAGGCAGGCAGAGAATTCCCTGCTAGCACCTTCTCTGTGCCTGGGAAGCAGAAGTGTTCACATTGCTTCGCAGAATCGCTTTTGTGCAGAAAACAGTAACACTTGTTCAGAACAAAAGAAAGCACAGAGCCCCAGATTCTATGTTGTCCTGGAGAGCTTGCAGAGCACTGGGGAAAGGCAGGCAGAGAATTTCCTGCTAGCACCTTCTCTGTGCCTGGGAATCAGAAGTGTTCACATTGCTTCGCAGAATCGCTTTTGTGCAGAAAACAGTAACACTTGTTCAGAACGAAAGAAAGCACAGAGCCCCAGATTCTATGTTGTCCTGGAGAGCTTGCAGAGCACTGGGGAAAGGCAGACAGAGAATTCCCTGCTAGCACCTTCTCTGTGCCTGGGAAGCAGAAGTGTTCACATTGCTTCGCAGAATCGCTTTTGTGCAGAAAACAGTAACACTTGTTCAGAACAAAAGAAAGCACAGAGCCCCAGATTCTATGTTGTCCTGGAGAGCTTTCAGAGCACAGGGGAAAGGCAGGCAGAGAATTCCCTGCTAGCACCTTCTTTGTGCCTGTTCACATTGCTTCGTAGAATCGCTTTTGTGCAGAAAACAGTAACACTTGTTCAGAACGAAAGAAAGCACAGAGCCCCAGATTCTATGTTGTCCTGGAGAGCTTGCAGAGCACTGGGGAAAGGCAGGCAGAGAATTCCCTGCTAGCACCTTCTCTGTGCCTGTTCACATTGCTTCGCAGAATCGCTTTTGTGCAGAAAACAGTAACACTTGTTCAGCACGAAAGAAAGCACAGAGCCCCAGATTTGCTGTTGTCCTGGAGATCTTGCAGAGCACTGGGGAAAGGCAGGCAGGAATTCCCTGCTAGCACCTTCTCTGTGCCTGGGAAGGAGAAGTGTTCACATTGCTTCGCAGAATCGCTTTTGTGCAGAAAACACTAACACTTGTTCAGAACAAAAGAAAGCACAGAGCCCCAGATTCTATGTTGTCCTGGAGAGCTTGCAGAGCACTGGGGAAAGGCAGGCAGAGAATTTCCTGCTAGCACCTTCTCTGTGCCTGTTCACATTGCTTCGCAGAATCGCTTTTGTGCAGAAAACAGTAACACTTGTTCAGCACGAAAGAAAGCACAGAGCCCCAGATTTGCTGTTGTCCTGGAGAGCTTGCAGAGCACTGGGGAAAGGCAGGCAGAGAATTCCCTGCTAGCACCTTCTCTGTGCCTGTTCACATTGCTTCGCAGAATCGCTTTTGTGCAGAAAACAGTAACACTTGTTCAGAACGAAAGAAAGCACAGAGCCCCAGATTCTATGTTGTCCTGGAGAGCTTGCAGAGCACTGGGGAAAGGCAGGCAGAGAATTCCCTGCTAGCACCTTCTCTGTGCCTGGGAAGCAGAAGTCTTCACATTGCTTCGCAGAATCGCTTTTGTGCAGAAAACAGTAACACTTGTTCAGAACGAGAGAAAGCACAGAGCCCCAGATTTTACGTTGTCCTGGAGAGCTTGCAGAGCACTGGGGAAAGGCAGGCAGAGAATTCCCTGCTAGCACCTTCTCTGTGCCTGTTCACATTGCTTCGCAGAATCGCTTTTGTGCAGAAAACAGTAACACTTGTTCAGAACGAGAGAAAGCAGAGAGCCCCAGATTTTATGTTGTCCTGGAGAGCTTGCAGAGCACTGGGGAAAGGCAGGCAGAGAATTCCCTGCTAGGACCTTCTCTGTGCCTGGGAAGCAGAAGTGTTCACATTGCTTCGCAGAATCGCTTTTGTGCAGAAAACAGTAACACTTGTTCAGAACGAAAGAAAGCACAGAGCCCCAGATTCTATGTTGTCCTGGAGAGCTTGCAGAGCACTGGGGAAAGGCAGGCAGAGAATTTCCTGCTAGCACCTTCTCTGTGCCTGGGAATCAGAAGTGTTCACATTGCTTCGCAGAATCGCTTTTGTGCAGAAAACAGTAACACTTGTTCAGAACGAAAGAAAGCACAGAGCCCCAGATTCTATGTTGTCCTGGAGAGCTTGCAGAGCACTGGGGAAAGGCAGGCAGAGAATTCCCTGCTAGCACCTTCTCTGTGCCTGTTCACATTGCTTCGCAGAATCGCTTTTGTGCAGAAAACAGTAACACTTGTTCAGAACGAGAGAAAGCAGAGAGCCCCAGATTTTATGTTGTCCTGGAGAGCTTGCAGAGCACTGGGGAAAGGCAGGCAGAGAATTCCCTGCTAGGACCTTCTCTGTGCCTGGGAAGCAGAAGTGTTCACATTGCTTCGCAGAATCGCTTTTGTGCAGAAAACAGTAACACTTGTTCAGAACGAAAGAAAGCACAGAGCCCCAGATTTGCTGTTGTCCTGGAGATCTTGCAGAGCACTGGGGAAAGGCAGGCAGGAATTCCCTGCTAGCACCTTCTCTGTGCCTGGGAAGGAGAAGTGTTCACATTGCTTCGCAGAATCGCTTTTGTGCAGAAAACACTAACACTTGTTCAGAACAAAAGAAAGCACAGAGCCCCAGATTCTATGTTGTCCTGGAGAGCTTGCAGAGCACTGGGGAAAGGCAGGCAGAGAATTTCCTGCTAGCACCTTCTCTGTGCCTGTTCACATTGCTTCGCAGAATCGCTTTTGTGCAGAAAACAGTAACACTTGTTCAGCACGAAAGAAAGCACAGAGCCCCAGATTTGCTGTTGTCCTGGAGAGCTTGCAGAGCACTGGGGAAAGGCAGGCAGAGAATTCCCTGCTAGCACCTTCTCTGTGCCTGTTCACATTGCTTCGCAGAATCGCTTTTGTGCAGAAAACAGTAACACTTGTTCAGCACGAAAGAAAGCACAGAGCCCCAGATTTGCTGTTGTCCTGGAGAGCTTGCAGAGCACTGGGGAAAGGCAGGCAGAGAATTCCCTGCTAGCACCTTCTCTGTGCCTGTTCACATTGCTTCGCAGAATCGCTTTTGTGCAGAAAACAGTAACACTTGTTCAGAACGAAAGAAAGCACAGAGCCCCAGATTTTATGTTGTCCTGGAGAGCTTGCAGAGCACTGGGGAAAGGCAGGCAGAGAATTCCCTGCTAGCACCTTCTCTGTGCCTGGGAAGCAGAAGTGTTCACATTGCTTCGCAGAATCGCTTTTGTGCAGAAAACAGTAACACTTGTTCAGCACGAAAGAAAGCACAGAGCCCCAGATTTGCTGTTGTCCTGGAGAGCTTGCAGAGCACTGGGGAAAGGCAGGCAGAGAATTCCCTGCTAGCACCTTCTCTGTGCCTGGGAAGCAGAAGTCTTCACATTGCTTCGCAGAATCGCTTTTGTGCAGAAAACAGTAACACTTGTTCAGAACGAGAGAAAGCACAGAGCCCCAGATTTTACGTTGTCCTGGAGAGCTTGCAGAGCACTGGGGAAAGGCAGGCAGAGAATTCCCTGCTAGCACCTTCTCTGTGCCTGTTCACATTGCTTCGCAGAATCGCTTTTGTGCAGAAAACAGTAACACTTGTTCAGAACGAGAGAAAGCAGAGAGCCCCAGATTTTATGTTGTCCTGGAGAGCTTGCAGAGCACTGGGGAAAGGCAGGCAGAGAATTCCCTGCTAGGACCTTCTCTGTGCCTGGGAAGCAGAAGTGTTCACATTGCTTCGCAGAATCGCTTTTGTGCAGAAAACAGTAACACTTGTTCAGAACGAAAGAAAGCACAGAGCCCCAGATTCTATGTTGTCCTGGAGAGCTTGCAGAGCACTGGGGAAAGGCAGGCAGAGAATTCCCTGCTAGCACCTTCTCTGTGCCTGTTCACATTGCTTCGCAGAATCGCTTTTGTGCAGAAAACAGTAACACTTGTTCAGAACGAGAGAAAGCAGAGAGCCCCAGATTTTATGTTGTCCTGGAGAGCTTGCAGAGCACTGGGGAAAGGCAGGCAGAGAATTCCCTGCTAGCACCTTCTCTGTGCCTGGGAAGCAGAAGTGTTCACATTGCTTCGCAGAATCGCTTTTGTGCAGAAAACAGTAACACTTGTTCAGAAGGAAAGAAAGCACAGAGCCCCAGATTTGCTGTTGTCCTGGAGAGCTTGCAGAGCACTGGGGAAAGGCAGGCAGAGAATTTCCTGCTAGCACCTTCTCTGTGCCTGGGAATCAGAAGTGTTCACATTGCTTCGCAGAATCGCTTTTGTGCAGAAAACAGTAACACTTGTTCAGAACGAAAGAAAGCACAGAGCCCCAGATTCTATGTTGTCCTGGAGAGCTTGCAGAGCACTGGGGAAAGGCAGGCAGAGAATTCCCTGCTAGCACCTTCTCTGTGCCTGTTCACATTGCTTCGCAGAATCGCTTTTGTGCAGAAAACAGTAACACTTGTTCAGAACGAGAGAAAGCAGAGAGCCCCAGATTTTATGTTGTCCTGGAGAGCTTGCAGAGCACTGGGGAAAGGCAGGCAGAGAATTCCCTGCTAGGACCTTCTCTGTGCCTGGGAAGCAGAAGTGTTCACATTGCTTCGCAGAATCGCTTTTGTGCAGAAAACAGTAACACTTGTTCAGAACGAAAGAAAGCACAGAGCCCCAGATTCTATGTTGTCCTGGAGAGCTTGCAGAGCACTGGGGAAAGGCAGGCAGAGAATTCCCTGCTAGCACCTTCTCTGTGCCTGTTCACATTGCTTCGCAGAATCGCTTTTGTGCATAAAACAGTAACACTTGTTCAGCACGAAAGAAAGCACAGAGCCCCAGATTTGCTGTTGTCCTGGAGAGCTTGCAGAGCACTGGGGAAAGGCAGGCAGAGAATTCCCTGCTAGCACCTTCTCTGTGCCTGGGAAGCAGAAGTGTTCACATTGCTTCGCAGAATCGCTTTTGTGCAGAAAACACTAACACTTGTTCAGAACAAAAGAAAGCACAGAGCCCCAGATTCTATGTTGTCCTGGAGAGCTTGCAGAGCACTGGGGAAAGGCAGGCAGAGAATTCCCTGCTAGCACCTTCTCTGTGCCTGTTCACATTGCTTCGCAGAATCGCTTTTGTGCAGAAAACAGTAACACTTGTTCAGCACGAAAGAAAGCACAGAGCCCCAGATTTGCTGTTGTCCTGGAGAGCTTGCAGAGCACTGGGGAAAGGCAGGCAGAGAATTCCCTGCTAGCACCTTCTCTGTGCCCGGGAAGGAGAAGTGTTCACATTGCTTCGCAGAATCGCTTTTGTGCAGAAAACACTAACACTTGTTCAGAACAAAAGAAAGCACAGAGCCCCAGATTCTATGTTGTCCTGGAGAGCTTGCAGAGCACTGGGGAAAGGCAGGCAGAGAATTCCCTGCTAGCACCTTCTCTGTGCCTGTTCACATTGCTTCGCAGAATCGCTTTTGTGCAGAAAACAGTAACACTTGTTCAGCACGAAAGAAAGCACAGAGCCCCAGATTTTATGTTGTCCTGGAGAGCTTGCAGAGCACTGGGGAAAGGCAGGCAGAGAATTCCCTGCTAGCACCTTCTCTGTGCCTGGGAAGCAGAAGTGTTCACATTGCTTCGCAGAATCGCTTTTGTGCAGAAAACAGTAACACTTGTTCAGAACGAGAGAAAGCACAGAGCCCCAGATTTTACGTTGTCCTGGAGAGCTTGCAGAGCACTGGGGAAAGGCAGGCAGAGAATTCCCTGCTAGCACCTTCTCTGTGCCTGTTCACATTGCTTCGCAGAATCGCTTTTGTGCAGAAAACACTAACACTTGTTCAGAACGAAAGAAAGCACAGAGCCCCAGATTTTATGTTGTCCTGGAGAGCTTGCAGAGCACTGGGGAAAGGCAGGCAGAGAATTCCCTGCTAGCACCTTCTCTGTGCCTGGGAAGCAGAAGTGTTCACATTGCTTCGCAGAATCGCTTTTGTGCAGAAAACAGTAACACTTGTTCAGAACGAAAGAAAGCACAGAGCCCCAGATTCTATGTTGTCCTGGAGAGCTTGCAGAGCACTGGGGAAAGGCAGGCAGAGAATTCCCTGCTAGCACCTTCTCTGTGCCTGTTCACATTGCTTCGCAGAATCGCTTTTGTGCAGAAAACAGTAACACTTGTTCAGCACGAAAGAAAGCACAGAGCCCCAGACTTTATGTTGTCCTGGAGAGCTTGCAGAGCACTGGGGAAAGGCAGGCAGAGAATTCCCTGCTAGCACCTTCTCTGTGCCTGGGAAGCAGAAGTGTTCACATTGCTTCGCAGAATCGCTTTTGTGCAGAAAACAGTAACACTTGTTCAGCACGAAAGAAAGCACAGAGCCCCAGATTTGCTGTTGTCCTGGAGAGCTTGCAGAGCACTGGGGAAAGGCAGGCAGAGAATTCCCTGCTAGCACCTTCTCTGTGCCTGGGAAGCAGAAGTCTTCACATTGCTTCGCAGAATCGCTTTTGTGCAGAAAACAGTAACACTTGTTCAGAACGAGAGAAAGCACAGAGCCCCAGATTTTACGTTGTCCTGGAGAGCTTGCAGAGCACTGGGGAAAGGCAGGCAGAGAATTCCCTGCTAGCACCTTCTCTGTGCCTGTTCACATTGCTTCGCAGAATCGCTTTTGTGCAGAAAACAGTAACACTTGTTCAGAACGAGAGAAAGCACAGAGCCCCAGATTTTATGTTGTCCTGGAGAGCTTGCAGAGCACTGGGGAAAGGCAGGCAGAGAATTCCCTGCTAGGACCTTCTCTGTGCCTGGGAAGCAGAAGTGTTCACATTGCTTCGCAGAATCGCTTTTGTGCAGAAAACAGTAACACTTGTTCAGAACGAAAGAAAGCACAGAGCCCCAGATTCTATGTTGTCCTGGAGAGCTTGCAGAGCACTGGGGAAAGGCAGGCAGAGAATTCCCTGCTAGCACCTTCTCTGTGCCTGTTCACATTGCTTCGCAGAATCGCTTTTGTGCAGAAAACAGTAACACTTGTTCAGAACGAGAGAAAGCAGAGAGCCCCAGATTTTATGTTGTCCTGGAGAGCTTGCAGAGCACTGGGGAAAGGCAGGCAGAGAATTCCCTGCTAGCACCTTCTCTGTGCCTGGGAAGCAGAAGTGTTCACATTGCTTCGCAGAATCGCTTTTGTGCAGAAAACAGTAACACTTGTTCAGAAGGAAAGAAAGCACAGAGCCCCAGATTTGCTGTTGTCCTGGAGAGCTTGCAGAGCACTGGGGAAAGGCAGGCAGAGAATTTCCTGCTAGCACCTTCTCTGTGCCTGGGAATCAGAAGTGTTCACATTGCTTCGCAGAATCGCTTTTGTGCAGAAAACAGTAACACTTGTTCAGAAGGAAAGAAAGCACAGAGCCCCAGATTCTATGTTGTCCTGGAGAGCTTGCAGAGCACTGGGGAAAGGCAGGCAGAGAATTCCCTGCTAGCACCTTCTCTGTGCCTGTTCACATTGCTTCGCAGAATCGCTTTTGTGCAGAAAACAGTAACACTTGTTCAGCACGAAAGAAAGCACAGAGCCCCAGATTCTATGTTGTCCTGGAGAGCTTGCAGAGCACTGGGGAAAGGCAGGCAGAGAATTCCCTGCTAGCACCTTCTCTGTGCCTGGGAAGCAGAAGTGTTCACATTGCTTCGCAGAATCGCTTTTGTGCAGAAAACAGTAACACTTGTTCAGAACGAAAGAAAGCACAGAGCCCCAGATTTGCTGTTGTCCTGGAGAGCTTGCAGAGCACTGGGGAAAGGCAGGCAGAGAATTCCCTGCTAGCACCTTCTCT